>NC_035173.2:21243394-21843394 GCF_001659605.2 Manihot esculenta | reverse complement strand
AGGGAGGCATAACACAGAGGATACAGAAAGAGAAGGAGTTAAGTTGACATGACCAGAACCCATGACAGAAGATTTAGTGCCATCAGCAAGAGTAACATAAGAAGGCGATGTATGAGACTCAAGATTGGACAAAAGGGTAGAATTACCTGACATATGATCGGTAGCACCAGAATCAATAACCCATTTGGAGGATGAAGACACAAGACATGCAGTAGAGTTACCTGACTCGGCAATTACAGTGATAGAGGAGGAATTAGAGGATTTTAGAGATGCCTGGTATTGGATGAATTGTGCATACTCATCTGCAGATATCAAAATTCCCTGATCGGAAGATCCATTCAATTTGTGTTCCGTGATTTTAGTCATTATAGGAATCATATCAGTTACGGTAGTGGTTTTAACTTCAGCCATAAGGACAACCAACCCAAAACGATAGCAACAAAAGAAATACAGAATTAGAAAACAGTACCCGGCGTGAACAGTACCGATGAATATTACCACGTGAACAGTACCGATGAACAGTACCGTGAACAGTGTCGGTGAACAGTGCCGTGAACAGTGCCGTGAACAGTACCTCTCGAATATGAATAGTACCTAAAACACCTCCACCCAACACCCGAACGGCAAACAAACTTCAGATCTGACAAGGGGACGGTGTGGCGAGTCTAACGACGGTGAGATCCAAATGTTACCCTTTATGGGTAACCCAAATGAACAGAACCCTAAGTCTCCAAAAAAAAAATTTAAAACTTGACGAGAGAGAAAAAAAAAAAATTAAATCTCTACGAGAAAGGCTCTGATACCATGTAGAAATATAATAATTATTATTATCTCACAATAGAGATTACAATCTATTTATACATGAGAGACAATATCTAAACAGGAAGAAAAATCAAGCCTATGATTATACAATCCCTAAGATTAAGCAACTGATCCATCTATCAATATTTACTTCATATATTAACATATTTACTTTCTATAACTTATAACACAAATCTTAAATCCCATGGCTCAAGTTGGTTATTGCATACGTTTGGTTTCACCTTCTACTCTTTGATTTGTGGCTCTTGATGCTCTTTTACTTTAGATCAGAATGTGCTTTGGAAAGGGGTTTCTTATTGAAGATTTTGGTGCTCCAATGGACGGAGGTTATGGATATTCTCCACTGCTTTTAGCTCCGTCCGGTGCTTTTTTTAGTTGTTCTTAAAATCTGATAATTTTCTAAATGGTTAGCAGTAGTGAAAAGGGACAGTAACGGCGACAGTAAAAAGTTTTTGTGTTATGTCCATAACTCTAGGGCTTGTGTTTTTGGGTCTTGGACTTAGCCTGTATTTAATGGATTTCTCAATCTACTGATAAAAAATTAATTTTTTTTATTTTTAATAAATAATTTATAATATGACTAATTTATATTTAATTTTATAATTTTATAAATATATATATTTAATAAATCACGATTTTTCGTTCAGACATTTAATTAAGTTATGAAAAATACCAAAAAAAATCTCAAACTTACTAATTTTTTATAATTCTATCTTTAATATTTTTGTAAAAATACCTTAAACTAATTAATTATTTATAATTATATTCTCCATCCAATCTACCATTAAATACTAATTGAGATTGTTTTTTTTTTTTTTTTTTTAAAATGCATCTTTAAAAGCTCCCGATAATCCCATCTTTAATGCCTTTCAAATTAACCCTTCGCTTCTCTTTGTCTCAACCACATACATTCAATGCTAGAAAACTCAGAGGTGTCTGGTATTGAGTGTAGGAGTAAAAAATTACTTTTTTTTTAAAGTATCATTTTAAATGTTAGAAAAAGCAATTTGGAAAAACAATTTTTATTATTTTGATGTTTTTATTATTAATTATGTCAAACATAATTTTCAATTATTTTTTAATATTTTTTAAATAGTATTATTATAAAATATTTTTCTCAATGGCAACTCCAACATATCAATGTCAAATAAAACCTTAGCCGGTAGAGCTCAAAAAGCCTATGGATACCTGTAATACCCGGCTAAGCTCCGGCATCTGAATTTCAACCTTCCGGCGGAATTTCCGTTGGAATCCGGAATCCCGAGGTCAGAATCCCTTAGAAGGGTAAAAATAAAGGTTTTCATAAAATGTTTTAATGTTTTTATGGTTTTAATCAAAGAAAGAAAATTGAGTTTTGAAAGAAAACACCATGGAGGAAAAGTCCAGGTTCGGCCGCCGAACATGGTGGAGTTGCGGAAGCTCTTTTGGCCCCCAAAGGTGGTCTGGCCAGCCACCTATAAAAGGCTCCTTATCCGAAAATGGGTGAGTTTTCTCTCTCCATTTTCGGGCATAAGTGAGATTTCGCCCTTCCATGGTTGATTTTATGTTTTTCTTCAAATCCTTCAAGTTTTTGATAAGTTTTATCCTTGTTTTGAAGATTTTTAGAGCTAAGATTAAGGTTTTAGAAGTTTGGAGACCTCCGGAGACCTATTCTCCTAATCTCCAAGTTTGGATCACATCTCCTCTTGATCTTCAAGAGGTAAGTGTAGATCCATATCTTTTTATATGTTTTAAGTAAGTTTTAAGAGGTTTTAAGGGTGTTTAATGCATGTTTAGAGTAGATCTAAATGTTAGAGTATGTTTGGTCCCTCATTTGAGTCCACCTGTGTAGGATCGGACCTGAGGAACTGAGGTGATTAGCAGTGAGTTAGCTGTTCCAGAGTCAGCCAGAGGTGAGTAGAACAAAACTTCTTTTATTTTCAAAGCAATTAAACTTTTAAGCATGTTCATGTATCATGATATGTAATAGGTTGTTTGCATCAGAATTCACAAATATGACGCATTGCATTATTTATTGTTGATGTGGATGGATATTGGATGATCCATTAGCCCTCGATATGATATGATATGATATGTGATGATATGATACGGAAAGACCAGGGCTTGCCCATTCTATGCCCCTGGCACGATATAAGGGAAAGACCAGGGCTTGCCCATTCTACGCCCCTAGCACAGTTGGACATATTATGTTATGTTTAAGAAGAAGTCCTGAGGAGCTCCGTTGTGGGCTGGGCACATTAGATATATAGAGGGTTACTGGTGACAAGTCCATCCTTGATGTGAATTGTTTGTGTTGTGCTGCATTTCATGATGGCATATGTTTATAAACTGTTTTTACTGTTCTGCTCGCTGGGCTTTAGTAGCTCACCCCTTTCCCCTAACCCTCAGGTTTGCAGGAGTACAGGTAGCTGTGGGAGAGTCATAAGAGTTTTGGTATAGTATGATGTAATAGATTAGTAGTGGACATGAAATGTATTGTGGATAGTATTGTGCTTGGCCCTATTGATAGATTGTAATCCCTTTTGTACATGATCTTTATGTAAATGTTTTTAATGATGAGATGTGTTGAACCAAGCTTGATGTATGAGATGTTGACCCTACTAGAGCATTTGATGAGGGCTCTAGTATGGGGTTTTTATGTTTACAGTTATGATGCATGCACAAATCAAGCTTGGTATATGAAAAGTTTAAGTTTTTATGAAAATGTATGATCATGTATGGGATTTTATCAGGTATAACAGGATGTATGTTAGGCTTGCTATGAGTTCCGGCGACCTTAAGTCGATCTGAACCCTAGTGCCGGTAGCGGCCGAGTTCCGGGTCGTTACAATACCAACATCATCACTGCCATACTGTAGCACAACAACCACTTCATTCCCCCCACAACTGCTTTATATTAGCATATCCTCCATCTAATCATTATAACCGACTTCCAATCTCAACAATTTAGACCCATTTGGTATACTTCATTGAGACCAACAACTCCACACTTTAGTTCACACCTATTTCCTCAACACCACTGATGTCATAGTCTCTAATATTTAACTCAATTCTAGCTTCCCTCTTCTCCACCATCTCTTGCTTTGCATTAGACTGCTCAAATAAAACCCAACAAATTTATTCAAGGCTTTCATTCCATGTAGCCCCAAACCCATCTCCAATTGAGACCTATTCACTAGCTCACTTGCCCAACTCTGTTTCAACATGGAAAAAAAAATACAATCTCTAATTATTGATTCCTTCAAAAACCCATTTTCTCTATTCCTTATCGAAACTGGCAAGCCAAATCAACAATTCATCTCTCTCGATTTTTCAACCATAGTAGAACATAACCATTTCATTTATATAACCCACATGTCGAAGAATGAAAAAGGAGAAAATGTCGAAAAGAACGAGAAAGAGAAGGAAAAGGTAAAGAAAAGTGGGGAACTTTTAAAGATGGATTAAAGTAAACTAATTAAGATTTAAAATGTTAATATGAATTAAAATACTGAAATGGCACTTTTCTATTACTCTAAGAATTTAACAAAATGCAAATGAAATTTACAAATATGTTTGTAAATTGTAACAGCTTTGCAACCGGATATTGAAAAAATATTTTTTTTACAAATAAATTTTATATCTATTTGCAAATCCGTTTGTATTATTTAATTTTATAAACTGATTATATGTCCATTTGCTAATCCATTTGTATACTTTTAATTTTATAAATGGATTACATGTCTATTTGCAAATCTGTTTATATCCATTTAATTGTACAAATGAATTATACATCTATTTGTGAATTTTTTAGTGTTCATTTAATTTTACAAATAAATGATATGTTTGTATCTATTTAAATTTGTAAGTGGATTATGCGTCTATTTGTGAATCTATTTATATTCATTTAATTTTACAAATGGATTATACATTTATTTATAAATCTGTTTGTATCTATTTAATTTTATAAATACATTACGTGTCTATTTGAGAAACTATTTAATTTTACAAATGAGTTACACGTCTATTTGTGAATCCATTTGTATCCACTTAATTTTACAAATGGATTACACATTCATTTGAAAAGTATCTATATCCATTTAATTTTACAAATAGATTATATGTTCATTTATGAATCCGGTTGTATTTATTTAATTTTACAAATGGATTACATGTTTGTTTGTAAATCCATTTATATTCATTTAATTTTCCAAATGGATTATACGTCCATGAGTCCATTTAAAAGATTAAATGGATTTGTCTATTTAATTTTATAAACAGATTTCATATCTATTTTGTAAATCCATTTGTATTCATTTAATTTTATAAATAAATTATATATCTATTTGCAAATATATTTGTATCCATTTATTTTAATCCTATATTAGAAAATTATAAGGAATGAGGAGTTCTCCTTCCTAGGGCTGAGCAGAATCCGGTTCAAACCGAAAAAACCGACCGAACCGAATCGATTTGAAAATTTGGTTCGGTTTTTTATACATTTCGGTTCGGTTCGGTTTTAAATTTCAGAAATTTCGGTTATTTCGGTTCGGTTCGGTTTTGATCAGAAAAAAACCGAAAAAACCGAACCGAATCGATTAGGGATAATAATATATTTTTTCAATAATATAGAGAAATTAAATTATATTAAAATTAAAATATTTTAATTAAATTTTAAAATACTAAAAATAAAGAGTAAAAAATTAAAAAAATATTAAAAATCGAAACCGATCAAACCGAACCGAACCGAATCGAATCAGACCGGTTCGGTTCGATTCGGTTTCTGACCAAAATCGGTTCGGTTCGGTTTTCATAAAAACTAAAATTTCAGTTTTCGGTTTATTCGGTTCGGTTCAGTTTTGAACCGAACCGACCGAATGCTCACCCCTACTCCTTCCTATAAAAAGAAAAGGCCCCTCCTCCCTTTAATATTAGGAAATAATTTTTATCATGGGATGGAACCTTATATGGGATGAGTAAATTTAAATATTTTAATTTTAAAATATTTTTATTTAATTTTATTTTTAGATTATTTTTAAATTCTAACTAACAATCGAGTTTGAATACGAATCAAGCTCAAATCAACCTTGAGTTTATTAAATATTTCACGAATCAAGTTCGAAATTATATATAGACCTCGATTCGAGTTCGAACTTATATATAGACCTCGATTCGAGTTCGAACTTATATATAGACCTCGATTCGAGTTCAAGCTTGTTAATTTTTTTAATAAACGAGTTTAAACTTTGAAAATGTCAGCTCAATTTGATTAAACTCTAATCTTTTGAATTACAAATGGATTTACAAATGGATAAATCGTTTGAATTACAAACGAATTTATAAACAAACTAGTCATTTGTATCGCAAATAGAAATATACAAACGAAAATATTCCGTTTGTGAATCTATTTGTAATATAAATAGATTATTTTTCATTTGAAAAAAATTACAATGAAGATTTACACAAACGGATTGTCCATTTGTGATTTGTTTGTAAATTAATAGGTTTGTCCATTTGTAAATTTATTATTTTTATGTAGTGTTAGTATTTAACGATGTGTTAAATTTGGAGAGAATATCGAGATATTAATCATTAATTGATTTTATATGAGGTTATATAGATGAATGAGTTGTTTCGTATATTAAAATGACTAGCCTTTGATATTATAACTCAATCACTTATAGTCATCTTTATATTCTTATATGTTTAAGATTTGGGATTCTCAACATGATGCATTAAATGGAAGGTATAATCGTAAATAAATCATTACTTTAGAGTATTTTTATTAAGAAAAAAGTTATAGATGAAAGGTAATTTTCACTCATGGTCACTGAATTTTAATCACTGATTTATTGCAATCACTAAATTTTAATTTGTTTCAGAAAAAGTCAATAATATTTAAGCACTTGTATGAAATAGTTACTCCGGTGAAATTCCAGTAGATTTTCTGGTGAAATACATATGTGACTTAAGTAATAATAAAAAAATTTATTTACCACGTAAATAAAAAAAGAAAAAAAATGTCTTTTTGACCACTTAAATAAACTTATAAAAAACCATCTCCCTCTTATGCTTCTTCACTAAAATTTATAGAAAACCCATTGAAATAAAAAGTCTCCCAAAAAAGTCCAGATGATGAAGCATAAGAAATATGAAGAATGAGCCTTTTCGTTTTTTTTTTTTAAACTATTCAATCTATGTATTGTTATTTATTTTCAATGAAAAAACTAAAAAAGTATTTATTTTTTATTAATTAAAATTTAATTCATTAAAAATACTACAAAATTACCTATTTTAAATTATTTTAAAAAATATTTTAACATTATCTTCGATTATAAAAACTACCTATTTGAAGTGGTTGAAACGAAACTGTGCTATGATTGGTCAATATGCAAGAAAGAGAATGTGAGGTGGTTGGCGTCTTCGGCAGCCACTCCGATGCTCAAGTCAGTAAATTGAAGAAAATGGCGAGTGTAAAGAAATGCTTTGAACTCAAGAGTAATTGTGTAAGAATGCGTACCTTGATTTTTGTGTTCATCAGCTTTTATACTGTAAAAAAATAGAGTCGATTACCAAATCTCCTAGAAATCCGACTAGCACCGGCTAGTAGATATGGGATCCCGCAATTATAGGTGTAATAGGAATCTGCTAGATTGTGCTCTCTAAAAGTAACTTTCTACAAAACCTCGCTCTGCTGCAGAGTGGTGAGTCTTAGCAAAGGACCGAGGACTATGGTGTTCAGGTTTTCTTTTCCATAGGTGGGACCGCGTATCGCCTAACTAGACCCTTGCCATATGGCCTTGTCTTATGATGACAGTGTTAGTGCAAGCCCTAGTCCCATGTATATTGTAAAGACATTTTATCTATGATAAATAAAGATGAGGTATTTGTTTTATCACTTTATTTATTACTGTGCATATTAAATTGATAAAATATCCTTGAATGTTGGGCTTGTTCAAGTTATCAAGTGTGAGGCACTTGATAGTAAAACTTTAGAACTTTAAAGAATAATATTCTAAACTTCCCTAGTCAATCACTATCATGGAGTGATATTAAACTAAGGCTAGTATGGTCTCTATGAGATGATCATGTTTTACAGGTCATAGGATATTGGATATCAATCAAAGAACATAACTACAAGTTAAGAATGTTGTATTTGGAAATGATCCACTTACGAGAACACTACATGGTTGAAAGTTATAAGTATCTTTCTAGTAATACTTGTACTAGAAGTCCTTAGACTGAAAATCTCTATGGATGCTTAGATGAGTTCTCGTGTGCTTTAACTTACACCTAACGCGCCCGTATATAGGTTGGCAAGTATTGGTATGATTGGGTATGCCACGGTTCATACTAAGCAACATGAGAGAAGTGAAGGGATTGCCTGTAACAACCCGAAATCGGACTGTTACCGGCGCTAGGATCCAGATCGACTTAAGGTCGCCGGGACCCGTAGCAAGCCTAACATACAACCTGTTATACCTGATAAATCCCATACATGATCATACATTTACATAAAAGTTTTTAAACTTTCCATCTACCAAGCTTGACCTGTGCATGCACCATAACTATAAACATAAAACCCCACACTAGAGCCCTCATCAAATGCTCTAGTGGGGCAACATATCAAACATCAAGCTTGGTTTAACATTTCTTAACATTAAAACATTTCATAACGATCATGTACAAAAAGGGGATTAACATTACATTAGGGCCAAGCACAATACTAAACCTCATAACATTATTGTACAATACTTTACATCACATTATCTTTCATGTCCACATCTAACTATTACATACACTATGCCTTTACTCTTGCTGACCTCCCGATCTATTCTGAACCTGCAAGCCTGGGGGTTAAGAAAAAGGGATGAGCTACTAGAGCCCAGTGAGCAGAATAGTAAAACAATATATTAAAACATATGCTTTCATGGAATGCATCACATCACAAACAATTCACATCAAGGATAGACTTGTCACTACTAGTCCTCTACATAATCCAATAGTGCCAGGACGTAGAATGGGTCTCTGGTCTTTCCCTTGAACATAACATATCATAACATTCCAATGTGCCAGGACGTAGAATGGGTCTTTTAGACTTTCTCTTACATCGTGCCAGGACGTAGAATGGGTCTTTGGACTTCCATACCGTATCGTCATCATCATGCCATATCAAGGGCTAATGGGTCATCCAATATCCATCCACAACAACATCATATTATGCAATGCAACATATTCGTGAATTCTAATGCAAGCAACCTAATATATCTCATGGCATTCGTGATGCATGAATATGCTCAAAATTTAATTACTTTGAAACATAAAGATCCTTTCTACTCACCTCAGGCTGACTCTAAAAAGACTTTGAAGCAGCTATCTCACTGCTGGAATCCTCGGTTCCTCGGGTCCGAACCTACACAGGTGGACTCAAATGAGGGACCAAACATACACTAACATGACTCTAAACATCTCCCCAAAAACCCCCCTAAAACATCCTAAAACATTCATAGAAAACATGCAAAGGAAGGCTGGACAGGGCACTTTCAGTGGCAGGTTTGGTGGCCGAAAGTCCCTATAGAGCCGAAAGTCAGGCACTTTCGGGGGCAGGGTTCGGCGGCTGAAACTCCCCTCCAGAGCCAAAAGTCTAAACTTTCGGGGGCGAGTTTAGGCGGCCTAAAGCTGCCTCCAGGCAAGTTCGGCAGCCAAACATGGCTTCGTCAGCCGAACCTGAGTTCTTCCAGAATGGGAGAACTCAAGCCTCTCATGCACATTTGCCTTCCAAACCCTCCAAACTCATACACAACACTCACAAGCATGCATAAACATGTATTCAAGCATATTGGGGTCTCAAACTAGCCTATACCCTAACAAACATCAACATTTAACATACATTAAACATACATTTCATCATTTAAGTCATATAAACCCTAACATTTTACAACTACTCTAAACATGCATCCAACACCCTTCATACCCCTCAAAACTTACTAAAAACATGAAAGAAGGGTAGGATCTACTCTTACCTCTTGAAAATCGAGAGGAGAGGCGATCCAAACTCAGAGATGGGGAGAAATCGAGCTCCGGGTCTCCAAGCTTCAAAATCTTGATCTTAGCTCAAAAATCTTCAAAACCAAGTTAAGACTTGTTAAAACTTGAAGAGATTGAAGGAAAAACTCAAAATCAACCAAAGGAGGGCGAAATCTCACCTTTGCCCGAAAATAGAGAGAGAAAACTCACCCATTCTCGGACAAGGGGCCTTTTATAGGTGGCTGGCCAGACCACCTTCGGAGGCCAAAAGAGCTTTCGCAAGTCACCAACGTTCGGCGGCC
This sequence comes from Manihot esculenta, assembly GCF_001659605.2. Lineage (NCBI taxonomy): Eukaryota > Viridiplantae > Streptophyta > Magnoliopsida > Malpighiales > Euphorbiaceae > Manihot > Manihot esculenta. The sequence goes on along the minus strand of NC_035173.2, from coordinate 21,833,264 downwards.
GAACCTGGCTTTTCCAAACTTGGTCTTTTCTTTCAAAACTCAATTTCTTTCTTTATTCAAAGCATAAAACATGTAAAAACATTTTATAAAAACATGATTTTACCCTTCTAGAGGGTTCCGACATCCAAGATTCCGTCGGAAAGCAAGAATTCCGATGCTGGGGTATAACCGGGTATTACATTCTCCCCCCCTTAAGAACATTCATCCCCGAATGTTCACCAAACGAGCATAACATGGCATAACACACATACAAATAACAAGGAAGCACATAAAACAACAACTCTCACCTTAAAAGAGATAAGGGTATTGCTGGAGCATAGACTCCCGTGTCTCCTAGGTACATTCTTCTATATTATGGTGATTCTAAAGGACTTTTACCATCGGGATTTCCTTGTTTCTCAACTTTCTGATCTGCGTATTTAGGATCCGCACTGGCTGCTCAACATAGGTGAGAACTCCTAGAATCTCCACATCAGGCTCACTAAGAACCTTGCCCGGATCTGACACGAACTTCCGTAATATGGAAACATGGAAAATTCGGATGGATTCTCTCCATTGAAGTAGGTAGGTCCAGCTTGTACGATACATTCACAATCTTTTGCAAGATTTCAAAGGGTCCGATGTACCGTGGAGCTAACTTACCTTTCTTCCCAAAACGAATCACCCCTTTCATAGGAGACACCTTGAGCAACACCAAATCTCCCTCCTGAAACTCTACATGCTTCCTGCGGACATCTGCATAACTCTTTTGCCTGCTCACAGCAATTTTGATCCTTTCCCTGATAATTGGCACTACTCTGCTGGTGATCTCTACTAGCTCTGGCCCTGCCATGGCCCTTTCTCCCACTTCTTCCCAGTAGACAGGTGACATGCACTTCCTCCCATAAAGAGCTTCATAAGGAGCCATCCCGATGCTAGCATGATAGCTGTTATTGTAGGCAAACTCCACCAAGGGTAGATGCTGCCTCCAAGAACCGCCAAAATCTAGCACACATATCCTGAGCATATCTTCAATTGTCTGGATGGTCCTCTCTGACTGTCCATCAGTCTGTGGATGGAAAGCAGTGCTAAAATCTAACCTGGTACCCATAGCATTCTGCAGACTTCGCGAAAACCTGGAGGAGAACTGGGGTCCCCTATTTGATACTATTAAAACGGGAGCCCCATGCAGCCTGACAACTTCCTCCACATATACCTGCGCCAATTTGTCCACAGAATAGTCACTCCTGACAGGGATGAAGTGAGCAGAATTGGTCAGTCTGTCCACAATCACCCATATGGAGTCCAATCTGTTGGACGTTGCTGGTAACCCCACCACAAAATCCATAGCTATATTCTCCCATTTCCACTCTGGAATCGGTAGTGGGTTAAGCATTCCAGCTGGCTTCTGATGTTCCAGCTTCACCCTCTGACATACCTCGCAGGCGGACACGAACTGTGCCACTTCTCTTTTCATAGCTGGCCACCAATAGACTCTTTTTAGATCTTGATACATCTTGGTGGCTCCAGGGTGAACGCTGTATCTAGCATTATAAGCTTCCCTCATAATGTCTCCCTTCAGACTCACGTCGTCTGGTACACATAACCTATTCCCGAAGTGGAGGATCCCTTTGTTGTCAAATCTGAACTCTTTATTTTTGCCTGCTTGAACTGCTCCTGCTATCTTAACCAACTCGGGGTCCTCATGCTGTTTTTGAGCCACCTGCTTTAGAAACACAGGTGTTACTCTCATCTGAGCTATCAAAGCACCTGTACAAAACAACTCCAACTGTAATACCCGGCTAGTTCAGGCATCAGAATTCTTACCATCCGGTGGAATTCCGGAATGTCCGAGGTTCTAGAAGGGTAAGAGTGAAGGTTTTCTAAAAAGGTTTTAAGTGTTTAAAAGGTTTGATTCAGAAAAGAGTTAAGTTTTGAGGAGAAGTGGCCTAAGGAGTTTCTGTCATGTTCGGCCCCCGAATGGTACGTTCGGCCGCCGAAAGTGCCCAAGGTTCGGCCCCCAAAGGTTAAGTTCGGCCCCCGAAAGTTGCATGGTTTTGCATGCAGTTTCGGCAGCCGAAACTGGGGTGGTCGGCTAAGTTGTGCATGCTCCTCAGTCCGTGGTTTGGCCAGGTGTTCACCTCCAGATCATGACCAGAGGTTTGGCCACGTTTCTCCTGACTCATCTGCAAGCTTTAATCAGCTTATGCAGAGGGTTGGTCTTTTGCAAAAGGGTTGAACGTTTTTGAGAGAAAAGAAGAGTTGTGAGGGTTTGAAGCTTTGGAGGAGGAGTTGCTGAGTTGGCTGTTCCTCTTCTGTTTTCACGAGGTAAGGGAAGTCTTTAAACTTGTTTTAATGATTTATAACAGCTTTTAAAGAGGTTAAGGGGAGAGTTTTGTATATAGGGTTAGTTTTGATGTTTAATGGTGGAAGTATGTATATGTGTTATAGTTGCTGTTTTGTTGGGGTTAGTAGGTAGTTTTGGACCCCTTGGTTCATATACCTGAGTATATGTGAGTGAAGGAGGAGGTATGCATGTATGGAGTGGGGTTGGTGCTTGGCAGGTTTGTTCATGCACGAAGCTGAGTTCTAGATGAACTCAGGTTCGGCCGCCGAAGGGAGGATTCGGCCGCCGAACCCCTTGTGGAGGCAGTTTTGGCTGCCTAAGGTTGCTTCCGAAAGAATGGACTTTCGGCTCTGTCATGCACATTCGGCCGCCGAAGGTGCCGCCGAAGGTGCTCTGTCCAGCCTTCTTTTGCATGTTTATGTGATTGTTTTCAGAGGTTCAGAGGGGATTATAGGGGATTGTTTAAGAGTTGATAAGAGTATGTTTGACACCTCATTCGAGTCCATTTGTGTAGGATTGGACCCGACAGTTCAGGGAGGTCGTCAGGATTAGCAGTTGCAGCGTCAGTCAGGTTTCTGCTTGAGGAGCAGAGGTGAGTAGAACTAAACTTAATCTTTTTATTAAAGAAACAGAATGCTTGCAGCATAGTTCATGCATCATGACTGTTATGATTTATAGTAGGGTGAGTTGCATTAGAATCACGAAGTTGTTGCATTGTCTTATTCAGTGATAGTGGGAATTGGACCAAGGCGACATCAATAGCCCGTCGAGGGAGTTTTGAGGTCATGTCTAATTCCAGATGATTGGACCCAGGCGACATCAATAGCCCGTCGAGGGAGTTTTGAAGTCATGTCCAAATCAATGATGTGGAATGTATGAGTTGTGTTGCATTTTCATAAAAGATGTGTATGAATGAACTATTTTTCAGTGTTTCTACTCACTGGGCTTTAGAAGCTCATCCCTTTCCCTTAATCCCAGTTTTGCAGGTTCAGTATAGCAGGGAAAGTCAGCAACAGCAGAGTGGTGACTAGAAGACTGCATGTGTAATAGCCTAGTATGGACATGATGTAAATCAAAGAAATATATGTAAAAGCATGTAATAGCTAGTAAATCAGTATGATATGGTTTAGAATGTGCTTTTGCCTATTGTCTAGTGGATGTTAATCCCTTGTATATGCATGTATCTAGTTTTACAGTTTCTTGATGAAAAATGAGTTAGACCAGACTTAATATATGTTGTGTTTTGAAAACCCAGTGAATGATAACTGTGAGGGTTCCCTTGACCCAAGACCAGTGCAAAGGAAAGACCAGGTTTGATTCCTGTGATCCACAGAGTAGACCACTAGAGAAGACCAGGTTTGATTCCTGTGACTCTATGGTAGCCAAGTTAACTTATGATATGCTGACCCTTACAGAGTGGGTTCTATGCTGCAGAGCGCATAGGGTATGGAGGTTACTTGGTAAAGCATCACTGGTGTATTATAGATAGCCAGAGGGCTAGTTCAGATTAGTATATCTGAGCATTTTGGTTCATATGATTGGACCTACAGAGAGTGTTTTGAAAGGTTAAGTCTGGTTGTTTAAAAGCAAAGTTTTAACAGTTAATAGTCCAGTCAGATCATGTATGGGATTTTAACAGGTACACAGAGTTCAGGATAGGCTTACTACGGGTCTAGGCGGCCTTAAGCCGATCTGGATCCTAGTGCCGAGCGGTTCGGACCGTTACAAAGAGGGTACCGGTTTCCGGGCTGTTACAGATGGTATCAGAGCATAGGGCCTCATAAGTACGGTGTGTTGAACATTTTTGTTCAAGGATTAGAGAGATCTCACATCGGAAAGAGGTTGGTCTAGAGGTTATAGAAAGGCAAAGCACAATAAGTTAAATCATGTCCACTAAGATAGGAAGTTTGTTTTGCATGCTGATGTGAAATGCCATGCTGGATGCTATGCATGTATATGTTCTATGTTCATGTGTCTTTCATATGAACTATATGTGTGCTAATGTTTGCTTATTTGTGTTTTGTGTTTTCAGAAGAGCTAAGATGAGTGGAAGTAGTCCTCAGAGTGATTCAGATCCGTCGGAAGGGTCTTTTGATGATAGTAGCGAAGGAATGAATCTAGAATCAGGAAACAGGAGAGAGCTAGAAGTGGATGTGCAAAGAAGGGATGTAGGTGTACAGGTGAATGTAGATGAAGAGACTTTAGAGGATACTCAGACCAAGGATTCGAGGATAGGAGAGAATGAATCCTCCACCTGGAGTACAGCTACCTGGAAAGGAGCAAAGTGGGGGAAAGCTACAAAGAAAAAGGTTAGGGGCCTTAAAGGGTCAAAGAAAAAGGAGTTCTGGAATAGGATAAACCCTAGTTTGGATAGTGATGCTGGTCCGAGTTCGAGACCAAAATGTTTGAGGTGTGGTAGATTGCATAAGGGAGTCTGTCGTGTAGGGATAACAGGATGTTATAGGTGTGGTCAGGAAGGGCATTTGATACGTGAGTGTCCTGTTGCGCCTTGGATGGTTCGGTCCCAGCGGACTTTTTCAGGGAGAAAGGTTCAGCAGGGAATAGCACCCTCAGGTCCAGTGGTGCCAGGTATGCTCGTGAGTTTTGATGTATATGTCTGTTTTTGTGGATCCTAGTAGGATTGAAAGTAATAGAATGAAATAGAATTACATGTTCCGAGTAAAAGTTAAAGAGATGGAGAGTTAAAGAAAAGTTAATAGCTAAGAGTTAAAGAAATAGAGTATCAGAAAAGAGTTAAAGCGAGAGTTGTGGTATAAGATGCTATGTTTCAGGTTTCTCTAATCCCAGGCATAGTGAGAATGGTTCTCTCAAGTCAGAAGTAAAGGTAAGTAAGATAAAAGTAGAAAGAAAAGTGGGATAGATAAGAAAAAAAGAAAAAAAAAAACAACAAAAAAAGGGTTTTAGAGTAGTCTGGGAATAGGTGGTAGTTGAGGCAGAGGAAAAGGTCAGTCTTTCCTTCAGTGGATTCCCGAGAGAAGTTCCATTTGCTTTAGCTTGGATCTTCACCCTGACTCAGTAAGAGGCTGTTACATCACACACGGTGACGTCAGGTACGTTCACGTGAAAGTAATGAGATGTGTATGCTAGTTGTTTTGAACCCCAGTGTCTTCGCTTTTCTTGTTGCTTAGTGAGCCGTTGATAGCATGGGTTTGGTGACTTCTGGGCTTAGAGTGTGTTCTTGGGTCAATGGACCTGAATGTGATCCATCTGAGGTAGAGTCAGTCAGTTCAGTTCAGAGTTTGTGGTGAGTAGATGCAATCCAGCTGACCTTATGGTTCTAGAGGTGACTGTATGATGTCCTTCTAGGGCGGATTGATGCATTACTCATAGTACTACCTGTGTCCATAGAGACAAGGTAGGGAAATTGGATGGGTCAGGCAGTCCTTTAGGGGGACAGAGTATAGATGCCTAGAAGTTTGATATCAATCCTACAGGCTCATCGTTATACAGGAAAGGTTGTCAGCGGGTTCTCTTAGCTCTTGTGAGCAAGTTTGTCAGGACAGGGAATCAGCCTCAGTGCCCTTTTCTAGTGAGGACTAGATGTTTCCCAGGTAGGCTGTCAGGTTTACCATCTGTCAGGGAGGTAGGATTGGAATGAGAATGGTATCTGGACGCGGAACCATTGCTTCCTCTCTTTCCTCTACAGAATGGCACCTGCAGAGAGAGAGCTAAGAATAGTCAGGGTAGTGGAAAAGAGGTGTGGTAGTTCAGGGTTTTATCTGACTTAGTACCTCACCCTGGTATATGCACAAGTTGGTGTGGGAAACGAAAGATGAATCCTTAAGGTTTTGCTCTGATAGGTTAATAGATCAGTAAGTTCAAGCTGGTAAGTAAGAACCAAGATTTCCTTGTTCGGATTGATGATCTTTTAACTGCTCTGATAAAAGCTGTTTATGGTTTTGTTGTGATCAAAGTTTTGAATGCTACCAGTTGAGAGTTTGGAAGTAAAGGTTAGAAAAGAGGTTGGTTAAGAAAAGATAAAAGAGAAAAAGGAATAAGGATCAGCGTAGCGCAGCGAAAGCTGTAGAGGTCCAAAAAAAGGATTTTGCAGTATGGACTCAACTCAGGAAAATAGAGATTCAGGAATTCTCTCTTTCGAGAGAAGTGGTAGGCTTTCTATGTTTATCTGTTTGTTTTAACATTCGAGGACGAATGTTTTATAAGGGGGGAAGAATGTAATACCCGGCTAGTTCAGGCATCAGAATTCTTACCATCCGGTGGAATTCCGGAATGTCCGAGGTTCTAGAAGGGTAAGAGTGAAGGTTTTCTAAAAAGGTTTTAAGTGTTTAAAAGGTTTGATTCAGAAAAGAGTTAAGTTTTGAGGAGAAGTGGCCTAAGGAGTTTCTGTCATGTTCGGCCCCCGAATGGTACGTTCGGCCGCCGAAAGTGCCCAAGGTTCGACCCCCGAAGGTTAAGTTCGGCCCCCGAAAGTTGCATGGTTTTGCATGCAGTTTCGGCAGCCGAAACTGGGGTGGTCGGCTAAGTTGTGCATGCTCCTCAGTCCGTGGTTTGGCCAGGTGTTCACCTCCAGATCATGACCAGAGGTTTGGCCACGTTTCTCCTGACTCATCTGCAAGCTTTAATCAGCTTATGCAGAGGGTTGGTCTTTTGCAAAAGGGTTGAACGTTTTTGAGAGAAAAGAAGAGTTGTGAGGGTTTGAAGCTTTGGAGGAGGAGTTGCTGAGTTGGCTGTTCCTCTTCTGTTTTCACGAGGTAAGGGAAGTCTTTAAACTTGTTTTAATGATTTATAACAGCTTTTAAAGAGGTTAAGGGGAGAGTTTTGTATATAGGGTTAGTTTTGATGTTTAATGGTGGAAGTATGTATATGTGTTATAGTTGCTGTTTTGTTGGGGTTAGTAGGTAGTTTTGGACCCCTTGGTTCATATACCTGAGTATATGTGAGTGAAGGAGGAGGTATGCATGTATGGAGTGGGGTTGGTGCTTGGCAGGTTTGTTCATGCACGAAGCTGAGTTCTAGATGAACTCAGGTTCGGCCGCCGAAGGGAGGATTCGGCCGCCGAACCCCTTGTGGAGGCAGTTTTGGCTGCCTAAGGTTGCTTCCGAAAGAATGGACTTTCGGCTCTGTCATGCACATTCGGCCGCCGAAGGTGCCGCCGAAGGTGCTCTGTCCAGCCTTCTTTTGCATGTTTATGTGATTGTTTTCAGAGGTTCAGAGGGGATTATAGGGGATTGTTTAAGAGTTGATAAGAGTATGTTTGACACCTCATTCGAGTCCATTTGTGTAGGATTGGACCCGACAGTTCAGGGAGGTCGTCAGGATTAGCAGTTGCAGCGTCAGTCAGGTTTCTGCTTGAGGAGCAGAGGTGAGTAGAACTAAACTTAATCTTTTTATTAAAGAAACAGAATGCTTGCAGCATAGTTCATGCATCATGACTGTTATGATTTATAGTAGGGTGAGTTGCATTAGAATCACGAAGTTGTTGCATTGTCTTATTCAGTGATAGTGGGAATTGGACCAAGGCGACATCAATAGCCCGTCGAGGGAGTTTTGAGGTCATGTCTAATTCCAGATGATTGGACCCAGGCGACATCAATAGCCCGTCGAGGGAGTTTTGAAGTCATGTCCAAATCAATGATGTGGAATGTATGAGTTGTGTTGCATTTTCATAAAAGATGTGTATGAATGAACTATTTTTCAGTGTTTCTACTCACTGGGCTTTAGAAGCTCATCCCTTTCCCTTAATCCCAGTTTTGCAGGTTCAGTATAGCAGGGAAAGTCAGCAACAGCAGAGTGGTGACTAGAAGACTGCATGTGTAATAGCCTAGTATGGACATGATGTAAATCAAAGAAATATATGTAAAAGCATGTAATAGCTAGTAAATCAGTATGATATGGTTTAGAATGTGCTTTTGCCTATTGTCTAGTGGATGTTAATCCCTTGTATATGCATGTATCTAGTTTTACAGTTTCTTGATGAAAAATGAGTTAGACCAGACTTAATATATGTTGTGTTTTGAAAACCCAGTGAATGATAACTGTGAGGGTTCCCTTGACCCAAGACCAGTGCAAAGGAAAGACCAGGTTTGATTCCTGTGATCCACAGAGTAGACCACTAGAGAAGACCAGGTTTGATTCCTGTGACTCTATGGTAGCCAAGTTAACTTATGATATGCTGACCCTTACAGAGTGGGTTCTATGCTGCAGAGCGCATAGGGTATGGAGGTTACTTGGTAAAGCATCACTGGTGTATTATAGATAGCCAGAGGGCTAGTTCAGATTAGTATATCTGAGCATTTTGGTTCATATGATTGGACCTACAGAGAGTGTTTTGAAAGGTTAAGTCTGGTTGTTTAAAAGCAAAGTTTTAACAGTTAATAGTCCAGTCAGATCATGTATGGGATTTTAACAGGTACACAGAGTTCAGGATAGGCTTACTACGGGTCTAGGCGGCCTTAAGCCGATCTGGATCCTAGTGCCGAGCGGTTCGGACCGTTACAAAGAGGGTACCGGTTTCCGGGCTGTTACAGATGGTATCAGAGCATAGGGCCTCATAAGTACGGTGTGTTGAACATTTTTGTTCAAGGATTAGAGAGATCTCACATCGGAAAGAGGTTGGTCTAGAGGTTATAGAAAGGCAAAGCACAATAAGTTAAATCATGTCCACTAAGATAGGAAGTTTGTTTTGCATGCTGATGTGAAATGCCATGCTGGATGCTATGCATGTATATGTTCTATGTTCATGTGTCTTTCATATGAACTATATGTGTGCTAATGTTTGCTTATTTGTGTTTTGTGTTTTCAGAAGAGCTAAGATGAGTGGAAGTAGTCCTCAGAGTGATTCAGATCCGTCGGAAGGGTCTTTTGATGATAGTAGCGAAGGAATGAATCTAGAATCAGGAAACAGGAGAGAGCTAGAAGTGGATGTGCAAAGAAGGGATGTAGGTGTACAGGTGAATGTAGATGAAGAGACTTTAGAGGATACTCAGACCAAGGATTCGAGGATAGGAGAGAATGAATCCTCCACCTGGAGTACAGCTACCTGGAAAGGAGCAAAGTGGGGGAAAGCTACAAAGAAAAAGGTTAGGGGCCTTAAAGGGTCAAAGAAAAAGGAGTTCTGGAATAGGATAAACCCTAGTTTGGATAGTGATGCTGGTCCGAGTTCGAGACCAAAATGTTTGAGGTGTGGTAGATTGCATAAGGGAGTCTGTCGTGTAGGGATAACAGGATGTTATAGGTGTGGTCAGGAAGGGCATTTGATACGTGAGTGTCCTGTTGCGCCTTGGATGGTTCGGTCCCAGCGGACTTTTTCAGGGAGAAAGGTTCAGCAGGGAATAGCACCCTCAGGTCCAGTGGTGCCAGGTATGCTCGTGAGTTTTGATGTATATGTTTGTTTTTGTGGATCCTAGTAGGATTGAAAGTAATAGAATGAAATAGAATTACATGTTCCGAGTAAAAGTTAAAGAGATGGAGAGTTAAAGAAAAGTTAATAGCTAAGAGTTAAAGAAATAGAGTATCAGAAAAGAGTTAAAGCGAGAGTTGTGGTATAAGATGCTATGTTTCAGGTTTCTCTAATCCCAGGCATAGTGAGAATGGTTCTCTCAAGTCAGAAGTAAAGGTAAGTAAGATAAAAGTAGAAAGAAAAGTGGGATAGATAAGAAAAAAAGAAAAAAAAAAACAACAAAAAAAGGGTTTTAGAGTAGTCTGGGAATAGGTGGTAGTTGAGGCAGAGGAAAAGGTCAGTCTTTCCTTCAGTGGATTCCCGAGAGAAGTTCCATTTGCTTTAGCTTGGATCTTCACCCTGACTCAGTAAGAGGCTGTTACATCACACACGGTGACGTCAGGTACGTTCACGTGAAAGTAATGAGATGTGTATGCTAGTTGTTTTGAACCCCAGTGTCTTCGCTTTTCTTGTTGCTTAGTGAGCCGTTGATAGCATGGGTTTGGTGACTTCTGGGCTTAGAGTGTGTTCTTGGGTCAATGGACCTGAATGTGATCCATCTGAGGTAGAGTCAGTCAGTTCAGTTCAGAGTTTGTGGTGAGTAGATGCAATCCAGCTGACCTTATGGTTCTAGAGGTGACTGTATGATGTCCTTCTAGGGCGGATTGATGCATTACTCATAGTACTACCTGTGTCCATAGAGACAAGGTAGGGAAATTGGATGGGTCAGGCAGTCCTTTAGGGGGACAGAGTATAGATGCCTAGAAGTTTGATATCAATCCTACAGGCTCATCGTTATACAGGAAAGGTTGTCAGCGGGTTCTCTTAGCTCTTGTGAGCAAGTTTGTCAGGACAGGGAATCAGCCTCAGTGCCCTTTTCTAGTGAGGACTAGATGTTTCCCAGGTAGGCTGTCAGGTTTACCATCTGTCAGGGAGGTAGGATTGGAATGAGAATGGTATCTGGACGCGGAACCATTGCTTCCTCTCTTTCCTCTACAGAATGGCACCTGCAGAGAGAGAGCTAAGAATAGTCAGGGTAGTGGAAAAGAGGTGTGGTAGTTCAGGGTTTTATCTGACTTAGTACCTCACCCTGGTATATGCACAAGTTGGTGTGGGAAATGAAAGATGAATCCTTAAGGTTTTGCTCTGATAGGTTAATAGATCAGTAAGTTCAAGCTGGTAAGTAAGAACCAAGATTTCCTTGTTCGGATTGATGATCTTTTAACTGCTCTGATAAAAGCTGTTTATGGTTTTGTTGTGATCAAAGTTTTGAATGCTACCAGTTGAGAGTTTGGAAGTAAAGGTTAGAAAAGAGGTTGGTTAAGAAAAGATAAAAGAGAAAAAGGAATAAGGATCAGCGTAGCGCAGCGAAAGCTGTAGAGGTCCAAAAAAAGGATTTTGCAGTATGGACTCAACTCAGGAAAATAGAGATTCAGGAATTCTCTCTTTCGAGAGAAGTGGTAGGCTTTCTATGTTTATCTGTTTGTTTTAACATTCGAGGACGAATGTTTTATAAGGGGGGAAGAATGTAATACCCGGCTAGTTCAGGCATCAGAATTCTTACCATCCGGTGGAATTCCGGAATGTCCGAGGTTCTAGAAGGGTAAGAGTGAAGGTTTTCTAAAAAGGTTTTAAGTGTTTAAAAGGTTTGATTCAGAAAAGAGTTAAGTTTTGAGGAGAAGTGGCCTAAGGAGTTTCTGTCATGTTCGGCCCCCGAATGGTACGTTCGGCCGCCGAAAGTGCCCAAGGTTCGGCCCCCGAAGGTTAAGTTCGGCCCCCGAAAGTTGCATGGTTTTGCATGCAGTTTCGGCAGCCGAAACTGGGGTGGTCGGCTAAGTTGTGCATGCTCCTCAGTCCGTGGTTTGGCCAGGTGTTCACCTCCAGATCATGACCAGAGGTTTGGCCACGTTTCTCCTGACTCATCTGCAAGCTTTAATCAGCTTATGCAGAGGGTTGGTCTTTTGCAAAAGGGTTGAACGTTTTTGAGAGAAAAGAAGAGTTGTGAGGGTTTGAAGCTTTGGAGGAGGAGTTGCTGAGTTGGCTGTTCCTCTTCTGTTTTCACGAGGTAAGGGAAGTCTTTAAACTTGTTTTAATGATTTATAACAGCTTTTAAAGAGGTTAAGGGGAGAGTTTTGTATATAGGGTTAGTTTTGATGTTTAATGGTGGAAGTATGTATATGTGTTATAGTTGCTGTTTTGTTGGGGTTAGTAGGTAGTTTTGGACCCCTTGGTTCATATACCTGAGTATATGTGAGTGAAGGAGGAGGTATGCATGTATGGAGTGGGGTTGGTGCTTGGCAGGTTTGTTCATGCACGAAGCTGAGTTCTAGATGAACTCAGGTTCGGCCGCCGAAGGGAGGATTCGGCCGCCGAACCCCTTGTGGAGGCAGTTTTGGCTGCCTAAGGTTGCTTCCGAAAGAATGGACTTTCGGCTCTGTCATGCACATTCGGCCGCCGAAGGTGCCGCCGAAGGTGCTCTGTCCAGCCTTCTTTTGCATGTTTATGTGATTGTTTTCAGAGGTTCAGAGGGGATTATAGGGGATTGTTTAAGAGTTGATAAGAGTATGTTTGACACCTCATTCGAGTCCATTTGTGTAGGATTGGACCCGACAGTTCAGGGAGGTCGTCAGGATTAGCAGTTGCAGCGTCAGTCAGGTTTCTGCTTGAGGAGCAGAGGTGAGTAGAACTAAACTTAATCTTTTTATTAAAGAAACAGAATGCTTGCAGCATAGTTCATGCATCATGACTGTTATGATTTATAGTAGGGTGAGTTGCATTAGAATCACGAAGTTGTTGCATTGTCTTATTCAGTGATAGTGGGAATTGGACCAAGGCGACATCAATAGCCCGTCGAGGGAGTTTTGAGGTCATGTCTAATTCCAGATGATTGGACCCAGGCGACATCAATAGCCCGTCGAGGGAGTTTTGAAGTCATGTCCAAATCAATGATGTGGAATGTATGAGTTGTGTTGCATTTTCATAAAAGATGTGTATGAATGAACTATTTTTCAGTGTTTCTACTCACTGGGCTTTAGAAGCTCATCCCTTTCCCTTAATCCCAGTTTTGCAGGTTCAGTATAGCAGGGAAAGTCAGCAACAGCAGAGTGGTGACTAGAAGACTGCATGTGTAATAGCCTAGTATGGACATGATGTAAATCAAAGAAATATATGTAAAAGCATGTAATAGCTAGTAAATCAGTATGATATGGTTTAGAATGTGCTTTTGCCTATTGTCTAGTGGATGTTAATCCCTTGTATATGCATGTATCTAGTTTTACAGTTTCTTGATGAAAAATGAGTTAGACCAGACTTAATATATGTTGTGTTTTGAAAACCCAGTGAATGATAACTGTGAGGGTTCCCTTGACCCAAGACCAGTGCAAAGGAAAGACCAGGTTTGATTCCTGTGATCCACAGAGTAGACCACTAGAGAAGACCAGGTTTGATTCCTGTGACTCTATGGTAGCCAAGTTAACTTATGATATGCTGACCCTTACAGAGTGGGTTCTATGCTGCAGAGCGCATAGGGTATGGAGGTTACTTGGTAAAGCATCACTGGTGTATTATAGATAGCCAGAGGGCTAGTTCAGATTAGTATATCTGAGCATTTTGGTTCATATGATTGGACCTACAGAGAGTGTTTTGAAAGGTTAAGTCTGGTTGTTTAAAAGCAAAGTTTTAACAGTTAATAGTCCAGTCAGATCATGTATGGGATTTTAACAGGTACACAGAGTTCAGGATAGGCTTACTACGGGTCTAGGCGGCCTTAAGCCGATCTGGATCCTAGTGCCGAGCGGTTCGGACCGTTACAAAGAGGGTACCGGTTTCCGGGCTGTTACACCAACTGTAGCCCTTCACCAATGAGCTTATAGAATTCCCTCACCACCGGTCTCCTCTCTACTGTAACATGGGATAAACTGCCAAGTGATTTCCGACTTAGGGCATCTGCCACAATGTTTGCCTTACCCGGATGGTACTGAATTTTGCAATCATAGTCACTGAGCAGTTCTACCCATCTTCTCTGCCTTAGGTTTAACTCTCTTTGACTCAAGATGTACTGCAAGCTCTTATGATCTGTGAAGATCTCACATTTCACCCCATAAAGGTAATGCCTCCACATCTTGAGTGCAAAGATCACAGCTGCCATCTCTAGGTCATGTGTAGGATAATTCAACTCATGCTTCTTCAGTTGCCTAGAAGCATAAGCAATTACCCTCTCATTTTGCATCAACACACAACCTAGTCCCACACGGGACGCATCACAAAACACTGTGAAGTCTTCATTACTGGTAGGCAGAGCTAATACCGGTGCTGATGCCAACCTTTTCTTTAGCTCTTCAAAACTCTCTTCACACTGGTCAGACCACACAAACCTCTGGTTCTTCTTGGTCAATCTGGTCATAGGAGCGGCAATTTTGGAGAAGTGCTGCACAAACCTCCTGTAGTAACCTGCCAAACCCAGAAAACTCTTAATCTCTATTACTGTAGTGGGTCTGGGCCAGTTAGCCACAACTTCTACCTTCTTGGGGTCCACTTCAATTCCTTTTTCTGATACAACATGCCCCAAGAATGAGATGCTCCTCAACCAGAATTCACACTTGGAGAACTTGGCATACAAGCCATGCTCCCTCAGGGTCTGCAAAACTATCCTCAGATGATGGGCATGCTCCTCTGCGTCTCTGGAATACACTAAGATATCATCAATAAAGACAATAACAAAGTGATCCAGATACTGTAATACCCGGCTAGAGTCCGGCGTCGGCATTCCTGTTTACCGGCGGAATCCAGGATGTCGAAGTGTGTTATGTGTTCCTAAGTGTTATTATGTGTGTTGTTAGGTGAAGTGAGTTGAGTTGGGTTAAGATTGGAAGAGAAAAGTCTATGGAGATGTTTGCCAAGTTCGGCCGCCGAAGGTAAGTTCGGCCGCCGAAAGTGCCCAATGTTCGGCTTCCGCAGTTCAGATTCGGCCCCCGAATGTTGCATGGTTTTGCATGCGATTCGGCAGCCGAAGCTGAGTTGCTCAGCCAACTAATGAGCATTCCTGAGTCAGCATTTTGGACAGGTGTTGGCTCCACACCCTGTCCAGAAGTTTGGCCACGTCTCCTATATGGTACAGCTCCTGCAAGTGTGTTGTTTTGTTTCGTGTCAAAAGTTTTGAGAGGTTGAAGCAAAAAGCTTAGGTTTGAGAGTTTATGCGTGTGAAGAGAGTTGAGTCATTTTCTTGTTCAGATCGTTCATCTTCTTCTTGACTACAGGAGGTAAGTGAAGATCTTGAACATGTTTTACTATTTTACAGCAGTGGTATGAAAGAAGGGTAGAGAGGCATGCTTAGGTGAAAAGGGTGTTTTTGATGGTTTATGCATGTAAGCATGGTTATGTGTTCTGTTTGATATGTTTGTTGGGGTTTGTTAGGTAGTTTTGGACCCCTGTGATCATATACGTGAGTATATGTGTGTTGAGGAGTTGGAGTATATATGGTTTGAGTGGTTGAAGGGAAGGAGAAGATGGTTTGCCGTTGAAGCTGAGTTCTGGATGAACTCAGGTTCGGCAGCCGAAGGTTCATTCGGCCGCCGAACCTCTTGCATGGTGGCTTGACTACCACAGCCTGTTTTGCATGTTCGGCTCTGTTTGGGGGCTTCGGCCGCCGAAGGTGCCGCCGAAGGTGCTTGAGTTTCATCTCTGGAGAGGACTTTCGGCCGCCGAACCTGCCGCCGAAAGTGTTCTGTCCAACTTTCTTTTACATGCTTTGCATGAGTTTTAGAGTGAGATTAAGGGGATTCTTGGGTAGTTCACTAGAGTGATTTTCAGGTAGTTTGGTCCCTCAGTTACGTCTTTATGTGTTTATACAGACCAGAGGAACCAGAGAGAGCAGCAGCGAGTACTGCTCCAGAGGTTCAGAGCCTGCAGAGTCAGTCAGTCCAGATAGGCAGAGGTGAGTGGAACTAAACTTATGACTGTTAATTGAATCACAAACTGCTTTTAGCATATCTCATGCATCATGTTTATGCCATAGGTTGCTTGCATTAGTATTCACGAATCTGTTGCATTGCATCATTGTTTGGTGATGTGAGTGAATGCTGAATGATCCAATAGTCTCAGACAGGAAGTCCAGGAGCCTTTGACTACGCCCTGGCAGGTATAGAGAAGTCCAGGAGCCTTTGACTACGCCCTGGCAGGTATAGCAAAGTCCAGGAGCCTTTGACTACGCCCTGGCAATGGTAAGTACAGAGGTGTTATATACACATATACATATATGACAGGAAGACCAGGTGCTCGATTCTACGCCCTGGCACAGAGTTACTGGGACTATGTGGTGACAGGTTTACTCTTGATGTGGCTTGTCTGTGATATGGTGCATTCCATGAGATCATATTTTATTGAGATGTTTTACTGTTCTACTCACTGGGCTATAGAGCTCATCCCACTCCCTTAACCCCAGTTTTGCAGGTTCAGTGTACAGTGTACAGGGACAGTCCAGCAGAGTACAGGAAGAGTAAAGAGATCTGTAATAGCTTAGAGTGGACATGTAATATGAAAGAGATGTAATAGTTGTTGCTTGACCTAGTGATGTATGTTTTGTACATGATCTGTATATGTATATATGTTTTCCTGTATGTGAAAACCAGGCTTAACAGGTATGGGGTAACCCATCTAGAGCAAGCTCTAGTCAGGGATACAGAGTACAGAGTACATGAGTACAGAGTACAGAGATAGTGCATGCACAGATTAAGCCTTGGTTCAGAAAAGAGTTTTATTTTCACAGAAAATGTATGATCATGTATGAGGTTTACAGGTACACAGAGAGTATAGCAGGCTTGCTACGGGTTCTGGCGGCCTTAAGCCGACCTGAATCCTAGCGCCGGTGACGGTCCATTTTGGGGTCGTTACAGATTGGTATCAGAGCCCTAGGTTCACATGATCGGACCTATAGAGACAGTGTTGGGCTCAGACAGGTTAGAAGTGGTCAAGCACAATAGGAAATCATGTCCACTAGGATAGGGTCTTGAGTCCTATCTGCTATGCTATGCCATGAGTGTTGTATGTGTATGATTGCTATGTGATGTTTATGTGCTAAAGTGGTATGTTATATGTTGTGTTTCCAGAATAAAGATGCGAGGAACTCGTCGATCAGCTCGATTGACTGGAGTCCCACCAGAGAATGAGAGACCAGCTGCTCGTCCTCCTGCATTGCCAAGGGCAAGGTCTCAGAGATCAAGCAGGGAAGGTACGTCAATAGACCCTAGAAGGTCTGTCGACGAGAGCAGAAGAGGAACAGCTAGGGGAGGAAGATCAGAGGAAAGGAGGGAAGCTATGGAGATTGATCAGTCTAGAGATGACAGCATGGGTATAGGCAGTTTTGAGGAAGGTATGGGAGAGTCGCAGGGAGGTGCTCAGACCTCAGGTTTTGGCTATCCAGAGTATCCGATGGGAGGTATGTCGGAGTACTCGAGTTTTGTGCCATATCCTCCTTATATGCCTTATATGCCTTATCCTTATTATCCACCATATCCTATGTATCCCTCTTCCCCTACCCATCCAAGTGCAGCACACCTAGAGCCAAATGAACCAGTTCTACCACCAGAACCAGTAGCCCCTGTTGTTGACAGACATGAACCTAGCTCATCTGGAGGTAAAGTCCAAATGACAGAGTACTTGAAATTGGATGCTCCTAAATACAACACGGGAGATGATCCATTTGATTACCTCAGAGCAGTTAGGATGATAACCAGTGAATTGGGAGCAGATGATAGGAGAGCCATTGAGATGGCAGGTTTCACATTAAAATGCAAGAAAGCCAGAGAATGGTTTAAGAATTATGTGGAGCCTAGAATGGACAGCATGTCATGGGGAGAGTTCGCCAATGAGTTTGCAGGGTGGGCTTTTCCTGACAGTTCGAGGGAGATGAAAGTAATTGAATTTGAACAGTTGAGACAGACAGATGAGATGAGTGTTGATGAATTCACAGATAAGTTCCTGGATCTGCTTCAGTATGTGGGTCAAGCCTATGATACTGATCAGAAGAAAGCAAGGAGATATACTATGAGACTGCATCCCAGGTATGCTTCCTTGATTCTTCCAGCAGAAAAGGAGAGTTTCCATACCATAGTAGACGCAGCCAGGAAAATGGAAGCTAGTGCCAATATTCAGAAACAGTCAAAGGCACAGGCTTCGGGTTCTAAAGCCCCCACACCAAGCAGTAAAAGATGGGATAGAGCAAAAGGAACAAAGAGTAAGTTCTGGAGTAAAGTCAAGTCAGGTCTGGGAATAGGTAGTGGCTCAAGCTCTGGCACAGCTCCAGTCTGCAGACGATGCGGAAAACCACATGGAGGAGTTTGTCGGTTGGGATCTACAGCTTGTTTTCGATGTGGACAGGAAGGGCATATTGCTCGGGATTGTCCGCAGATGACTTTTGTACCATCCCAGCAGATGAGTTCAGGCAGTGTGGTACAGCCAGTTGTACGGCCAGCAGCTCCAGTCATGCCTCAGACTAGTGGCAGAGGTAGAGGGAGAGGGGTAGCCTCTACTTCAGCAGCAGGTTCCCGAGGTGGAAATCCGGTAGCCCCAGCACGGATTTTCACAGTGACACAGGAGGAGGCTAACACGTCGAACACAGTGGTGTCAGGTAAGCTCATCATTGGGTGTTCAGATGTGTATGCTTTGATGGACCCCGGTGCTTCTCATTCCTTTATTGCTTCGAGAGCCATAGAGCGATTGGGTTTGATCAGTTCTGAGTTAGAGTATCCTCTCTGGGTCAGTGGACCTAGATGTGACCCATCAGTGGCAGTGTCAGTCTGTCGTTTCAGTCCAGTGTTTATAGAGGGTAGATACCTTCCAGCTGACCTTGTGGTTCTAGATTTGACAGATTTTGATGTCATTCTAGGGATGGATTGGTTATCTACATATAGTGCTACGTTGGACTGTCGAGAGAAGCTAGTGAGTCTCAGAGACCAGGATGGGTCAGAGTGTGTCTTCAGAGGAGACAGGAGAGGTACACCCAGAGGTATGATTTCAGCCCTTCAGGCTCGTCGTTTGCTTAGGAGGGGTTGTCAGGGGTTTCTAGCTCATGTGAGAGAGCTAGACAGTCAGGTGAGGGAACCAGCCACAGTACCAGTAGTCCGAGAGTTTCTCGATGTGTTCCCAGACGATTTGCCAGGACTACCACCTGATAGGGAGATAGGGTTTGAAATTGAATTACTGCCAGGTACCAGACCTATCTCTATTCCTCCTTACAGGATGGCGCCAGCTGAGTTAACAGAGTTGAAAGAACAGTTGCAGGACTTGGTAGATAAGGGTTTCATCCGCCCTAGTACCTCACCTTGGGGTGCTCCAGTGCTCTTTGTCAGAAAGAAGGATGGATCCCTCAGACTTTGTATCGACTACAGACAGTTGAACAAGGTCACTATCAAGAATAGGTATCCCTTACCACGGATTGATGATCTATTTGACCAGCTAGCTGGAGCAGGTTGTTTCTCGAA
Organism: Manihot esculenta; assembly: GCF_001659605.2. Taxonomy (NCBI): domain Eukaryota; kingdom Viridiplantae; phylum Streptophyta; class Magnoliopsida; order Malpighiales; family Euphorbiaceae; genus Manihot; species Manihot esculenta. Next base: position 21,814,042 of record NC_035173.2, on the reverse strand, counting down.
AATAGATCTGAGATCTGGGTATCATCAGTTGAGAGTCAGAGAGGCAGATGTGCCTAAGACAGCTTTCCGGACCAGATATGGGCATTATGAGTTCTTAGTGATGCCGTTCGGGTTGACTAACGCCCCTGCAGCATTTATGGATCTCATGAACAGGGTATTCAGTGAGTTTCTGGATCACTTTGTCATTGTGTTTATCGATGACATCTTAGTGTATTCCAGAAATGCAGAGGAGCATGCCCATCATCTGCGGATAGTTTTGCAGACACTGAGAGAGCATGGTTTATATGCCAAGTTCTCGAAGTGTGAGTTTTGGTTACGGAGCATTGCCTTCTTGGGACATGTGGTATCAGCAGAGGGTATTGAGGTAGACCCCAAGAAGATAGAGGCTGTAGCTAACTGGTCCAGACCCACGACAGTGACTGAGATTAAAAGCTTTCTGGGACTGGCAGGTTACTACAGGAGGTTCGTTCAGAACTTCTCAAAGATAGCAGCTCCTATGACCAAATTGACTCAGAAGAACCAGAAGTTTATCTGGTCAGACCAGTGTGAAGAGAGCTTTGAGGAGCTCAAGAGAAGATTGACAACAGCACCAGTGTTAGCTCTGCCTGTCAGGAATGAAGAGTTCACAGTGTTCTGTGATGCATCTCGAGTGGGATTGGGTTGTGTATTGATGCAGAGTGATAGAGTCATAGCTTATGCTTCTAGACAGTTGAAGAAGCACGAGTTGAATTACCCTACCCATGACCTAGAGATGGCAGCAGTTATCTTTGCACTTAAGATGTGGCGGCATTACCTCTACGGGGTTAAATGCGAGATCTTCACTGATCACAAGAGTTTACAGTATATCTTAAGTCAGAGAGAGCTGAATTTGCGGCAGAGAAGGTGGGTTGAATTGCTCAGTGATTATGATTGTACGATCCAGTATCATCCGGGTAAGGCGAATGTTGTCGCGGACGCCCTAAGCCGAAAGTCACTAGGCAGTTTATCCCATATAGCAGCAGAGCGGAGACCAGTTGTGATGGAGCTTTATAAGCTCTTTGATGAGGGATTACAGCTAGAGTTGTTTGGTACAGGTGCGTTGATAGCACAGATGAGAGTGACACCTGTGTTTCTGTTCCAGAAAGCTCAGAGACAGCATGAGGACCCTGAGTTGATGAAAATTGCCAGGACTGTTCAGTCAGGCAATAATGTAGAGTTCAGATTTGACAGCAAAGGGATCCTTCGCCATGGGAGTCGACTTTGTGTACCAGATAGGGGCAGTGTGAAGGAAGACATTATGAGGGAAGCTCATAATGCGAGGTATAGTGTTCACCCAGGAGCCACCAAGATGTATCAGGATCTGAAAAGGGTCTATTGGTGGCCAGCCATGAAGAAAGAAGTGGCGCAGTTTGTGACAACCTGTGAGGTTTGTCAGAGGGTGAAATTAGAGCATCAGAAACCAGCCGGAATGCTTAACCCATTACCGATTCCAGAGTGGAAATGGGAGAACATAGCCATGGATTTTGTAGTGGGTTTACCAGTAGCGTCCAACAGGATAGACTCGATATGGGTGATTGTGGACAGACTCACGAAATCTGCTCATTTTCTTCCAGTACGGAGTAACTATTCTGTGGATAAGTTGGCACAGGTCTATCTGGATGAGATAGTGAGATTACATGGAGTTCCAGTGTCTATAATTTCAGACAGAGGACCTCAGTTTACCTCCCGCTTTTGGCGGAGTTTGCAAAGTGCGATGGGCACGAGATTGGATTTTAGTACTGCTTTCCACCCACAGACTGATGGACAGTCAGAAAGGACCATCCAGACCATAGAGGATATGCTTCGACTATGTGTGTTAGACTTTGGCGGTTCTTGGAGGCAGCATCTACCTTTGGTGGAGTTTGCCTACAATAACAGCCATCATGCGAGCATCGGGATGGCTCCTTATGAAGCTTTATATGGGAGGAAGTGCAGATCACCTGTTTGCTGGGAAGAGGTAGGAGAGAAGGCTCTTGCAGGGCCAGAGTTAGTAGACATTACCAGTAGAATGGTGCCCATGATCAGAGAGAGAATCAGAACAGCTCAGAGTAGACAGAAAAGTTATGCAGACGTTCGCAGAAAGCAGTTAGAGTTCCAGGAGGGTAATTGGGTATTGCTGAAAGTGTCTCCAATGAAAGGAGTGGTTCGTTTTGGAAAGAAAGGTAAATTGGCTCCACGGTACATTGGACCCTTTGAGGTGTTGCAGAGGATCGGAACTGTGTCGTATAAGCTGGATTTACCTGCTTCGATGGAGAGAATTCACCCGGTATTTCATGTTTCTATGCTCCGACAGTTTGTGTCAGATCCGAATCAGGTTCTGAGTGAGCCTGAGGTGGAGATTCATACGGATCTCACCTATATAGAGCAGCCAGTGCGAATTCTAGACACGCAGATCAGACAGCTAAGGAACAAGGAGATTCCGATGGTGAAAGTGTTGTGGAATCACCATAACTTAGAAGAGTGCACATGGGAGACGCGGGAGTCTATGCTCCAGCAGTATCCATATTTGTTTTGAGGTTAGTTTTCTCCGTTTCATATGGTAATTGTGTGTTTTAGGAACCTTCGAGGACGAATGTTCTTAAGGAGGGGAGAATGTAATACCCGGCTAGAGTCCGGCGTCGGCATTCCTGTTTACCGGCGGAATCCAGGATGTCGAAGTGTGTTATGTGTTCCTAAGTGTTATTATGTGTGTTGTTAGGTGAAGTGAGTTGAGTTGGGTTAAGATTGGAAGAGAAAAGTCTATGGAGATGTTTGCCAAGTTCGGCCGCCGAAGGTAAGTTCGGCCGCCGAAAGTGCCCAATGTTCGGCTTCCGCAGTTCAGATTCGGCCCCCGAATGTTGCATGGTTTTGCATGCGATTCGGCAGCCGAAGCTGAGTTGCTCAGCCAACTAATGAGCATTCCTGAGTCAGCATTTTGGACAGGTGTTGGCTCCACACCCTGTCCAGAAGTTTGGCCACGTCTCCTATATGGTACAGCTCCTGCAAGTGTGTTGTTTTGTTTCGTGTCAAAAGTTTTGAGAGGTTGAAGCAAAAAGCTTAGGTTTGAGAGTTTATGCGTGTGAAGAGAGTTGAGTCATTTTCTTGTTCAGATCGTTCATCTTCTTCTTGACTACAGGAGGTAAGTGAAGATCTTGAACATGTTTTACTATTTTACAGCAGTGGTATGAAAGAAGGGTAGAGAGGCATGCTTAGGTGAAAAGGGTGTTTTTGATGGTTTATGCATGTAAGCATGGTTATGTGTTCTGTTTGATATGTTTGTTGGGGTTTGTTAGGTAGTTTTGGACCCCTGTGATCATATACGTGAGTATATGTGTGTTGAGGAGTTGGAGTATATATGGTTTGAGTGGTTGAAGGGAAGGAGAAGATGGTTTGCCGTTGAAGCTGAGTTCTGGATGAACTCAGGTTCGGCAGCCGAAGGTTCATTCGGCCGCCGAACCTCTTGCATGGTGGCTTGACTACCACAGCCTGTTTTGCATGTTCGGCTCTGTTTGGGGGCTTCGGCCGCCGAAGGTGCCGCCGAAGGTGCTTGAGTTTCATCTCTGGAGAGGACTTTCGGCCGCCGAACCTGCCGCCGAAAGTGTTCTGTCCAACTTTCTTTTACATGCTTTGCATGAGTTTTAGAGTGAGATTAAGGGGATTCTTGGGTAGTTCACTAGAGTGATTTTCAGGTAGTTTGGTCCCTCAGTTACGTCTTTATGTGTTTATACAGACCAGAGGAACCAGAGAGAGCAGCAGTGAGTACTGCTCCAGAGGTTCAGAGCCTGCAGAGTCAGTCAGTCCAGATAGGCAGAGGTGAGTGGAACTAAACTTATGACTGTTAATTGAATCACAAACTGCTTTTAGCATATCTCATGCATCATGTTTATGCCATAGGTTGCTTGCATTAGTATTCACGAATCTGTTGCATTGCATCATTGTTTGGTGATGTGAGTGAATGCTGAATGATCCAATAGTCTCAGACAGGAAGTCCAGGAGCCTTTGACTACGCCCTGGCAGGTATAGAGAAGTCCAGGAGCCTTTGACTACGCCCTGGCAGGTATAGCAAAGTCCAGGAGCCTTTGACTACGCCCTGGCAATGGTAAGTACAGAGGTGTTATATACACATATACATATATGACAGGAAGACCAGGTGCTCGATTCTACGCCCTGGCACAGAGTTACTGGGACTATGTGGTGACAGGTTTACTCTTGATGTGGCTTGTCTGTGATATGGTGCATTCCATGAGATCATATTTTACTGAGATGTTTTACTGTTCTACTCACTGGGCTATAGAGCTCATCCCACTCCCTTAACCCCAATTTTGCAGGTTCAGTGTACAGTGTACAGGGACAGTCCAGCAGAGTACAGGAAGAGTAAAGAGATCTGTAATAGCTTAGAGTGGACATGTAATATGAAAGAGATGTAATAGTTGTTGCTTGACCTAGTGATGTATGTTTTGTACATGATCTGTATATGTATATATGTTTTCCTGTATGTGAAAACCAGGCTTAACAGGTATGGGGTAACCCATCTAGAGCAAGCTCTAGTCAGGGATACAGAGTACAGAGTACATGAGTACAGAGTACAGAGATAGTGCATGCACAGATTAAGCCTTGGTTCAGAAAAGAGTTTTATTTTCACAGAAAATGTATGATCATGTATGAGGTTTACAGGTACACAGAGAGTATAGCAGGCTTGCTACGGGTTCTGGCGGCCTTAAGCCGACCTGAATCCTAGCGCCGGTGACGGTCCATTTTGGGGTCGTTACAGATTGGTATCAGAGCCCTAGGTTCACATGATCGGACCTATAGAGACAGTGTTGGGCTCAGACAGGTTAGAAGTGGTCAAGCACAATAGGAAATCATGTCCACTAGGATAGGGTCTTGAGTCCTATCTGCTATGCTATGCCATGAGTGTTGTATGTGTATGATTGCTATGTGATGTTTATGTGCTAAAGTGGTATGTTATATGTTGTGTTTCCAGAATAAAGATGCGAGGAACTCGTCGATCAGCTCGATTGACTGGAGTCCCACCAGAGAATGAGAGACCAGCTGCTCGTCCTCCTGCATTGCCAAGGGCAAGGTCTCAGAGATCAAGCAGGGAAGGTACGTCAATAGACCCTAGAAGGTCTGTCGACGAGAGCAGAAGAGGAACAGCTAGGGGAGGAAGATCAGAGGAAAGGAGGGAAGCTATGGAGATTGATCAGTCTAGAGATGACAGCATGGGTATAGGCAGTTTTGAGGAAGGTATGGGAGAGTCGCAGGGAGGTGCTCAGACCTCAGGTTTTGGCTATCCAGAGTATCCGATGGGAGGTATGTCGGAGTACTCGAGTTTTGTGCCATATCCTCCTTATATGCCTTATATGCCTTATCCTTATTATCCACCATATCCTATGTATCCCTCTTCCCCTACCCATCCAAGTGCAGCACACCTAGAGCCAAATGAACCAGTTCTACCACCAGAACCAGTAGCCCCTGTTGTTGACAGACATGAACCTAGCTCATCTGGAGGTAAAGTCCAAATGACAGAGTACTTGAAATTGGATGCTCCTAAATACAACACGGGAGATGATCCATTTGATTACCTCAGAGCAGTTAGGATGATAACCAGTGAATTGGGAGCAGATGATAGGAGAGCCATTGAGATGGCAGGTTTCACATTAAAATGCAAGAAAGCCAGAGAATGGTTTAAGAATTATGTGGAGCCTAGAATGGACAGCATGTCATGGGGAGAGTTCGCCAATGAGTTTGCAGGGTGGGCTTTTCCTGACAGTTCGAGGGAGATGAAAGTAATTGAATTTGAACAGTTGAGACAGACAGATGAGATGAGTGTTGATGAATTCACAGATAAGTTCCTGGATCTGCTTCAGTATGTGGGTCAAGCCTATGATACTGATCAGAAGAAAGCAAGGAGATATACTATGAGACTGCATCCCAGGTATGCTTCCTTGATTCTTCCAGCAGAAAAGGAGAGTTTCCATACCATAGTAGACGCAGCCAGGAAAATGGAAGCTAGTGCCAATATTCAGAAACAGTCAAAGGCACAGGCTTCGGGTTCTAAAGCCCCCACACCAAGCAGTAAAAGATGGGATAGAGCAAAAGGAACAAAGAGTAAGTTCTGGAGTAAAGTCAAGTCAGGTCTGGGAATAGGTAGTGGCTCAAGCTCTGGCACAGCTCCAGTCTGCAGACGATGCGGAAAACCACATGGAGGAGTTTGTCGGTTGGGATCTACAGCTTGTTTTCGATGTGGACAGGAAGGGCATATTGCTCGGGATTGTCCGCAGATGACTTTTGTACCATCCCAGCAGATGAGTTCAGGCAGTGTGGTACAGCCAGTTGTACGGCCAGTAGCTCCAGTCATGCCTCAGACTAGTGGCAGAGGTAGAGGGAGAGGGGTAGCCTCTACTTCAGCAGCAGGTTCCCGAGGTGGAAATCCGGTAGCCCCAGCACGGATTTTCACAGTGACACAGGAGGAGGCTAACACGTCGAACACAGTGGTGTCAGGTAAGCTCATCATTGGGTGTTCAGATGTGTATGCTTTGATGGACCCCGGTGCTTCTCATTCCTTTATTGCTTCGAGAGCCATAGAGCGATTGGGTTTGATCAGTTCTGAGTTAGAGTATCCTCTCTGGGTCAGTGGACCTAGATGTGACCCATCAGTGGCAGTGTCAGTCTGTCGTTTCAGTCCAGTGTTTATAGAGGGTAGATACCTTCCAGCTGACCTTGTGGTTCTAGATTTGACAGATTTTGATGTCATTCTAGGGATGGATTGGTTATCTACATATAGTGCTACGTTGGACTGTCGAGAGAAGCTAGTGAGTCTCAGAGACCAGGATGGGTCAGAGTGTGTCTTCAGAGGAGACAGGAGAGGTACACCCAGAGGTATGATTTCAGCCCTTCAGGCTCGTCGTTTGCTTAGGAGGGGTTGTCAGGGGTTTCTAGCTCATGTGAGAGAGCTAGACAGTCAGGTGAGGGAACCAGCCACAGTACCAGTAGTCCGAGAGTTTCTCGATGTGTTCCCAGACGATTTGCCAGGACTACCACCTGATAGGGAGATAGGGTTTGAAATTGAATTACTGCCAGGTACCAGACCTATCTCTATTCCTCCTTACAGGATGGCGCCAGCTGAGTTAACAGAGTTGAAAGAACAGTTGCAGGACTTGGTAGATAAGGGTTTCATCCGCCCTAGTACCTCACCTTGGGGTGCTCCAGTGCTCTTTGTCAGAAAGAAGGATGGATCCCTCAGACTTTGTATCGACTACAGACAGTTGAACAAGGTCACTATCAAGAATAGGTATCCCTTACCACGGATTGATGATCTATTTGACCAGCTAGCTGGAGCAGGTTGTTTCTCGAAAATAGATCTGAGATCTGGGTATCATCAGTTGAGAGTCAGAGAGGCAGATGTGCCTAAGACAGCTTTCCGGACCAGATATGGGCATTATGAGTTCTTAGTGATGCCGTTCGGGTTGACTAACGCCCCTGCAGCATTTATGGATCTCATGAACAGGGTATTCAGTGAGTTTCTGGATCACTTTGTCATTGTGTTTATCGATGACATCTTAGTGTATTCCAGAAATGCAGAGGAGCATGCCCATCATCTGCGGATAGTTTTGCAGACACTGAGAGAGCATGGTTTATATGCCAAGTTCTCGAAGTGTGAGTTTTGGTTACGGAGCATTGCCTTCTTGGGACATGTGGTATCAGCAGAGGGTATTGAGGTAGACCCCAAGAAGATAGAGGCTGTAGCTAACTGGTCCAGACCCACGACAATGACTGAGATTAAAAGCTTTCTGGGACTGGCAGGTTACTACAGGAGGTTCGTTCAGAACTTCTCAAAGATAGCAGCTCCTATGACCAAATTGACTCAGAAGAACCAGAAGTTTATCTGGTCAGACCAGTGTGAAGAGAGCTTTGAGGAGCTCAAGAGAAGATTGACAACAGCACCAGTGTTAGCTCTGCCTGTCAGGAATGAAGAGTTCACAGTGTTCTGTGATGCATCTCGAGTGGGATTGGGTTGTGTATTGATGCAGAGTGATAGAGTCATAGCTTATGCTTCTAGACAGTTGAAGAAGCACGAGTTGAATTACCCTACCCATGACCTAGAGATGGCAGCAGTTATCTTTGCACTTAAGATGTGGCGGCATTACCTCTACGGGGTTAAATGCGAGATCTTCACTGATCACAAGAGTTTACAGTATATCTTAAGTCAGAGAGAGCTGAATTTGCGGCAGAGAAGGTGGGTTGAATTGCTCAGTGATTATGATTGTACGATCCAGTATCATCCGGGTAAGGCAAATGTTGTCGCGGACGCCCTAAGCCGAAAGTCACTAGGCAGTTTATCCCATATAGCAGCAGAGCGGAGACCAGTTGTGATGGAGCTTTATAAGCTCTTTGATGAGGGATTACAGCTAGAGTTGTCTGGTACAGGTGCGTTGATAGCACAGATGAGAGTGACACCTGTGTTTCTGTTCCAGAAAGCTCAGAGACAGCATGAGGACCCTGAGTTGATGAAAATTGCCAGGACTGTTCAGTCAGGCAATAATGTAGAGTTCAGATTTGACAGCAAAGGGATCCTTCGCCATGGGAGTCGACTTTGTGTACCAGATAGGGGCAGTGTGAAGGAAGACATTATGAGGGAAGCTCATAATGCGAGGTATAGTGTTCACCCAGGAGCCACCAAGATGTATCAGGATCTGAAAAGGGTCTATTGGTGGCCAGCCATGAAGAAAGAAGTGGCGCAGTTTGTGACAACCTGTGAGGTTTGTCAGAGGGTGAAATTAGAGCATCAGAAACCAGCCGGAATGCTTAACCCATTACCGATTCCAGAGTGGAAATGGGAGAACATAGCCATGGATTTTGTAGTGGGTTTACCAGTAGCGTCCAACAGGATAGACTCGATATGGGTGATTGTGGACAGACTCACGAAATCTGCTCATTTTCTTCCAGTACGGAGTAACTATTCTGTGGATAAGTTGGCACAGGTCTATCTGGATGAGATAGTGAGATTACATGGAGTTCCAGTGTCTATAATTTCAGACAGAGGACCTCAGTTTACCTCCCGCTTTTGGCGGAGTTTGCAAAGTGCGATGGGCACGAGATTGGATTTTAGTACTGCTTTCCACCCACAGACTGATGGACAGTCAGAAAGGACCATCCAGACCATAGAGGATATGCTTCGACTATGTGTGTTAGACTTTGGCGGTTCTTGGAGGCAGCATCTACCTTTGGTGGAGTTTGCCTACAATAACAGCCATCATGCGAGCATCGGGATGGCTCCTTATGAAGCTTTATATGGGAGGAAGTGCAGATCACCTGTTTGCTGGGAAGAGGTAGGAGAGAAGGCTCTTGCAGGGCCAGAGTTAGTAGACATTACCAGTAGAATGGTGCCCATGATCAGAGAGAGAATCAGAACAGCTCAGAGTAGACAGAAAAGTTATGCAGACGTTCGCAGAAAGCAGTTAGAGTTCCAGGAGGGTAATTGGGTATTGCTGAAAGTGTCTCCAATGAAAGGAGTGGTTCGTTTTGGAAAGAAAGGTAAATTGGCTCCACGGTACATTGGACCCTTTGAGGTGTTGCAGAGGATCGGAACTGTGTCGTATAAGCTGGATTTACCTGCTTCGATGGAGAGAATTCACCCGGTATTTCATGTTTCTATGCTCCGACAGTTTGTGTCAGATCCGAATCAGGTTCTGAGTGAGCCTGAGGTGGAGATTCATACGGATCTCACCTATATAGAGCAGCCAGTGCGAATTCTAGACACGCAGATCAGACAGCTAAGGAACAAGGAGATTCCGATGGTGAAAGTGTTGTGGAATCACCATAACTTAGAAGAGTGCACATGGGAGACGCGGGAGTCTATGCTCCAGCAGTATCCATATTTGTTTTGAGGTTAGTTTTCTCCGTTTCATATGGTAATTGTGTGTTTTAGGAACCTTCGAGGACGAATGTTCTTAAGGAGGGGAGAATGTAATACCCGGCTAGAGTCCGGCGTCGGCATTCCTGTTTACCGGCGGAATCCAGGATGTCGAAGTGTGTTATGTGTTCCTAAGTGTTATTATGTGTGTTGTTAGGTGAAGTGAGTTGAGTTGGGTTAAGATTGGAAGAGAAAAGTCTATGGAGATGTTTGCCAAGTTCGGCCGCCGAAGGTAAGTTCGGCCGCCGAAAGTGCCCAATGTTCGGCTTCCGCAGTTCAGATTCGGCCCCCGAATGTTGCATGGTTTTGCATGCGATTCGGCAGCCGAAGCTGAGTTGCTCAGCCAACTAATGAGCATTCCTGAGTCAGCATTTTGGACAGGTGTTGGCTCCACACCCTGTCCAGAAGTTTGGCCACGTCTCCTATATGGTACAGCTCCTGCAAGTGTGTTGTTTTGTTTCGTGTCAAAAGTTTTGAGAGGTTGAAGCAAAAAGCTTAGGTTTGAGAGTTTATGCGTGTGAAGAGAGTTGAGTCATTTTCTTGTTCAGATCGTTCATCTTCTTCTTGACTACAGGAGGTAAGTGAAGATCTTGAACATGTTTTACTATTTTACAGCAGTGGTATGAAAGAAGGGTAGAGAGGCATGCTTAGGTGAAAAGGGTGTTTTTGATGGTTTATGCATGTAAGCATGGTTATGTGTTCTGTTTGATATGTTTGTTGGGGTTTGTTAGGTAGTTTTGGACCCCTGTGATCATATACGTGAGTATATGTGTGTTGAGGAGTTGGAGTATATATGGTTTGAGTGGTTGAAGGGAAGGAGAAGATGGTTTGCCGTTGAAGCTGAGTTCTGGATGAACTCAGGTTCGGCAGCCGAAGGTTCATTCGGCCGCCGAACCTCTTGCATGGTGGCTTGACTACCACAGCCTGTTTTGCATGTTCGGCTCTGTTTGGGGGCTTCGGCCGCCGAAGGTGCCGCCGAAGGTGCTTGAGTTTCGTCTCTGGAGAGGACTTTCGGCCGCCGAACCTGCCGCCGAAAGTGTTCTGTCCAGCTTTCTTTTACATGCTTTGCATGAGTTTTAGAGTGAGATTAAGGGGATTCTTGGGTAGTTCACTAGAGTGATTTTCAGGTAGTTTGGTCCCTCAGTTACGTCTTTATGTGTTTATACAAACCAGAGGAACCAGAGAGAGCAGCAGTGAGTACTGCTCCAGAGGTTCAGAGCCTGCAGAGTCAGTCAGTCCAGATAGGCAGAGGTGAGTGGAACTAAACTTATGACTGTTAATTGAATCACAAACTGCTTTTAGCATATCTCATGCATCATGTTTATGCCATAGGTTGCTTGCATTAGTATTCACGAATCTGTTGCATTGCATCATTGTTTGGTGATGTGAGTGAATGCTGAATGATCCAATAGTCTCAGACAGGAAGTCCAGGAGCCTTTGACTACGCCCTGGCAGGTATAGAGAAGTCCAGGAGCCTTTGACTACGCCCTGGCAGGTATAGCAAAGTCCAGGAGCCTTTGACTACGCCCTGGCAATGGTAAGTACAGAGGTGTTATATACACATATACATATATGACAGGAAGACCAGGTGCTCGATTCTACGCCCTGGCACAGAGTTACTGGGACTATGTGGTGACAGGTTTACTCTTGATGTGGCTTGTCTGTGATATGGTGCATTCCATGAGATCATATTTTACTGAGATGTTTTACTGTTCTACTCACTGGGCTATAGAGCTCATCCCACTCCCTTAACCCCAGTTTTGCAGGTTCAGTGTACAGTGTACAGGGACAGTCCAGCAGAGTACAGGAAGAGTAAAGAGATCTGTAATAGCTTAGAGTGGACATGTAATATGAAAGAGATGTAATAGTTGTTGCTTGACCTAGTGATGTATGTTTTGTACATGATCTGTATATGTATATATGTTTTCCTGTATGTGAAAACCAGGCTTAACAGGTATGGGGTAACCCATCTAGAGCAAGCTCTAGTCAGGGATACAGAGTACAGAGTACATGAGTACAGAGTACAGAGATAGTGCATGCACAGATTAAGCCTTGGTTCAGAAAAGAGTTTTATTTTCACAGAAAATGTATGATCATGTATGAGGTTTACAGGTACACAGAGAGTATAGCAGGCTTGCTACGGGTTCTGGCGGCCTTAAGCCGACCTGAATCCTAGCGCCGGTGACGGTCCATTTTGGGGTCGTTACAGATACTGGCTAAAAACTCTGTTCATGAGGTCCATGAATGCTGCAGGGGCATTGGTTAGCCCAAATGGCATTACTAGGAACTTATAATGCCCATATCTGGTCCTGAATGCCGTCTTCGGCACATCTTCTTCTCTTATTCTCAGCTGGTGATACCCGGATCTCAGATCTATCTTGGAGAAACAACCTGCTCCTGCTAGCTGGTCAAATAGATCGTCGATCCTAGGTAACGGATACTTATTCTTGGTAGTGACTTTGTTCAACTGCCTGTAGTCGATACAAAGTCTCAAGGATCCATCCTTCTTCTTTACAAACAGCACTGGAGCACCCCAAGGTGAGGTACTCGGTTTGATGAAACCCTTGTCTACCAACTCTTGCAACTGTTCCTTTAGCTCCTTCAATTCTGCTGGTGCCATCCTGTAGGGAGGGATAGAGATCGGTCTGGTTCCAGGCATCACTTCTATTTCGAACTCTATCTCCCTAGCAGGTGGTAGTCCTCAAAGTTCGTCTAGAAAGACATCTGGAAACTCTCTGACCACGGGCACTGAGGCAGGCTCCCTAACCTGACTATCAAGCTCTCTCACATGAGCTAGAAACCCCTGACAACCTCTCCTGAGCAACCTACGAGCCTATAGGGCTGATATCAGACCTCTAGGTGTACCCCTCCCGTCTCCTCTGAAAACAACCTCTGACCTATCCTGATCTCTGAACCTGACTACCTTATCTCTGCAGTCCAAGGTAGCACCATGAGCAGATAGCCAATCCATCCTTAGAATGACATCAAAATTCGTCAAGTCTAGGACCACAAGGTCGGCTGGAAGGCATCTACTCTCCACGAACACTGGACTATACCGGCAGATTGACTCTGCCACTGATGGATCACACTTGGGTCCACTAACCCAGAGGGGACACTCTAACCCAGAGACTATCAAACCAAACCTCTCTACAGCTCTCGGAGCAATAAAAGAATGAGATGCATAGGGTCCATTAAAGCATACACATCTGAACAACCAATGATGAGATTATCAGACACCACGGTGTTGGATGTGTTCGCCTCCTGCTGTGTCATAGTGAAGATCCGAGCTGGAGCTGATGGACCTTCTCCTCGGGAATCTACTGAAGAAGAGGCTGCTCCTCTCCTTCGGCCTCTGCCACTGCCCTGTGTCGCGGCTGGAGCTACTGGCTGAGCCACACTACCGGAGGCTGTCTGTTGGGATGGTGCCATAAAAGGTGCCCTAGGACACTCCCGTGTCATGTGTCCCTCCTGCTCACACCTGAAGCAAGCTGTAGTCCCAAACCGAAACACTCCCTTGTGTAGCTTACCACACCTCAAACATTCTGCACCATCTGAACCCGAGCTCGAGCCACCACCGAGTCCCAGACCTAATTTTAAGCGATTCTAGAACTTATTCTTCTTTGGATTTTTGGTGGTGTTACCCCACCTCTTACTGCCTGAAGCTGCTGCACTCAGAGAAGAGGGATCCAACTTTCCCCCACCTGGGGTCTTGGAACCCGAAGACTGTGCCACAGACTGCTTTACTGTCCCCTGAATGATGGCACTAGCCTCCATCTTTCGTGCCGCATCCACAATAGTGTGGAAGCTCTCCCTCTCTGCTGCAAGAATTAGGGAGGAATACGTGTGGTGGAGCCTCATGGTATACCTCCTTGCTTTCTTCTGGTCCGTATCATAAGTTTGCCCCACAAATGGCAGCAGTTCCAAGAACTTATCTGTAAACTCATCAACACTCATCTCCTCAGTCTGCCTCAGTTGTTCAAACTCAATTACCTTCAATTCCCTTGAGCTATCAGGGAAAGCCCATCCTGCAAATTCATTAGCAAACTCCTCCCAGGTTAAACTGTCCAATCTTGGGTCCACATAGTTTTTAAACCACTCACGGGCCTTTTTGCATTTAAGAGTGAACCCCGCCATCTGAATGGCTCTACAGTCATCTGCCCCTAACTCATCTGTAATCATTTTTACTATCTTCAGGTACTCAAATGGATCATCTCCCGTCTTGAACTTGGGAGCATCCAGCTTCAAGTAATCAGTCATCTTAACTCTGCTCCCTCTAGATGAGCTAGGTTTAGGTGCTTGGACTTCAGGAGCTACAGGTTCAGGGGGTGGTGGAGGAGGTGCAACATTCTATGGATTAGGGTTTACTACATTTGGGTAGAAAGGTGAGGGTGGATACATAGGGTACTGTGGGCAAAAGGGAGGGTAAGGCATGTAGGAAGGGTATGGGTTAAAACTGGAGTAATCCGATGTACCCCCCATCGGATACCTCGGGCCCTGTCGAAAGGGTGGATATTGGGGTGGATAACCAAACCCCGAGGCCTGAACGCCTCCTTGTGACTCCCCTGTACCCTCCTCAGACATGCTCACCCCTAAACTTCCATCCCTTCTCTAATCAACATCCATTTCATCCCCCTCAGCTGACACTCCTCCCTGAACTGCTCCCCTTCTGCTTGCATCAAAAGACCTTCTAAGGTCCCTTGACACTCTCTCCCTACTAGATCTACAGGACATTGCCCTTGGCAATGCAGGGGGACGGGCATCCATGCCCTCATTCTCTGGTGGGACTCCAGTTAATCGTGCAGATCGACGAGTGCCTCACATTCTGTTTACTGAAAAGCAACACATACACAAAAACATCAGCCTCATATGGTTCATGTGGAAACACATGAACCCGCATCATACATACATCACATATCATTAATGCACATGCATATTATCATGGCATTTCACATCATCATTAAGACAGGACTCTATATCCAATCCTAGTGGACATGATTTTTCCTATTATGCTTGCCTTTCTATAACATCTATGAGCCCGACACACTCTAGGTCCGACCATATGAACCTAGGGCTCTGATAGCAATCTATAACGACCCGAAATCGGACCGCTACCGGCGCTAGGATCCAGATCGACTTAAGGTCGCCGGGACCCGTAGCAAGCCTAACATACAACCTGTCATACCTAATAAATCCCATACATAATCATACATTTACATAAAAATTTTTAAACTTTCCATCTACCAAGCTTGACCTGTGCATGCACCATAACTATAAACATAAAACCCCACACTAGAGCCCTCATCAAATGCTCTAGTGGGGCAACATATCAAACATCAAGCTTGGTTTAACATTTCTTAACATTAAAACATTTCATAATGATCATGTACAAAAAGGGGATTAACATTACATTAGGGCCAAGCACAATACTAAACCTCATAATATTATTGTACAATACTTTACATCACATTATCTTTCATGTCCACAACTAACTATTACATACACTATGCCTTTACTCTTGCTGACCTCCCGATCTATCCTGAACCTGCAAGCCTGGGGGTTAAGGGAAAGGGGTGAGCTACTAGAGCCCAGTAAGCAGAATAGTAAAACAATATATTAAAACATATGCTTTCATGGAATGCATCACATCACAAACAATTCACATCAAGGATAGACTTGTCACCACTAGCCCTCTACATAATCCAACAGTGCCAGGACGTAGAATGGGTCTCTGGTCTTTCCCTTAAACATAACATATCATAACATTCTAATGTGCCAGGACGTAGAATGGGTCTTCTAGACTTTCTCTTCCATCGTGCCAGGACGTAGAATGGGTCTCTAGACTTCCATACCGTATCGTCATCATCATGCCATATCAAGGGCTAATGGGTCATCCAATATCCATCCACAACAACATCATATTATGCAATGCAACATATTCGTGAATTCTAATACAAGTAAACTAATATATCTCATGGCATTCGTGATGCATGAATTTACTCAAAATTTAATTACTTTGAAATATAAAGATCCATTCTACTCACCTCAGGCTGACTCTGAAAAGACTTTGAAGCAGCTAACTCACTACTGGGGTCCTCAGTTCCTCGGGTCCGAACCTACACAGGTGGACTCAAATGAGGGACCAAACATACACTAACATGACTCTAAACATCTCCCCAAAAACCCCCCTAAAACATCCTAAAACATTCATAGAAAACATGTAAAGGAAGGCTGGACAGGGCACTTTCAGCAGCAGGTTCGGCGGCCGAAAGTCCCTACAGAGCCGAAAGTCAGGCACTTTCGGTGGCAAGGTTCAGCGGCCGAAACTCCCCTCCAGAGCTGAAAGTCCAAACTTTCGGGGGTGAGTTTAGGCGGCCTAAAGCTGCCTCCAGGCAGGTTCGGCGGCCGAACCTAAGTTCTTCCAAAATGGGAGAACTCAAGCCTCTCATGCACATTTGCCTTCCAAACCCTCCAAACTCATACACAACACTCACAAGCATGCATAAACATGTATTCAAGCATATTGGGGTCTCAAACTAGCCTATACCCCAACAAACATCAACATTTAACATACATTAAACATACATTTCATCATTTAACTCACATAAACCCTAACAGTTTACAACTACTCTAAACATGCATCCAATACCCTTCATACCCCTCAAAACTTACTAAAAACATGAAAGAAGGGTAGGATCTACACTTACCTCTTGAAAATTGAGAGGAGAGGCGATCCAAACTCAGAGATGGGGAGAAATCGAGCTCCGGGTCTCCAAGCTTCAAAATCTTGATCTTAGCTCAAAAATCTTCAAAACCAAGTTAAGACTTGTTAAAACTTGAAGAGATTGAAGAAAAAACTCAAAATCAACCAAAGGAGGGCGAAATCTCACCTTTGCCCGAAAATAGAGAGAGAAAACTCGCCCATTTTCGGACAAGGGGCCTTTTATAGGTGGCTGGCCAGACCACCTTCGGAGGCCAAAAGAGCTTCCACAAGTCACCAACGTTCAGCGACCGAACCTGGCTTTTCCAAACTTGGTCTTTTCTTTCAAAACTCAATTTCTTTCTTTATTCAAAGCATAAAATATGTAAAAATATTTTATAAAAATATGATTTTACTCTTCTAGAGGGTTCCGACATCCGAGATTCCATCGGAAAGCAGGAATTCTGATGCCGGGGTCTAGCTGGGTATTACATTGCCTCTCTCGAAAGAAGAGAAAATATCATCGGTCACTTGACTAGTGAAACTGAAAAGAGTATGGCCACACCCAAGTTGTATGATAAGAGTTATCATTAATTTGATTGATTCAATACCACTAATAGGTCAAGAAAAATGATCTAGCTATGAGTAAGGATGACTTGTTCTAAGCCTCATGCAAATCATGATATCTTATGACAAAGGATTGTACTAGTTCATTAGTAGGGTGATTTCTGAGCAAATTCATAACTATTCAATTTGGATAATTATAATATCTTGCTAGAGACCAATTATAATTTATAGACATTAAAAATCTATTGCCAACATTGAATAGTCTACAGGATCACATACTATGAAATTTGGACAAATGGTACTTTGGTCTTTTCCTTATCGGGCCATTAATAAGTGTTTTGTTTAAAACATTATTAACGGGCTCATATGAATTTTGGCACATATTTCTAAACCCACTTAATGTGGCTTAAGATATGATATAATTAATTAGTTAAAAGAGAGAGAGTCCTAATAGGATTAAAGCTTGTTTTAAGGAAGTTTATTTTGAATTAAATGCCAATATCTAATTGGATTTGAATTCAAATTAAATAAAAAATTTCTCTCTAGATTTTCTTCTTATTGAGGCTGAATTTGAATGACTATAAAAGGGAAAATAAAAACCCTAATTGGCAACTCAAGGGAGGCAGCTACATAAGTGAGAAAAAGAGAGAAACTTTAAATTTCTTCCACCTCCTCTCTTTGGCCGAACCTCTTAGAGAAACAGAAGAGAATTTTCTCCTACTTGCTCTCAAGTTTTTGGCACTAAACATATTAGAGAGCGATAGAGATTAGACCTTCAGTCATCTACCTAAGCCGAATTCACAAAACCAAAAGGAATAGACAAATATTCAAGGTGCTAGCACACTTTCCTTTGGTCGAGAATTTTAGTGTGTGAAATTGTAGAGGAGAGTCGCTATTGGAAATCCCTTGGTCACGCTTTGCTGCTGGAGAGGAGATCAAAAAGTTGATTTTAATTTGTTTCATTTTGATCTAGTCTTGTAAACAATTCAACAAAGATAACTCTTGCACCTTTAATGCTATTGTTGCATGCATCGACTCTTATTTGTTCTTATAGGTTAAAATTATTTTATTTTTTCACTGCACCAATATGATATTAGGCTCATAAGATTTTCAATAGTAGTATCAAAGTCAGGTTGCATGATTAATAATGGTATTAAAATGGTTTGCGTATTTAAACACTCACTTAGACGTGTAGACAACAAAACTGAAATTTTCTGTATTATATGTTTTAAATTATATGAGTTAGTTAAACACTCTATATGATTAATATGGTTAATAAGAGGTATTTTATAACTTATTTAGGTGTTTATTTAGTTTAAAACAAATCTAGATAGAATTGTTATATTTTCAGAATTGCCCCTAAAATGAAGAATATAATGGGCTAAGAGAGGTTTTTCATAATCGGCTAGGATTTTCTTTTCTAATATGATTAGTAAGGTTTAAATCCACTTAAGGTATTCAAATATTATTTAGATCAGATCTGAAATGAGTATTTTAATTAAGTGATGAACATGATTTTTAGTGATTAATAGTTAATCTTAACATGTTTAATGAAACATCTTCATAATATATACTTTTGCATGTTATATATGTATGCCGATTGTTTTGTTTTGCCATGATTGAATTTTATCAATTTTGTTCTTTTAATGGCGAATGCTATTTCATACAATTACATGTTTAAATTGTTTATTTCATGTTTTTGGTATATGCAAATGATATGTTTATACTTTAAATATTAAACCACTAAACATATAAATCAGACTAAATTGAAAATTGAGTTTTTTTATTAATTGCACTAATCAAAGTTGCTTTATATTTCAAGACTTTAAGAATGACTCATAAGATGAGTTGGTTAATGGTTGACCTAATGGGTTTAGGCCTAGACCCTTCATCGGGATAATTGTAAAAGGTTAAATACATAATTTCTTTAATGGGTTTAAACTAAAAATAAAATAAAAAATGCCATGATTATTATTGCTATGTATAATGAATGTCATTGCATGGTGCACTCACGGACCTTATTTTGGGTTTGTAAATTAAATATGGTCGGTGTGTCATTTATCAATTTTGTAATGTACGTTAAATTTTATAGTATAGAATTTGAAGACGAAGCCCAAGTTGGGGAGCTAACTTGTCTTGGCCCAATAGTTATGAGCTAATTCATTTTGGCCCAACTGATTAGTGAGCTAATTCATTTTGCCCCAACTCGAAGAAGAAGACTATTTTGTAATAGGTCTTAGTTCTTAATTATAGGTACATTATCTCATAAGTGACACGTTTACTTTTACGCTTTATACTTATGCATGTGTGAATGTATGGATATCTGTTTTGCCATGTAAGCCATTTTTCCAAACAATCTTTAAAAAATAAGTGAATATGAATTACCTTCCTAAATCGAAACTTGTCAAGGCATCGATCATCGAAGCATGGGCTAGCCAAAGCTAGGTGCATTAGATTATCTTTGTAAGGCAAGTGTTAAGTTAATTGTTACGCTTAATACGCGATTGTAGGTTTAGACTTAATATGGGTAGTTAGATTTGCTCTTGACCCTAGGCAATCGAAAATGGGTATGTGCCTGACATACGATTTCGACCCATTAAAACCAAGAATCATATAAGATATAATTAGAAAGAGTTTCTATCTAAATAGCCTAGTCTTACGTGTACAAACTCAGTTTGACTAAGATAAAGCGGAATACGGATCTTGGCCCACAATTTAATCACTAATAAACAAATTATTTATGGGATATTAATTCGAATCGTGGGATTATAATTAAAGACCTTATCTAATCTTGTTTCAATTAACTTTGTAGATTGAACAATGACTACTAATAACAATCAAACATTTTTACTGCGTTCTGTCCTTGAGAAGGACAAGCTGAATGGAACCAATTTCATTGATTGGTATCGTAATTTGAGAATTGTTCTCAAACAAGAGAAGAATTTAGATGTATTAGATCATCCATTGCCCATTGAACTTGCAAGAAATGCTACAGCTGCTCAAAGGGAGGCTTTTAAGAAAAAAAAAGTGACTCCAACGATGACATCTACCTCATGTTGGTAACTATGACTCCTGATTTGCAAAAGAAATTCATGAATTAAGCAGCCTTTGCGATAATGGTACATCTTAAGGAAATGTTCCAAGAGCAAGCCCGTCAAAGGTTTGTGACTACAAAGGCATTGACATCCTGCAAGATGGCACTGGGGACTCCTGTTAGTTCCCATGTACTCAAGATGAAATGGTATCTTGATACTCTTGAGAAGCTTAATGTGCGCGTCAATAGGGAGCTTGCAATTGACCTAATTTTAGGGTCACTTTTGGATAGTTATGATTCATATATCATGAACTATAATATGCACAAAATGGATAAATCAGTCACCGAGTTACATGGGATGCTCAAGAGTGCTGAAGAGAACATCCATAAAACTAATCATGTGCTCATAGTTCAAAAGGGCATTAGCAAGAAGGGGAAAGCCAAGGGAAAGGTTCCAACTAAGTCCAAAGATAACAAGGCTGGGCCTAAGTCTAAAGACAAGAGAAAAAGGCACCCAAGCCTAAGTCCAAGCCCAAGCAAGATGAGAGCACATGCTTCCACTATAATAATGTTGGGCATTGGAAAAGGAACTGTCCTCTATACCTAGAAGATTTGAGGAAGCACAAGGCTTCCACATCAGGTATTTATGTTATAGAAGTCAATCACCTTTCTATTTCTAACTCATGGGTATTGGATACCGGATGTAATACCCGGCTAGATTCCGGCATCGAAATTCCAACTTTCCAGCGGAATCTCCATTGGAATTCGGAATCTCGAATGTTTTTACAAAATTCCTTTTATGGTTTTAATGGTTAGTTTTGAGTTAAAGTTTTAAAAGAAGAAAAGAAAATGCTTTGGAAGGAAAAGCCAGGTTCGGCCGCTGAACATGGTGCAGTTGCGGAAGCTCTTTTGGCCCCCGAAGGTGGTTTAGCCAACCACCTATAAAAGGCCCCCTGTCCGAAAATGGGCGAGTTTTCTCTCTCCATTTTTGGGCATAGGAGAGATTCTGCCCTTCCATGGT
Organism: Manihot esculenta; assembly: GCF_001659605.2. NCBI lineage: Eukaryota > Viridiplantae > Streptophyta > Magnoliopsida > Malpighiales > Euphorbiaceae > Manihot > Manihot esculenta. The sequence continues at coordinate 21,792,810 of NC_035173.2, read as the reverse complement.
TGATTTTATGTTTTTCTTCAAATCCTTCAAGTTTTTTATAAGTTTTTACTTTGTTTTGAAGATTTTTAAGCTAAGATCAAAGTTTTGAAGCTTGGAGACCTCCGGAGCTCGTTTCCTCCTCATCTACAAGTTGGGTCACGCCTACCTTCGATCTTCAAGAGGATAGTGTAGATCCATACCTTTTTACATGTTTTAAGTAAGTTTTAAAAAGGGTTAAGGGTATATAATGCATGTTTTGGTTATATCTAAAATGTTAGGGCTTATGCAAGTTTAATGAGGATTGTATGTTTTTATGTGTTGTTTGTTGGGGCTTAGGCTAGTTTTATACCCCTTATGCATGTTGAAACGTGTATGCATGTTTTAGAATAGTTGGATGTGTGTTTTGAGAAGTTTTAGAAGCTGAATGTGTTAGGCGAATCGGGTTCTGCCATTCTGGAGAACCCAGGTTCGGCCGTCGAACCTGCCTGTGGAGGCAGCCTTTGGCCACCTAAACTGCCCCCGAAAGCATGGACTTTCGGCTTTGGAAGGTAGTTTCGGCCGCCGAACCTGCCCCCAAAGGTTAGTGACTTTCGGATCTGTGAAGGCCTTCGGCCGCCGAACCTTGCCCCCGAAAGTGCCTGACTTTCGGATCTGTAGGGACCTTCGGCCGTCGAACCTGCTGCCGAAAGTCCCCTGCCCAGCCTTCCTTTGCTTGTTTTCTATGCATGTTTTATGATATTTTGAGGGGTTTTTGGGGAGTGTTTAGTGTCATGTTAGAGTTTGTTTGGTCCCTCATTTGAGTCCACCTGTGTAGGATCAGACCCGAGGAACTGAGGAGACCAGCAGTGAGTTAGTTGTTCCAGTATCAGCCAAAGGTGAGTAGAACTGAACTCTAAATTTTAAAGTACTAAATTTTTAAGTATGTTCATGCATCATGAATGTCATGTTATATAATAGGTTGTTTGCATTAGAATTCACGAATATGATGCATTGCATAATTTGCTGTTGATGTGGATGGATATTGGATGACCCACTAGGCCTCGATATAATTTGATATGATATGATATGATATGGAAGTCCAGGTCAAGGCCCATTCTATGCCCCTGGCACGATGTAAGAGAAAGTCCAGGTCGAGACCCATTCTACGCCCCTAGCATAGTTGGATATGTTATGTTATGTTTAAGAGGAAGTCCTGAGGAGCTTCATCGAGGGCCGGGCATGTATTGGATTATATAGAGGGTTACTGGTGACAAGTCCATCCATGATGTGAATTGTTTGTGTTGTGATGCATTTCATGAAAGCATATGTTTAATTAAATTATTTCTATTGTTCTGCTCACTGGGCTTTAGTAGCTCACCCCTTTCTCCTAACCCCCAAGTTTGCAGGATCAGAGATAGATCGGGGAAGTCACCAAGGTTGATGGTATATGTTATGTAATAGATTAGTAGTGGACATGTAATGTATTGTGGATTAGTATTGTGCTTGGTCCTAATGTCAGTTGTAATCCCTTTTGTACATGATCTTTATGCAAAATATTTTATGTTTATAATATGTTGAACCAAGTGAGGCATGTATGTTGACCATACTGGAGCATTTGATGAGGGCTCTAGTATGGGTTTTATGTTTAAGTTTTTGATACATGCACAGGTCGAACTTGGTTTTATGGAAAGTTTAAGTTTTTATGTTAATGTGTGATCATGTATGAGATTCTATCAGGTGTGATAGGTTGTATGTTAGGCTTGCTACGGGTTCCGGCGACCTTAAGTCGATCTGAATCCTAGCGCCGGTAGCGGTCCGGTTTCCGGGTCATTACACCGGATGTAGTTCTCATATTTGTTCAACTGTGCAAGGACTAAGAAATAGACGGGAGCTTGTTATTTCATTGAATAATTATTATTTTGTTCCTGCTATGAGCATAAATATTATTTTGGTTCCATGTTTGGATATTGATGAATTTCATTTCATTATTCGGAATAATGTTATTTCAATTCATCTTCAAGATAATTTTTTATGGTAATGCCATGTTATATAATGGTCTTTATATCCTAAACTTAGAAAGCAATGAGCCCATCTATAACATAAATATGAAAAGGGTTAAGACTAATGAGTTAAACCCTACTTACTTCAGGCACTGTCGTTTAGCACACAAGAATGAGAAACGCATATCAAGACTCCATAAAGATAGGATTCTTGGATCATTTGATTTAGAATTATATGACATATGCGAACCTTGTCTACGTGGCAAGATGACTAAAAGCCCATTCAACAAGAAAGGAGAAAGGGCAACTGAGTTATTAGTCCTAATACATACTGACGTATGTAGATCATTAAGCTCATCTGCTGGAGGTGGTTTTAGCTACTTCATAACGTTCACGAAAGACTTTAGTCGATATGGCTATGTCTATCTGATGAAGCACAAATCTGAGACTTTTGAAAAGTTCAAAGAGTTTCAAAATGAAATGCAAAATCAACTTGGCAAAGTATAAAAGCCATTCGATCCAATTGAGGTGGCGAATACTTAAGCCAAGAGTTTGAAAATCATCTAAAAGAGTGTGGAATAGTTTTACAACTTACCTCTCTTGGAACACCTCAATGGAATGGTGTGTCCGAAAGGAGAAATCGAACTCTATTAAATATGGTTTGATCAATGATGAGTCAAGCTGATTTTCCAAATTCCTTCTGGGGTTTCACCCTTGAAACAACTACATTCCTGCTAAACAGAACTCCAATTAAAGCAGTTGAGAAGACATCATATGAAATATGGATCAGGAAAAAGCCCAAGTGAAACTCATGTTAAGAAATTAATATCGGATAAGCTATCCGCCAAAACTTCAAAGTGCTTGTTTGTAGGGTATCCTAAAGAAACTAAAGGATACTATTTCTACAATCCTGAAGAGAATAAAGTGTTTGTTGCTCTAAAAGTTATTTTTCTAGAAAGAGAATTTATTCTCAAGAAAAACAGTGAGAGTAGTATAAAACTTGAAGAAATTCAAGCTCCATAAACTCCTATTCAAGATAGTTTGAAAATGGAATTGGATTCACAACAAGTTGTGGAGCCCGAGCCCATTACACAATGTTAGGAAACCCAGAAATTACTGCAACCCAAAACACGCAGCAGAAAATAAAAATCTTTGTTTTCCTTCCAGGATCCAAGTGCTTCGTTTATTTCGAAAGGAATGATAAGAGACTAACCTGTTAGACTCGACGAGAAGATACAGTTTTGGACTGATGGTTCTGCTTCTGAAATGAACACCCTCAATGGTATCCATACGTATGCTCTCCGTCTAGAGTGTTAGCTCTCTCAACAGATGGATAAGCTATGTGCTCCCCAATCTGCAGCCTAGAAAAATGATCACTCCAAAAACCATACTCCCGCAATTCGCAGAAGAGGTTTTATTCGTTCTTCAGTCTTTTTGTTTTCCCACACTTCTTTTCGCAAAATAGTTGTGTTCATAACCAACTATCACAATCTCATAGATACTCAAATATCTATGTGATAAGTCCTTTTTCAAAAAGGAAAAAAGAAAAATCCTTTATGTTTAACAGTTACAGATAGACTGCAGATCTTTTAAATATTATTATCTTATAATAATGAATAATTAATATTAATAATAATAGCATCTTTATTATTATTTATTATACTAATGGGCTTTTAGCCCATTAATATTATATAGCACATTAACGACGTTCTTTTGTGTGTGACCTAATAGGCTCACATGGCCCAGTCCCACAATGTAACAGCCCGGAAATCAGACCGCTACTGGCGTTAGGATCCAGATCGGCTTAAGGCCGCTGGGACCCGTAGCAAGCCTAACATACATCATGTGAACCTGTTTAATCCCATGCATGATCAACAACATACATAAAAATTAAAACTTTTCTTTCCATTCATGAACCAAACTCAACCTGTGCATGCATTAACATAGACATTAACATTAACCCCACCATGGAGTCCTCATCAATGCTCCAATGGGGTGCCATAATCATGCATTAAGTTTGGTAAAACATAAACATCAATAAAAGATCATGCATTCATAAAAGGATTACACAGCTAGGGTCAAGCACACTTCTAAACCTCAATACCGTCATTTCATTACATAACTCAACATTACATTACAACATCCATCATGTCCACTACTAGCTATTACATAACCAAAACTTTACTCTATCCGACCTCCTGCTCTATCCTGTACCTGCAAACCTGGGGGTTAAGGGAACGGGGTGAGCTAAAAAGCCCAGTGAGCAGAACCATAAAACATTTTAATTATTCATGCTTTCATGGAATGCATCATAGCACAGACATTTCACATCAAGGACGGACTTGTCGCCAATAACTCTCATTTCCATAAACAACAATGCAATTGCCCGAACGTGTGGCATGGGCAGCCCGGGACTTCATGACATGGTGCCAGGACGCGTGGCATGGGCAGCCCTAGACTTCATATGTTACATACTGAGAGCTAGTGGGTCATCCAACATCCATCCACATCAACAATAAAAATGCAATGCATCATATTCGTGATTACTAATGCAATACAACCTACGTAAACATAGCATTTATGATGCATGGATCATGCTAAACATTTTGTTAAATTTTAAAGCATAGTTCTGTTCCACTCACCTCTGGTTGATGCTCTAAGGACTCTGAAGCAGCTAGCACTGCTGACCTCCTCGGTTCCTCGGGTCCGAACCTATACAGGTGGACTCAGATGAGGGGCCAAACACACTCTAACAACTCATAAACAACTACCCAAAAACCCCCTAAAACATCACTTAAACATGCATAGAAAACAACCATGAAAAGGCTGGACATGGCACTTTCGGCAGCACCTTCGGCGGTCGAACCCTCTCTCCAGAGACGAAACTCGGGCACTTTCGGTGGCACCTTCGGCGGCCGAAAGTCCCTCTCCAGAGACGAAAGTCAGGCACTTTCGGCGGCCGAACTTTCCTTCGGCGGCCGAAAGTCTGCTTTCAAGCCAAAACTCCACTTTCGGGGGCAAGGTTAGGCGGCCAATCCATGCATCCACAGGCAGGTTCGGCGGCCGAAGCTACTTTCGGCGGTCGAACCTGAGTTCTTCCCAGAAGTGCAGAACTCAGCTTCTCATGCATTCAAGCCTCCCAAACCTTCCAAACACCCTAAAGAAGCACCCAACTTTCTAAAAACATGCATAAACCCTTAACCATGCACAAAGGAGCTTAAACAAACTTAAACTCCAACAAAGAACACCAAAAACATACATAGATAGCTTAAGACCCACATAGGCCAAAACCATCAAAACAACCCAAATCCTCACATACTCTCTCCCCATCATGCGTACTCACTCCCACATGCATAGACTAGCTTAAACCTCCTACATAACATCACATAAACACACATAAGCAAGCATAAGCATACATTGGGCATAAAACCCACATAAACCTAAACATGCATATCTACCCATACTCAACCATCAAAACATCTTTAAACTTACTTAAAACTTCATTAAAACACAAGGAAAGCAAGGATCTACACTTACCTCTTGAAGATCGAGGGGTGGTGCGATCCCTAACTCGGAGGTGTGGAGGATCCAAGCTCCAACAATCTCCAAGCTCCCAAAACTCCTACTTAAGCTTCAAATCTTAAAACACAAGGGTAGAACTCATGAAAACTTGAGGGATGGGTAGAGAAATCATGAAAACGACCAAAGGAGGGCAAAAACTCACCTGAGCTCGAGAATGGGGAGAAAACTCGCCCATTTTCGATCTGAGGGTGTAATACCCGGCTAGAGTCCGGCATCGGAATTCTACTTTCCGATGGAGTTTCGGATGCCGGAAGTCTCTAAAAGGGTTAGATTTATGTTTTTCTATCATGGTTTGATATGTTCATAAGTTTTAAGCATAAGGAAATGAGTTTTTTAGTGAAATGAACCAAGGCAGAAAAGTCAGGTTCGACCGCCGAAGTTGAGGTTCGGCCGCCGAACATGCATGGCTTTCGGTTTCACGTGTGGCCGCCAAAGGTGGTCTGGCCAGCCACCTATAAAAGGCCCTCAGTCGGTTGAAACGATAAGATCACCGTTTCTTTTACCTTTTGAGGTGAGACCCTGTCCTTTTTAGAGTTTTCTTCATGTTTTCATTCAATCATGCAAAGAGTTGATTGCTTTTGATGTTTATTTGAAGGTTTTGAGTTAGAAACTTGAATTTTGAAGTTTGGAAAGTTTGAAGGAGAGTTGCTCCAAAACTCCACGTTATGATCGTTCATCTTCTTGGTTTCAAGAGGTCAGTGAAGATCCTGAGCTTGTTTTCATGATTTATGAAAGATTTTTGAGGTTTTGGGGGAGAGTTGCATGCATACGAATTTTCACTGTGACACAGGAGGAGGTTAACACGTCGAACACAGTGGTGTCAGGTAATCTCATCATTGGGTGTTCAGATGTGTATGCTTTGATGGACCCCGGTTCTTCTGATTCCTTTATTGCTTCGAGAGCCATAGAGAGATTGGGTTTGATCAGTTCTGAGTTAGATTATCCTCTCTGGGTCAGTGGACCCAAATGCGACCCATCAGTGGCAGTGTCAGTCTGTCGTTTCAGTCCAGTGTTCATAGAGGGTAGATGCCTTCCAGCTGACCTTGTGGTTCTAGACTTGACAGATTTTGATGTCATTCTAGGGATGGATTGGCTATCTGCATATAGTGCTACTTTGGACTGTAGAGAGAAGATAGTTAGTCTCAGAGACCAAGATGGGTCAGATTGTGTCTTCAGAGGAGACAGGAGAGGTGCACCCAGAGGTTTGATTTCAGCCCTTCAGGCTCGTCGTTTGCTTAGGAGGGGTTGTCAGGGGTTTCTAGCTCATGTGAGAGAGCTAGACAGTCAGGTTAGGGAACCAGCTTCGATACCAGTAGTTCGAGAGTTTCCAGATGTGTTCCCAGACGAACTTTCAGGACTACCACCTGATAGGGAGATAGAGTTTGAAATAAAATTGCTGCCTGGTACCAGACCTATCTCTATTCCTCCCTACAGGATGGCACCAGCAGAGTTAAAAGAGTTAAAAGAGCAGTTGCAGGATTTGGTAGATAAGGGTTTCATCCGCCCTAGTACCTCACCTTGGAGTGCTCCAGTGCTCTTTGTCAGAAAGAAGGATGGATCGCTCAGACTTTGTATCGACTACAGACAGTTGAACAAGGTCACTACCAAGAATAGGTATCCTCTACCTAGGATTGATGATCTATTTGACCAGCTAGCTGGAGCAGGTTGTTTCTCTAAAATAGATCTAAGATCTGGGTATCATCAGTTGAGAGTCAGAGAGGCAGATGTGCCAAAGACAGCTTTCAGGACCAGATATGGGCATTATGAGTTCTTAGTGATGCCGTTCGGGTTGACTAACGCCCCTGCAGCATTCATGGATCTCATGAATAGAGTTTTCAGTGAGTTTCTGGATCACTTTGTCATTGTTTTCATCGATGATATTTTAGTGTATTCCAGAGATGCAGAGGAGCATGCCCAGCATCTGAGGATAGTTCTGCAGACACTGAGAGAGCATGGTTTATATGCCAAGTTCTCGAAGTGTGAGTTTTGGTTGAGGAGCATTTCCTTCTTGGGACATGTGGTATTAGCAGAGGGTATTGAGGTAGACCCTAAGAAGATAGAGGCTGTAGCTAACTGGCCCAGACCCACTACAGTGACTGAGATTAAAAGCTTTCTGGGACTGGCAGGTTACTACAGGAGGTTCGTTCAGGACTTCTCAAAGATAGCAGCTCCTATGACCAAACTGACTCAGAAGAACCAGAAGTTTGTCCGGTCAGACCAGTGCGAGGAGAGCTTTAAGGAGCTTAAAAGGAGATTGACAACAGCACCAGTGTTAGCTCTGCCTGTCAGTAATGAGGATTTCACAGTGTTCTGTGATGAGTCTCGAGTGGGATTGGGTTGTGTTTTGATGCAGCAGGATAGGGTGATTGCTTATGCTTCTAGACAGTTGAAGAAGCACGAGTTGAATTACCCCACCCATGACCTAGAGATGGCAGCAGTTATTTTTGCACTCAAGATGTGGCGGCATTACCTCTATGGGGTTAAATGCGAGATCTTCACCGATCATAAGAGTTTACAGTACATCTTGAGTCAGAGAGAGCTGAATTTGAGGCAGAGAAGATGGGTAGAATTGCTCAGTGATTATGATTGTAAAATCCAGTATCATCCGGGTAAGGCGAATGTTGTGGCAGACGCCCTAAGCTGGAAGTCACTAGGCAGTTTATCCCATATAGCAGCAGAGCGAAGACCAGTCGTGATGGAGCTGTATAAGCTCTTAGAAGAGGGGTTACAGCTAGAGTTGTCTGGTACAGGTGCGTTGATAGCACAGATGAGAGTGACACCTGTATTTCTGGAGCAGATAGCTCAGAAATAGCACGAGGATCCAAAGTTGATGAAAATTGCCAGGACTGTTCAGTCAGGCAACAGTGCAGAGTTCAGATTTGACAGCAAAGGGATCCTCCGTTATGGGAGTCGACTTTGTGTACCAGATAGGAGCAGTGTGAAGGAAGACATTATGAGGGAAGCTCATAATGCGAGGTATAGTGTTCACCCAGGAGCCACCAAGATGTACCAGGATCTGAAAAGGGTCTATTGGTGGCCAGCCATGAAGAAAGAAGTAGCGCAGTTTGTGACAGCCTGTGAGGTTTGTCAAAGGGTGAAACTAGAGCATCAGAAACCAGCTGGAATGCTTAACCCATTGCCGATTCCAGAGTGGAAATGGGAGAACATAGCTATGGATTTTGTAGTGGGTTTACCAGCAGCGTCCAACAGGATAGACTCTATATGGGTGATTGTGGTCAGACTCAAGAAATCTGCTCATTTTCTTCCAGTTCGGAGTAACTATTCTGTGGATAAGTTGGCACACGTCTATCTGGATGAGATAGTGAGATTACATGGAGTTCCAGTGTCTATAGTCTCAGACAGAGGACCTCAGTTTACCTCCAGATTTTGGCGAAGTCTGCAGAGTGCGATGGGCACGAGGTTGGATTTTAGCACTGCTTTCCATCCACAGACTGATGGACAGTCAGAGAGGACCATCCAGACCATAGAGGATATGCTTCGATTGTGTGTGTTAGACTTTGGCGGTTCTTGGAGGCAGCATCTACCTTTGGTGGAGTTTGCCTACAATAACAGCCATCATGCTAGCATAGGGATGGCTCCTTATGAAGCTTTGTATGGGAGGAAGTGCAGATCCCCTGTTTCCTGGCAAGAAATAGGAGAGAAGGCTCTTGCAGGGCCAGAGTTAGTAGAGATTACCAGTAGAGTGGTGCCCATGATCAGAGAGAGAATCAGAACAGCTCAGAGCAGACAGAAAAGTTATGCAAACGTTCGCAGAAAGCAGTTAGAGTTTCAGGAGGGTAATATGGTATTGCTGAAGGTGTCTCCAATGAAAGGAGTGGTTCGTTTTGGAAGAAAAGGTAAGTTAGCTCCACGATACATTGGACCCTTTGAGATCTTGCAGAGGATTGGGAATGTATCGTATAAGCTGGATTTACCTGCTTCTATGGAGAGAATTCACCCAGTATTTTATGTTTCTATGCTACGGCAGTTTGTGTCAGATCCGAGTCAGGTTCTGAGTGAGCCTGATGTGGAGATTCTAGAGGATCTCACTTATATAGAGCAGCCAGTACGGATTCTGGACACGCAGATCAGACAGCTAAGGAACAAAGAAATTTCGATGGTGAAAGTTCTGTGGAACCACCATAATCTAGAAGAATGCACCTGGGAGACACGGGAGTCTATGCTTCAGCAGTATCCATATTTGTTTTAAGGTTAGTTTCCTCTTTTTTATGTGTTAGTTATTTGTTTTCGGAACATTCGAGGACGAATGTTCTTAAGGGGGGGAGAATGTAATACCCGGCTAGAGTCCGGCATCGGAATTCTACTTTCCGATGGAGTTTCGGATGCCGGAAGTCTCTAGAAGGGTTAGATTTATGTTTTTCTATCATGGTTTGATATGTTCATAAGTTTTAAGCATAAGGAAATGAGTTTTTGAGTGAAATGAACCAAGGCAGAAAAGCCAGGTTCGGCCGCCGAAGTTGAGGTTCGGCCGCCGAACATGCATGGCTTTCGGTTTCACGTGTGGCCGCCGAAGGTGGTCTGGCCAGCCACCTATAAAAGGCCCTCAGTCGGTTGAAACGATAAGATCACCGTTTCTTTTACCTTCTGAGGTGAAACCCTGTCCTTTTTAGAGTTTTCTTCATGTTTTCATTCAATCATGCAAAGATTTGATTGATTTTTATGTTTATTTGAAGGTTTTGAGTTAGAAACTTGAATTTTGAAGTTTGAAAAGTTTAAAGGAGAGTTGCTCCAAAACTCCACGTTAGGATCGTTCATCTTCTTAGTTTCAAGAGGTAAGTGAACATCCTGAGCTTGTTTTCATGATTTATGAAAGATTTTTGAGGTTTTGGGGGAGAGTTGCATGAATAGGGTTAAAGGAGAGTTTTGTGATATTTTTGTGAGAAAAGCTTGTTTCAGTATTATGTGATTGTGTTGTTGGGGTTTTTAGGTAGTTTTTGACCCCTTTGAGCATATACTTGGGTGTATGCAAGTTGAGGAATTGAGGTGTTTGAGTTTGAGAGAGTTTTGTGCTTTTGGTGAGAGGCAGAGCACGTTTCTGCCTTGCGGATGAACTCAGGTTCGGCCGCCGAAGGTACATTCGGCGCCGAACCCATGAGGAGGTGGCTTCGGCTGCCCAAGCTTGCCCCCGAGCTTTTGGACTTTCGGTTCTGGAGGGGAGTTCGGCCGCTGAAGGTGCCACCGAAGGTTAGAGATTTTCGTCTCTGGAGTGCCTTTCAGCCTCCGAAACTTGCCTCCGAAAGGGTTCGGCTGCCGAAAGTAGAGATTCGGCCGCCGAAGGTGCATGAGTTTCGTCTCTGGAGAGGACTTTCGGCCGCCGAACCTGCCGCCGAAAGTGTCCTGTCCAGCTTTTCTTTGTATGCTTTGCATGGATGTTAGAGTGAGTTTAAGGGGATTCTTAGGGAGTTTAATAGAGTTGTTCTTGAGTTAGTTTGGTCCCTCATTTGAGTTTATCTGTGCTTACACAGACCAGAGGAACCAGAGAGAGCAGCAGTGAGTACTGCTCCAGAGTTTTCAGAGCCTGCAGAGTCAGTCCAGATAGCCAGAGGTGAGTGGAACTAAACTTAATGCTTTTAATTGAGAAATAAAATGCTTTTAGCATAATTCATGCATCATGAGTATACAGTAGGTTGATAGCATTAAAATTCACGAATATGTTGCATTGCATAGTTATTTGTTGATGTGGGTGAATGCTGAATGATCCAATAGTCTCTGAGAGAAGTCCAGGAGCCTTTGACTACGCCCTGGCAGGTCTAGAGAAGTCCAGGAGCCTTTGACTACGCCCTGGCAGGTATAGTAAAGTTCAGGAGCCTTTGACTACGCCCTGGCAATGGTAAGTACAGAGGTGTTATATACACATATACATATATGACAGGAAGACCAGGTGCTCGATTCTACGCCCTGGCACGGCAGAGTTACCGAGACTATGTGGTGACAGGTTTACCCTTGATGTGGATTATCTGTAGTTTGATGCATTCCATCAGAGCATGTGTTAATGACTATGTTACTGTTCTACTCACTGGGCTATAGAGCTCATCCCACTCCCTTAACCCCAGTCTTGCAGGTTCAGTGTATAGGGGAAGTCCAGCAGAGTGCAGAAAAAGAGAAGAGCTGTGTACTAGAATTTTGTGGACATGTAAAATTAAAGTGATGTAACAGTTGTGTATAAAGTTAGAAGTGTGCTTGACTTAGTGATGTTTGTGTTGTAAATCTTTTGTTATGTACATGATCTGTATATGTATATGTTTTACAGAGTATGTGAAAAACCAGGCTTAACAGGTATGAGTTAACCCATCTAGAGCAAGCTCTAGTCAGGGGTACAGAGTACAGAGTACAGAGATAGTGCATGCACAGGTTAAGCCTTGATACAGAGAAAACAGTTTTTATTTTCACAAAAAATGTATGATCATGTATGAGATTTACAGGTACACAGAGAGTATAGCAGGCTTGCTACGGGTTCTGGCGGCCTTAAGCCGACCTGAATCCTAGCGCCGGTGACGGTCCATTTTGGGGTCGTTACAGAGGGCTCTTTATAGGTGTCCTGGTCAAAGACCTTCGGTAGCCTAACGTGCCCCTTAAACTCATGCATGTTCGGCGGCCGAACTTGAGGTTCGGTGGCCGAACCTTGGCTCGTTCAAACAAAGCTTTCAGAGGCCAAAAGCGCTCCCGAAGCCTTCCCATGTTCGGCGATCGAACTTCACTTTCGGCGGCCGAACCTGGCAAATGCCTCCTTGGTCTTTTCTTTTCAAAACTCAATTCCTTTTCATTTAAAACCATGAAATCAGTAAAAACCTTTTAGAAAACACATTCTACCCCTCTAGAAGCCTCTGGCATCTTCAGAAGCCCTAGATTCCAACGGAGATTCCGCCGGAAGGTAGGGATTCTGATGCCAGAATCTAGCCGGGTATTACACACAAGGCCCATAAGTCATAAGTGACCTTTAGTAAGACATTATGACTACCTAACTAATATGAGGATCAATAGTCCGATAAAGCCTAATAAATAGAACATGTATTAATCCTTTTTTCACACGATATCTAATTTGAACATAAGTCATGGTTAATGTCAAACTTCTAATGTTCAAACTTGTGATTTCTCGATCTCTAAGTAGACTGATAAATTCAAATGATATTGATCACACTATCAATTCATTTGAGCACGGCCATGCATTTCTCAGTCTCACTTATCGAGGGGCCCAGAAGATATCTCTCTCAAAGAGAGGGACAAATCCTATCTTGATTGTTCAATATCCTCTACATAATTTCTATTATGCTCAATCGTAACCTTTATGATTGTCCGATTAAAGACAATGTTTGGTTATGTCAAAACATAATAGTCCTTATGTTGGAAACTATGATAATCTCAAGTCAAAGGATTAAAACATAACTACTTTGAGATTCACCTATGACAATAACCCATGTAGTGATCTCAATGCGGGTCCATCCAATACTTTATTGTAATACCCGGCTAGAATCCGGCACCGGAATTCCTATTATCTGGTGGAATCCGTGGTGTTGGGATTCTATCTAAGGGTAGGAGTTATGTGTTACTAAGGGTTATGATGTGGTGTTTAAATGTTTGAAGGTTAAGGGAAGTGAGTTTTGAGTTGAAATGACATAAGGCAGTTGAGCCAAGTTCGGCCGCCGAAAGTAAGTTCGGCCGCCGAAAGTGCTCCATGTTCGGCTTTCAAGTTTGGCCCCCGAATGTTGCATGGTCTTGCATGTGATTGGGCAGCCGACGATGAGTTGGCCAGCCAGCTGAGTCATGGCTTTTGACAGATGTAGGCCTCAGATTCTTGCCATGAATTAGCCACGTCTTCTATGACTCATCTGCAAGTGTTTTGAGCAGCTCATGCAGGAGTTTGCTCATTTACTAAGTTTTGAAGGGTTTGAAGTAAAAGAGAGTTTGTGAGGGTAAAGAAGAGTTGGTCCGTTTCCCTTGTTCAGTACGTGCATCTTCCTGTTTATAGAGGTAAGGGAAGATCTAAAACCCTGTTTATGTGTTTTGTACAGGTTTTATGGAAGTTAAGGGAGAGAAATGCATGTTTAAGTGAGAAGTAGTGTTTTTGATGAGTTATGTATGTATACATGTTGATGTGTTATGTTTGTTTTGTTGTTTGGGGTTATTAGCTAGTTTTGGACCCCTGTGATCATATACTTATGTATATGTGTGTTGAGGAGTTGGTATCTGCATGTTTGGAGTTGTTGAAGGGAAGGAGGAGATGGTTTGCCGTTGAAGCTGAGTTCTGGATGAACTCAGGTTCGGCAGCCGAAGGTTCATTCGGCCGCCGAACCTCTTGCATGGTGACTTGGTTGCCACAGCTTGCCCCCGAGTGTTTTTGTATGTTCGGCTCTGTTTGGGGGTTTCGGCCGCCGAAGGTGCCGCCGAAGATGCTTAAGTTTCGTCTCTGGAGAGGACATTCGGCCGCCGAACCTGCCGCCGAAAGTGTTCTGTCCAGCTTTTCTTTTGCATGCTTTGCATGACTAGTTAAGTGAGTTTCAGGGGATTCTTGGGGAGTTTAATAGAGGTATTGATAAGCTTGTTTGGTCCCTCATTTGCGTCCATCTGTATAGGTACAGACCAGAGGAACCAGAGAGAGCAGCAGTGAGTACTGCTCCAGAGATTCAGAACCTGCAGAGTCAGTCAGTCCAGTTAGCCAGAGGTGAGTGGAACTAAACTTATGACTTTTAATTGAACCATAAACTGCTTTTAGCATATCTCATGCATCATGTTTATGCCATAGGTTGATTGCATTAGTATCCACGAATATGTTGCATTGCATTGTTATTTGATGATGTGAGTAAATGCTGAATGATCCAATAGTCACAGACAGGAAGACCAGGAGCCTTTGACTACGCCCTGGCACGTATAGCAAAGACCAGGAGCCTTTGACTACGCCCTGGCAGGTATATAGCAAGTCCAGGAGCCTTTGACTACGCCCTGGCAATGGTAAGTTCACAGGTGTTATATACACATATATATATATGACAGGAAGACCAGGTGCTCGATTCTACGCCCTGGCACAGAGTTACTGGGACTATGTGGTGACAGGTTTACTCTTGATGTGGCTTGTCTGTGATATGGTGCATTCCATGAGATCATATTTTACTGAGATGTTTTACTGTTCTACTCACTGGGCTATAGAGCTCATCCCACTCCCTTAACCCCAGTTTTGCAGGTTCAGTATTCAGTATTCAGTGTACAGTATACAGGGACAGTCCAGCAGAGTACAAGAAAAGTAAAGAGATCTGTAATAGCTTAGAGTGGACATGTAATATTAACGAGATGTAATAGTTGTTGCTTGACCTAGTGATGTATGTGTTGTACATGATCTGTATATGTACATATGTTTTCCTGTATGTGAAAACCAGGCTTAACAGGTATGAGTTAACCCATCTAGAGCAAGCTCTAGTCAGGGATACAGAGTACAGAGTACATGAGTACAGAGTACAGAGATAGTGCATGCACAGGTTAAGCCTTGGTTCAGAAAAGAGTTTTATTTTCACATAAAATGTATGATCATGTATGAGTGTTACAGATACACAGAGAGTATAGCAGGCTTGCTACGGGTTCTGGCGGCCTTAAGCCGACCTGAATCCTAGCGCCGGTGACGGTCCTTTTTGGGGTCGTTACAGATTGGTATCAGAGCCCTAGGTTCACATGATCGGACCTATAGCGATAGTGTTGGGCTCAGACAGGTTAGAAGTGGTCAAGCACAATAGGAAATCATGTCCACTAGGATAGGGTCTTGAGTCCTATCTGCTATGATATGCCATGAGTGTTGCATGTGTATGAGTGATATGTGATGTTTATGTGCTAAGTGGTATGTTATATGTTGTGTTTACAGAGTAAAGATGCGAGGAACTCGTCGATCAGCTCGATTGACTGGAGTCCCACCAGAGAATGAGAGACCAGCTGCTCGTCCTCCTGCATTGCCAAGGGCAAGGTCTCAGAGATCTAGCAGGGAAGGTACGTCAATAGACCCTAGAAGGTCTGTAGATGAGAGCAGAAGAGGAACAATTAGGGGAGGAAGATCAGAGGAAAGGAGGGAAGCTATGGAGATTGATCAGTCTAGAGATGACAGTATGGGTATAGGCAGTTTTGAGGAAGGTATGGGAGAGTCGCAGGGAGGTGCTCAGGCCTCAGATTTTGGCTATCCATCCTTATTTCAGGAGCCAGAGTATCCGATGGAGGGGATGTCGGAATACTCTCGATTTGACCCATATCCTACATACATGCCATATATGCCATATCCTTATTATTACCCATCATATCCATCATATCCTATGTATCCATCTTCCCCTATACATCCAAGTGCAGCACACCTAGAGCCAAATGAACCAAATGAACCAGTATTACCACCAGAACCAGTAGCCCCTATTGTTGACAGACATGAACCTAGCTCATCTGGAGGTAAAGTCCAAATGACGGAGTACTTGAAATTGGATGCTCCTAAATACAATACGGGAGATGATCCATTTGATTACCTCAGAGCAGTTAGGATGATCACCAGTGAATTGGGAGCAGATGATAGGAGAGCCATTGAGATGGCAGGTTTCACAATAAAATGCAAGAAGGCCAGAGACTGGTTTAAGCATTATGTGGAGCCTAGAATGGACAGTATGTCATGGGAAGAGTTTGCCAATGAGTTTGCAGGGTGGGCTTTTCCTGACAGTTCGAGGGAAATGAAAGTAATTGAATTTGAACAGTTGCGACAAACAGATGAGATGAGTGTTGATGAATTCACAGATAAGTTCCTGGATTTGCTTCAGTACGTGGGTCAAGCCTATGATACTGATCAGAAGAAAGCAAGGAGATATACCATGAGACTTCATCCTAGGTATTCTTCTTTGATCCTTCCAGCTGAGAAGGAGAGTTTTCACTCGATAGTGGATGCAGCCAGGAAAATGGAAGCTAGTGCCAATATTCAGAAACAGTCAAAGGCACAAGCTTCGGGTTCTAAGGCCCCCAGTTCAGGTTCTACAGGCAGTAAGAGATGGGATAGAGCGAGAGGAACAAGGAAAGGGTTCTGGAATAAAGTCAAGTCAGGTCTGGGAATAGGTAGTGGCTCAAGCTCTGGCACAGCTCCAGTCTGCAGACGATGCGGAAAACCACATGGAGGAGTTTGTCGGTTGGGATCTACAGCTTGTTTTCGATGTGGACAGGAAGGGCATATTGCTCGGGATTGTCCGCAGATGACTTTTGTACCATCCCAGCAGATGAGTTCAGGCAGTGTGGTACAGCCAGTTGTGCGGCCAGCAGCTCCAGTCATGCCTCAGACTAGTGGCAGAGGTAGAGGGAGAGGGGTAGCCTCTACTTCAGCAGCAGGTTCCCGAGGTGGAAATCCGGTAGCCCCAGCACGGATTTTCACAGTGACACAGGAGGAGGCTAACACGTCGAACACAGTGGTGTCAGGTAATCTCATCATTGGGTGTTCAGATGTGTATGCTTTGATGGACCCCGGTGCTTCTCATTCCTTTATTGCTTCGAGAGCCATAGAGAGATTGGGTTTGATCAGTTCTGAGTTAGAGTATCCTCTCTGGGTCAGTGGACCTAGATGTGACCCATCAGTGGCAGTGTCAGTCTGTCGTTTCAGTCCAGTATTCATAGAGGGTAGATGCCTTCCAGCTGACCTTGTGGTTCTAGATTTGACAGATTTTGATGTCATTCTAGGGATGGATTGGTTATCTACATATAGTGCTACGTTGGACTGTCGAGAGAAGTTAGTGAGTCTCAGAGACCAGGATGGGTCAGAGTGTGTCTTCAGAGGAGACAGGAGAGGTACACCCAGAGGTATGATTTCAGCCCTTCAGGCTCGTTGTTTGCTTAGGAAGGGTTGTCAGGGGTTTCTAGCTCATGTGAGAGAGCTAGATAGTCAGGTGAGGGAACCAGCCACAGTACCAGTAGTCCGAGAGTTTCTCGATGTGTTCCCAGACGATTTGCCAGGACTACCACCGGATAGGGAGATAGGGTTTGAAATTGAATTACTGCCAGGTACCAGACCTATCTCTATTCCTCCCTACAGGATGGCGCCAGCTGAGTTAACAGAGTTGAAAGAACAGTTGCAGGATTTGGTAGATAAGGGTTTCATCCGCCCTAGTACCTCACCTTGGGGTGCTCCAGTGCTCTTTGTCAGAAAGAAGGATGGATCCCTTAGACTTTGTATCGACTACAGACAGTTGAACAAAGTCACTATCAAGAATAGGTATCCTTTACCACGGATTGATGATCTATTTGACCAGCTAGCTGGAGCAGGTTGTTTCTCGAAAATAGATCTGAGATCTGGGTATCATCAGTTGAGAGTCAGAGAGGCAGATGTGCCTAAGACAGCTTTCCGGACCAGGTATGGGCATTATGAGTTCTTAGTGATGCCGTTCGGGTTGACTAACGCCCCTGCAGCATTTATGGATCTCATGAACAGGGTATTCAGTGAGTTTCTGGATCACTTTGTCATTGTGTTTATCGATGATATCTTAGTGTATTCCAGAGATGCAGAGGAGCATGCCCAGCATCTGAGGATAGTTTTGCAGACACTGCGAGAGCATGGTTTATATGCCAAGTTCTCGAAGTGTGAGTTTTGGTTACGGAGCATTGCCTTCTTGGGACATGTGGTATCAGCAGAGGGTATTGAGGTAGACCCCAAGAAGATAGAGGCTGTAGCTAACTGGCCCAGACCCACGACAGTGACTGAGATTAAAAGCTTTCTGGGACTGGCAGGTTACTACAGGAGGTTCGTTCAGAACTTCTCAAAGATAGCAGCTCCTATGACCAAATTGACTCAGAAGAACCAGAAGTTTATATGGTCAGACCAGTGTGAAGAGAGCTTTGAGGAGCTCAAGAGGAGATTGACAACAGCACCAGTGTTAGCTCTGCCTGTGAGTAATGAGGATTTCACAGTGTTCTGTGATGCATCTCGAGTGGGATTGGGTTGTGTATTGATGCAGAGTGATAGAGTAATAGCTTATGCTTCTAGACAGTTGAAGAAGCACGAGTTGAATTACCCTACCCATGATCTAGAGATGGCAGCAGTTATCTTTGCACTTAAGATGTGGCGGCATTACCTCTACGGGGTTAAATGCGAGATCTTCACTGATCACAAGAGTTTACAGTACATCTTAAGTCAGAGAGAACTGAATTTGCGACAGAGAAGATGGGTCGAATTGCTCAGTGATTATGATTGTAAGATCCAGTATCATCCGGGTAAGGCGAATGTTGTTGCAGACGCCCTAAGCCGGAAATCACTAGGCAGTTTATCCCATATAGCAGCAGAGCGGAGACCAGTTGTGATGGAGCTTTATAAGCTCTTTGACGAGGGATTACAGCTAGAGTTGTCTGGTACAGGTGCGTTGATAGCACAGATGAGAGTGACACCTGTGTTTCTAGAGCAGATAGCTCAGAGACAGCATGAGGACCCTGCGTTGATGAAAATTGCCAGGACTGTTCAGTCAGGCAATAATGCAGAGTTTAGATTTGACAGTAAAGGGATCCTTCGCTATGGAAGTCGACTTTGTGTACCAGATAGGGGCAGTGTGAAGGAAGACATTATGAGGGAAGCTCATAATGCGAGGTATAGTGTTCACCCAGGAACCACCAAGATGTATCAGGATCTAAAAAGGGTCTATTGGTGGCCAGCCATGAAGAAAGAAGTGGCGCAGTTCGTGACAGCCTGTGAGGTTTGTCAGAGGGTGAAATTAGAGCATCAGAAACCAGCCGAAATGCTTAACCCATTACCGATTCCAGAGTGGAAATGGGAGAACATAGCCATGGATTTTGTAGTGGGTTTACCAGTAGCGTCCAACAGGATAGACTCGATATGGGTGATTGTGGACAGACTCACAAAATCTGCTCATTTTCTTCCAGTACGGAGTAACTATTCTGTGGATAAGTTGGCTCAGGTCTATCTGGATGAGATAGTGAGATTACATGGAGTTCCAGTGTCCATAGTTTCAGATAGAGGACCTCAGTTTACCTCTCGCTTTTGGCAGAGTCTGCAAAGTGCGATGGGCACGAGATTGGATTTTAGTACTGCTTTCCACCCACAGACTGATGGCCAGTCAGAAAGGACCATCCAGACCATAGAGGATATGCTTCGCCTATGTGTGCTAGACTTTGGCGGTTCTTGGAGGCAGCATCTACCTTTGGTGGAGTTTGCCTACAATAACAGTCATCATGCTAGCATCGGGATGGCTCCTTATGAAGCTTTGTATGGGAGGAAGTGCAGATCCCCTGTTTGCTGGGAAGAGGTAGGAGAGAAGGCTCTTGCAGGGCCAGAGTTAGTAGACATTACCAGTAGAATGGTGCCCATGATCAGAGAAAGAATCAGAACAGCTCAGAGTAGACAGAAAAGTTATGCAGACGTTCGCAGAAAACAGTTAGAGTTTCAAGAGGGTAATTGGGTATTGCTGAAAGTGTCTCCAATGAAAGGAGTGGTTCGTTTTGGGAAGAAAGGTAAATTGGCTCCACGGTACATTGGACCCTTTGAGGTGTTGCAGAGGATCGGAAATATGATTATATAAGCTGGATCTACCTGCTTCTATGGAGAGAATTCACCCGGTATTTCATGTTTCTATGCTACGACAGTTTGTGTCAGATCCGAATCAGGTTCTGAGTGAGCCTGAGGTGGAGTTTCAGACAGATCTCACCTATATCGAGCAGCCAGTGCGGATTCTGGACACGCAGATCAGACAGCTAAGGAACAAGGAAATTCCGATGGTGAAAGTGTTATGGAACCACCATAATCTAGAAGAGTGCACATGGGAGACGCGGGAGTCTATGCTCCAGCAATATCCATATTTGTTTTGAGGTTAGTTTCCTTCTTGTGTTTTTATTTTGTGTTTTAGGAACATCCGAGGACGAATGTTCTTAAGGAGGGGAGAATGTAATACCCGGCTAGAATCCGGCACCGGAATTCCTATTATCTGGTGGAATCCGTGGTGTTGGGATTCTATCTAAGGGTAGGAGTTATGTGTTACTAAGGGTTATGATGTGGTGTTTAAATGTTTGAAGGTTAAGGGAAGTGAGTTTTGAGTTGAAATGACCTAAGGCAGTTGAGCCAAGTTCGGCCGCCGAAAGTAAGTTCGGCCGCCGAAAGTGCTCCATGTTCGGCTTTCAAGTTTGGCCCCCGAATGTTGCATGGTCTTGCATGTGATTGGGCAGCCGACGATGAGTTGGCCAGCCAGCTGAGTCATGGCTTTTGACAGATGTAGGCCTCAGATTCTTGCCATGAATTAGCCACGTCTTCTATGACTCATCTGCAAGTGTTTTGAGCAGCTCATGCAGGAGTTTGCTCATTTACTAAGTTTTGAAGGGTTTGAAGTAAAAGAGAGTTTGTGAGGGTAAAGAAGAGTTGGTCCGTTTCCCTTGTTCAGTACGTGCATCTTCCTGTTTATAGAGGTAAGGGAAGATCTAAAACCCTGTTTATGTGTTTTGTACAGGTTTTATGGAAGTTAAGGGAGAGAAATGCATGTTTAAGTGAGAAGTAGTGTTTTTGATGAGTTATGTATGTATACATGTTGATGTGTTATGTTTGTTTTGTTGTTTGGGGTTATTAGCTAGTTTTGGACCCCTGTGATCATATACTTATGTATATGTGTGTTGAGGAGTTGGTATCTGCATGTTTGGAGTTGTTGAAGGGAAGGAGGAGATGGTTTGCCGTTGAAGCTGAGTTCTGGATGAACTCAGGTTCGGCAGCCGAAGGTTCATTCGGCCGCCGAACCTCTTGCATGGTGACTTGGTTGCCACAGCTTGCCCCCGAGTGTTTTTGTATGTTCGGCTCTGTTTGGGGGTTTCGGCCGCCGAAGGTGCCGCCGAAGATGCTTAAGTTTCGTCTCTGGAGAGGACATTCGGCCGCCGAACCTGCCGCCGAAAGTGTTCTGTCCAGCTTTTCTTTTGCATGCTTTGCATGACTAGTTAAGTGAGTTTCAGGGGATTCTTGGGGAGTTTAATAGAGGTATTGATAAGCTTGTTTGGTCCCTCATTTGCGTCCATCTGTATAGGTACAGACCAGAGGAACCAGAGAGAGCAGCAGTGAGTACTGCTCCAGAGATTCAGAACCTGCAGAGTCAGTCAGTCCAGTTAGCCAGAGGTGAGTGGAACTAAACTTATGACTTTTAATTGAACCATAAACTGCTTTTAGCATATCTCATGCATCATGTTTATGCCATAGGTTGATTGCATTAGTATCCACGAATATGTTGCATTGCATTGTTATTTGATGATGTGAGTAAATGCTGAATGATCCAATAGTCACAGACAGGAAGACCAGGAGCCTTTGACTACGCCCTGGCACGTATAGCAAAGACCAGGAGCCTTTGACTACGCCCTGGCAGGTATATAGCAAGTCCAGGAGCCTTTGACTACGCCCTGGCAATGGTAAGTTCACAGGTGTTATATACACATATATATATATGACAGGAAGACCAGGTGCTCGATTCTACGCCCTGGCACAGAGTTACTGGGACTATGTGGTGACAGGTTTACTCTTGATGTGGCTTGTCTGTGATATGGTGCATTCCATGAGATCATATTTTACTGAGATGTTTTACTGTTCTACTCACTGGGCTATAGAGCTCATCCCACTCCCTTAACCCCAGTTTTGTAGGTTCAGTATTCAGTATTCAGTGTACAGTGTACAGGGACAGTCCAGCAGAGTACAAGAAAAGTAAAGAGATCTGTAATAGCTTAGAGTGGACATGTAATATTAACGAGATGTAATAGTTGTTGCTTGACCTAGTGATGTATGTGTTGTACATGATCTGTATATGTACATATGTTTTCCTGTATGTGAAAACCAGGCTTAACAGGTATGAGTTAACCCATCTAGAGCAAGCTCTAGTCAGGGATACAGAGTACAGAGTACATGAGTACAGAGTACAGAGATAGTGCATGCACAGGTTAAGCCTTGGTTCAGAAAAGAGTTTTATTTTCACATAAAATGTATGATCATGTATGAGTGTTACAGATACACAGAGAGTATAGCAGGCTTGCTACGGGTTCTGGCGGCCTTAAGCCGACCTGAATCCTAGCGCCGGTGACGGTCCTTTTTGGGGTCGTTACATTTATTCTCTAACAAGTATCTATGATTATTGAATTATATCAACATATACATAATCATCTCATGATTATCAATCAATAATCATACTGGCTATGTTTTATTATTATCAACATAATAATAAATAACCAGGGATGATAATCATTATTATGTAACATGCAAACAAATAATAATGATAAAAACCTCTTTTGTTAATAACCAAAATGACATACAAATAGGTCCAAGATAATGGCCTAGGGCAAATACACTAACATTATGCCTAATTGGGAATAGTTCTAGTGGGAGATTATTAGTGTAAGCCCTAGTCCCATGTACATTGTAAAGATATTTTATCTATGATAAATAAAGATGAAGCATTTTTTTATCACTTTGTTTATTACTGTGCATATTAAATTAATAAAACATCCTTGAATGTTGGATCTGTTCAAGTTATCAAGTATGAGGCACTTGGTAGTAAAACCTTAAAACTTTAAAGAATAACATTCTAAACTTCCCTAGACGATCATTATCATGGGAGTAACATTGAATTAAGGCTAGTATGGTTTCTATGAGATTATCATGTTTTACAGGTCATAGAATATTGAATATCAATCAGAGAACATAAATACAAGTTAAGAACATTGTATTTGGAAATGATCCACTTACGTGAACACTATATGGTTGAAAGTCATAAGTGTCTCTCTAGTGATACTTGTATTAGAAATCCTTAGACTAGAACTCTCTATGGATGCCTAGATGAGTCCTTGTATGCTTTGACTTATGCCTAATGCGCCCGTAAATGGGTTGGCAAGTACGGGTATAATTGGGTATGCCACGATTCATGCTAAGAAACATGAGAGAAGTGAAGGTATTGCCTCTCTCAAAGGAAGAGAAAATATCATCGACCACTTGACTAGTGAAACTGATAAGAGTGTGGCCACACCCAAGTTATATGATAAGAGTTATCATTAATTTGATTGATTCAGTATCACTAATAGGTCAAAAAAATGATCTAACAATGAGTAAGGATGACTTGTTCCATACCTTATGCAAATCATGATATCTTATGGCAAAAGATTGTATTAGTTTACTAGTAGGGTGATTTTCTAAGCAAATTCATAACTATTCAATTTTAGATAATTATAATATCTTGCTAAAAGCCAATTATAATTTATGGACCTTAAGAATCTATTGCCAATATTGAATAGTCCTACAAGATCGCACACGATGAAATTTGGACAAAGGGTACTTTGGTCTTTTCTTTATAGGGCCATTAATAAGTGTTTTGTTTAAAATATTATCAATAGGCTCATATGAACTTTCTAAGCTAAGACTACATGGTTGAATAGACTACCATGACACCTGATTTGGCCAAATCACCACCCCATGAGTCCCTTTCTCTTAAACTTTCATATTTCTTTTGCATTGAGGATAATGCCTAGGATAGGTGATGGGGTGCACTTTTTAATTTTAATTTGTTCATATAAGTTGTTTATGTTCATATAGTCTTAGCTTTTAAATTTCCCACACATTTGAATTTTTTTTCTTTTTTTCAATTCACACACACACATGTTCACATATCCACAGAATTTTTTTTTTTTTTTGCTTTACTTAGCATGACAGCTAGGTTAAATGAGCTTTCTATCTCAAGATCCAATTGATTTACCAACTACTTAAGCCTGAATTGAATCATTTGCAGTGAGTTACCTTCACTTAGGGAGTTTCTTCTTGAATTCAATCTTTAAACTTATTGTGGTCAAGAAAGAGTAATAAAAATGAAAATGCATGTAATGGAAAAAGGCTAATGCAGCATTCGGTGTGCTGATTTGTCCAAATCATTATGAAAAAGTCGAGAAAAGTCAACAAAGCT
Organism: Manihot esculenta; assembly: GCF_001659605.2. Classification (NCBI taxonomy): domain Eukaryota; kingdom Viridiplantae; phylum Streptophyta; class Magnoliopsida; order Malpighiales; family Euphorbiaceae; genus Manihot; species Manihot esculenta. The sequence continues at coordinate 21,768,353 of NC_035173.2, read as the reverse complement.
AAAAAGCACAAATCCAAAAACCTGTTCCAAGGGTCAAGGACTATGAATAAAGCTAGTAGCTACTTGAACATGTGACCAACTAAGTAACCGGGGGTGGGTATCACAAATATGCACCTTCGCGTAAAAAGGTTGGTGACTTTTTCAGACAAGAATAAAAGTGCACAAAGCTGAATAAAAGTGCTTAAAAAAAAGGGCAAGTCACTCCCGAGGTTGCATAAGTCAAACTAAAAACTAAGAATTATGCGTGAACAAGTGAACTTTCCCTCTTGAGGAAGATAACTCTTGACCACGGTAGGTGAGGGGAAACGAGGAAAGGAGTAATAACCTTAGTGCATGTACTCTTCACTACAATGCTTCAAATTAGGAGTCTAGGGTAATAGCTTAAGTGGAAAATAAGGATCAAGTAGAAAAGGAAGCTTGTTTGACTAAGTTTATTGCTTGAGGACAAGCAAGAAGTTAGGTTTGGGGGTATTTGATCGAACGTAAATTAGGTGCATTTTTTCTATTATTATTGATGCTAAACTATACATTTTTTATCTAGTTTTGTGTTTTTAATTATATTTTGCAAAAACTGGTGGAAATGGAAATTTGGTGAAAAATAGCCTAAAAATGCTGAAAAGTTGATTTGGCCGAAGTGATTTGGCCAAATCAACCTCAAAGAATGACTAAGGAGGTTGTACAAGTGAATGGAAGAAAAAGCCAAAACTCAAGTTTTTGATATGCCAAATCGATTACTGTAGAAACTAAAAAGGATAGGACAGCACAAAAATGATTGGAGCAAGCGATTTGTCCAAATCGCTGCCCAAATCAATTACTGCAGAATAGAGAAAAGCAAGACATCACAAACTCGCAATTAGGGCAGTCGATTTGCCCAAATCACTGCCCAAATCGATTGACACCAGCAGAAAAGTGCAGAAATGCAGGAATCGCAGAAATTCAAATTTTAAGAGTTCTATCCTATCTCAAACACATCAAGACACATCTGAAACACATTCAACACTGTGAAAAAAGAATCCTTCACTAAAGATAGTTTATTTACGAGGAAACACAAGCAAGGAAGGGATCAAAGACCAAGTCAAATAAGAATTACAACTCATAAAGGACTGATCTAGGGTTTCTCATCTATAAAAAGGCAGCAACCGGTAGTAGCAAGAGATGATCCACTTTTCGGCAGAGTATCAGCAGCATCACATCTTCATCTTTTCTTCTTTCTTTTCTCTTTATGTGTTCTTTGTCCATCATGAGTGGCTAAAAACCTTTTTTTCTAGTTGAAGTAGGAGAAGTTTCAGTTTTGCTATGAATTGGGAGAAGTGAAACTCAATTGTTAAACCTCTATTTTTTAATATTTATGCAACTTGCTCTTCATGTTATTATTGCCTTGCTATTAGAATCAATAAGGCCCCATTACTTTTAATTGCATAAGCAATATATTGTTAGTTTGAATGATTTAGGTCCGTAATTGTTTAGATTATTTGAACACAAGTAACAATTGGTTGCATGATCTAACTTAACCACGCGGTTGGCAAGGTTAGAATTAGATTTCTCTATTTCTTAAAATAGTTAACAGTTGAAAAATAAAGAACCCCAAGAATGTTCCTTGGCAAATTATTAACTAGTGTTTGATTGGCGAATGTTTTCTAATCAAACTAAACTTAAGGAGGAATTTGGTTGTATGGAGCGTCTTCCACAACCAAAACTAATTTATTAAAATAAATAAAAGAATAAAAGTATCAATGATCAATTTCAAATTGAAATGGATTCTATGCTTCAACTAGAGTCTTTTTATTATTGATTTATTCATCTTTTAATTATTGCTCTCTTTTACTATCTAGTTTTAATTTTAGTTCACTATCATAAAAAACAACCCCCTTTATTTTACTTTTATTGTTAACTTGCCCAAGTCATTGTTAGAAAGTCCTTAGTATTAGATCCATATGGATTCGACCCTATTGCCACTATCTGCAGTTTTAATTGTTGATTACTAATAGGTTTATTTTTTTACGGCTTCGACAACCGCTATTAAAAATTGGCCCTGTTGCCGGGGATTTGATTTAACTAACATATTTTCTTTTTATGACTAGGGTTGACCGTAAATAAGCTCTTCTTTATGATCCAAAAATTGAACGTACTGCCAAGAGCTTGAGGAAGCAAGCAAACTTGAGGAACCAAGCCTCAAAACCATCTTTATTAGCAATAGCAACAAATCTAGTATCTGCCATACAATCTGCTGCTGAACCTGCTGCAGAATTTGCTGAACTTGCTACTACACCTGCTGCTATATCTGCTGCACAAATCACTATTGTATCTGCTATACAAATCATTGTTGTACATGTAGAAACAGTTGCTAAACCAGTTACTGAAACTGATGTGCCTGTTGCACCTGTTGAATCTGTTGCTGCACCTGTTGCTGCACAAGCTGCTGCACCTGTTGCTACACAAGCTGCTGCACCTGTTGCTACACAAGCTGCTGCACCCAGAACCAGCCCCTAAAACTGCACCAGAGCCAGCCCAAAAACCAGAAATTTTTGACAAACAAATTTCAGAACCAGCCCTTAAAACAGCAGCTGAATCATCTGCTATAAAGGCAATTACATCAGCACCTGAAGAGGCAGAAAATGCAGCAGCTATTGCTCTTGAACCAGCTGTTGTCCTTGCTAAATTTGAAATTAAAAATGTTGAGGTAAGAGCTCTAATGCCACAAGAAAGAACTCTTCATGAACTAGCAACACCAGTGGGTGATCAAGAACCATGGTGCATCACTTACCCACCATTGACAGCCCCTTTTGAGCTTAAAACCGAATTAATTCATCTCCTTCCAAAATTCAGAGGTCTGAAAAATGAGGATCCACACAAGCACCCCAAATAATTTCACATAGTGTGCTCAACAACGAGACCTCAAGGTATTTCCGAAGAGTATGTTAAATTAAGAGCTTTTCCCTTTTCTCTTGATGATTTTGCCAAAGATTGATTGTTCTATTTACCACCTGGATCCATCACTTCATAGGCTGGGATGGTGAGAGCCTTCTTGAGCGAATACTTTCCAACCTTAAAAGCTATTGGCATCAGAAGAGAGATCAGTTGCATTAAGCAAAAGGATTATGAAGAGCTATATGAATATTGAGAAAGATTCAATCGATTGTGCACAAGCTGCCCTCAACATGACATCTCTGGTAAGTCCCTAATTGAATACTTTATTGATATTTGTTACCTTTAAAAAGGAGGTTGATTGATGCAGCATATGGAGAATCAATTGAAGACAAAACACCTTAAGCCATAAGTGACCTAATTTCTACAATGGCAGCAGCCTCAAAGCAATATGGAGATCAAAGACAGCTGCTAAGGAGAGTAAACGAGGTAAGAACATCTTTCTTAGCTTCCCAAATTTCTGATCTAACCTCTGCTATTCGTAGCCTTGTTGAAGGACAGGCCCAACAAGCTCAATAACTTCAGCAAATAAGGCCATGTGGAATATGTGCAAACATGGGACACCTAATTGACCTATGTCCTTCCCTTCAAGAAGAGGATCAGCAAGTCAATGCAGTTGGAGGATTTAATGGCCAAAGAAGGTATGATCCCTACTCTAACACCTACAACCCAGGTTGAAGGGAGCACCCAAACTTCAGTTATGCTAGGGCAAATCAATATCCAAGTTATCAACAAAGAAATTCAGCCCAAGCAGTACCTTAAATCTTTGACAAACACAGTGCAAAACCTTGAACAACAAATGGGTCAAATAGCCATCTCGGTGAGCAAGCTAGAATCACAAGGGAAGTTACCTTCCTAAACAGAGATAAACCCTAAGCAAAATGCTAGTGTCATCACATTGAGGAGTGGAAAAAAGTTTCAAGGTGGTAGATCTGAGCATCGGTTTACCCAAATTCAAGAACAGGCTGCTGAAGAGAAGCTGCCGAAAAGTGATCCACGAAGTCGATTTGCCCAAATCACTGGCCAAATCAACAAACAGACAGAACTACCAGGTAGAATCGATTTGCCCAAATCTCTAGAAAAGGCAGAATTCGATTTGCCCAAAACGATAGTCCAGGCAGAATCCAAGCAAAAGCAGAAGAAGACAAAAAAACAACCTGAAGAAAAGTTCAAAGTACCACCTCCCTTTCCAAAAAGGTTTGCAAGGCTTCAAAAAGGAAAAGAAGAAAAAGAAATACTTGAAACATTTCGCAAATTGGAGATCAATATACCTTTGCTTGATGCTATCAAACAAATACCAAAGGACACCAGCCAAGAGGATGAGGAGAATAAGAAAAATTTGAAAGAAACAGAAATGGAAGAGACAGCATGCTGCACAGACTGGTCCAGAGGCGATTTGTCCAAATCGCTTGTACAGGCAGAATTCAATTTGCCCAAATCAATAGTGTAGACAGATTTTGATTTGCCTAAATCATCAATGCAAGCAGAATTCAATTTGCCCAAATTCAGTACCAGATTGCAGCCACTTTTTATGGAGAAATATGAATTAGAGTTCGAAGTGCTACCCAATCACCTCAAAAATTCAAACATAGGGACTAGAGGCACACCTCACTTGAAAGAGGAGAAACTAATCATGCTACTTCATGAGTACATGAAAGAAATAGGATGGGTTAGAACCAAAAGGAAAGGCATGTTGCACTTCTTACTTAATTCTGTTGGGACCCTTTTCCCTCCCCCAATTACTTGAGCCTTGTTCAAGTCGAGAAAGTCTGGCCCGCAATTTTAAAACAGAGTGCTACTAGGAGGCAACCCAGCGGAGGCGATTTGCCCAAATCGATGGAAAATCAACAGAAATTAACTACAGCAGAGGTGATTTGGCCAAGTGATTTGCCCAAATCACTGTCCAAATCAACAGAACCTCCAATAGCTGATCAATCTGCAGAATCTCGCCTTGACAGAATGGAGGCCCGAATCATACACGTGGAAAGCATGCTGCAGCTGCTGGTTCAACACTTCATATCTGCAGACCTCCATCACACCTGATTTGGCCAAATCACCACCCCAAGGAGTCCCTTTCTCTTAAACTTTCATACTTCTTTTGCATTAAGGACAATGCCTAGGATAAGTGTGGGGGTGCATTTTCTGATTTTTAATTTGTTCATATAAGTTGTTTATGTTCATATAGTTTTAGCTTTTAAATTTCCCACATATTTGAATATTTTTTCTTTTTTTCCATTCAAACACACACACACATGTTCACATATCCACAAATTTTTTTTTTTTTTGCTTTACTCAGCATGACAGCTAGGTTCAATGAGCTTTTTATCTAATGATCCCATTGATTTACCAACTCTTTAAGCCTGAATTGAATCATTTACAATGAGTTACCTTCACTTAGGGAGTTTCTTCTTGAATTCAATCTTTAAACTTGTTGTGGTCAAGAAAGAGTAATAAAAATGAAAATGCATATAATGGAAAAAGGCTAATGCAGCATTCGGTGTGCTGATTTGCCTAAATCATTATGAAAAAGTAGAGAAAAGTCAATAAAGCTAAAAAGCACAAATCCAAAAACCTATTCCAATAGTCAAGGACTATGAACAGAGCTAGTAGCCACTTGAACAGGTGACTAACTGAGTAACTGGGGGTGGGTATCACAAATATGCACCTTCGTGTAAAAAGGTTGGTGACTTTTTCAAGCAAGAATAAAAGTGCACAAAGCTGAATAAAAGTGCTTAAAAAAAAGGGCAAGTCACTCCCGAGGTTGCATAAGTCAAACTAAAAACTAAGAATTATGCATGAACAAGTGAACTTTCCCTCTTGAGGAAGATAACTCTTGACCACGGTAGGTGAGGGGAAACGAGAAAAGGAGGAATAACCTTAGTGCATCTACTCTTCACTACAATGCTTCAAATTAGGAGTCTAGGGTAATAGCTTAAGTGGAAAATAAGGATCAAGTAGAAAAGGAAGCTTGTTTGACTAAGTTTATTGCTTGAGGACAAGCAAGAAGTTAGGTGTGGGGGTATTTGATCAAACGTAAATTAGGTGCATTTTTTCTATTATTATTGATGCTAAACTATACATTTTCTATCTAATTTTGTGCTTTTAATTATATTTTGCAGAAAATGGTGGAAAATGAAAATTTGGTGAAAAATGGCCTAAAAATGCTAAAAAGTTAATTTGGCTGAAGTGATTTGGCCAAATCAACATCAAAGAATGACCAAGGAGGTTGCACAAGTGGATGGAAGAAGAAGCCAAAACTCAAGTTTTTGATATGCCAAATCGATTACCGTAGAAACTGAGAAGGACAGGACAGCACAAAGACAATTGGGGCAAGCGATTTGCCCAAATCGCTGCCCAAATCAATTACTGTAGAACAGAGAAAAACAGGACGTCACAGACTCGTGATTGGGGTAGTCGATTTGCCCAAATCGACTTACACCAACAGAAAAGTGCAGAAACGTAGAAATTTTAGAAATTCGAATTTTAAGAGTTCTATCCTATCTCAAACACATCAAGGCACATCTGAAACACATCCAACACTGTGAAAAAAGAATTCCTTCACCAAAGAAAGTCTATTTATAAAGAAACACAAGCAAGGAAGGGATTAAAGACCAAGTAAAATAAGAATTACAACTCATAAAGGACTGATATAGGGTTTCTCATCTATAAAAAGGCAGCAACCAGCAGTAGCAAGAGATGATCCACTTTTCAGCAGAGTATCAGCAGCACCACATCTTCATCTTTTCTTCTTTCTTTTCTCTTTATGTGTTCTTTTCCACCATGAGTGGCCAAAAACCTTTTTCTCTAGTTGAAGTAGGAGAAGTTTTAGTTTTGTTATGAATTGGGAGATCTGAAACTCAATAGTTAAACCTCTATTTTTCAATATTTATGCAACTTGCTCTTTATGTTATTATTGCCTTGCTATTAGAATCAATAAGGGCCCATTGCTTTTAATTGCATAAGCAATATATTGTTAGTTTGAATGATTTAGGTCCATAATTACTTAGATTATTTGAACACAAGTAACAATTGATTGTATGATTTAACTTAACCATGCGGTTGGCAAGGTTAGAATTAGGTTTCTCTATTTCTTAAAGCAGTTAACAGTTGAAAAGTGAAGAACCCCAAGGATGTTCCTTGGCAACTTGTTAACTATTGTTTGATTGGCGAACGTTTCCTAATCAAACTAAACTTAAGGAGGAATTTGGTTGTGTGGAGTGTCTTCCATAATCTAAACTAGTTTATTAAAATAAATAGAAGAATCAAAGTATCAATGATCAATTCCAAACTGAAATGGATCCTATGATTCAATTAGAATCTTTTTATTATTGATTTACTCATCTTTTAGTTATTGCTCTCTTTTACTACATAATTTTAATTTTAGTTCACTATCATAAAAAACAACCCCCTTATTTTACTTTTATTGTTAACTTACCCAAGTCATTGTTAGGAAAGTCCTTAGTATCAGATCCCTGTGGATTCGACCCTATTGCCACTATTTGCAGTTTTAATTGTTGATTACTAATAGGTTTATTTTTTACGGCTTCGACAACCGCTATCAGCTTCTTTGCTCAAGCTAATTCCTATTTGCATTTTCCTTCATAGAAATGAATAAGAACTCTTCTTCTTTTTCCTCTACTGTTGACAGAAGTCCAACCTTAAGCTCCTCCTACGACAGCCCCATTTGTGCTCCTACTCCTATCATTTCGATAAGGGTGTTCCATGCCTGAGAAAATGCCCTAGTAACTGTCATCCCTTTCATACTAACTGAGAAAGATGTTGACCGCCTTCACGATCATTATCAAATCTCTCGAGAAATCTTCTGTGTTTACGCTTCATCTCCGAGTATTTGTATGGAAGACTAGATCCCAGCAGAGGATACCATCATGGCCTATGAAGAACAACTGAAGGCAGGTCTTCGATCTTCCATTGACCCATTTTTTTACTAAAGTCCTCCATTTTCACAAGCTGTCAGTCGCCCAACTGCACCCCAACAATTGGAGGATTTTGGTGGCATTTCAGTTTGTCTACTTTAATTGTACCAGCTGGGTACACGAAAGAATGAAGAGTTTTGATTCTTTAGTGGGAAGAAACGCCAGACACTCTTCGAATGGATACCCTCATCCTTGAAGTGCTGGAAGGACAAGTTTTTTATCCTTCATCACAAAGTGTCCGGGGGTTTTGGTCCTCTCTGTACCAGCTAAAACGTATATGTGAAGCTGAGAAAAGCTGGGGTCTAGCCGCAGAGGGTCGAGGAAGATGCTTTAGAATTTCTCCAGAGGATGGCCTCGACCTAGAAGGTAGACATCAATGTGGCGATAAGGATCGCAATCTTGTCCTGGCAGAGCCATTCTCAGGTGAAACAGGCTCGGGCTCCTTACTCGCCCAGTCTTCATAGCCCTCGAGAAAACACTTCCCGTGCTTCAAAGCAGGGTACTTTTTGTAATACCCGGCTAGACTCAGGCATCGGAATTCCTACCGTCCGGTGGAATCTCAGATGTCGAAGCTCTCTAGAAGGGTAAAGTAAAGATTTTCTAGAATGTTTTTACATGTTTTATGGTTTTGATTAGAAAGGATTTGAGTTTTGAAAGAAAAGACCAAGGAGGGAAGAACCTAGGTTCGGCCGCCGAACCTCAAGTTCGGCCGCCGAACATGGGGCTGTTTAGGAGGCACGTTAGGCTTCCGAAAGTGGCTTTCTTTTGCGGCCGCCGAACCCCAAGTTCGGCCGCTGAACGTGGTGAAGTTTTGGAAGCAGCTTTGGCCGCCGAAGGAGGTTTGGCCGGCCACCTATAAAAAGGCCCTTTGTCCGGAAAATGGGCGAGTTTTCTCTCTCTTTTCGGGCATAGGTGAGTTCATGCTCTCCTTTGGTTGTTTTTATGCTTTTTCTTCAAATCCCTCAAGTTTTCATGAGTTTTATCTTTGTTTTGAAGAGTTTTAAGCTTTGATTAAGGTTTTGAGAGCTTGGAGACTTTTGGAACTTGGACTCTCCATACCTTCAAGCTTGGGTCGCACCAAACCTCGATCTTCAAGAGGTAAGTGTATATCTTTATCCTTATGATGTTTTAAGTGAGTTTTATGAAGGGTTAAGGGCTAGGAATGTATGAGTTGTATGGATGTGCATGTTAGGGTTTTGATACCCTTTATGATAAAAGTATGTTAATGCATGTTTAATGAGATGTTTGTTGGGGTTTAAGCTAGTTTGAGACCCCTATATGCTTGTTGTATGAGTTGTGCATGTTTTGGAAGTGTTGGATGTGAGTGTGGGAGGTTTTGGAGGCAGATTGCATGAGGCGAAAACGGGTTCTGCCTTGCTGGGGAACCCAGGTTCGGCCGCCGAAGGTAGTTTCGGCTTCCGAACCTGCCTGTGGAAGCAATCTTTGGCCGCCTAACCTTGCCCCCGAAAATGGACTTTCGGCTCTGGAAGGGACTTTCGGCCGCCGAAGGTGCCGCCGAAAGTGCCTGGCTTTCGTCTCTGGAGGAGACTTTCGGCCGCCGAACCTGCCTCCGAAAGTGCCTGACTTTCGGATCTGTGGGAGCATTCGACCGCCGAATGTGCCGCCGAAGGTGCCCTGTCCAGCCTTCCTTTGCTTGTTTTGCATGATTGTTTTATGATGTTTTAGGGGGTTTTTGGGGAGTTGTTTAGAGTCCTGTTATAGTATGTTTGGTCCCTCATTTGAGTCCACCTGTGTAGGATCGGACCTGAGGAACCGAGGTGTTCAGCAGTGAGTTAACTGCTCCAGAGTTAGTAAGCGTCAGCCAGAGTTGAGTAGAACATAACTCTTATTATATTAAAGAAATCAAATGTTTTAAGCATGTTCATGCATCATGAATACCATGTTATGTAATAGGTTGTTTGCATTAGAATTCACGAATATGTTGCATTGCATAATTTGATGATGATGATGTGGATGGATATTGGATGATCCTCTAGCCCTCACTATGATACCATATGACATGAGATGATACGATATGATATGATATGAGATGGAAAGACTAGGTGTGGCCTAATCGCCCCTGGCACAGAGTATGAAAAGACCAGGTGTGGCCTAATCGCCCCTAGCACAGAGTAAGAGAAGACCAGGTGTGGCCTAATCGCCCCTAGCACAGTTGGACATGTTATGTTATGATAATAGGAAGTCCTGAGAAGCTCCGTCGAGGGCCGGGCATTTATTAGACATGTAGAGGGCTATTGGTGACAATACCATCTTAAGGTGATTTACTTGTGATGTGACGCATTTCATGATGGCATATCTTTATAAATGTTTCACTGTTCTGCTCACTGGGCTTTATAGCTCACCCCATTCCCTTAACCCCCAGGTTTGCAGGGTTAGAGATAATTCAGGAGGTCGGCAGGTTACGGCTATGGTTATGTTATGTGATAGTATAGTAGTGGACATGATGAAATGTAAAGTAGAGTTATGTAATGTAAGGATATGTAATGACATGTCATGGTTAGATTTGTGCTTTGCCCTAGTCATGTATGGTTAATCCCTTTTGATACATGATTTTATGTTAATGTATAAATGATGATGTTTATGTAAACCAAGCTTAATGTATGATATGTTACCCCATTGGAGCATTTGATGAGGGCTCCAGTATGGGGTTTTATGATATTGAGTTGGTGCATGCACAGGTTAAGCTTGGTAAATGAAAGAAAAAGTTTAAAGTTTTATTTATATGTATGATCATGTATGGGATTAACAGGAATACAGGATGTATGTTAGGCTTGCTACGGGTCCCGGCGACCTTAAGTCGATCTGGATCCTAGCGCCGGTAGCGGTCCGGTTTACGGGTCGTTACACTTTTTCTTTCCAACTTTCTTTATTTTTAGAAGTGCGTTACTTACCCACGTTTTGTTCTGTGCAGATATGGCTGGAAAGAAGAACATGTTTGCCAAAGTGGCTCATGCTGCCCACAAGGGCAAAGCTATTGCTGGAACATCTGGTCCACCTTCCAAATGGGCTCACCGGGCAGAGTAGATAATCATACTTCCTCCTCCACCTGCAACCAAGGAAATAGCCCCCTCTCAGCCTGAGTCTTCTTCTAGGGATACTCTTATAGCAATCCTTGTTCAAGTGGTTGGTGTTGAAGTTCATGGCCCTGGGGCATCTAGCATCTAGCTGTAATACCCGGCTAGACTCCGGTATCGGAATTCCTACCGTCCGGTGGAATCTCGGATGTCGGAGACCTCTAGAAGGGTAGAACCATGCTTTCATAAAATGTTTTCATGTTTTAATGGTTTTAAAGTATGAAACTAAATGAGTTTTTGCATAAAAAGTCTTTGGAGGAAAACCCAGGTTCGGCCGCCGAAAGTCAAGTTCGGCCGCCGAACATGCATGCGTTTTGGAGGCACGTTAGGCCCCCGAAAGCATGAGTTAGGGAAGTTCAGGTTCGGCCGCCGAAAGTCAAGTTCGGCCGCCGAACATTGCATGGATGCGGAGGCACATTCGGCCCCCGAACGTGGCCTGGCCAGCCACCTATAAAAGGGTCCCTTAGCCGAAAATGGGCGAGCTTTTTCTCCCCATTTCGGCCAAGGTGAGCATTCCGCCATCCTTCCCCCAATCTTGAGTTTTTCCTTCCTTTTTCCATGATCTTTACAAGTTTATAACTTTGGTTTTGAAGATCTTTGAGCTTAGAACGAGTTTTGGAGCTTAGAGACCAAAAGTTGGAACTTCTCCCATCTCCAAGTTTAGATCTCCTCAACCCTCGATCTTCAAGAGGTAAGATCCGATCTTAAGCTCAATGTATGATTTAAACAAGTTTTATGAAGTTTTAAGGGGTAGAATGCATGTTAGGGTATATGTTGAACCTATGGGTTTTTGATGACTTTTTGAACAATGTAGCTTGATTGTGTGTGATTGAAGTGTTGTAGATGGGGTATATGCTTGTTGAGGCCCCTAGGAACTTGTATGCATGATTTGGTTGAGATATATGCATGATTGGTGAAGTTTGGAGGTGAGAATGCACAAAGGAGCCAAGTTTCTGCCCTTTGGCAGAAACCAGGTTCGGCAGCCGAAGGCACTTTCGGCCGCCGAACATGGCTGGGGAGGCAGGCCTTTCGGCTGCCGAAGTTGCCCCCGAAAAGAGACTTTCGTCTCTGTCTGGCACTTTCGGCCGCCGAAGGTGCCGCCGAACCTACCTGAGTTTCGTCTCTGTCCAGGACTTTCGGCCGCCGAAGGTGCCGCCGAAAGTGCCCTGTTCAGCCATTTCATGCATATTTTCATGTGATGTTTTCAGGATGTTTTAGGGGGTTTTTGGGGGATATATTAGAGTTATGTTTGTGTATGTTTGGTCCCTCATTGGAGTCCACCTGTGTAGGTTCGGACCCGAGGAACCAAGGACCCCAGCAGTGAGCCAGCTGCTACAGAGTTTGTCAGAGTCAGCCAGAGGTGAGTGGAACTAAACTTAACCTTTTAAATTAAGAAATGAAATGCTTTTATCATGCTTCATGCATCATGATCATATTATAGGTTGTTTGCATTAGAATTCACGACTATGCCGCATTGTATTGTTATGATAAATGATAGTGGATGGACATTAGGATGATTCATTAGCCTTCTACATACGAAGTCCTGTGGTGCCCATAATAGGGCCGGGCAATACGAAGACCTGTGGTGCCCATAATAGGGCCGGGCAATAACTCCGAGTACGAAGTCCTGTGGTGCCCATAATAGGGCCGGGCAATACGAAGTCCTGTGGTGCCCATAATAGGGCCGGGCATGGAGTTGAGGGATTTTTGAATCAGTCCATCCGTGGTGTGATTTATTTGTGCAGTGACGCATTTCATGATAGCATGTTTTAAATATTCTTTTTACAGTTCTACTCACTGGGCATCTAGCTCACCCCTCTCCCCTAACCCCCAGGTTTGCAGGTACGGGATAGATAGAGAAGGCAAGACGAGAAAGAGTCATATGTATGTAATAGTTAGCTTGTGGACATGACAATTGTATTATGACGAAATGTAAAAATATTCAGGATGTTATGTAATGAAGTCATTGAGGATAGAGTTGTGCTTGACCATAATATATTGTTAATCCCTTTTGTATATACATGATCTTATGTTATGATGTTTATGTAAACTAACTCAACACAGGTTGTTTTGCCTTTAAGGCTTGATGAGATCCCACAGAGGGACTATGTTATGTATATGATCAGAGTATGCACAGGTTGAGTTAGTCGATGACAGTATGTATGAAGAAAAGTTTTAAATTTTATGCATGTTGTTGATCATGTATGGGATTATACAGGTTTACAGGTTATATGTCAGGCTTGCTACGGGTCCCGGCGGCCTTAAGTCGACCCGGATCCTAGCGCCGGTAGCGGTCCGGATTTCCGGGGCGTTACAGAATGGTATCAGAGCCCTAGGTTCATAAGGATCGGACCTAGAGTGTCGGGCTCATAGATGTTATAGAAGGTCAAGCACAATAGGAAAGTCATGTCCACTAGGATAGGATGTGGAGTCCTGTCTTACATGATGATATGAAATGCCATGATTTTGTACATGTGCATTAATGATATGCTATGATATGTGATGTATGTGATGAGGGTTCATGTGTGCCCACATGAACCATATGATGCTAATGTTTGCTTGTTATGAACTGTTTTTCAGAGAATAGGATGAGAGGAACTCGTCGATCTGCGCGATTGACTGGAGTGCCACCTGAGGATGAGGGCACGAGCGCCCGTCCTCCCACATTGCCTAGGGCAATGTCTTGTAGAGCCAACAGAGAAAGGGTGTCAAGGGACCCTAGAAGGTCTTTTGATGCCAGCAGAAGGGGGACTGATAGAGGAGGAAGTTCTTCAGATGTGAGGGAGGTTATGGAAGAGGATCAGAGGAGGGATGGGAACCTGGATGTGAGCATGCAGGAAGAAGGGACAGGGGAGTCTCAGGGAGGCGTTCAGGCCTAGGGGTATGGTTTTCCACCCCATTATCCACCCTTCCCACAGGGTTCAGGGTATCCGATGGGAGGTACATCGGATTACTCCAGCTTTAACCCCTACCCTACCTACATGCCTTATCCACCTTTCTATCCACCTTACGCACAGTACCCAGCTTATCCACCCTCACCCTTCTATCCAAATCCGGCAAACCCCACCTCGGGGAATGCTGCACCTCCACCTCCACCACCTACAGAACCAGCAGCCCCAGTTACTCAACCTCCTAGACCTAGCTCAGTCGATGGGAGCAAGGTAAAGATGACAGACTACCTTAAGCTAGATGCTCCCAAATACAAGTCAGGGGATGACCCCTTTGAGTATCTGAGAGTGGTGAAAACAATAACTGATGAGCTAGGGGCAAGTGACAGCAGGGCCATTCAGATGGCAGGGTTCACCTTAAAGTGCAAGAAGGCACGGGAATGGTTCAAGTGTTATGTGGACCCGAGACTAGACGGTATGACATGGGAAGAATTTGCGAATGAGTTCGCTGGATGGGCTTTTCCAGACAGTTCTACAGAACTGAAAATGATTGAGTTTGAGCAACTGAGGCAGTCAGAGCACATGAGTGTAGAGGAGTTCACGGATAAATTCTTGGAGCTATTGCCTTTTTCAGGGCAAGCTCTAGATTCAGATACGAAGAAAGCCAAGAAATATGTTATGAAGCTGCATTCCAGGTACTCCTCGTTGGTTCAGTCAGCTGAGAGAGAAAGTTTCCACACTGTGGTGGATATGGCTCGGAGAATGGAGGCAAGTGCTATAGTTGAGGGGTCAGTGAAGCAGTCAGTGACCCAGTCTTCAGGGGTTAAGACCCCAAGCAGAGGAGGACCAGGTTTCTCTTCTCAGAGTTCAGGTAAGAAGCGGTGGGATAGCACCACCAAGAAACCGAAGAAGAATAAGTTTTGGAACAAGTTGAAATCCGGTCTGGGATTTGGCGGTGGCTCGAGCTCAGGCTCAGATGGTACAGAATGCCAGAGATGTGGAAGACCACACAGGGGAGTGTGTCGAGCTGGGACTAATGCATGTTTCAGATGTGGACAGGAGGGACACATAGCTCGGGATTGTCCTAGAGCGCCTTTTATGGACCAGCCCCAGCAGACAGCTTCTGGTAGTGTGGCACAGCCAGCAGTTCCAGCCACAACTCAGGGCAGTGGCAGAGGTAGAGGGAGAGGGGCAGCCTCTTCTTCTGGTTCCCGAGGTGAAGGTCCATCAGCTCCAGCCAGGATCTTCACCATGACTCAGCAGGAGGCTAACACATCCAACACCGTAGTGTCAGGTAATCTCATCATTGGGTGTTCTGATGTGTATGCATTAATGGACCCGGGTGCATCTCATTCATTTATTGCTCCGAGAGCCGTTGAGAGGTTAGGTCTGATAGTCTCTGGGTTAGAGTGTCCCCTATGGGTCAGTGGACCCAAGTGTGACCCGTCAGTGGCAGTGTCAGTCTGCTAGTACAGTCCAGTTTTTATTGAGGGAAGATGCCTCTCCGCCAACCTTGTAGTTCTAGATTTGACAGACTTTGACGTCATTCTAGGGATGGATTGGCTATCTACCCATGGTGCTACCTTGGACTGCAGGGACAAGGTAGTCAGGTTCAGAGATCAGGACGGGTCAGAGGTCGTCTTCAGAGGAGACAAGAGGGGCACACCTAGAGGTCTGATATCAGCTCTTCAGGCTCGTAGGTTGCTTAGGAAGGGATGTCAGGGGTACTTAGCTCATGTGAGAGAGCTAGATAGTCAGGTCAGGGAGCCGGCCTCGGTGCCAGTTGTCAGAGAGTTTCAGGATGTCTTTCCTGATGAGCTTCCAGGTTTACCACCTGCTAGGGAGATAGAGTTCGAGATAGAGTTGGTGCCTGGCACTAGACCGATCTCTATCCCTCCCTACAGGATGGCCCCAGCAGAGTTGAAGGAGTTGAAAGAGCAGTTGCAAGAACTGGTAGAAAAGGGTTTCATCCGACAGAGTACCTCGCCTTGGGGTGCTCCAGTTTTGTTTGTGAGAAAGAAGGATGGATCCCTTAGACTTTGTATCGACTACAGGCAGTTGAACAAAGTCACTACCAAGAATAGGTACCCATTGCCAAGGATCGATGATCTATTCGACCAGCTAGCCGGAGCGGGTTGTTTCTCCAAAATAGATCTAAGATCGGGGTACCATCAACTAAGGATAAGGGATGAGGATGTGCCAAAGACAGCTTTCAGGACCAGATATGGGCATTATGAGTTCCTTGTGATGCCGTTCGGGTTAACTAACGCCCCTGCAGCATTCATGGACCTCATGAACAGAGTGTTTAGCCAGTACCTGGATCACTTCGTTATTGTCTTCATAGATGATATCCTAGTGTATTCCAGGAATGCAGAGGAGCATGCCCATCATCTGAGGATGGTTCTACAGACCTTGAGGGAACATGGCTTGTATGCCAAGTTCTCCAAGTGTGAGTTCTGGCTGAGGAGCATTTCATTCTTGGGGCATGTAGTGTCAGAGAACGGTATTGAGGTAGATCCCAAGAAGACAGAGACTGTAGCTAACTGGCCTAGACCCACTTCAGTGACAGAGATTAGAAGTTTCTTGGGTTTGGCAGGTTACTACAGGAGGTTCGTTCAGGACTTCTCGAAGATAGCAGCTCCTCTTACCAGATTAACCAGGAAGAATCAGAAATTTCTGTGGACCGACCAGTGCGAAGAGAGTTTTGAAGAGCTTAAGAAGAGGTTGACTTCAGCACCAGTTTTAGCTCTGCCATCTAGTGATGAGGACTTTACAGTCTTTTGTGATGCGTCCCGTGTGGGACTGGGTTGTGTACTGATGCAGAATGAGAGGGTGATCGCTTATGCTTCTAGGCAGCTGAAGAAGCATGAGTTGAATTACCCCACACATGACCTTGAGATGGCAGCAGTAATCTTTGCACTCAAGATGTGGAGGCACTACCTCTATGGGGTAAAATGTGAGATCTTCACAGATCATAAAAGCCTGCAGTACATCTTGAGTCAGAGGGATCTGAATTTGAGACAGAGGAGGTGGGTAGAGCTGCTGAGTGACTATGATTGCAAGATTCAGTACCATCCGGGTAAGGCGAATGTTGTGGCAGACGCCCTAAGCCGGAAGTCACTAGGCAGTCTATCCCACATCACGGCAGAGAGGAGACCAGTGGTGAAGGAGTTCTACAAGCTTATTGAGGAAGGTCTACAGTTGGAGTTGTCTGGTACAGGTGCCTTGGTGGCCCAGATGAGAGTGGCACCCGTGTTTCTAGAGCAGGTGGCTCAGAAACAGCATGAGGACCCGGAGTTAGTGAAGATTGCCAGGACTGTTCAGTCAGGCAATGGTAGTGAGTTCATATTCGACAGCAAGGGGATCCTCCGCTATGGGAGCAGACTATGTGTACCAGATGACATTGGGCTAAAAGGAGACATTATGAGAGAAGCTCATAATGCAAGATACAGCGTTCACCCCGGAGCCACCAAGATGTATCAAGATCTAAAGAAGGTTTATTGGTGGCCAGCTATGAAGAAAGAAGTGGCACAGTTCGTGTCAGCCTGCGAAGTGTGTCAGAGGGTGAAGCTGGAACATCAGAAGCCGGCTGGAATGCTTAACCCGCTACCTATCCCATAATGGAAATGGGAAAATATAGCTATGGACTTCGTAGTGGGGTTACCGGCGGCGTCCAACAGAGTGGACTCCATCTGGGTGATTGTGGACAGACTCACCAAATCTGCTCACTTCATTCCTGTCAGGAGTGGCTACTCTGTGGACAAGTTGGCGCAGGTATATGTGGATGAGATCGTCAGGCTGCATGGGGTTCCTGTTTCTATAGTGTCAGATAGAGGGCCCCAGTTCACCTCCAGGTTTTGGCGGAGTCTGCAAAATGCCATGGGTACTAGGTTGGATTTCAGTACTGCCTTCCACCCCCAGACTGATGGACAGTCAGAAAGGACCATCCAGACTATCGAGGATATGCTCAGAATGTGTGTGCTAGACTTTGGCGGTTCTTGGAGGCAGCATCTACCTTTGGTGGAGTTTGCCTACAACAACAGCCATCATGCTAGCATCGGGATGGCTCCATATGAAGCTTTGTACGGAAGGAAGTGCAGATCACCTGTTTGCTGGGAGGAAGTTGGAGAAAAGGCCTTGGCAGGGCCTGAGTTAGTAAAGATCACCAGCAGGGTGGTACCCATAATCAGAGAAAGAATCAAGACTGCTGCAAGCAGACAGAAGAGTTATGCAGACGTCCGCAGAAGACAGTTAGAGTTTCAGGAGGGGGATCTGGTATTGCTCAAGGTGTCTCCAATGAAGGGAGTGGTTCGCTTCGGGAAGAAGGGTAAACTAGCCCCACGATACATCGGACCCTTTGAAATCTTGCAAAAGATTGGGAATGTGTCGTACAAGCTGGATTTACCTGCTTCGATGGAAAGAATCCATCCGGTTTTCCATGTTTCGATGTTGAGGAAGTTTGTGTCAGATCCGAGCAAGGTTCTTAGTGAGCCTGATGTGGAGGTCCAAGAGGACCTCACCTATGTTGAACAGCCAGTACGGATCATAGACACCCAGATCAGAAAGTTAAGAAACAAGGAAATCCCGATGGTGAAAGTCCTGTGGAACCACCACAACTTGGAAGAATGCACTTGGGAGACACGGGAGTCTATGCTCCAGCAGTACCCTCATCTCTTTTAAGGTTAGTCTCCATGTGTTTTATGTTGTATGCCTTGCAGGTGCTAGTTGAGGAACATTCGGGGACGAATGTTCTTAAGGGGGGGAGAATGTAATACCCGGCTAGACTCCGGTATCGGAATTCCTACCGTCCGGTGGAATCTCGGATGTCGGAGACCTCTAGAAGGGTAGAACCATGCTTTCATAAAATGTTTTCATGTTTTAATGGTTTTAAAGTATGAAACTAAATGAGTTTTTGCATAAAAAGTCTTTGGAGGAAAACCCAGGTTCGGCCGCCGAAAGTCAAGTTCGGCCGCCGAACATTGCATGGATGCGGAGGCACATTCGGCCCCCGAACGTGGCCTGGCCAGCCACCTATAAAAGGGTCCCTTAGCCGAAAATGGGCGAGCTTTTTCTCCCCATTTCGGCCAAGGTGAGCATTCCGCCATCCTTCCCCCAATCTTGAGTTTTTCCTTCCTTTTTCCATGATCTTTACAAGTTTATAACTTTGGTTTAGAAGATCTTTGAGCTTAGAACGAGTTTTGGAGCTTGGAGACCAAAAGTTGGAACTTCTCCCATCTCCAAGTTTAGATCTCCTCAACCCTCGATCTTCAAGAGGTAAGAGCCGATCTTAAGCTCAATGTATGATTTAAACAAGTTTTATGAAGTTTTAAGGGGTAGAATGCATGTTAGGGTATATGTTGAACCTATGGGTTTTTGATGACTTTTTGAACAATGTAGCTTGATTGTGTGTGATTGAAGTGTTGTAGATGGGGTATATGCTTGTTGAGGCCCCTAGGAACTTGTATGCATGATTTGGTTGAGATATATGCATGATTGGTGAAGTTTGGAGGTGAGAATGCACAAAGGAGCCAAGTTTCTGCCCTTTGGCAGAAACCAGGTTCGGCAGCCGAAGGCACTTTCGGCCGCCGAACATGGCTGGGGAGGCAGGCCTTTCGGCTGCCGAAGTTGCCCCCGAAAAGAGACTTTCGTCTCTGTCTGAGACTTTCGTCTCTGTCTGGCACTTTCGGCCGCCGAAGGTGCCGCCGAACCTACCTGAGTTTCGTCTCTGTCCAGGACTTTCGGCCGCCGAAGGTGCCGCCGAAAGTGCCCTGTTCAGCCATTTCATGCATATTTTCATGTGATGTTTTCAGGATGTTTTAGGGGGTTTTTGAGGGATATATTAGAGTTATGTTTGTGTATGTTTGGTCCCTCATTGGAGTCCACCTGTGTAGGTTCGGACCCGAGGAACCAAGGACCCCAGCAGTGAGCCAGCTGCTACAGAGTTTGTCAGAGTCAGCCAGAGGTGAGTGGAACTAAACTTAACCTTTTAAATTAAGAAATGAAATGCTTTTATCATGCTTCATGCATCATGATCATATTATAGGTTGTTTGCATTAGAATTCACGACTATGCCGCATTGTATTGTTATGATAAATGATAGTGGATGGACATTAGGATGATTCATTAGCCTTCTACATACGAAGTCCTGTGGTGCCCATAATAGGGCCGGGCAATACGAAGACCTGTGGTGCCCATAATAGGGCCGGGCAATAACTCCGAGTACGAAGTCCTGTGGTGCCCATAATAGGGCCGGGCAATACGAAGTCCTGTGGTGCCCATAATAGGGCCGGGCATGGAGTTGAGGGATTTTTGAATCAGTCCATCCGTGGTGTGATTTATTTGTGCAGTGACGCATTTCATGATAGCATGTTTTAAATATTCTTTTTACAGTTCTACTCACTGGGCATCTAGCTCACCCCTCTCCCCTAACCCCCAGGTTTGCAGGTACGGGATAGATAGAGAAGGCAAGACGAGAAAGAGTCATATGTATGTAATAGTTAGCTTGTGGACATGACAATTGTATTATGACGAAATGTAAAAATATTCAGGATGTTATGTAATGAAGTCATTGAGGATAGAGTTGTGCTTGACCATAATATATTGTTAGTCCCTTTTGTATATACATGATCTTATGTTATGATGTTTATGTAAACTAACTCAACACAGGTTGTTTTGCCTTTAAGGCTTGATGAGATCCCACAGAGGGACTATGTTATGTATATGATCAGAGTATGCACAGGTTGAGTTAGTCGATGACAGTATGTATGAAGAAAAGTTTTAAATTTTATGCATGTTGTTGATCATGTATGGGATTATACAGGTTTACAGGTTATATGTCAGGCTTGCTACGGGTCCCGGCGGCCTTAAGTCGACCCGGATCCTAGCGCCGGTAGCGGTCCGGATTTCCGAGGCGTTACACTAGCGCTGGCTCTGACTCATACTACCTCCCTTCTTAAAGAGCCTCGTCTATTTGTCCTCATTGCAAAGAAGGCCCTGAGACCTGGAGACCATTATCGCCTAAATGTTGTTGAGACCGATGATCTCTATGACAACATTATCCACTCTGCGATGGAGAGTGCTTTCAGTGCATACATGGCCAAGGAGAGAAACAAGGCTCTGAGGCGAGAATTTAGGGCGTAGGAGATAGGCAAAGGTCTCCTGAAAGAGAAATGCTCAAGGCTTAAGACTCGAGTGGACGAAGTGGAGGGCATAATGAAGGAGACACTAGAGTCGGTGGACAAGCTCCATGTCGACTTAGACCAGGCAAATGCTTCAAATTCCAACCTCTAGAGTTGAGCAAAAACAGCTAAAGATCAAGTGGCCATGCTTCAGCGCCAATTCCAGGAGCTGCAGTTTCAGGCTAAGGAGGTTTGGGCCTCCATATCTAGAGTGACTAAACTGGAAGCCAAGCTTAAGGAAACTATGGTCCAGGGTGGAGAGATGTTCGTACAAGGGCAAGATTCCATTAAGAAAGAACTCACCAAGCATTTTTCTGCGGAGGAATTCTCCTGGATTGATGACATGTTTCTGAATGAGAAGGATGAGGATAAGGATGGGCAGGACGAGGAGAGGATAATTGAAGATAATCCTCCTGACCCAGCTTCTATTGTAATAGAAATACCTGAACCTATAACAGAAGCTCGGGAGGAGGCGACTGATGATGTCCCTCCTACCCTGTAATAATAAAAAGAACTTTCCTTTACATTATCGTTATTTTTACCAAGTATTTGTATGATCGGTACTTGACTATAACCCTCGCCCAACTACTGCTAAGGAAGACTTTGAACAATTTCTAAAAATTTCTAGGTGGGATTAACACACAATCAAATACCTGAAAGTCTTTGCCTTTTGTCATAAAATAACTTAAATGAACTTTGTAATGGGACTTAACACCCAGTCAAAGGCTTAGCGAATTTTCTCCTCGTGGCTGTGAAATAAATAAGTTGGCAAAAACAATCAACCAAACTGAACACCCAATCATGCTTAATGATTTAAATATTTTACTAATTAGAACTGACACCTGGTTGGGAGCCTGGTGGATACCCGCTTTGTGGCCTAGTTATAAAATGCCTTAGAAATGTTAATAAATAAGGAGCTAACACCTAGTCATTGCGCCTGGTGAATAACCACCTTGTGGCTTTGGCATAAAAAGCCTTAGTTAATCGGGGCTAACATCCGATCGTTAGCCTGGTGGATACCCGCCTTGTGGCTTTGGTATAAAATATCTCAGTTAATCGAGACTAATACCCAGTCATGAGCCTAACGGATACCCGCCTTGTGGCTTTGGCATAAAATGCCTTAGTTAACGGGACTAACACTTGGCCTTAAGCCTGGCGGATACTCGCCTTGTGGCTTTGGCATAAAATGCCTCAGTTAATCGGGGCTAACACCTGGTCATTAGCCTGGCAGATACCCGCCTTGTGGCTTAGGCATAAAATGCCTTGGTTAATGGGACTAGCACCCAGTCTCAAGCCTGGCGGATACCCTCCTTGTGGCCTTGACATAAAATGCCTTAGATATGTTTTGTTAAGTAGGACTAACACCCGGACATGTGCCTAGAAGATACCCACCTTATGGCTTAGGCATAAAATGCCTTGGTCAATAGGACTAACACCTGGTCTCGAGCTTGGCTAATACCCACCTTATGGCTTATATATAAAATGCCTTGGTTAATGGGACTAATACCCGGTCTTAAGCCTGGCAGATACCCACCTTGTGGTCTTGGCATAAAATACATTAGTTATCGAGACTAACACCCGGTCTTGAGCTTGGCAGATACCTGTCTTGTGGCATTGTTCTTGTTTGCACACTTTCATCCATACAATGTTTCTGATTTACATATCAAAAAAGATTTGAAGAATACATAATAGTTTTATTTATAACATTTTCATAAATTACAAACATCCTTTCAAGAAAAAATAAAAGACTTGGTCATCTAACTTGAACAATTTCAAAACTCCAGGTTTGATTCAGGAGCTGAATATCTGCAACGGTCTACTTCTATAGACTCGGTCCTCCTACAATTACGTGAATAATCCCTACGGGTTCATTTTCATCAAGATTGACTAGTGTTCTTACCTCAGGCCTTGACCTCTTTTCTTTATCTTTTATGGAAAACCTCCTCAGGGTTCCATCTCTAATGAGTCTTTCAATGTCTTCCTTCAGTTGCCTGCATTCTTCTGTAGTGTGCCCATGATCCTCATGAAATTGATAATACTTTCTTCTATCCCGCATACCTGATTTTTCTGGGTTAAGCTTGGCGAGCCATTTAATCTCTTTACCATTTTTCCTTATCCATATAAGCATGTGAGTTCGTGAGTCATTTAGTGGTGTATAGTTTCTAAACTTACCTCGAACATTCCTACTGTGTGATACTGGATAACTCCTTTCACTCTCGTAGCTTTGCTTATCTGACTTTTGAGCCTTATTTTGACTCTTCCTCTTATCTTCTCTTAGCACTTGGACTTCATCATCAAGCCTTATATATTTCTAGACTTTATCCATTAGTTGTTGGTAAGTAGCGGCTGGGTCCTTAATTAGAGAGTCCATGAACTTGATGTTATGTGTTCCTTTTTTCAACGCTTCACATGCTATCTCATGATTTAATTCTTCTACCTGTATTGTTTCTACATTGAAATGTTAGATAAAATTCCTTAAATACTCACCCTCTCCTTGGCAGATCTTTCGCAAGTAAGAGAAGAGCTTTTTAGGAGTTATTCAAATAATAAATCTAGATTTAAACAGCATAGCAGATTGTGTAAAGTTTTAAATTGAACCTGGACTTAGATGTTGGTATCATTTCTGAGCCAAACCTGTGAGTGTAGATAGGAATATTAGGCACAACACAAAATTATTGACGTCCTGAAGCAGCATTATTGTTCTAAAGATCGCCAAGTGACTCTTGGGATCTGCTGTTTCATCATATTTATCCAAATTTAGGAGTTTAAATTTGGCAGAAAAATTTTATGCTAGGATCTCTTCTGACAGGACGATGCATCGTTCAGGCCATAGTTCTCCTCCTAGTCCTTCTAGCACCTTTGCACGGCCTGTATCAGCTTCTAGTTGACGTCCTTTGGAGCCTTATTTGACGAATCCTCTTCCTCCATCTTGGCCTTCCCCTTGGACTGTGTTTGGATTGTCTCTGTCTAAGTCCTTAGAGTTGCGATGGAAGCCTCTTCCCTAATCCTGGGAGCCATGAATGAGGCCTCATCCCGAGTTTTATACTACTCGAGAGTGGCTTACAACCTTTTTGTGTATTAGAGCATTTGCTCATTATTTAAATTATTCATATCAGCCTTATTAACCATTGAGGGTGTGTTTTGTCTACTGTTAGGAGTGGAGGAAATGGTAGCGTCCTTGTTGGCAGCAGCCTTAACAGCAACTCATGTATTATTAGTCATTTAGAGAATGGAAAAGGAAAAGGTTTCTTTTTAGGAGAAAATGGATGAGAGATCGATTTCTAATGCAATTGAACATAAAGAATTCAATAGAGTTTTTCGACAATGAAATCAAATGATGTGGCTAAAACGAAATTATGCCACGATTGGTCGATCTGCAAGAAAGAGAATGTGAGGTGGTTGGCGCCTACGGCATCAACTCCAACGCTCAAGTCAGTAAACTGAAGAAAAGGGTGAGTGTAATGAATTGCTTTGAATTCAATAGTAGTTGTGTAAGAATACGTACCTTGATCTCTGTATTTATCAGCTTTTATATTGTAAAAAGATGGAGTCGGTTATCAAATCTCCTGGAAATCTGACTAGCACCGGCTAGTGGATATGGGATCTCGCAATTATAGGTGTAATGGGGATCTGCTAAATTGTGCTCTCTAACGGTAACTTTCTGTACAACCTTGCCCTGCTGTGGAGAGGGCGAGTCTCAGCGAAGGATCGAGGACTATGGTGTCCAGGTCTTCCTTGCCATGGGTGGAACCGCGTATCACCTAATTAGACTCTTGACACGTGATCCTGTCTTATGTGATAGCTCACAGCTTATTTTGAACAATTGTGTTACATCACTATTGTAAAAGAAGTTGTAATAACTATTGCCGTTAAACTCTCCTTAATTTCATTACTACAATTTTTTTATAATTTTTTTTTAAAAAACTTATAGAGCTATATATTTTTTTTATTTTTTTAAATCACATCAAATTTAAAAAACTATACTAATACAAGTTGTTTTTATGTAATACTTGCTACCAGCTCTCACATTTTATGATATATATATTCTTTTTTATATTTACTTTGCATATTAAATGAGTGAGTATGCTGCATGTACTTTTTTTACAAAATTAATTAAATATTTTTTAATTAAAAATATATGAATAAATTTATAGAAAATATAATTTAATAATTAATCTATAATTATTATTTTTTAATAAGATAATTGTAAAATTAAAAATATTAAATATATATTATTAATATTTTGTATTGTTATATATAAATTACACAATAAAAACATATTTAGATTTCAGCGTTCAATTAACAAAATTTAAAAATTTAAAAATTAAGAGATTGTAGTAGCTAAAAAAGAAAAAAAAAATTCTTTATTATTATTTGAAGTCACGTAGGATAGGCTACATATGCGACTCATTGAAAAATTCATCGACATCTCATTTAAGTGATTATTTCAGAAAAATATTTGAATTGTTGATAACTTTTTTAAAACAATTTAAAGGGCAATGACTGCAATGAATAATGACTAAAGTTCAGAGTAGGTGAAAATTATCCAGTGGGTGGAATTATAAGAAATTAGAAAGTTTGAGATTTTTTTTAGATTTTTCTTATTTTTTAATTTTTTTTGTAAGTTACAATTTATTTTTATTTCTTTATATGTTAAGTAGGGGTATGCGAAATATTTTGAATTTTAAACTGAATCAAATGATATTTTCATAATGAAATTAAAAAAAAAAAAAAACCAAAATTATCTGTAATGGACTCTTCTTCTGCTTATAAAACAAAAAAAAAAAAAAATTGCAAGTATCAAAAAGCTTATATTCGCTATTTTCTATTCGGTTTAAGATATTCATTAAAAATTAATCTAAAACTATGTTGGAACTGTTTTAAACTATGAAAAAAATGGAACTGAACTATAAAATAATTTTATACATATATATATATATTGATATATGTATGTATGGATGTATATGTATCCTTAATTATAACTGTTTTTCATTTTTTTTACTTTTACAATAATTTCAACAATAAATGAATTAAATTACCCCATGACTGAATCTCATATTAATTATGATGTTATATTATATAGTATTTTTACTAATAATTATGTAATATATTTTAATACTAATAATATCATGATATAATTAGTATTATTATTTTTTATTGTCTTGAAGTTATAAATTTAAAATTGTTTAAAAATAAATGTAAAAATGCTATAATTTTATGTGTGAAAATCAAGATTTAAACCAATATTGAAGACTCCATTATAATCAAAATATAACTAAAACAAGAACTAGAATCATACTAAAATTGTTTAAAACCTAATTGGAACTGAAGCCAAATGTTTCATAGTGCTAAGATTATATTAAATAATAAAAATATTATTCATGTGATTATTTTTTATATTTATTTTTTAATTAATAAATCATATTAACTTAATGAAAAGCATGGGTGTACTAATCGGAGAATACTTTGTAAATTTATGAGAGAATGGGAGACAAACTAAAATTTATTATGATTTTAGGTCTTTTCATACACATAAATTTTACCACTCTTTATCAATATTGAGAGTAAATTTAAATTTAAAAATAGTCTTCTCGGATGCATGAACTTCTTCTTGCCTTCTTGTGTGAGTTTCTTTATCAGTTATGGAGTTTTCATTCAAAACCCTAACCAGTATACATCGTTATACATCGTTTGCAAATAGGGTGAGGACCCAACTATGGTGTCGTTAAAACAACACAATTCTGGGTTCAGTTGCACTAGTTACTGACTGGTTTTGCTCGTGCTGTGGCGGTAAACGACTTGGCAATTTCATTGGTGTTTTCATCTCATATGATAACATGGTTATAAATGGTGGTTGGAAGAGTTACTTGAGGGTTAGAGTTGTTGTGGATGTGAGATTGCCTCTTAAGTGTATGAAGAAAGTTCTGACCAGTGGAGGTGCTGAGATCATGATGGTTCTATTTCGCTACTAACGCTAACCAACTTTCTGCTTCGCCTATGTGGGAGGCTTAGGCATTCTGAAAAATTTTATAGTCGACTGTTTGATCTTCAATTCATACCTGAGAATAGAAGGTGGAGAGCTTAGTTAAAGGCACATGGTCGCTAGACTTTGGGGCTTGAGAACAGTTTCTTACGTGATAAGAATGGAGCCTGCATGCATGGTATGTTGAGTATTGTTACGTGATAAGATGGAGCCTGCATGCATGGTATGCATGGAGGTGTTGGTTTCAATCTACATGGAAGAATTGCACAAGATTGGATGCTTAGATGGCCTGATGAGGACGCTTCATGAGGTATTGGAAACGAAGGTGTAACATGCGGTTGGACCTTGGAAATAAAAGGTAGCTTACGATGATGGTATATTAATAATGAGCAGTTCAACCCACATAGGTGAAATAGGATGACATAAATCCTTCTCTCTTTCACTTTGTTTGATTTGAAGCACTGATGAATTGAAAAAGCAGCAGCTTGGAACAAGTTTGGGGCCAAGAAATTCCAAGCATTTTTACCTGAATTTTTTAAGGAACGTAAAATATTAATTATTTGTTTCGTATGGTTTATGTTTTTGAGTTGATATTTTTATTGTATTTTAATTTAACATGTGAAATTTCTCTTATGGATTGTGATTTTGATAATGTCACTTAAAATTTCTGATGAATTAACAGGTCAATTTCCCAATCTCCAAAACTTAATTTTAAATTTTAGGATGGAAAGCTAAATCTCATATATCGAACCAAATCAAATTTATTTATTATAATTTAATTTTAAAAAAAAATAAATTTAATTCAATTTATAAAATTAATTAATTTAGTTTGACTTTGAATCAACCGATAAAAATACTAATCAAATGTGTAACAGTGTAAACATGCATTTATAATTCGGGGGTTAATGTGATTACTAAAAATACCTTTTTTATTTATATTATTTATAATTATATATATTATTATTTAAATTAATTTTAGAGTGTGTAAATTTAAAATTCTTAAATCTATTTATATTTAAATATTATTTTATTTTTTTATTAGTTTAAAATAAAATATTATAAGAAAATAACTAGAAGCTAAAAATCATTTTTAAAAAAAGTATTTTCATGTTTTTAAAACAAATTTGATTTGTTTTTTAAAAAATAACTAAATCTAATATTAAATCTGACCGTTATAATTTTATTATATTATTTTAAAATTTTTATAACGGCTTACGACGGTCATTTTTTCACTATAAATAGCATCAATCTTTATAAAAAAAGACAATACTATTTTTCTATTTTATTATTTCTCTTTTCTATATTTTTGCTGAGTTATAAATTAGAGATAAATTCCTATTATTTTGATTCTAAAAATTAAATTTCAAAAAAATCTGTTTAATCCTGAGATATTATAAAATAAATGACAGTGTTCAACATAACTCAAATTTTATTATTTTATTCTATTTTTCCAATAAAATACAAAAAAAATACCTTTACTGTAACTTTTATAGGGTAAACTACAATTTAGTCCCTCTGGTTTAGTGAAATACAACCTTTCGTCCCTCTATTTTAAAAAACCTTCAATTTAATCCTTCACATTTAAAAAACTACAAAATAATCCCTACCGTTAAATTTTAAGTTAACCTTCCGTTTATTTTAATGAAAATAACTAAACCACCCTTTAAGTAATAAAACTCAACCAAACAGTATTCACTCCATCCCAATACAGAAGGAGGAGGAGGAGCAGCTGGAGGAGGAGGAGAAAGGATCGGGAAAAGAAGGAGAAGAAGAAGAAGAAGAAGAAGAAGAAGAAGAAGAAGAAGAAGAAGAAGAAGAAGGAGAAGGAGGAGGACGAGGAGGACGAGGAGGAGGAGAAGGAGAAGGAGGAGAAAGGATTGGGAAAAGAAGGAGAAGGAGAAGAAGAAAAAGAAGAAGAAGAAGAAGGAGGAGGAGGAGGAGGAGGAGGAGGAGGAGGAGGAGGAGGAGGAGGAAGATGAGGAGAAAAGGAAGAAGAGGATAGGGAAAAGAAGGAGAAGGATGAGGAGAAAAGGGTAGTTTAGTCATTTTTATTAAAATAAATGGAAGGTTAATTGAAAATTTGACGGTAGGGACTATTTTGCAATTTTTTTAAATGTGAATGATTAAATTGAAGGTTTTTTAAAACAGAGGGACGGAAGGTTGTATTTCACTAAACTAGAGGGACTAAATTGCAGTTTATCCAACTTTTATATTTTAAAAAATTAGTGAGTATGTAATGAAAACTCAAAAGTACTTTTTTAATTTGGTTTTTTTTTTTCTAAATCCTTTTATTTTATTAATTATTAAAAACATATTATTTTTAATTTATATTTTTTAATTAATTAGATTATTAACTATTAATTTTATAGATTTCATGCTACTTTGAATTTACAAGATACTTGAAATGAAATATCATGGAATTACTCTCATTTAATATAATTACTCAGTTGATTGATATATCTCAATTTTTTTAAAAACAAATTAAAATTTATAATGTAATTGATATTGTTGAAACCAAATTGATGATGTGGCTGATATGGAATTGTGTTGTGATTTGTCAATCCTATAAGAAAAAGAATGTGAGGTGGTTGGCAACTACGACAATCACTCCGACACTCAAGTCAATAAACTGAAAAATAGAGCGAATATAAAGAATTGCTTGGAATTCGAGAGTATTTGTATACTTTTATTTCTGTGATAGTTAGTTTTTATACTGTAAGAAAATGGAATTAATTATAATATTTTTTGAAAATTCGGCAATAATGTGGCTAGCTCATTTATAAGAGATATTGCCGGCTAACTGGTCCAGGATCCCGTGATTAGAGGCCAAGGGGATATGCTGAATTGTAGTCGTTAACGGTAACTTTCTATGGAATCTCGCCCTATAGTTGAAAGGGCGAGTCCTAACAAACTAAATCGACCTGAGGCCGACCTAAAATGCTCGAGTCTTCTTTTCCCTCAATGGGACCGAGCATCATCTGATTAGACTCTTGCCACATGACTCTTTCTTCAAGTGCCAGCACATGGCCTTCTTTGAGCAGTTATTGTGTAATATTAGAAGTCCTCCCACTGGTCTTCGATTCTTTAGGTTTGATGATGATTATTGTCTTCACGATCTAGGGTATGTAGCTCATTTAGATTGGTCTTTCCCTATTCACGTTCTTTTACTTGCTCCTGCCTATAAATGACAACTGCCTTGTAGCTATGAAAATTAAAAATAATAAATCAAACTTAACACCCGGTCACAATAACTGTAACAGCCCGGAAACCGGTACCCTATTGTAACGGCCCGAACCGCCACCGGCGCTAGGATCCAGATCGGCTTAAGGCCGCCGGGACCCGTAGCAAGCCAACATACATACTATTACCTGGTAAAATCCCATGCATGATCAAAACTTTAACATAAAAACTTAAACATAAAACCTGTAATCTGAACATACACCAAGCTTGATCCGTATGCTACAACATAACTGTGAACATAAACTTTCCCATGCTAGAGCCCTCATCAAATGCTCTGGCTGGGTCAACATTACAGACATCAAGCCTGGTTCTCATCTCAACATTAAAACGTTACATAACCATGCATCAACAGGGATTAACCAATCTATAGGGCCAAGCACACTCTAATCCATAAACATAACTCCAATTAACTTTACATTACAATAACTCAGTTACATTACATCATGTCCATACTAACAGTACTAATCTATAACTATTACAAAGCATAACCTCTGCTCTTGGGACTTCCCGATCAACCTCAAACCTGCAACACTGGGGTTAGGGGAGAGGGGTGAGCTAAAAAGCCCAGTGAGTAGAAACATAGAAAACAGTTCATTAATTACATGCTCTCATGAAATGCGTCATAACACAAAGAAATCACATAACTGTCTCTGGTCCGTCTCGGGGCTCATGCTATTCCCCACGGACTGTTTTTGAGAGTTTCTTTCTTTGCTAGCATCCTTTACTCTCAAGGATCGGACATGACCTCAAAAATCCCTCTGTCGGTGCCCGGCTCCCCCAAAGGAGCTCACACAGGACTTTCACATACATGACAGGGTACCCAGTCCACAGAGAGCTCACAGGGACTTTCCTATATGTACTTATCCGGCTCTCAAAGGACTTACCCAAGACTCAATGACAGATATGGGCTATTGAAGTCGCCTTGGTCCAAACCTCCTGAATCAACATCAAATAATGCAATGCGCCACATTCGTGAACTAGTGCAGACAACCTACTATAATCATCATGATGCATGAACATGCTTTAGGCATTAGATTTCGTACATAAAAGATTAAGTTTAGTTCTACTCACCTCCTGGCAGACGCTGACTGACTCTGCAACTGCTAGCACTACTGGCCTCCTCGGTCCCTCGGGTCCGATCCTACACAGGTGGACTCGAATGAGGTGCCAAACATACTCTAAACAACTCATAAACATACCCCCAAAAACCCCTCTAAACATCACTAAAACATGCATAGGAAACACCCAAGAAACGGCTGGACAGGGCACTTTCGGCGGCACCTTCGGCGGCCGAAAGTCCCTTCCAGAGACGAAACTCGGGTAGGTTCGGCGGCAGGTTCGGCGGCCGAAACCCCAGGACAGAAATGAAACTCAGCCTTCGGGGGCACGTTCGGCAGCCGAAAGACTGCCTCCCATGCAGGTTCGGCGGCCGAAACTCCTTTCGGCGGCCGAACCTGGTCCCCTCTGGACGACAGGTCCGATTCTGCCAAGCCAAAAACCAAACTCAATACACCCAAATCCTTACATACTCTCTCCCAAACATGCATACTCACTCCCACATGCATAAATGGGCATAAACTAACTTAAAACCCCAACAAAACATCATGTAATCATACATTGGGCACAAAACTCACATAAACCCTATCATGCATATCTACCCAAACACATACATCCAATCTCCTTAAAACTTACGTAAAACTCGTTAAAACATAAAGAAAAGCAGAGATCTACACGAACCTCTTGGAGATCGAGGGTGGTGAAATCCCTAACTCGAAGGTGTGGAGAATCCAAGCTCCAAAAGCTCCAAGCTCCCAAAACTCCTTTTAAGCTTTAAATCTTTAAACACAAGGGTAGAAATCATGAAAAACTTGAGAGATGGGTAGAGAAAACACGAAAACGACCAAAGGAAGGCATAAACTCACCTGAGCTCGGGAATGGGGAGAAAACTCTCCCATTTCCGATCTGAGGGCCTTTTATAGGTGGCCTGGTCGAATACCTTCGGCGGCCTAACGTGCCCCCTAAACTCATGCAAGTTCGGCGGCCGAACTTGACTTTCGGCGGCCGAACCTTGGCTCGTTCAAACAAGACTTTCGGAGGCCAAAGGCGCTCCCGAAGCCTTTCCATGTTCGGCGGCCGAACTTCACTTTCGGCGGCCGAACCTGGCAATTGCTTCCTTGGTCTTTTCTCTTCAAAACTCAATTTTCTTTCAATTAAAACCCTTAAAATCATTTGAAAATATTTTTAGAAAACACATTCTACCCTTCTAGAGAGATCCAACACCCTAGATTCCGCCGGAAGGCAGGAATCCCGATGTCGGATTCTAGCCGGGTATTACAATAACGACTTGAAAAATTTATTAATCAACGCTGGTGCCTAGTCGTTAGCCTAGTGGATACCCTTATAGCGGTATAGTCGTGAAATGTGTCACGATCCTAAAGTGTAAATCATATCATTATCCCGAGTGCGGCTTTTAGTTCAATTCTTCGAACTAAGTTAGCTTCTGAGCACGCGTTGTCCCTGCTTCCTTCTTACTCGCCTTGCCTACCAGCTTGGTCCAAGATCTTATCCAACTCCTGACCAAAATTGATATGAGTGATATAGTAACATCCTAGCAAGTTTCTGGGCTTTCTCTTACCCCAACTAGCCCTGGTGATCTTCCGAACATTTTTCAGCCCTAGTGAGCTTCCGGGCATTCTTTAGCTCTTACTAGCTCCTGAGTATTTTCTTGCCCTATCGAGCTTTCGCGCATTCTGTAGCCCTGACTAGCTTCTGGATATTTTTCAATCTTGGTGTGCTTTCAGACATTCTCTAGCCCTAATGAGCCTCCGAGTATTTTCTAGCCCTAGCGCGCTTTCGGGTATTTTCTTGCCTCGACTTGCCCTGATGAGCTTTCGAGCATTTTTCAGTCCTAGTGCACTTCTGGACTTTTTCTTATCCCAATCTGCCCTTATGAGTTTCCGGATATTTTTCAACCCTGGCGTGCTTCCAGGCATTTCCTCACCCCGACCTGCCCTAGCGAGTTTCTGGTCATTTTCCTCCTTACGGACTTCACTCGCTCGCTTAACAGTCTGTCCCGCTTTTGTTAAAAAGTCTTACCCACCTATAATGGGCCTTCTTTCTTCTCTAAAAGTTTTGGATTTTCAGAAGTGATTGTAAGAGCAGTAACATATACCTTGTAGACTTTTTGGCGAAATGGAGCTAACACCCGGTTAGTCGGTCTGGTATAGACCAGCCTTGAAACCCTTTGTGAATCAAGACTATCACCCGGTTGGTCAGCCTAGTGTATTCTCACCTTGTGGCCTAGCATGAGGTGCTTGGGTTTTGCGAGACTATCACTTGGATGGCTTGACGGATTCCTGCCTTGCGGCTTGGCATGAATGCCTTTTTTAGTGGGACTAAAACTCAGTCTTTTAGTATGGCAGATTCTGCCTTGTGGCCTTGAAACTTTTGTTTGTCGTGATTAACACCCGGTCATTGGCCTGGCAGATTCTGCCTTGTGGCCTTAAGATTTTTATTTGTTGGAACTAACACCCGGTCATTAGCCTGGCAGATTCTGCGTTATGGCTTTAAGACTTTTATTTATCGAGACTAACACTTGATTGTTGGCTTGGTGGATTCTGTCTTGTGGCCTTGAAACTTTTGTTTATTCTTTTTTAGAAAGGCAACCCCATCGTTTCTTGTCACTAAATAACACAACACATGATAAGAATACATCGTTAACTTGTTATTAATAAGATTTTTCTCATATTACAAATATTCTGGAAGTGGGAAATGACTTCGGCCATCTAACTTGGCCAGCTCATAAGGCCCTAGACAAATGACCTTTGAGACCCTAAATGGTCATTTCCAATTTTTGCCCAATTTACTAGATCCAACATTACCAATTATTACATTCGTCTCTTCAAGGACTAAGTCTCCTCCTTTGGAGACACATGACCTGACTCTTCTGTTAATCACTCGGGACATCTTCTATGATTTGTTTATTTTACTATCGCTGGGCTTTTCTGTAATTACATGAATAACCCCTATAGGTTCATGGTTGGGGGTAGTTACCTCAGGTTCGTGCTTTCTATCTTCTTTATTCTTTTTGGAAAACTTTCAAAGTGTGTCGTCCCTTATTAATCTTTTGATCTCGTCTTTCAGTTATCGGCACTCCTCCATTATATATCTGTGATCTTCGTGAAAACGATGGTACTTTGTTCTATCTTGACTTTTCGCTTTCTCAAGATTGAGCTTAGGAGATCAACTGACCTCCTTGTCGTTTTTTTTATCCACATTAGAATACGTATCTATAAGTCATTTAATGGAATATAATTCTTATACTTACTTTGGTCATCCCTCCTTCACGAGACGAGATAACTCTTGTAGTCTCATTCATATCATTGCCTCTCCAACTTTTGATTTTACTTTTGGTTCGTTTTCTTGTCCTCTCTTAGTGCTTGGACTTTGTCATCCAGCTTGATATATTTTTAGGTTTTGTCTATCAACTGTTGGTATATAGTGGCTGGATTTTGATTAAGGAATCCATGAACTTGACGTTGCATGTTCCTTTCTTCAATACTTCAAATGCTATCTCATAATTTAACTCCTCCATCTGTATTGATTCTGCATTGAACTATGAGATAAAGTTTCTTAAAGACTTGTCCTCTCCTTGGCGGATCTTCCTCAAGTTAAAGGAGAGCTTTTTAGAATGTATACAAGTAATAAATTTGGATTTAAATAACATAGCAAATTGCATAAAATTCTAAATTAAATCTGGTTCAGATGTTGGTACCATTTTTTATCCAAACCTGTGAGTGTTGATAAGACACTCAGTACAACACGAAGTCGTTAACATCTTGAAGCTGCATAGTCGTTCTAAAGATCGCCAAGTGACTTTTGGGATCTATTGTTCCATCATATTTGTCCATATTGGACAACTTAAACTTGTTTGAAATTTTTTTTGCCAAGATTTCTTCTGAAAGAGGCGAGGCATCATCCAGGCCAAAGTCCTCCTCTTACTCCTTTTAGTACCTTTGAACATCCCTCACCAGCTTTCAATCGATATGTTTTGGAGTATCGTCTGATTCATCTTCTTTGAACTCGGCCTTTTCTTTGAGTCGCATCTTGATTGCCTCTGTCCGAGTCCTCAGGGTGTCAATGGAAGCTTCCTCCCATGAATGACGCCTCCTCTAGAGCCTCGTACTGCTCGAGAGTAGCCTGCAATCTTTGGGTGTATTGGAGCATTTGCTCATTGTTTAAAATGTTGAGATCTGCTTTATTGACCATTTAGGGTGTGTTGTATCCACTGTTAGGGGTGGAAGAAATGATAATGCCCTCGTTGGTAGCAATCTTAGTAGCAACTCGAGAATTTCTGGCAATTTTGAAAGAAAGAAGAGAGATTTATTTTTTAAGAGAAATGGGATAAGAGACCAGTTTTAATCTAATTGAACAGAGATAATTCAATGGATCTCCCAGCAGCGAAATCGAATGATATTGATGAAACTAAGTTGATAATGTGTCCAAGATAGAGCTGTGTTGTAATTGGTCAATCCTACAAGAGAGAGAACGTGAAGTGGTTGGCACCTACGGCAGTCACTCTAACGCTCAAGTCAGTAAACTGGAGAATAGGACAAGTATAAAGAATTTTTTTAAATCCAAGATTAGTTGCGTAAAAATTGCGTACATTTGTTTCTGTGATCGTTAGTTTTTATACTATAAGAAGATGAAGTTAATTATAGTATTTACTGAAAATCCGACAGTGAAGTGGCCGACTCGTTGATAAGGGATTTTGCCAGCTAATTGGTCGGAGATCTCGTGACTACAGGAGTAAAGGAGATTTACTGGATTGTAGCCGTTAACGGTAACTTTCTATGGAGTCTCGCCCTGTAGTTGAGAAGGTGAGTCCTAACGAATTAAACCGACCTGAAATCGATCTAAAGTGCTTGGATCTTCTTTTTTCTCGATGAAATTGAGTATCATCTTATCATATTTTTGCCATGTGACCCTATCTTCGAATGTTAGCACATAACTTTTTTTTAAACGATTATTGTATAACATCAATAATTTATCCATTGCTAATTTTTTAAAATTATAAAAATATTTCACACTCATCTGCATTACAAATTTTCATGTGATATAATCCAATTTTTTAGGTATTTGAAACTTAAGAATATATTTTATACAATTATATTATTGTATAATTATATTATTATATAATTATATTTCGATTGTGAAGGGATGTTAGAGGTTCCAATCCAAAAAACAGAATCGCATCCAACCATATCAAAATTGAAAGAAATTAATATCGTAAAAACGGAACCATATCGAACTGAATTTATTTAAATATTTAATTCTGATTTTAATTTCTTATCAAAAATCAAATCAAAATCATATCAAAATCAAACTAAATCGAAATCGTGCTGAATAATCGATATTATATATATATATTTTTTACATAATTTTAGTAATTTTATAATTATATTATATAATTTCAGTAATATATTTTATATTTTATATATTTTCAATATAATTTTATAATTTATATCATTAAAATAAAATTACAGAATTATATTTAATGAATTCAAATCTTAATTTTATAAATTGTTAAATAGTATATAATAGAAAATTGTATATAAATAAAGGTAGAAACAAAATATTTGAGAGTTATTCCAAATTTAAGAAAAATTTAGTTTCTTATACATATATACACTCTAATTATTTTTATATTTAATACTATCTAACTATTTTTATAAATTAAATTATTTATATAATTTCAATATGACTTTATTAATATACTAAAATATTATAAAATAATTATATAATTTAATTAATTATTAAATATTTCTAAAAATATGATTTAAATGAGTTAATTAGTTTATCATAATTTATTCTACCTAAATAGATTATATATATATTTATTATTTCAAATATAAATATATTAATCACTTTATAATTTTTAATTATATTATATGAGTA
Organism: Manihot esculenta; assembly: GCF_001659605.2. Taxonomy (NCBI): domain Eukaryota; kingdom Viridiplantae; phylum Streptophyta; class Magnoliopsida; order Malpighiales; family Euphorbiaceae; genus Manihot; species Manihot esculenta. The sequence goes on along the minus strand of NC_035173.2, from coordinate 21,731,153 downwards.
AATCACATATTAGTAATATAATATATCTTTATATATTAATTACACATAATTTTTACATTAAAAATATATAATTAATAATTATATATAAAAGAATATAATATTTTTATTAAAAATTGTATAGAATATATTAATTTTGATATTATTATTATTTAAATATTAGTATTATTATTTTTATTATTATTTTGATATTAGTTATTTAATATTTTAAAATAAACTTAATAATATTATAATTTTATATAAAAAATTAAAATTAAAATTAAACTTAAAAAAAACTAAAATAAGAACCGGAATCGAACCAAAACCGTATTAAAATTATTTAAAATCGTACCAAAATTTGATTCAAAATATGATTTCTAAGAATGAAAAAATTTGATATTTTGTTTCAGTTCTGATTTTTAAAAAGAATCGTACTAGAACCGAAACTCAACCGTATAATTAGATATAATAAATTAATAATATTAAATCTATAAAATAGTTAGAAAAATTTATGCTTTTATTTTTTTTTTATTATTTGGATATATTTTTAGCATTAATTAATACTCCAATATATCGTAATATTTAATAAGAATTAATGCATTTAAGAGGATTATAATCGAAAAGTTAATAAAAAATTATATTTTTTAATATGTATAAAAAAATAAAGTGGATAAAAATTATAAAATAAAAAAAAATATTTTTAATAGTTAACTTTTTTTTGGATGGAATTTTTTTGGTTAATTTTAAATTTATTGGATATAAAAAGTTAAAATTTTTTGTTAACATTTTTAATTTTAAACCTTCAAAATTATTACAGCCAATTTTTAAAATTATTTATCTAATTGGATATAAAAATTTAAAATTTTGTATTACTTATAATTGTAGTAAAAATTTCTAATTTTATATACAATTTTTAAATTTATTATAATTATAACTACACTTAATATAATTTTGACTAATTTTTAATTTGCACATGTCATAATATGTACCATTTATTTACTATTTTTAAATGTTAGTTAAATCATTTTCAAAAAGAAAATGTTAGTTAAATTTACATAAATAATTTCTAAACTCTAATTAAATATACATCATAAAAAATACCTATTTTTTTTATCGTAATCTTTACTTTAAATTGTAAAATCTTATTTTGAATGAATCAATAAATCTAAATAGTTTTAAATGAAAAAAAAAAAAAGAGTTTAAATTAAGAGTTAGAACATGAAGAGTTAGAGTTTTTAAGTTAGATTGATAGTTAGAGCTAAGATATTATTTACATGAACTTAACTAATATTTTAAAAATACAAATAAATAATATTTGATACATATAAGATATGCATCAATTTAAACTAATTACAATTATTTTAGGGTTTAACTATAATTATAATAAAATAAAAGTTTGTGATATAAAATTGAAAGTTTTGGTTATAAAAGTGAATAAAAGTAAAATTTTATATTTTTATATCTAATTAAATAAATAATTTTAAAAATTAAATATAGTAATAAATTTAAAAATTGAAATTTTATGATTTAAAATTGAAATTTTGAATATAATCTATACTATATATAAAAGTGAGAAGAGAGGAAAAAATTAAGATTTCTTATAATGCCTTTAGTTCTTTTATTTAAAAATAAATCTACTATTATTTAATATTTTAATATTTAATTTTTTATTTAGATTTAATTATAAAATATGATAAAGTTTATTAATGATAACCTTTCTAATCTATAGATTAAATTAATTTATATTATATGTAAAGGTAAAAAGAGGAGAAATGTAGGGTAACCTCGCTAGACCTATTATTTATTTACAACTATATTTGAATTTAAAAATAGATAATAACATTATTATTTAAATTAATTTTATGAGTTAATTAAATAAATTTTAAAATATATAAAATTGTTAACATTTAAAAACTTTAAATTGAATATATTATTTTGTATTTTAATGTAAATCTATTTTATTTTTTTATTAAATTTAATATTTTTTTAAAATAAGAGGAGATATTATTCATGTAAAAAAGGAGTTTACAAATGGAGGAGGTACATCAAACCAAACACTCTCCTATAAAGTATTAGAAGCAAATCTAATAATCTCGTGAGCAAGCTCATTACCACTATGTCTTACATGAATATATCTGTAATACCCGGCTAGACTCCGGTATCGGAATTTCTACCGTCCGGTGGAATCTCGGATGTCGGAGACCTCTAGATGGGTAAAACCATGTTTCATGAAATGTTTTAATGTTTTTAATGATTTTAAGTAAAGAGGAAATGAGTTTTTGAATAAAAACAACCTTGGAGGAAAGCTCAGGTTCGGCCGCCGAAACTCAAAGTTCGGCCGCCGAACATGCATGTGTTTCGGGTGAGCCTTAGGCCCCCGAAGGCATAAGTGAGGGAAGTCCAGGTTCGGCCGCCGAACCTCAAGTTCGGCCGCCGAACCTCAAGTTCGGCCGCCGAACATGGCATGCATGCGGAGGCACATTCGGCCCCCGAACGTGGCCTAGACAGCCACTATAAAAGGGTCCCTTAGCCGAAAACGGGCGAGCTTTTCCCCATTTTCGGCCAAGGTGAGCTCTCCGCCGTCCCTCACCGATCTTTGATGTTTTTCCTCTAGATCTTTCAAGTTTTTCATTTGTTTTAACTTTGTTTTGAAGATTTGAGCTTTTGAACAAAGTTTTGGAGTTTTGAGGTTCAAGAACTCAAATCTCTCCTAACTCCAAGTTTGGTCGCCTCTACTCTCGATCTTCAAGAGGTAAGAGTCGATCTCTAGCTTATATTATGTTTTAAGTAAGTTTTATGAAGTTCTTGGGGGTAGAATGCATGTTTAGGTTATAGTTATGTTTATGGGTATAAATGTATGTTCATGAACAATGTGGCTTGTAATGTGTGTTTGATGTGTTGTAGTTGGGGTTTAAGGTAGTTTGAGACCCCTAGGAGCTTGTATGTATGTTTTGGTTGAGCTAAATGCATGATGGTTTGAGTTTGGAGGCATTTGTGCATGTTGAACCAAGTTTCTGCCCTTTGGGAGAAACCAGGTTTGGCAGCCAAAGGGACTTTCGGCCGCCGAACCCTCCTGTGGAGGCAGCCTTCGGCTGCCGAAGCTTGCCCCCGAAAGGAGACTTTCGTCTCTGTCTGGGAGTTTCGGCCGCCGAAAGTGCCGCCGAACATGCATGAGTTTCGCCTCTGTCTGGGAGTTTCGGCCGCCGAAGGTGCCGCCGGACCTGCCTGACTTTCGGCTCTGGAGGGACTTTCGGCCGCCGAACCTGCCGCCGAAAGTGCCCTGTCCAGCCTTTCTTTGCATGTTTTTGCATGGATGTTTTGAGGAGTTTTAGAGGGTTTTGGGGGATGTTTTTAGAGTTATGTTCTAGTATGTTGGTCCCTCATTTGAGTCCACCTGTGTAGGTTCGGACCCGAGGAACCGAGGACCTCAGCAGTGAGTCAGCTGCTTCAGTCAGTGTCAGAGCTAGCCAGAGGTGAGTGGAATGACTCTTATGCTTTTAAATAAATAAATCAGTTTTGAGCATGTTCATGCATCACGGATGCCATGTGATATTTTAGGTTGTATGCATTAGAAATCACGAATATGTTGCATTGCATAATATGTTGTTGATGTGGATAAATGTTGAATGATCCGTTAGCCCTCATATGTTATGACATGATGATATGATATGGAAGTCCAGATGTGGCCTGCACTACGCCCCTGGCACTATGTAAGAGAAAGACCGGATGTGGCCTACACTACGTCCCCGGCACTATGGAATATGTATGTTATGTTATGTTATGTATAAGAGAAAGACCAGGTGTGGCCTGCACTACGCCCCTGGCATGATTGGATTATGTAGAGGGCTAATTGGTGACAAGTTCATCCTTGATATGATTAGTTGTGATGTGATGCATTCCATGATAGCATGTGTTTTAAATGCTTTATGATTCTGCTCACTGGGCTCTAGTAGCTCACCCCTCTCCCAAATTCCCCAGGTTTGCAGGTACGGGTTAGACAGAGAAGTCAAGAGGAGTAAGGAAGTCTTATGTATGTAATAGTTAGAATGTGGACATGACAGATTGTATAAATGATGTTTGGACATGTAATGTAATGATATTGAGGTTATAAGTGTGCTTGACCATAGTATAATGTAATCCCTTTTGAAACATGATCTTAATGTTATTGATGTCCATGTTTAGCCAACTCAACTCTTGTTATGCCACCCATTGGGGGCATTGATGAGATCCCTCAGAGGGGTTAAGTTTATGATTATGTATATGTTCAGTGCATGCACAGGTTGAGTTTGGTGGATGATAGAATGTATGAGAGAAAAGTTTTAAATTTTTATGTAAATTGTTGATCATGTATGGGATTAAACAGGTTTACAGGTTACATGTCAGGCTTGCTACGGGTCCCGGCGGCCTTAAGTCTGTAACGACCCGGAAATCCGACCCGTTACCGGCGCTAGGATCCAGATCGGCTTAAGGCCGCCGGGACCCGTAGCAAGCCAAACATACCTCCTGTAACCTGTAATATCCCATACATGATCAGCATACATAAAGCTGTAAACTTTTTTCTTTCTTTTTCCAAGCTTAACCTGAACATGTGCACAACAATAACATAACCACCACTGGAGTCCTCATCAAATGCTCCAATGGGGTATTTCATCATTCGATAAGCTTGGACTAACAAATACATCATAAAAACATTTCTATAGATCATGTACCAAGGGGATAACCATAAACATAGGGTCAAGCACATACTAATCCTCAATCATCATTATCATTACATATCATAACTATACATTACTCATTACATCATATTCATGTCCATTACTATCTATTACAACATACAAGGCTTGACTTCACTCTAGCCGACTTCTTGATCTATCCTGTACCTGCAACTTTGGGGATAAAGGGAGTGGGGTGAGCTACTAGAGCCCAGTGAGCAGAAACTAAAAACATTTGTTTTAATTCCTCCATTTTTAGGTATATTATTATTCGTTTTATTATCAATATTATTATTATCATTTAACTTTTTCTTTCTTTTCTTATTCATGCTTTCATGTATGCACCATAACACAAACATTTCACAACAAGGATGAACTTGTCACCATTTAGCCCCAGTCTTTCTTGCTCATACATGCCGGGGGCGTAGAGCCGTAGCAGGCACACCCGGACTTTCATAATCAGTCATAGTGCCAGGGGCGTGGAGCCGTAGCAGGCACACCTGGACTCACATAGGCTTTCATGACATACAAGGGCTAATGGATCATTCAACATTCATCCACATCAACAACAAAGTATGCAATGCAACATATTCGTGAATTCTAATGCATACAACCTAATATTGCATAGCATAATGATGCATGGGCAATGCTTTATGATTCATTCATTTATTCCTTTACTTTAAAGCTTAAGGGGTTGTTCCACTCACCTGGTAACTGAAGCTTTACAACGAACTCTGTACGACTATCTCACAACCGGGGGTCTCGGTTCCTCGGGTCCGAACCTACACAGGTGGACGCAAATGAGGCACCAAACATACGTGAACATGACTCTAAAATACTCCTCAAAGACCCCCTAAAACATCTTGAAACATCACATGAAAACATGCAAGAAATGGCTGAACAGGGCACCTTCGGCGGCACCTTCGGCGGCCGAAAGTCCTGGACAGAGACGAAACTCAGGTAGGTTCGGCGGCACCTTCGGCGGCCGAAAGTGCCAGACAGAGACGAAAGTCTCTTTTCGGGGGCAACTTCGGCAGCCAAAAGGCCTGCCTCCCCAGCCACGTTCGGCGGCCGAAAGTACCTTCGGCTGCCGAACCTGGTTTCTGCCAAAGGGCAGAAACTTGGCTCCCTTAGCATATTTCGCCTCCAAACCTTCCAAACATGCATATTGTTCAACCAAAGCATGCATACAAGTTCCTAGGGGCCTCAAACATGCATATACCCCATCTACAACACTTCAATCACATACAATCAAGCTACATTGTTCAAAAAGTCATCAAAAACCCATAAACATACACATAACCTAAACATGCATTCTAACCCTTAGATCTTGCATAAAACTTATTTAAAACATAATGAGAGTTCAAGATCGACCCTTACCTCTTGAAGATCGAGAGGAAAACGACTTTGACTCAAAGATGGGAGGATTAAGCTCCTTGAACCCCAAAGTACTCAAACGTGCTTAAAACTTGTAGATCTTCAAAACAAAGTTATAAACTTGTTAAAAACGTGAAAGATTGAAGGAAAATGCTCAAGATTGGTGAGGGGCGGCGAAGGTTTACCTTGGCTGACAACGGGGAAGAAAAGCTCGCCCGTGCGGACCAAAGAGACCCTTTTATAGTGGCTGGCCAGGCCACGTTCGGGGGCCGAAAGTGCCTCCGCATGCATGCAAGGTTCGGCGGCCGAACATGAGGTTCGGCGGCCGAACCTGGACTTCCCTCACTCATGCTTTCGGGGGCCTAACGTGCCTCCAAAACGCATGCATGTTCGGCGGCCGAACCTGACTTTCGGCGGCCGAACCTGGGTTTTCCTCCAAAGACTTTTTCATGGAAAAACTCATTTAATTTCTTACTTAAAAACATGAAATACATGAAAACATTTCATAAAATCATAGTTTTACCCTTCTAGAGGTTTCCGACATCCGAGGTCCCACCGGACGGTAGGGATTCCGATACCGGAGTCTAGCCGGGTATTACATTCTCCCCCCCTTAAGAACATTCGTCCCCGAATGTTCCTCAACTAATATACAATACATGGCATCACTCAAAACATACAACATAGCATACAATATATCATACATGCAACACATAGAACAACTAACACTCACCTCAAAACAGATGGGGGTACTGCTGGAGCATAGACTCCCGTGTCTCCCAGGTGCATTCTTCAATATTGTGGTGGTTCCAAAGGACTTTCACCATCGGGATTTCCTTGTTCCTCAGCTTTCTGATCTGAGTGTCTAGGATCCGCACTGGCTGTTCTACATAGGTGAGATCCTCATGGATCTCCACATCAGGCTCACTAAGAACCTTGCTCGGATCGGACACGTATTTCCTTAACAGAGAAACATGAAAAACCGGATGGATTCTCTACATCGAAGCAGGCAAGTCTAGCTTGTACGACACATTACCGACCCTCTGAAGCACCTCGAAAGGGCCGATGTACCGTGGAGCTAACTTACCCTTCTTCCCAAACCGAACCACTCCTTTCATAGGAGACACCTTGAGCAAGACCAAATCCCCCTCCTGAAACTCTAGCTGTCTTCTGCGGATATCTGCATAACTCTTTTGCCGACTAGCAGCAGTCCTGATCCTCTCTCTGATTATGGGTACCACCCTGCTGGTAAGCTCTACTAACTCCGGACCCGCAAGAGTCCTCTCTCCTACTTCTTCCCAGCAGATAGGTGATCTGCACTTCCTCCCATACAAAGCTTCATATGGAGCCATCCCTATGCTAGCATGATAGCTGTTATTGTAGGCAAACTCCACCAAAGGTAGATGCTGCCTCCAAGAACCGCCAAAATCTAGCACACACATTCTGAGCATATCCTCTATTGTCTGGATGGTCCTTTCTGACTGTCCGTCTGTCTGTGGGTGGAAGGCAGTACTGAAGTCTAATCTGGTACCCATAGCGTTCTGCAGACTCCGCCAAAACCTGGAGGTGAACTGGGGCCCTCTATCTGACACTATAGATACCGGGACCCCATGCAGTCTGACAATCTCATCTACGTACACCTGCGCCAACTTGTCCACAGAGTAACCACTCCTGACAGGGATGAAGTGAGCAGATTTGGTGAGTCTGTCCACAATCACCCATATGGAGTCCAATCTGTTGGACGTCGCCGGTAACCCCACTACGAAGTCCATAGCTATGTTCTCCCATTTCCATTCTGGAATAGGTAGCGGGTTAAGCGTTCCAGCCGGCTTCTGATGCTCTAGTTTCACCCTCTGACACACATCGCAGGCTGACACGAACAGTGCCACGTCCTTCTTCATAGCTGGCCACCAATACACTCTCTTCAGATCCTGATACATCTTGGTGGCTCCAGGGTGAACACTATACCTGGTATTATGGGCTTCCCCCATAATATCTCCCTTTAGACCAATGTCATCTGGCACACATAATCTGTTCCCGTAGCGGAGGATCCCCTTATCATCAAACTTGAACTCATTACTCTGGCCTGACTGAACTGTTCTGGCTATCCTGACCAACTCTGGGTCCTCATGCTGTTTCTGAGTTACCTGCTCCAGAAACACGGGTGTCACTCTCATCTGAGCCACTAAGGCACCTGTGCCAGACAACCCCAACTGTAATCCCTCACTCATAAGTCTGTGGAACTCCTTCACCACCGGCCTCCTCTCTGCTGAAATGTGGGATAGACTGCCGAGTGATTTCCGGCTTAGGGCGTCTGCCACAACATTCGCCTTACCCGGATGGTACTGAATCTTGCAATCATAGTCACTCAACAGTTCTACCCATCTCCTCTGCCTCATGTTCAGTTCTCTCTGACTCAGGATGTACTGCAGGCTCTTATGATCTGTGAAGATCTCACACTTTACCCCATAAAGGTAATGCCTCCACATCTTGAGTGCAAAGATCACTGCTGCCATTTCTAGGTCATGTGTGGGGTAATTCAGCTCATGCTTCTTCAGCTGCCTAGAAGCATAAGCGATCACCCTCTCATTTTGCATTAGCACACAACCCAGTCCCACACGGGACGCATCACAATATACTGAGAAGTCATCATCACTTTTTGGCAGAGCTAACACCGGTGCTGAAGTCAACCTCCTCTTAAGCTCCTCAAAGCTTTCCTCACACTGATCGGTCCATATGAACTTCTGGTTCTTCTTTGTCAATTTGGTCATAGGAGCAGCAATCTTTGAGAAGTCCTGAACGAACCTCCTGTAGTAACCTGCTAAACCCAGAAAACTCTTGATCTCGGTCACTGTGGTGGGTCTAGGCCAGTTAGCTACAGCCTCTACCTTCTTGGGGTCTACTTCAATACCCTGTTCTGACACAATGTGCCCCAAGAATGATATGCTCCTAAGCCAAAACTCACACTTGGAGAACTTGGCATACAAGCCATGCTCTCTCAAGGTCTGCAAAACTGTCCTCAGGTGATGGGCATGCTCCTCTGCATTTCGGGAATACACTAAGATATCATCTATGAAGACAATAACGAAGTGATCCAGATACTGACTGAATACTCTGTTCATGAGGTCCATGAATGCTGCAGGGGCGTTGGTCAGCCCAAACGGCATCACAAGGAACTCATAGTGCCCATACCTGGTCCTGAAAGCTGTCTTCGGTATATCTTCATTCCTTATCCTCAACTGATGGTACCCTGATCTCAGATCTATTTTGGAGAAACAACTTGCTCCTGCTAGCTGGTCGAATAGATCGTCGATCCTCGGCAAAGGGTACTTGTTCTTGGTAGTGACCTTGTTCAACTGTCTGTAGTCGATACAAAGTCTAAGGGATCCATCCTTCTTCCTCACAAACAAAACCGGAGCACCCCAAGGTGAAGTACTCGGTCGGATGAAACCCTTATCTACCAGCTCTTGCAACTGTTCCTTCAGTTCTTTCAATTCAGCTGGTGCCATCCTGTAGGGAGGGATAGAGATCGGTCTGGTACCAGGCATTAATTCAATCTCGAACTCTATCTCCCTAGCAGGTGGTAACCCTGGCAGCTCGTCTGGGAAAACATCTAAGAACTCACTCACCACAGGCACTGAGGCGGGCTCTCTGACATGACTATCTAACTCCCTCACATGAGCTAGAAACCCCTGACATCCCCTCCTGAGCAACCTACGAGCCTGAAGAGCTGAGATCAGACCTCTAGGTGTACCCCTCTTGTCTCCTCTGAAGACGACCTCTGACCCATCCTGATCTCTGAATCTGACTACCTTGTCTCTACAGTCCAAGGTAGCACCATGGGTCGATAACCAATCCATCCCTAGAATGACGTCAAAATCTGTCAAATCTAGAACCACGAGGTCGGCGGAAAGGCATCTTCCCTCTATGAAAACTGGACTACATTGGCAGACTGCCTCTGCCACTGACGGGTCACACTTGGGTCCACTGACCCATAGGGGACACTCTAACCCAGAGACCATCAATCCTACCCTCTCCACGACTCTCGGAGCAACAAAAGAATGAGATGCACCCGGGTCCATTAAGGCATACACATCAGAACAACCAATGATGAGATTACCTGCCACCACGGTGTTGGATGTGTTGGCCTCCTGTTGAGTCATAGTGAAGATCCGTGCCGGAGCTGATGGACCTTCACCTCTGTATCCTGCTGATGAAGAGGCTGACCCTCTCTCCCTGCCTCTGCCACTGGCCTGTGTTGCGGTTGGAGCTACTGGCTGCACCACACTGCCGGAGGCTGTCTGCTGAGACGGTGCTGTAAAGGCTGCTCTAGGACAGTCTCGAGCCAAATGACCCGCCTGTCCGCATCTGAAACACGTGTTTGTCCCTGCCAGACATACTCCTTTGTGTGGTCTCCCACATCTCATACATGCTGTAACCTCTGCGCCAGAGCTTGAGCCACTGCCTAAACCCAGACCTGACTTGATCTTGTTCCAGAACTTATTCTTCTTAGATTTTCTGTGACCTCTGTCCCACTTCTTATTTCCTGCAACTGCTGTACTCAGAGAAGAAGAGTCTAACCTTTCCCCACCTGGGGTCTTGGAAACAGAAGACTGTGCCACTGACTGTTTTACCTTCCCCTCAACGATAGCACTAGCCTCCATTCTCCTAGCCATATCCACTATGGTATGGAAACTCTCCCTCTCTGCTGACTGTACCAAAGAGGAATACCTGGAGTGCAGCCTCATAATATATCTACTTGACTTCTTTTGATCTGTGTCCAAATTCAGCCCAGCATATGGCAGCAACTCCAGGAACCTGTCTGTGTACTCCTCCACACTCATCTGATCAGTTTGCCTCAACTGCTCGAATTCTATCATCTTCTGCTCTCTAGAGCTCTCAGGGAAAGCCCATCCTGCAAACTCATTTGCGAACTCCTCCCAGGACATACTGTCCGCTCTCGGGTTCACATAGTTCTTAAACCAACTACGTGCCTTCTTGCACTCCAGTGTGAACCCAGCCATCTGTATGGCTCTACTATCATCAGCCCCTATCTCATCTGTAATAGTCTTGACCCTGCTCAGATACTCAAATGGGTCATCACCTGCTCTGTACTGAGGAGCACCCAACTTCAAGTAATCGGTCATCTTGACCTTGCTCCCTCTAGATAAGGTAGGCTTGGGTACTTGTGTTTCCGGGACAGTAGGTACTGGTGGTGGTGGAGGCGCAACATCCCCTGGGGTAGGGTTTGCTGTACTGGTATAGGGAGGTGGAGGTGGGTACATGGGGTACTGAGAGTATGGTGGGTAGTAAGGTGGGTATGGCATATGTGGAGGATAAGGACTAAAACTGGGGTAATCCGATGTACCTCCCATCGAATACCCTGGATGGTGTGAATAGGGTGGGTAGTGATGTGGCTGGACATAACTCGAGGCCTGAGTGCCTCCTTCTGATTCTCCCATGCCCTCCTCCGGCATGCTCACACCAAGATTGCCATCCCTCCTCTGATCTACTTCCATATCCTCAGACATTCCTCCCTGCACTGTTCCTCTTACTGATCCGCTTCTACCCAGATCCAAAGACCTTCTAGGGTCTCTAGCTACTCTGTCTCTGTTGGACCTACTGGACATTGCCCTAGGCAATGCTGGAGGACGGGCATCAACGCTCTCGTCCTGAGGTGGCACTCCAGTCAATCGTGCAGATCGACGAGTTCCTCTCATTCTTTCTTCTGAAAAACAGCACATAGCATAAGCAATCATTAGCATCATATGGTTCATGTGGAAACACATGAACCCTCATCACATACATAGCATCATATCATAACATTTATGCACATGCGTATCATCATGGCATATCATATCATCATATAGACAGGACTCTACATCCTATCCTAGTGGACATGATTTTCCTAGTGTGCTTGACCTTCTAGAACATCTATGAGCCCGACATACTAGGTCCGACCATATGAACCAGGCTTTGATACCACTCTGTAACGACCCGGAAATCCGACCCGTTACCGGCGCTAGGATCCAGATCGGCTTAAGGCCGCCGGGACCCGTAGCAAGCCAAACATACCTCCTGTAACCTGTAATATCCCATACATGATCAGCATACATAAAGCTGTAAACTTTTTTCTTTCTTTTTCCAAGCTTAACCTGAACATGTGCACAACAATAACATAACCACCACTGGAGTCCTCATCAAATGCTCCAATGGGGTATTTCATCATTCGATAAGCTTGGACTAACAAATACATCATAAAAACATTTCTATAGATCATGTACCAAGGGGATAACCATAAACATAGGGTCAAGCACATACTAATCCTCAATCATCATTATCATTACATATCATAACTATACATTACTCATTACATCATATTCATGTCCATTACTATCTATTACAACATACAAGGCTTGACTTCACTCTAGCCGACTTCTTGATCTATCCTGTACCTGCAACTTTGGGGATAAAGGGAGTGGGGTGAGCTACTAGAGCCCAGTGAGCAGAAACTAAAAACATTTGTTTTAATTCCTCCATTTTTAGGTATATTATTATTCATTTTATTATCAATATTATTATTATCATTTAACTTTTTCTTTCTTTTCTTATTCATGCTTTCATGTATGCACCATAACACAAACATTTCACAACAAGGATGAACTTGTCACCATTTAGCCCCAGTCTTTCTTGCTCATACATGCCGGGGGCGTAGAGCCGTAGCAGGCACACCCGGACTTTCATAATCAGTCATAGTGCCAGGGGCGTGGAGCCGTAGCAGGCACACCTGGACTCACATAGGCTTTCATGACATACAAGGGCTAATGGATCATTCAACATTCATCCACATCAACAACAAAGTATGCAATGCAACATATTCGTGAATTCTAATGCATACAACCTAATATTGCATAGCATAATGATGCATGGGCAATGCTTTATGATTCATTCATTTATTCCTTTACTTTAAAGCTTAAGGGGTTGTTCCACTCACCTGGTAACTGAAGCTTTACAACGAACTCTGTACGACTATCTCACAACCGGGGGTCTCGGTTCCTCGGGTCCGAACCTACACAGGTGGACGCAAATGAGGCACCAAACATACGTGAACATGACTCTAAAATACTCCTCAAAGACCCCCTAAAACATCTTGAAACATCACATGAAAACATGCAAGAAATGGCTGAACAGGGCACCTTCGGCGGCACCTTCGGCGGCCGAAAGTCCTGGACAGAGACGAAACTCAGGTAGGTTCGGCGGCACCTTCGGCGGCCGAAAGTGCCAGACAGAGACGAAAGTCTCTTTTCGGGGGCAACTTCGGCAGCCGAAAGGCCTGCCTCCCCAGCCACGTTCGGCGGCCGAAAGTACCTTCGGCTGCCGAACCTGGTTTCTGCCAAAGGGCAGAAACTTGGCTCCCTTAGCATATTTCGCCTCCAAACCTTCCAAACATGCATATTGTTCAACCAAAGCATGCATACAAGTTCCTAGGGGCCTCAAACATGCATATACCCCATCTACAACACTTCAATCACATACAATCAAGCTACATTGTTCAAAAAGTCATCAAAAACCCATAAACATACACATAACCTAAACATGCATTCTAACCCTTAGATCTTGCATAAAACTTATTTAAAACATAATGAGAGTTCAAGATCGACCCTTACCTCTTGAAGATCGAGAGGAAAACGACCTTGACTCAAAGATGGGAGGATTAAGCTCCTTGAACCCCAAAGTACTCAAACGTGCTTAAAACTTGTAGATCTTCAAAACAAAGTTATAAACTTGTTAAAAACGTGAAAGATTGAAGGAAAATGCTCAAGATTGGTGAGGGGCGGCGAAGGTTTACCTTGGCTGACAACGGGGAAGAAAAGCTCGCCCGTGCGGACCAAAGAGACCCTTTTATAGTGGCTGGCCAGGCCACGTTCGGGGGCCGAAAGTGCCTCCGCATGCATGCAAGGTTCGGCGGCCGAACATGAGGTTCGGCGGCCGAACCTGGACTTCCCTCACTCATGCTTTCGGGGGCCTAACGTGCCTCCAAAACGCATGCATGTTCGGCGGCCGAACCTGACTTTCGGCGGCCGAACCTGGGTTTTCCTCCAAAGACTTTTTCATGGAAAAACTCATTTAATTTCTTACTTAAAAACATGAAATACATGAAAACATTTCATAAAATCATAGTTTTACCCTTCTAGAGGTTTCCGACATCCGAGGTCCCACCGGACGGTAGGGATTCCGATACCGGAGTCTAGCCGGGTATTACAAAGTCGACCCGGATCCTAACGCCGGTAGCGGTCCGATTTTCGGGTCGTTACAATATCTCACAATAAAACTAGTCTCACTAGCTAGAGACTTACAATTTTGAATTATAAAATTAGTACTTGATATATTTAGAACTAAATTTGATGTCAAAACCTTTACTGCAATAACAAAATCTGTTTCAATCATAATGTTTCCCCAAGAGATAGTCTTCAACTAGCTAAGAACCTCCCTTATAGCTACCAACTCAAATTCTCAAGGGTTTAAAGACTGAGGTATCACAGCCATTTTGCAAGCCAAGAACTCACCATTATCACCTCTAACAAATTTTCCAATACCTATCTATCCTGCACTCCTTGTTGAGGCATCAACATTAGCATTTACCCACCCCACAGGAGGAGCAGACTACGCTCTTTGTCAAGGTTGAGACTGAGTTACTATTGCAAAGGCCTTAAATGTAATACCCGGCTAGAGTCCGGCACCGGAAGTCTTGTCGTCCGGTGGACTCCGGGCTGTCGGAATCCTTGAGAGGGTAGGAGATATGAGTTTCTCAAGAAATGTTGTGTGGTGTATTGTGTTACAGGTAAATGGAACCAAGTTTTGAGTTGAAATGGACCAAGGCAGAGGAGCCAAGTTCGGCCGCCGAAGATAAGTTCGGCCGCCGAAAGTGCCCAATATTCGGCTTCCGAATTCAGGTTCGGCCCCCGAATGTTGCATGGTTTTGCATGCGATTCGGCAGCCGAAGCTGAGTTGCTGAGCCAGCAGTTTTGTACCCTTAATAGACTCCCGTGTCTCCCAGGTGCACTCTTCTAGATTATGGTGGTTC
Source organism: Manihot esculenta (assembly GCF_001659605.2). Lineage (NCBI taxonomy): Eukaryota > Viridiplantae > Streptophyta > Magnoliopsida > Malpighiales > Euphorbiaceae > Manihot > Manihot esculenta. Next base: position 21,716,006 of record NC_035173.2, on the reverse strand, counting down.
CATAGAACTTTCACCATCGGAATCTCCTTGTTCCTTAGCTGTCTGATCTGCGTGTCAAGAATCCGCACTGGCTGCTCTATATAGGTGAGATCCGTATGAATCTCCACCTCAGGCTCTCTCAGAACCTGATTCGGATCTGACACAAACTGTCGTAGCATAGAAACATGAAATACCGGGTGAATTCTCTCCATAGAAGCAGGTAAATCCAGCTTATACGACACATTTCCGATCCTCTGCACCACCTCAAAGGGTCCAATGTACCGTGGAGCCAATTTACCTTTCTTTCCAAAACGAACCACTCCTTTCATTGGAGACACTTTTAGCAATACCCAATTACCCTCTTGAAACTCTACCTGCTTCCTGCGAACGTCTGCATAACTTTTCTGTCTACTCTGAGCTGTTCTGATTCTCTCTCTGATCATGGGCACCATTCTACTGGTAATGTCTACTATCTCTGGCCCTGCAAGAGCCTTCTCTCCTATCTCTTCCCAGCAAACAGGGGATCTGCACTTCCTCCCATACAAAGCTTCATAAGGAGCCATCCCGATGCTCGCATGATGGCTGTTATTGTAGGCAAACTCCACCAAAGGTAGATGCTGCCTCCAAGAACCGCCAAACTCTAATACACATAATCGAAGCATATCCTCTATGGTCTGGATGGTCCTTTCTGACTGTCCATCAGTCTGTGGGTGGAAAGCAGTACTAAAATCTAATCTCGTGCCCATCGCACTTTGCAGACTCCGCCAAAAGCGGGAGGTAAACTGAGGTCCTCTGTCTGAAACTATAGACACTGGAACTCCATGTAATCTCACTATCTCATCCAGATAGACCTGTGCCAACTTATCCACAGAATAGTTACTCCGTACTGGAAGAAAATGAGCAGATTTCGTGAGTCTGTCCACAATCACCCATATCGAGTCTATCCTGTTGGACGCTACTGGTAAACCCACTACAAAATCCATGGCTATGTTCTCCCATTTCCACTCTGGAATCGGTAATGGGTTAAGCATTCCGGCTGGTTTCTGATGCTCTAATTTCACCCTCTGACACACCTCACAGGCTGTCACGAACTGCGCCACTTCTTTCTTCATGGCTGGCCACCAATAGACCCTTTTCAGATCCTGATACATCTTGGTGGCTCCTGGGTGAACACTATACCTCGCATTATGAGCTTCCCTCATAATGTCTTCCTTCACACGGCCCTTATCTGGTACACAAAGTCGACTCCCATAGCGAAGGATCCCTTTGCTGTCAAATCTGAACTCTACCCTATTGCCTGACTGAACAGTCCTGGCAATTTTCATCAACTCAGGGTCCTCATGCTGTCTCTGAGCTATCTGCTCCAGAAACACAGGTGTCACTCTCATCTGTGCTATCAACGCACCTGTACCAGACAACTCTAGCTGTAATCCCTCATCGAAGAGCTTATAAAGCTCCATCACAACTGGTCTCCGCTCTGCTGCTATATGGGATAAACTGCCTAGTGACTTCCGGCTTAGGGCGTCTGCGACAACATTCGCCTTACCCGGATGATACTGGATTTTACAATCATAATCACTGAGCAATTCGACCCACCTTCTCTGCCGCAAATTCAGCTCTCTCTGACTTAAGATGTACTGTAAACTCTTGTGATCGGTGAAGATCTCGCATTTAACCCCGTAGAGGTAATGCCGCCACATCTTAAGTGCAAAGATAACTGCTGCCATCTCTAGGTCATGGGTAGGGTAATTCAACTCGTGCTTCTTCAACTGTCTAGAAGCATAAGCTATTACTTTATCACTCTGCATCAATACACAACCCAATCCCACTCGAGACGCATCACAGAACACTGTGAACTCTTCATTACTGACAGGCAGAGCTAACACTGGTGCTGTTGTCAATCTCCTCTTGAGCTCCTCAAAGCTCTCTTCACACTGGTCTGACCAGATAAACTTCTGGTTCTTTTGAGTCAATTTGGTCATAGGAGCTGCTATCTTTGAGAAGTTCTGAACGAACCTCCTGTAGTAACCTGCCAGTCCCAGAAAGCTTTTAATCTCAGTCACTGTCGTGGGTCTGGGCCAGTTAGCTACAGCCTCTATCTTCTTGGGGTCTACCTCAATACCCTCTGCTGATACCACATGTCCCAAGAAGGCAATGCTCCGTAACCAAAACTCACACTTTGAGAACTTGGCATATAACCCATGCTCTCTCAGTGTCTGCAGAATGATCCTCAGATGATGGGCATGCTCCTCTGCATCTCTGGAATACACTAAGATATCATCGATAAACACAATGACAAAGTGATCCAGAAACTCACTGAATACTCTATTCATGAGATCCATAAATGCTGCAGGGGCGTTAGTCAACCCGAACGGCATCACTAAGAACTCATAATGCCCATATCTGGTCCGGAAAGCTGTCTTAGGCACATCTGTCTCTCTGACTCTCAACTGATGATACCCAGATCTCAGATCTATTTTCGAGAAACAACCTGCTCCAGCTAGCTGGTCAAATAGATCATCAATCCGAGGTAAGGGATACCTATTCTTGATAGTGACCTTGTTCAACTGTCTGTAGTCGATACAAAGTCTGAGGGATCCATCCTTCTTTCTGACAAAGAGCACTGGAGCACCCCAAGGTGAGGTACTAGGGCGGATGAAACCCTTGTCTACCAAGTCCTGCAACTGTTCTTTCAACTCTGTTAAACTCAGCTGGCGCCATCCTGTAGGGAGGAATAGAGATAGGTCTGGTACCTGGCAGTAATTCAATTTCAAACCCTATCTCCCTATCAGGTGGTAGTCCTGGCAAATCGTCTGGGAACACATCGAGAAACTCTCGGACTACTGGTACTGTGGCTGGTTCCCTCACCTGACTGTCTAGCTCTCTCACATGAGCTAGAAACCCCTGACAACCCCTCCTAAGCAAACGACGAGCCTGAAGGGCGGAAATCATACCTCTGGGTGTACCTCTCCTGTCTCCTCTGAAGACACACTCTGACCCATCCTGGTCTCTAAGACTCACTAACTTCTCTCGACAGTCCAACGTAGCACTATATGTAGATAACCAATCCATCCCTAGAATGACATCAAAATCCGTCAAATCTAGAACCACAAGGTCAGCTGGAAGGTATCTACCCTCAATAAACACTGGACTGAAACGACAGACTGACACTGCCACTGATGGGTCACACTTGGGTCCACTGACCCAGAGAGGATACTCTAACTCAGAACTGATCAAACCCAATCGCTCTATGGCTCTCGAAGCAATAAAGGAATGAGAAGCACCGGGGTCCATCAAAGCATACACATCTGAACACCCAATGATGAGATTACCTGACACCGCTGTGTTCGACGTGTTAGCCTCCTCCTGTGTCACTGTGAAAATCCGTGCTGGGGGATAGTGAGATTACATGGAGTTCCAGTGTCTATAGTTTCAGACAGAGGACCTCAGTTTACCTCCCGCTTTTGGCGGAGTCTGCAAAGTGCGATGGGCACGAGATTGGATTTTAGTACTGCTTTCCACCCACAGACTGATGGACAGTCAGAAAGGACCATCCAGACCATAGAGGATATGCTTCGATTATGTGTATTAGATTTTGGCGGTTCTTGGAGGCAGCATCTACCTTTGGTGGAGTTTGCCTACAATAACAACCATCATGCGAGCATCGGGATGGCTCCTTATGAAGCTTTGTATGGGATGAAGTGCAGATCCCCTGTTTGCTGGGAAGAGATAGGAGAGAAGGCTCTTGCAGGGCCAGAGATAGTAGACATTACCAGTAGAATGGTGCCCATGATCAGAGAGAGAATCAGAACAGCTCAGAGTAGACAGAAAAGTTATGCAGACATTCGCAGGAAGCAGTTAGAGTTTCAAGAGGGTAATTGGGTATTGCTAAAAGTGTCTCCAATGAGAGTGACACATGTGTTTCTGGAGCAGATAGCTCAGAGACAGCATGAGGACCCTGAGTTGATGAAAATTGCCAGGACTGTTCAGTCAGGCAATAGGGTAGAGTTCAGATTTGACAGCAAAGGGATCCTTCGCTATGGGAGTCGACTTTGTGTACCAGATAAGGGCCGTGTGAAGGAAGACATTATGAGGGAAGCTCATAATGCGAGGTATAGTGTTCACTCCGTTTCATGTGTTAATTATGTGTTTTAGGAACCTTCGAGGACGAATGTTCTAAAGGGGGGGAGAATGTAATACCCGGCTAGAGTCCGGCACCGGAAGTCTTGTCGTTCGGTGGACTCCGGGCTGTCGGAATCCTTGAGAGGGTAGGAGATATGAGTTTCTCAAGAAATATTGTGTGGTGTATTGTGTTACAGGTAAACGGAACCAAGTTTTGAGTTGAAATGGACCAAGGCAGAGGAGCCAAGTTCGGCCGCCGAAGATAAGTTCGGCCGCCGAAAGTGCCCAATATTCGGCTTCCGAATTCAGGTTCGGCCCCCGAATGTTGCATGGTTTTGCATGCGATTCGGCAGCCGAAGCTGAGTTGCTGAGCCAGCAGTTTTGTACCCTTAGTCAGCATTTGGGACAGGTGTTATCACCAGATCATGTCCAGAAGTTGGTCACATCTCCCATGCTTTATTTGCACGCTTTTAGTTGCTCAGGCTAAGGGTTTCACGGGTGTGGAAAGTGTAGACGTGAATGTTTTGACAAAGCTCCGTTTGTGCGAGTTTGAGAGGTTGAGGAGAGTTGGTCCGTTTTCCTTAGGTCAGAGTGTTCAGCTTCTTGTTTCAGGAGGTAAGTAATGCTCTTGACCCTGTTTATGTGTTTTCTGAAGGTTTTATGGAAGTTAAGGGAGAGAGATGCATGTTTAAGTGAGAAGTAGTGATTTTGATGAGTTATGCATGTATACATGTTTATGTGTTATGTTGTTTTGTTGTTTGGGGTTATTAGATAGTTTTGGACCCCTGTGAACATATACTTGAGTATCTGTGTATTGACTAGTTGAAGTCTGCATGTTTGGAGAAGTTGAAGGGAAGAAGGAGATGGTTTGCCGTTGAAGCTGAGTTCTGGATGAACTCAGGTTCGGCAGCCGAAGGTTCATTCGGCCGCCGAACCTCCTGCATGGTGGCTTGGTTGCCACAGCTTGCCCCCGAGTGTTTTTGCATGTTCGGCTCTGTTTGGGGGATTCGGCCGCAGAAGGTGCCGCCGAAGGTGCTTGAGTTTCGTCTCTGGAGAGGACATTCGGCCGCCGAACCAGCCGAAAGTGTCCTGTCCAGCTTTCTTTTGCATGCTTTGCATGGATAGTTGAGTGAGTTTAAGGGGATTCTTGGGGACGTGTAAGAGAGTTATGTCTACGCTTGTTTGGTCCCTCATTTGAGTCCATCTGTATAGGTACAGACCAGAGGAACCAGAGAGAGCAGCAGTGAGTACTGCTCCAGAGGTTCAGAGCCTGCAGAGTCAGTCAGTCCAGATAGCCAGAGGTGAGTGGAACTAAACTTATGACTTTTAATTGAACCACAAACTGCTTTGAGCATATCTCATGCATCATGTTTATGCCATAGGTTGATTGCATTAGTATTCATGAATATGTTGCATTGCATCGTTATTTGGTGATATGAGTGAATGCTGAATGATCCAATAGTCTCAGACAGGAAGTCCAGGAGCCTTTGACTACGCCCTGGCAGGTATAGCGAAGTCCAGGAGCCTTTGACTACGCCCTGGCAGGTATAGCGAAGTCCAGGAGCCTTTGACTACGCCCTGGCAGGTATAGCGAAGTCCAGGAGCCTTTGACTACGCCCTGGCAGGTATAGCAAAGTCCAGGAGCCTTTGACTACGCCCTGGCAATGGTAAGTACAGAGGTGTTATATACACATATACATATATGACAGGAAGACCAGGTGCTCGATTCTACGCCCTGGCACAGAGTTACTGGGACTATGTGGTGACAGGTTTACTCTTGATGTGGCTTGTCTGTGATATGGTGCATTCCATGAGATCATATTTTACTGAGATGTTTTACTGTTCTACTCACTGGGCTATAGAGCTCATCCCACTCCCTTAACCCTAGTTTTGCAGGTTCAGTGTACAGTGTACAGGGACAGTCTAGCAGAGTACAAGAAAAGTAAAGAGATCTGTAATAGCTTAGAGTGGACATGTAATATGAACGAGATGTAATAGTTGTTGCTTGACCTAGTGATGTATGTTTTGTACATGATCTGTATATGTATATATGTTTTCCTGTATGTGAAAATCAGGCTTAACAGGTATGAGTTAACCCATCTAGAGCAAGCTCTAGTCAGGGATACAGAGTACAGAGTACAGAGATAGTGCATGCACAGGTTAAGCCTTGGTTCAGAAAAGAGTTTTATTTTCACAGAAAATGTATGATCATGTATGAGGTTTACAGGTACACAGAGAGTATAGCAGGCTTGCTACGGGTTCTGGCGGCCTTAAGCCGACCTGAATCCTAGCGCCGGTGACGGTCCATTTTGGGGTCGTTACATTAAAGGCTGCAGTCCATTGCCTGAATAATAGCTAGGCATTACTCTAAATTTGAACAACTGCATAAGTTTGTTGCTGCCATACACATTTATTATGTGCTTCCCATAAATACCAGCACAGTACTAAGGCCAACGCAGCATCATTACTATTAAACAGATTTAAAATCTTCCATAACCATTCAGTAAATGTAGCAGAGGGAGGAGAAAATCAGCCAAGATACGAAGCCCTCCATATTTGCCTAGCGAACGGGCAAGAAATCAGTGTATGAAACACTGTTTCTAAATCAACCAAACAAAAGGGGCAGACATCCTGAATAGATACATGCCTCGATACCAAAGCTGACCGGACCGGCAAGATATTACTATAGGTATACCAAATGAAATTCTAACTTTGGGGATTAGCTGAAGTGACCAAATCTTCTTCCATAACCGTTGTTGATCTTCATTACCATAAGAGACTCATCCCATGTTAGTGCTTTGTAAGCACTTTTTACAGAATAGAAACCATTAGTAGACAACCTCCAGTATAAAGAATCTGGCTTCAAAATATTGGGCAGCGATAATGATAAAATAAGATTTCTATCTATATCATTGAAAGCTTGTGAAAGCACTTCACTATTCCATGTGCCATGTTGAATGAGATCACTAACATAATCAATCCCAATAGAAGTTTCAAAATCTAATGTAATGAAAGGGTTCTCTCTATCAGGCAACCAAGGTTTAAGCCAAATGGGCACCGCCGAATCATTATCAATGCGCCATGAAATTCCTTGTCGAAAGAGATCATGCAATGCATGAATGCTAGTCCAAACAAAACTATGGTTTGTACCTTTTGGAGCATCTAAGAATGAGATAACAAGATAGTAACGAGCTTTTAATAATGAGGCCACCAAGAATTTAGGATTCAAAATCAAATTCTAATCAACACGACTTAGCATTGCCAAGTTAAACTCCTTAAACTTTTTACAACTAAATCCCCCACCAGTCTTAAAATTATCTTATTAATTGTAAAAGAGTTTATATATTCTTAATCGAATTTTTTAAAATAAATTAATAATTTTTTTCTTTTAAATTAATTGATTTTTAAGTATAAAAGTTATTTAAAAATAAATACCTATAATATTATTAAGTTTAGCAATATTTTATTTATTGAGAATTAATCTTTCACGATATATAAATTTAAATATGAAAAATAAATTATTTAATTAAATACTAATATATAATTTTATAATCTATACTATATATATATATATATATATATAAGTGGGAAGAGGAAGGAAATATTTGGACTTCTTAAACTACCCCTACTATATTTTGTTAATTACAAATTTATTATTATTTAAAATTTTTTAATTTCATTATTTAATTATATTAATATTTTATTTAATTTTAAATTGATTAAAGAAATATCTTAATATTTAAATTATAAATAATTAAATTTTATTAATTAATAATTCTCTTAATATTTAAATTATTTGTATTCAAATTTTGTTATAAGTTAAATTATAATTTTTTTAAAAAAATAATTATATTTTGATATTATTTAAAAAATTATAATTTAATTATTTAATTATATTATTAGTCTATTTAAATTTAAATTAATTGAAGTTATTCTTAATTAAATTTTATTATAAAATATTTTTTAATTTAAATTTTATTTATTGAAATTTTATCTTAAATACTATCCTATTATATTTTATTAATTAATATGAACTCTTCAAATTTTTTGAAAGGACAAGAAAACTTCATTAATTCAAAGAGAACAGAGAAACAATGTGAGGAGGAGGGATATTAACCCAAACTCCTTGACCTGACTCAGAATGAGCTGATGTTGCTAGAACATGAGCGATATTATTCGCAGATCTATGAACAAAAACACACTTTGCTTCCTCATAACTAAATAGAAGCATTTTACAATCTTGAACTAAAAGGGCAGAAGACGATAAATCATCCAACAAAGCATAATTAATTGATATCACAAGTACCTGAGCATCCAATTCGAAAAGGACTCGATCCCATCCACACTCTTTAATCCAGCTCAATGCTTCCCGAAATGCCATAGATTCAGCACACTTTGCATCCATCTGGCTATAACAAGAGCCTGCTTTAGCAGCCACAAAACTCCCATCATCATTCCGGATTACACAACCGAAGCCTACCGAACCTCGTTGCAAACTTAAAGAGGCGTCAATGTTCGCCTTGATCCAACCGTGCGGCGGAAGAGACCAGACCGGGCGAGCCGAGTCGACAATGGTACTTACTGAGGAAACGACACGGGCTGCTTTCCATTGCTGCAAAAAATTCAGAGCCATGAAGAACACACCACTCGCAGTCTGACCTTGGCCCTTCCATACAACATTGTTCCTGTTTTGCCACAAAGCCCATAAGATCATTAGCATAAGGAAGACATTTTCCACAGAAGCAGAAAAGAAGGCTAAAGAAAACCACTCATTTAAAGAGGATGCAGAAGGCGCAGGCCTACCCAACGGCGAGCTTAACCAGCAGCTGCGGGCAAAAGGGCACTGAATCAGAATATGCAAGACATTCTCAAGGGATGCATGACACAACGGGCATGAAGGATCAACCGAGACTCTCTTGGACTGAAGCGACGAAAGGCAAGGGACAACATTAACTAAAGCCCGCCAGTAGAAATTAAGCACTTTTGGGGGAACTTTAGCTTTCCAGAACCTTTTTCATATCTCGCTCCCTTCCCTATGTCGAAAGCCATCAACCAGGAACCTATATGCACTCTTAACCGAATAGGGACCTTTGGACTCGAACTTCCAGCACCACGCATCAGAACACGATGAAAGACTAAGAGGGATGTTCAAAATACAACTTCTGTCTCTTTCATTGAACATCTGTGCAATTAAACTCTCATTCCATCTGTGGTTAATTATGAGATCTGAAACAACAACTCCAGCACAGTTCGGAGGAGGGGTTGTGGAAATCAGAGACTCAGGCAGCTCTCTCAACCAGGGCTGCCCCTAGACTGAAACTGACCGGCCATTCCCAATCCTCCAGTAAGCCCCGGCTCGAATTAGACATGCTGCGCCACAAGAAGCTAGGGTTACTTCCCAACGGAGCTTCAAAGAAAGACTTTATCGAAAAATAGTGGGCTTTAAGGACACGGGCTACTAAGGACAGAGGCCTGTTGATAATGTGCCAGCCCTACTTCCCAAGCATGACCAAGTTAAACTTATGAAGAATTTTGAACCCTAGCCTGCCATCAGATTTGTGCTTTGCCATTCTGTGCCAACCCAGTCAGTGAATACCCCGATTTTGATCTGCCCCTTTACTCCACCAATACTAGTCATCTTGCGCTGCAAATCATCACAAAGAGTCCGAGGAAGTAAAAAATAAGCTCATCACATAGTCCGGCAAAGCTTGGAGGACTGTTTTCAAGAGAACCTCCTTATCTACTTGAGACAGCGCCCGATGCTTCCAAGAATTCAGCCTTTTCCACAATCTATCCTTAACAAAACTGAACACTTCCCTCTTTTTATTCCCAACATGAGAAGGAAGTCTTAAATAATTTCTAAAATCTGGTTTCTCCTCAACCTGAAGCATTGAGCAAATAGAGTCCCGAAAAGCCACATGAGTGTACCTACTAAAGGAGATAGATGATTTCTGAAAGTTAATCACCTGTCCAGACGCATTTTCATACATGGGAAGGATACGCTTGAGTTCCAAAGCCTCCTGAACATTTGCTCGGAAAAAGATCAGGCCATCATCAGCGAAAAAAGGTGAGAAATCTGTGGGCCACCCCGAGAAACCCTATACCCATGAAGGCTTCCACTGCTCATACAATTTTGCAAGAGACGAGAAAGCCCCTCAGCACAAAGAATAAACAAGTACGGGGATAAGGGGTCTCCTTGTCTCAACCCCCTTCTTGGAACAATAGGGCCTAACTCCTTGCTATCATGCAGGATTCAATAACGAATAGTGGAGATACAAGAGAACAGCAAAGCAACCCATTGTTGCGCAAAACCCAGCCAAAGAAGCATATCCCGAATGAAACTGTAACGACCCGGAAACCGGTACCCCTCTGTAACGGCCCGAACCATCACTGGCACTAGGATCCAGATCGGCTTAAGGCCGCCGAGACCCGTAGCAAGCCGACTATACTCTCTGTGTACCTGATAAATCCCATACATGATACAAAGATACTCAACAATCCTGTAAAACTCTGTAGGCTTAACTACTGCTACTCAGATATATCAATCTGAAATGGCCCTCAGGGCCTATACCAGGGACTACTATCTGCTGTGGATCAAGGGATTGAAACCCTTTTACTCTGTAACACAATCCACTGGTATCACATCAAAGCCATACATTAAGCCTAACTCACACATTTCTCATCAAGAAACGTAAAACAGGATTCATGTACAAGGGATTAATCATCCATCACACTATAGCAATGATACTAGGAAAAGCACAAGTCTATCCAGTATACGACAGTACATATCTATACATTACATTACATTACAACTACTCTTTTAATTACATCATGTCCACTACACTATTACAGCATACATTCAAGCACAACTTTCCTCTGTACTCTTGCTGACTTTGACTTCCCATAGCTATCTCAGAACCTGCAAAACTGGGGTTAAGGGAGTGGGATGAGCTCTATAGCCCAGTGAGGAGGAACAGTAAAACAGTTCATTAAGTACATGTTATCATGAAATGCGTCACATCACAAACAAATCATCAAACGGATGAACTTGTCACCTATAGCCCCCTACTATAAACAAATACCCTACTTGCTAGGGAGGCAGAGCCATCACCTAGACTTCTATGCCCAACTGTGCTAGGGAGGTAGAACCATCACCCAGTCTTCTCTGTACTGTATCATATCACAACAAATCCAATAATGCTAGGGAGGCGGAGCCATCACCCAGTCTTCTCTTATGCTGTATGTCTATCTGTAACTGAGTACCAGGAGCGACCTGGACTATCCAGGAGCGACCTGGAATGGCTATCTAATGCCATATCTCTGTCGTAGTATCTTATCTCATGTCAAGGGCTAAGGATCATCCAACGTTCATCCACACCACAACAACAACTTATGCAATGCATCAAATTCGTGGATTCTAATGCAATACAACCTATTACATAACATGGCATTTTATGATGCATGGATCATGCTAGAATCGTGTCATTTCTCAAAATAAAATATTCAGTTTAGTTCCACTCACCTCTAGCCAATGCTGGCTAACTCTGGGCCAACTCTAACTCTGGAGCCTCCTCGGTTCCTCGGTCCAATCCTACACAGATGGACGTAAATGAGGTACCAAACATACTCTAACATAACTAGGAACATCTCTCCAAAAACCCTCTAAAACATCACAAAACATGCATGCAAAACAAGCAAAGGAAGGCTGGACAGGGCACCTTCGGCAGCACCTTCGGCGGCCGAATGTCTCCTCCAGAGACGAAAGTCAGGCATGTTCGGCGGCCTAACTTGGACTTTCGGGGGCCGAACCTGAGTTTAACCAGAACTCAGTTTCGTGCACAAGGACGCCTGCCAGTCCCTCCATCACCTGTTCAGACCTCAACACATGCATTTAACCCTTCTAAAACATGCATAAACACTTCAACAAACCTAAGGGAGCTTCATATAACTTTAAACGCCAACAAACAAGCTCACAAGACACACATCAAACATAAAGGATTCATAAACCCTATGATGCACATCTTATGCAAACTCATGCCTAGCTCCCTTTTCCCTTTACAAAACTCATAAAAACATCATAAGAACCATGGATCAACACTTACCTCTTGAAGAACAAAGGCTGAGACAAATCCAATAATGCTAGGGAGGCGGAGCCATCACCCAGTCTTCTCTTATGCTGTATGTCTATCTGTAACTGAGTACCAGGAGCGACCTGGACTATCCAGGAGCGACCTGGAATGGCTATCTAATGCCATATCTCTGTCGTAGTATCTTATCTCATGTCAAGGGCTAAGGATCATCCAACGTTCATCCACACCACAACAACAACTTATGCAATGCATCAAATTCGTGGATTCTAATGCAATACAACCTATTACATAACATGGCATTTTATGATGCATGGATCATGCTAGAATCGTGTCATTTCTCAAAATAAAATATTCAGTTTAGTTCCACTCACCTCTAGCCAATGCTGGCTAACTCTGGGCCAACTCTAACTCTGGAGCCTCCTCGGTTCCTCGGTCCAATCCTACACAGATGGACGTAAATGAGGTACCAAACATACTCTAACATAACTAGGAACATCTCTCCAAAAACCCTCTAAAACATCACAAAACATGCATGCAAAACAAGCAAAGGAAGGCTGGACAGGGCACCTTCGGCAGCACCTTCGGCGGCCGAATGTCTCCTCCAGAGACGAAAGTCAGGCATGTTCGGCGGCCTAACTTGGACTTTCGGGGGCCGAACCTGAGTTTAACCAGAACTCAGTTTCGTGCACAAGGACGCCTGCCAGTCCCTCCATCACCTGTTCAGACCTCAACACATGCATTTAACCCTTCTAAAACATGCATAAACACTTCAACAAACCTAAGGGAGCTTCATATAACTTTAAACGCCAACAAACAAGCTCACAAGACACACATCAAACATAAAGGATTCATAAACCCTATGATGCACATCTTATGCAAACTCATGCCTAGCTCCCTTTTCCCTTTACAAAACTCATAAAAACATCATAAGAACCATGGATCAACACTTACCTCTTGAAGAACAAAGGCTGAGATGATCCAAACTCAAAGATATGGAGAAACCAAGCTTCAAAAGCTTCAAACTCCAAAACCTTGTTTAAAGCTCACAACTCTTCAAAACAAGGGTAAAACTCATTCAAACCGTGAAAGATGTGAAGATAAACCATGAAAATACTTTAAGGAGATCAAGACCTCACCTAGGTCAGAAGGAGAGAAGAAACCTCCTCCTTTTTCTGCCACTCGGTGCACTTATAGATGAGCAACCGCCTCAGGTTCGGCTGCCGAATCGCATGCAAAACTATGCAACTTTCGGGGGCCGAACATAACCTTCGGAGGCCGAACATTGGGCACTTTAGGCGGCCGAACTTAACCTTAGGGGGCCGAACATGGCAAAATGCCTCCTTGGCCATATCTCTTCAAAACTCAATCCTTTTCTACGCTAAACCTTTAAAACACTTGCACATATTTTAGAAAACTTTCTCTTACCCTTCCAGAGACCTCTGACATCCTCGAACTCCCCCGGATGGTAGGAATTCCGATGTCTGAATCTAGCCGGGTATTACAGAAACCCCACTCAAGTCTATCATAGGCCTTGCTGATATCCATTTTGAGGGCCCTAGAGAACTCTTTCTTCCTTTGATGCACTTTAAAACCATGCAAGGCCTCAAAAGCTAAGATTATATTATCCTGAATACTTCAACCAGCAATAAAAGCACTCTGACTCTCCGAGATGATGGTGGGTAGAAAGGACTTAAGCTAATTAACTATCATCTTAGTGATGATCTTATAGACCACATTACAGAGGGCTATAGGACACAAGTCGCTCATTCGCTCAGGCACAAGCTTCTTTGGAATCAGAACTAAAGCCGTCTCATTCAGCTTCAGAGGAATAGACCCGGAATGTAGACACTCAATGCAAAAACTAGATATATCATCTCCTATAATATCCCAATACTGCTGGAAAAAACCAGGATTGAAACCATCTAACCCAGGAGATTTATCAATTTTCATGGAAAAGACTGCAGACCTTACCTCATCACAATTGTATGGCGCTAAGAGAGAAGCATTCTGATCCTGTGATATCAACGTCGGGACACACTGCAGTACATGTTCAGAATTACAACCGTGGGAAGTAAAAAGAGTCATAAAGTAATCAATCATCACACCCTCCAGCCCTGAATTCTTGTCCCGCCATACATTTGAATCATCCAACAGTTTGACAATCATGTTTTTTCTTTTTTGAGCACTGATAGACTGGTGAAAAAAACGAGTATTAGCATCACCCTTCTTAAGCAAAATTGCTTAGCCCGCTGCTTCCAGAAAATCTCACGGAGGTTTAGGAGGTGAAAGAAGCGGGCTTTAGCTCGTATAAATTTGAACTCTTCAAAACACACTTTTAAACCCTCATGTTTTAAATACATTAGTTTTAATCACACTTTTAATTTTTCATATTCCAAATATACTGTCAACTCTTCAAATCTCGTGAATATCATCTGTATTATTTATTTTATATCAATTTTTTGTGGAAGTGTATTCTCAATTAATTTAAATTTATATTAAACTCTTTTCTGTATAACTTTTTATATATTAAAATGACTATAAGATGTTGTAATATAAATTTTTAGTATATTTTTTTATTGATTCCTTTCATATTGATTCAGATAGTGCAATTTTTGAAATTTATGTATATATTTTAAGAAGTTAATCCCTTTATATTTTTTTAAAATTATTATTTAAATTTTTATATTAATTATTATATATTTAAAAAATTTATTTAAATAAAATTTAAACATGAAATAATTTTCTCTATAATTATATAATTTTTTATTATTAGTTTGTTTTATTTTCTCTATATTTAATTTAATTTTCTAAATGTTTTATATAATATTCATATAAACATGAGTGGAAAAAAATTATAATTTTTTAGTTTAAAACATAAGTTCTTCTTTTAGATAAATATTATATGAAATGAAAAGATTAAAAAAAAACAAATGACAAGTATTTTTTGAATTTAAAAATAAAAATCTTTATGAATACCAATTATGTTAATTTTTATTTTCTAATTATACATATATTTAATACAATAATTAATAAGCTAAAATCAATAAAAATTTAATTTTATTATTATTTAATTTTTCTACAAAGATTATTTAGTATTATGTAAAAATAATTAAAAATAATTTATTCTAATAAATAATTAAAATTTATTAGTTATTAAATTAAATATATTATAATATATTATATAAAATAATAAAAATTTTAAATTTACGAGTACAATGAGTACAAATTAATAATTACACGTTAAAAAATAGAAAAAGTAGCAAATTATTATTATTATTATTATTATGAGAGTTTGAAATGATAAATTAGTAACATTATAAATAATAAAATATAATACAAATTATTAGTAATTTTAATAATTAAAAGTCTTATTATTTTTTTTATTAATTATTTTATTATCTAAAAAACTTTATTAAAGTTGTAGTGATATAATTATATTGTAAAATAATTGTTTGAATGCAAACCTTGGTGGCAACAAGCATAAGATTAGCTCTTCAAAAATAATTGTTTGAATAACACGTGCAGTCTGGTTGGACCTGAATATCACGTGCTAACATAAACCCTACTACTTGCGAGTTGAAGGTTCGATGCTTCCTGTCCCTCCCGTTTCAACTTTCATAGATAGAACAAAGCAAACCCTGTAGCTCTGAAATCTTCGTTGCTAGCTCTCAGAACCCAATTGTCTTTTAAAAGAAAACGCTGTTTGGCCAGAAAACAGC
This sequence comes from Manihot esculenta, assembly GCF_001659605.2. NCBI lineage: Eukaryota > Viridiplantae > Streptophyta > Magnoliopsida > Malpighiales > Euphorbiaceae > Manihot > Manihot esculenta. Next base: position 21,700,096 of record NC_035173.2, on the reverse strand, counting down.
ATACCTTTCAACTTTATATTATTTGATTCGGTTGGTATTTATATACTATTACCAAAAATGGGGCATAATAAACCCAGGCGATCCAAAACCCAACATTCCCATCGTGGACAATCCAGCAGGACAATTCAAATTGAAAGGTAGTTCCAGTTTTGGACCTCAAATTTCATATCGGTATTGGGAATTTCTTGTTTGAAAGATTTGTATTTGCTCTAATTTTACAGGGAAGATGAGTCTCTTCCATCTGCTCAAGGTATTAAATTACTTCATCAGTCATTTTTTTCTTCTTTTTTTTTTTTGTTATCAATTTTTGAATATGGTGTCTGTTGTGGTGACTTCTTTTACTTCAAAATAAATTTTCTTACTGCTTGCAGTTCCTGAGGAGGATACAAACGTCCCCGTAATTCAGCTTGCAATGTGGGTATGTGTCTCTTACTCCTCTCTCTCTCTCTCTCTCTCTCTCTCTCTCTTTATATGTATATCTCCTCAATACGTTCTATAATTCCTTTGCCATTGATGTCCTTGTCTTTAATGTCCCCTCGTGATTGTTTAACCAGTTTTCTTACATTTCACTGTCATCAATTTCTGTATGATTTCATACGGTAAACTGTAACTTGAATCTTTGTTAAGAATGGAGTTGGTGATTTAATTTAATGTTTGATTCCTGTTAACGGATTTAGTTCTAGGCATTTGATGTAATTGGTTGTACTTTATTGTTCAGGACTTTGGACAATGTGACGCAAAAAGGTGTACAGGCCGCAAGCTTGCAAGATTTGGTTTGTTGAAAGAAAGTATCTGTACAACTTTCGACTTTAGTTTTATGGTTCAGCTGATTGGATTCTCATTATGCTTAAATTGGAGTTTGTCTTATGCTGACCAGGTTATATGGCCATTGATAGGAGGATCTCTGGCAGTCTTTTGTACACGACAATTTTTATTATCTTGAATTAGGTTATTTAACATGCTTGAATATGCAAGAGTACTTTTTGCATAAAACCTCTATCACATTAAGATGGTTCATGATAACTAGTAAGAATATGATGGGACTTTTCAATATTTAACGTGTTATCTTTTCTTTTGCTGTTGGGTGGTGCATAAACTTGTTAGATTTAGGATTATTTAAATATTTATGTTTTATATGTAGAAAGGGTGAATGAAAGACGATGATATATGTGCTGAGAAGGAAGGTGGAAAATATAATATGCCAAAAAAGAAAAGAAAAATGAAACTACAAGACTGGATTGACAGTATATCCCATTGATATTGCAGTGACTTATGTGTCAGTCAATCTAAGAGTCTGTTATTGACAAAAAAAAAAAAAAAATCTAAGGTTCTGTTTGGCATTGGGGTTGGGGGGGGGGGTCAGAAAAGCACTTTTTTTTAAAAAAGCAGCATTTTAGATGTTGTTGAGAAAAATAGTTTGTTAAAATAGTTTTGTTATTTTGGTTTTCTTATTACTAAATTATGTTTTTTCTAACTATTATATTTAAGACAGTGTTTTTCCCAACAACAGTTGCAACAGCAATGGCAAACATGCCCTAAGTGAATTTGAGGTAGTCGAGTCCATTGCTTTATTAAGATAAATATGTGATGGGTGATAGACTTGAATGATTGGTCATCATACAATCATCATATTAATTAATAGCAAAGGTTGTCCATAGGTATCACTTCAGGGTTTAAAACCTCAGGGCTCAGGTCACCATTTTCTATACTGAACTTCATTTGATGGCATTGTTCAAAAATCTCAAATATAAAATGGTACTACGTGAAGCCGCTTCAAAATTTTTGAAAGATAGTTGGTTTATGTGCTTTTGAAGCCTTATGCATGACTTTTGCAAAATAGATTATTTCTCATTCCCTAAATGGATTATTGAATGATTTTATGCAGGAGTTGCGGGTCAGTAGTGGTTTTGGTGGCATTGTTTTAAGGTAATAGCAGCAACTTTTGTTCATTAGCATATAGCTAATGTAGCTCGTTCCTCTTGAATGGTTTTTCTTTTGCTATATCTTTTCATGCCTTTTTTTTTCTTCCTAATTGTTGCACTCACGAGATAATCCCCCACCCGATGTCAGTCTATTAAGTGATTTGAGCTTTGCAGAATGTAAATGATTAATTATTGGGGCTTCTGTATGGTTGATTTTGAAAAATCATGCCAACTGGGATGGAGGAAGTGGTACAAGTGCGACAGATGTTTAGCATAGTGATTTCATGCTGCACAATCTTAGAAATTATAATAATGTAAACAATGCAAATTATGTGGGGCTAGGGGCATTTGTGAAAATTTTCATTCATGTTATTATCTGCTGTTTGTCTCTTCTGGCAGTCCTGTTGGGAGTCAATGTGTCTCTAGAGAAGATCATTTCTTAATAAAGAGGAGAGGATTAGCTGTTGTGGATTGCTCATGGGCGCGCTTGGGAGATGTACCATTTGTGAAACTACGCTGTGCTGCTCCTCGCTTGTGTATGAACATTATTCTTCTTAAATTATACCTTTCGAAAATATATCATTCTGCATAAGAACATAACTAGATGATCTTGCATTTTCCTTTACCAGAAAATATGCATATGTATCTTATACAGGTTTTGCATTAGGGCTCATTGGTATATACACAGACTTATTTACCCTTACTGTTTGTAATGATCCTTATCACTTGTGTTTGAAGATCTATATAACATCTCTATTGTTGAATTCCCTCAGTTTTCACCATAAGCATGGAGTATGTTTGCCTAATTTCATCACAAAACCACAAGGATGTGGTTAATTGAGGATTTTTTCTGTGTTTCCATGATTTTCATTTTGTGTGGCCCTATTTAGATTTTTTCCTTATTTGTAGTTTTAGATTTGCCACTGACTTTGATAAAAAGTAAGTTTGATAGGGTGATGTGTCTGTCATTTCTTTCTTTCCTGAGGTTGTTATTACAGTCTTGTTATGGAGTAGCATTTTAATATGTGAATGATAGACACAAGTAATCTCGAAGGTTGATGAACAAGTTTATGTTGCTTTGGAAAATGAGTTATTAATTTGTATTTGCAGTAGTATAAATATACATTGGAACATGGGATAAAATTAATATACAAAAAAAAAATTTGTGATAATCAACTAATCTTTGAGATTGAGAATGAGAATGACCACACCTCAAAACTAATGACAAACATATATATATATATATATATTCACGATAACTTTTTGGTGATCTAAATGTTGCAAAGAAGGTAGCTCCTTGAAAGTTGATTAGTTACATACGTCATAACCCCTTAAATTATTATTAATGGACATCTGAAATAGAAGGTAATCAAGGTTGCATGGTCATTGGGGAATAACTAGCTGTTGATATGAAGCTTGATGTAATCCTGTTCAATTATGTTCCAAAGAAAATGAAGATCACATTTTTTATGATATTAATATATATAGTTGAATGTCAGTGATTATCTAAATTAAGCTATTATTCCATGCTTATACCCAATGAACGTTTTCTCTTGAATTTGAATTTTTTTTTTTAATGAATTGCAGTACCATGGCTTGTAGCCGCAAACCCGGTAAATTATGGTCGACCCTGTGAGCTCTCTTGTGTAGAAGCACTATCTGCAGCTCTAATAATATGGTGCGAGAATTTCCAATTCAATCCCACATGAAATGGTGATAGTATCATGTGCCATTTCTGTTGTATTTTTACTTAACCCATTATATCCTGTTGGTTCAAAAATAATTATTAATTAGGTAGCGTTTAAATGTAGACTGAAGTTGACCTGGGATATATTATCTGTTATTTTACATTTGGGTGAGATAATTGTCTAATAGCTTAAGGAGAGGCTCTGTCTGGAAAAACTGCTGTTTCTGCTAAAGGTTTTAGATTCTAAAGAGTGCGTTTTGCTGTTACATTCAACCAAAGTATATTGTTTAACTTCTCTGTCTGAGCCTCTGAGGAGCTCTTAATTCCTTTTGCTTTTTGTTGTGATGCTGATAACCTATAGCTGCTAAAATCTTGTGTGTGACAGAAGTTTGATAAAAATGGTGGATGAAAATTCTTTCAAGACAAGGAAATTTGTTTTCATGAATATGTTTATCTACATTTGAGGCTATTAGATAAATGATCACAATCCTCTGCAATTGGGCATCTGAAACATATGCTATGGTTGTCCCACTGAATTAATAATTCCAAATGGCTATGAAATATTGGGTCAACTTTATGGAGTTCAAAACAAAGCTTCAAAATAAATTCTCTTACCTTTCTTATACTCAATTACATTGATGGATATTCAGAGATTTTTCCTAACATTTGGTAGAATAATGTGGCCATGCCTGTAATAGCCTTCTAAACTATTTTTGTAATTGAGTTTTTCCACTTGTTACATCTGATAGAACTTCTCAGTATTGCTTTCAATTTATTTCAGTTATATATTTGATATTTTGTTGCTGTAATATCAGTATTTCGATTTGGATCGTTTTACTAAGTTCATAGTTATTAAAGGCTCAAGGCATTCTAAGGCCTGAAGAGATCTTGGAGTCTAGGCACAAGGTCTAAGGTTTAAGGTGCAGGCTCACACCTGAATAAGGTGAGGCGAAAAAATAACTTTGAATAAACAACTAAATATATAATAAAATAATAATAGATGGAGCTTCATTCAACCAAAATTATTAAAATTACCAATATATAAAGCATTATTAAGTAAACCTCATTATTAATATCATTTTTTAGAACTTGTTAGAAAATAAAATACACAAATTTTGGACATTCAAAATACCTTAGGTTATTTATTTTCACAAAAAAATCCAAGTAGCCCAAGTGTTAGAAAAGAATGAGAAAACAATTTAGATAACCCAAAAATAAAGGACCTAAATGACATGTTAATATTACTTTATAAATAGAAGTAAAAAAAATCGAGGAATGGATTACCTAAATAATATTTTGGTGTCTTTGAAAAAAAAAAGAATGAAAAAAATACTGAAATAGAGAACCCACATAACATTGTAAATAATACTTAAAGAAGCACTGTTTTAGATAAAATAGAAACTAAGAAGCCCAAATACGAGTTAATATGAGAAAGATAATAAGAGAATATTAAAAAAAAAGTATGAGAAAAGGGATTAAAAGGACAATTAGCACTGAAAATGGAAATATGTGATGTTTGTAATCACGGGCGTGGTGCTTTGATGAGATTTTTGTGACTAGTTATCACTAGCTATTCTAATTCTAAAAGCTTCCAAGTACATCAGTATTGGTTTCTGGTAGATTGGCAAATTTTCAATGAGGGGTTATTTTGTTGCTAATGGTGTGTTTGCCGAAGATGGAAGTAAGGAATACACACCTTTCTAGAGCCTTGAGCCTTCAGCAAAGCGCATGCCTATGCACATAAGGCAAGGGCTTGGTGAATGTCATCTGCCTTTCTCTTGTAGAGGCTCTAGGATTGGAGATTGGTAAGCCTCAAGTCTGAATAGTGCCTAAGGCATGCCTTTAATAATTTATAATTATGACTAAAGTTCCTGTATTTTTTGCACCTGTTGTGAGAATAATTTCAAAAAGTTCTTTTCCTCAAGAATTTTATGGATGTTCTTGGTAAGAACATGTGGCATATTTAAGTTCCAGGTTTCTTTTTTTCTTCTCATATCATGTTTCTGAACATGATCATGAAAAATAGTCATTTGTTTAATTGTTTTGAGAAAATTTGTTTTCAACATGGTTTTTGTTAACTCAGCTAGCAACTTTCTGATAAATATGGAATTTTTTGTTGCTTCTTAGTTGTTTAATAAACTCTTCTAAGAGAAAACATGTTTCATATGTTACAGGATAGTTTTCTTTTCTATCCAATTAGAACATATTTTTTAGAACATGGGAACCAAAAATGAACTGCTTAGTATTTTCTTGGTGCTAGAATAGAGAAATATGAAACTGGAAGATGTAAGGGATGAAAAACCATAGCAAGGTAGGATAGTATGTTAGTAGCAGTAATATTGATTGGTAGCTTTGGCTGGTTATGTTAGTTCGGACAGCTGTGAACATGGCATATGTGATTGTTGCGCTTGTGTATGTGCAATCTTGGTGAACCAAGTGACCAGTGTCAGTAGGTGAATGGATGGTGGAGGTGCTGACTGAAGGCCATCTTGTCTATCGCTAGTATGGATGGTTGTAATTGATATATCTGAATTATGTAAACCGTGGTCGTTTGATACTATACTGTTTTCTGTTTCTAGATTTCGTTATGCAATTCCAACAAATTAACTTTTGAAAAACAAGTTGTTGAAACCAGGGAAACCACTGTGTTTTTCCTGTGCTTCAACAAAAACAGGATACTGGTAAAGCCACTAGTTTTCCTATAGTCTAAAAAAAACAGGCCCAACTGCCCACATTAATCTGAAGCACGATGATGGATAAGTTGTCGAACATAGGTTTCACTGATTCTTAAAAATTGAAGGGTGGAATCATGAAAAATAGCTAGTTTATCAGGATCCATATATGTAGCACATATTCTTAGCCAAGTCTAAGTAAGATAGCTCCAAAAGCTAATTCTTTTTAACACAAATTCTCATATTGGTGGGGAACTGTTTAAACTTACTTTTGGCTGGGCAAGAGCCACAAATTCATGCGTTTTTAACTTACTATGATTATTGTATTTTCTGACAGTGGGGAAGAGGAAACTGCAAATTTGTTGCTGGGCAAGTTCAAATGGGGGCATGCATTCCTGAGCCTCAACAGGTACTTGTTTCTCCGTTGTTTTTTCTTTGTGAAGTAGGATTTCCATAAACATTTTATGAAGCATGGTTACCTTTGGAACTCAAAACAATATGAATTTGTTAAATCTTATCTTCAATCATGTGAAACAAAAATTAAATTCCTTTGAATTCTGTTATTCATAAGCATAGAAAAGTCAACTTGAGGTTGTTTGCTCCAAGTTTTATGTTTGCCATCCTTTGTTGCCCATTGAATTTTTTAGACAGGCTTCTGGGGTGTTCAATTCAATGATATAAATGGCTTGCGAAGTCACTTTTGAGTCGCAAATCTGTAATGGTTCAAGCATCAATGAACTTTTGGAAAACAGTACTCTGTTTACTTATATATATCCATACACATTCATATGTTGGGATGGTTTCATGTCTATCTGGAGTTTGACATTTCTTTTGATATGTGCCAACATGAACTACTTTTCATATTCATTGTGTTTTATCTTTCAATTAATGCAGGGAACTTCTAAAGTCATATGCTGAGTGTGAAAACAGTGCGGCCATCATTTCTGTCCAAAATGATTGGCTTTCCCTCCAAAATAAAGTTCCAAAAGCTGTCCCAGATGTTCAAGGTACTTGTCTTTTGCTGCTAGACAAAGATTTCTATTTTCCCATAAATCCAGCTAAAAGTCCAATTGCGGTTATTTTTTGCCCAGGAAAACTCAAAAGTGTATTACAAAAGAAATAATAAAACAGAAGAAATAATATAAAAGAAAAGAACAGAAAGCGTTGATACAGCTAGGCACACGAAATTAATGTAATGTAGAAAAAGGAAAGATTCAGGAAAATAGCAAATCACTTGAACTGAAATAGCAGCTTCAGTTACAAGTTCAGTTCCGCAGATACAGATTTCCACGATAACTCTTCTTTGTGATAGTCCGACCTACTGAAGTCTCAATTCAAAGGAATGAAAGAACAAATAAGAAACTACTCAGGAGGCAACTCTCCCAGCAAGATAGGAAACTTGCCTCAGCAATAATGTGAAATATAAGAATGTTTTTTCATGCCTCTATCCTCAGGTTGCCTCTATTTCATCTTTTTCTATTTTCTATTGGTTCTTCTCTGCCGTAAATCTATTAGCATTTCCAGTTGCCTTTCATCCGAGAATTTCTCCAACAGAATCTCATTTCTCACTCTTTCTGCATTTTTCCTTTCATCAGCAAACAACAAAAGCCCTGGTTTTCATATCGCGGACTCGGGTAAACAATCATAAAAGAACGGTAACGGCTACAACTATGCAATTTTTTTTATAGAAAATTTGCAAAGCTCATGAAAGTAAAAGATTTTGAAAAATATAATTAAAACTAAATTATACAACTTAATAACAGATATGGATATATTAAATAAACACAAAATTAAGTTGTATAACTTAGTTTTATGTTTATTTGTTATATTTCTGTATATTTGTTATATTTCTGTATATTGTTAAGTCGTATGAGTATATCAAATAAACACTTAAAAGGCTTTGAGAGAAATTTGAGAGAGTCGAAAAGAAGTTGATTGATATCAGTAAATATAGGTTGGCTGCTGTGAAAGAACATCGTGGAAATATGAATGTTTTTTAAGTTTTTTGTTTTGGAATATGAATATGAATGAAGACCGTTGTGAAGAACCCTCCAATAATTCATATTTGTGTGACTAAGGCTGTTGGTGAAGGAAAAAGAAAAAGATGATATGAAGCCTGCTGTGAAAAGAAAAGGAATGGCCGATACTTCACGGCCTGCAATGGCTGTTACTGTTACATAACGTTCGTAACGGCAGCAACAAAATTTTATCACCCTTATTTCAAGGCTTTAACGGCCACGAGCTCATGCAAAACCCGTTACTAACAGCCGTTATTTAAAGCTATATCCAGACCCTTCTGTTCTTGTTTTGTTTCTTTTTCTTATGCGGTTCACCTTGAGATTTCGGGCCTAAAAAGCCTCATCTAGGCTTTTAGCTGGATTTCTATTAGCATTATAATGCTACTTTTAAGGATCTTTTTCATGAAAACAATGCAAATAAACTGGCTAATTTTCGCTTGGAGTCCTGAAGTTTGTGTGTGTTTCAATTTGCTCCATTAAATCTAATTTCGCTCTTAAAACTCCAACTCCTTCAACGTTAACTTCAGTATCATTGAAGTCCTTGTACATGTTACTGCAGGTTTTCAAGTCGGTACATATAAATAATTAATTTTCTCTTCTCTCTCTTGTAATATAAATTTCTTTCTATTTTTTCACTTTAACATATAATACTTTTAATTCTTTAAGAGTTATTAAAAATTTCTGGTAATAGTTAATTTTTTTTCATTTTTTATAGCCATCTTTTATTTATAAATTAAATACTAAAAAATAAGTAAAATAAATATCAAATATTAATTGAATGAAAATAGTTCATAAATTTTGTGAAATATTTTTATAAATATTATGAATTTGAATTATAATTATGTTTTATTAAATATTAGTATTGACTTTAACGTTTCTGATTATTAGAAGCTACTATTATGAAAAACAATTTAAAAATTTACCTAATTAAATATTTTACAACTAAAAAAATATATAGTAAAATAATGAAATGAATTTGGACAATTTCAAAATTCTCCGTTTTTTCTTATTTATTTATCTAACTTATCTTTTATGAGAGTGAAAAAGGTGGGAGAGAATGAAATTAAGTGAAAAATGAGAAGAGAAGGAAATAATTTTTAGTTGTAGTTACATAGAAATAACAGGGACTCTAATAATATCTAAATTGAAGTCAAAGGAGTTTTTAAAGAAGAAATTGAAGTCGAGGGACTAAATTGAAAGTACACACAAAGTTGAGGGGCTGTAGGAGTCAATTTTTACATGTAGAAGCATTGTAATTTTTACCTCACTCTGTTCTTATCCGTTGGGTTACCAGATTTGCTATTTTGGAACTGGTGAGCCAGTGAGCAATCTTGAAATCTTGAGTGCAATTTAGTTTACTTGGAAGGATTAATATATTCTCAGTACTTGTTTAGTATTTTAGCCAATTTTGCTATGTCTGCAACAATGAATCGTGTTAATAACTATGGCAAGTTTGGCCTTGTGATTACGATGCTGAATAAGCCAGTACACTAGCTGAAAAATAGCTACTGAAAAATGTCAACTTTCTGCTACAGGAGGAGAAACAAGCAAAGATGAGGACGCTTCTAGTGATTCAGAAGATGGACTTCCACCACTAGAGAGGAATATGAATCATTTGAACTTTGAGGAAAGTGATGATGAAAGTGAATAGGTAGATGATCATATTTGATTATACGGTGAGGACTTCTCTATAGTTGTCAGAATATCAAAGTCACTGCACAATTTGCAAATGCTAGGCATTAGGAATCAGGCTATTATTTATTTATCAGCTGCTCTGCTCCAAAGTATTTTCTTATGGTTAATTAAATTCAAGCATTATTTTGTATTTGAATGATTCTGGTAGCAGACAAATTGTATACAAGCTTTCACAACATAATCTTGTGTGTTCTTGCTGGTTACTGCTGCTAACCTTGTCTCCGCAATTCTAGATTGGGAATGAAATCAAGGCTCATAGGAAAATATGAAAATCTGTTTTCAGAAAATTTTAATAAACAGAAAATATTCTTTTAATTAAAAGAAAATTTAAGTTATTTTAAAAAATATAAGTTTTTTTTATAAAAAATACTAAGTCAGAGATTTTTATTAAAATTTCTATATAGTTTTATTAATATATTTTATTTTTTAAATTAAGTTAAATAATAAAAAATAAATTATTTTATCGTAAATGTTTTTTATGATATTTTTTAAATATAAGTTATTTTTATCAAATAAATAGAGTTAAATTTAATTTGGTACTGCTTTTTATTATTTTTATACTTTTACTAATATAAATATTTTTGCTAATATAAATAAAAAAAATATAAATATAACATAGATCTGTATAATAAATAAAATACAAATATAACATATAGGCGTGAGTAATTTTCATTCTAATCGAAAAATAAAATAACATTGATTGGTTTGATTAATTTAGTTCAATTAAAATTAATTATCTTGCTCGGTTGATAAATTTTGAGATGAGAAAAAATATGTTCACAAATTTATGTCCATAACTTACAATAGGTTATATTAACAACTTAACCGACTTTCTGAGTTAATTCTGACTCTATAAATGTGGAGTTAGGAGAAAAGTATAAGTTACAAAAATATAGTGGGAATATAAAAAAACAATTTAATAAAATATATAATCGTATAAATGTGTCATAACACAAATAATTTATATAAAGATGAACTTGTCACCAGTAACTTTCTATAGATTTTAATAGTACTCGGCCCACAACGGGTACTCCTCGGAACTTCCTTTTAAACATAACATAACATGTCCATAGTGCTCATAACGTATTTTTCCCTTACATAGTGTCAGGGGCGTAGAATGAGCAGCCCTGATCTTTCTATATCCATCATAACATATCATAATATACTCAAGGGTTAGTGGGTCATCCAATATCTATCTACAACAATAATAAATTATGCAATACATTATATTTGTGAATTCTAATGCAAAAACAATCTAATTGTATATACATGGCATTCATGATGCATGAACATACTTAAAAAGTTTGATTTTTTTAAAATAATAAATCAATTCAATTCTACTCACCTTTAGCTAACGCGCACCTAATCCTGAAGCAGTTATCTCATTACAAGTCTCTATGATCTCTCAAATCCGATCCTACACAAATGGACTTAAATGAGGGACCAAATATAACTTTTACAATACTTAAAACAATCCCCAAGAAATCCCTAAGAACACACAAAAACACACAAGAACACACGTAGGAAATAAGCAGAAAAATGCTGGACAGGAAATTTTCGGCGGCAGGTTCGGCGGCCAAAGGTCCCTCACAGATCCGAAGGTTTCTCACAGATCCAAATGTCAAAACCTTCAGAGGCAGGTTAGGCGGCCAAATGGCTACCTCTACAGACAGGTTCGGCGGCCAAATGGCTACCTCTACAGACAGGTTCGGCGGCTGAACCTGGATTCTCCAGTAAGGTAGAACCCAATTCTGCCCTATGTTCATAGCCAAGAAACAAACCCAACTTACATGCAATAGCTTAAAGATTACCATAACACGTATAAAGGAGCTCAAAAAATGTTCCAAACTCAATATGCATCAACAAAATCCCAAAAAATGTTCCAAACTCAATGTGCATCAACAAAATCCCAAGAGAAAATCATCCATTGTCAAAACTAACTTAAACTTCAAAAACTTTAGTATAATCAATTATGCATGTGCTAATAACTTGTAATACTGGTTTAAAACTTTCAGAAAACATAAAAAAAAGAAGAATTAAACTTACCTCTTTGGACACATAAAGGTAACAACAACCAAGATTTGGAAAAGAGGGTAACCGATCTTCGAAGGGTCTCAAAAAGCTAAAACTTGAAATTCAATCCAAATCTTCAAAATCAAAGTAAAAACTCATGAATTCTTTAAGAGATTTGAAGAAACTTCACAAAAACATCACGGAGAATGCATGGACTCACCTCTGCCCGAAAATAGAGAAAGAGTTCTCACATTTTTAAGCTGAACACCTTTTATAGTTGGCTGGAAAAGTCACATTCGACGGTCGAACTTAAAGGTTCGGCGACTGAATTTTAAAACTCCTCTAACTTTAACAAAAAATTTCAAATTCATTTTATGAAAACTTTATTTTACCTTTCTAAAAATTTCAATATCAAAATCCCGAATTCCGATGGAGATTTCATCGAAATGTTAGAATTTCGACGTCGGAGTTTAACCGAATATTACAAATTTAGTTTGGTTTATGGATGACCTATTAAACTGAATTCAAATTTTAATTTGGTTCAGTTCTATAGATTGTTTCAATCTAAATTAAATTTTGCTCTCCTCTCTCCATATATATATATATATATATATATATTAAATGACTTACCACAGTTATGAGATGCAGTAAGCCAATTTTGTTAAATTAAAATAAAATTACTGTATCTTGAAGACACGATAAAGGTATTATATAATTATGTTTATTTTGTAGTTTATATCACTTAGATGCGGTTTTATGTTAAAGTGCCCTAGGTGTAGAATTTTTTTTTTTTCTCAAAACAGGTTTAAGAAAATATTTTTTTTATTAATATTGATTAGACAAAAAGCCCATAAGTCTATCTATTCCTAGCAATTCTCATGATTTATCTTTTATTTACGTAATCCACTTATGATTTAAGTGTTAGATTCGTATCCGAATCTTACAGTTCTAATATATTATAATATAAATCTTGATTTTGAAAAATTCATGTGTATTAATTATTCTTTTCGTTAATTTTAACTGTTAAATATTTATAAAAAAATTTAAAATATTTATGATACGAAAGAAATAATTAATAGACTTTTTAAAATTTTAAGAGACCATCTAATAAATTTTTTAAAATTATAGAGATTAAATAGTAAAATACGTAATGATTAAAATTAATAAAAAAACAAACTTTTAGACTTTTTAAAACGTTAATTAAATTTTAATACATCTTTTAAAATCGAGGGACCAATTAGTAAATTTTTTAATATTTTTTAGACTAAATAATAATTTTTATTTTTTTATTTAAATCTGATCTAATTGCCATTTCCTCATTTCTAATCGGTTCAACTACTTTCTTAATTTGTTTTTCTCAAAATACATCTCTTCTTTTGTGAGAACCTACAACAATATAACACAAGCATGCAATAATATTGAAAAAAGAGTTTATGCTTAAATGATAATTGAACACGTGGATTCATTGACGATGATTCTTCATTTATTAATTTTTTTTTAAGAATTGCTCTATCCCTATAAAAATAATATTTAAAGTTTACACAAACTTTTTTTAATTTTTATTAGACTAAATTATGATTCATAAAATCAATATTTAATATAGGCTATTACCTATTAAACATAGGTGTTCTATTTTTAAAATTAATTTTTTTACATTTAAATATTTCATTAAATAATTTAAATATTACACGTAAAACTATTTTTATAAAAAAATTAAAATTTATTTCCCCAAAGTTTAATAGTGTAATGTATAATTTTTAATAATATAATGGATTAAAAATCAAATGAAATAAATAAAAAGTATATATTAATTTTTAATAATAAAAAATAATATCAAAAAAAAATAAATAATAAGAGAATAACTCACCTAAAAATTTTTGATGAGAAGAAAATAAATGGAAGATTTTCAAATAAAATTTGAAAGTTAAAATAAAATTTTGTGGATGAGATAATAATGAAAGAGAAAGAGAGGTGTTGTTTTGAATGAGAGGGGCTGCTGTTAGTGAAGGAACTACGTTGCTGCGAGAAAAGTTTGGGAGGGAGGAGTGAGTCTTATTTTTTAGGGTTTAGTGTGAAATTATACTAATAATTTTTAAAAAATTTCAGAGAATCAGTGGTCTCCTTAATCCTTTTCTAGCTTTGTCGTTGGTTGCCACCCACTCCTCTTAGCAATCATCAAATCATTGGCGGAGAAGTTTAGAGTCTCGTGACGAAGAAGCCTTATTAGGGTATAAATTGAAGGAAATGAATGACCTTGCAACTAATGGTGGATGTGATGCATCTTAATTATCCCTTAAAATCAACATTAGAATCTCACTTAAATTTGATATCAAACATTTATTTCAGTTTGTTAATAATTTTTAAAAATTTTGAATCTTAATTATCGGATCAATTAAATTTAATTTAGTAGTTGAATTAACTAAAATAACTAAATTTTTATTAATAAATATACATTATTATAATTTTTTAATAATATATTATTTATAATTATTTTCATATTTTTATTAATAATATTAAATTTCTAATCATTATATTATTAAAATAATTTATATATTATTTTTATAAATCAAAATATTATTATAAATTTTAATTATATAATTATTAATATTATATATTATTTTATTTATTTTAATAAATTTGATTATGATTGATAATCAACTAAATATTTTATTCAATTATGTTTACCAACCCTTTAATTTTTATATAAATTTTCTATTAATATTAATTTAATTTAAGAAATAATTACTATTACGCCTCTATAATTTTTCTTAACTAATTAAAATTCTCTTATAATTTTATAAATATATTAAAATACACTTATACTTTTATTCTATTAATTAAAAAAATATTAATCCGTTTTTACCTATTTTCTTCGTTACACTTCCGTTTCTATTTATTTTTTTGGTTACACTATTCGTTATATCCAAATTACTTTCTTTGTATTAAATAAAACTCACCACCCACCACTCACCACTCACCCATTCATTCTCTCGATCTCTCTCAATATTTACACTCTTAAAATTCGCAAGAATGTCATCTTTAAGTGGGATAGATGGACAAAAGGATAGAAAGTTTATAAATATAAATTACAAGTGTGGAAAGTGGGTAGGAGTGTGAATCTCAGAGTTTAAAGAGAATTCTAAGAAATTATATTGCTATGCAGATATAATAAGTGTAAGATATAGAGAGAATAGGTTTACAGCAAAACTGACTTACTTCTCATATTATTCACAAGAGTATTTATAGGATACATGTACACGTGAATACCAAGTATAACAAGAATACAATTCTAACTAGGAAATAATAACTCAATCATAATACAACTCTAATACACTAGCAGGCCCCCTCAATTCGAGCAAAATCAGTAGAGAATGATCGAATTGATAATTGTGACATAAGGAACTTGTGCCGAGTTTTAGGTAAAGGTTTGGTCAAAATGTCTGCAAGCTGATCCTTTGAACAAATATAACGAACTTGAATCTCTTTCTTTTGAACTTTATCGCGAATGAAATGAAACTCAACCTCAAGATGCTTCGATCGATTATGAAAAACGGGGTTAGCAGAAAGGTAAGTGGCGCCAATATTGTCACACCAAACATTTGGTGTTACTTGAGAAGCAAAACCAATATCACATAACAAGGACTGAACCCAGACAAGTTCTTGAATTGCTAACCCAAGGGCTCTATATTCGGCTTCAGTGGAAGACTTGGCAATGGTTCGTTGTTTTCGAGAGCTCCAAGAAATCAGATTTCGGCCCATGAATATAGCAAAACCAGAAGTTAATTTTCGGTCATAAGTACTACTCGCCCAATCTGCATCACAATAAACGTTGAGCTGGGTAGTAGGAGATTTGGATATAAACAAGCCATATGTGGAAGTGGCTTGTAAATAACGCAAAATTCTTTTAACAAGTGACCAATTTTCCTCGGTAGGATTGTGCATAAATTGAGATGCCCGATGAACAGAATAACATACTTCAGGACGAGTGAGACTTAAATATTGTAGTCCCCCTGTAACGACCCGAAAATCGGACCGCTACCGGCGCTAGGATCAGGGTCGACTTAAGGCCGCCGGGACCCGTAGCAAGCCAAACATACATCCTGGAAACCTGTTTAATCCCATACATGATCAACAATCATACATAAAAATTTAAAACTTTTCTTTCATTCATTTCTCATACGCCAAACTCAACCTGTGCATGCACTAAACATAATCATAAACTTGACCCCTCTGTGGGATCTCATCAATGCCCCCAATGGGTGGCAATACATGTGTTGAGTTGGCTAAACATAGACATCCATAAACATTAAGATCATGTATCAAAGGGATTACAATAACTATGGTCAAGCACACTTCTAAACCTCAATATCATTACATTACATATCCAAACATCATTATACAATCCGTCATGTCCACATTCTAATTATTACAATAACAAGACTTTACTCTTCTTGACTTCTCTGTCTAGCCCGTACCTGCAATCCTGGGGGATTAGGGAAAGGGGTGAGCTACAAGAGCCCAGTGAGCAGAATAATAAAACATTTAAAACATATGATAACATGAAATGCATCACATCACAGCTAATCACATCAAGGATGAATTTGTCACCAATAGTCCCCTACATGGTCCAACTGTGCCAGGGGCGTAGAATAGGCCTCACTGGTCTTTCTCTTACATAACATAACATAACATGGACCAACTGTGCCAGGGGCGTAGAATGGGCCTCACTGGTCTTTCTCTTACATGGTGCCAGGGGCGTAGAATGGGCCTCACTGGTCTTCCGTACCGTATCATCATCCTCATAACATATGGGGACTAAAGGATCATTCAACATTCATCCACATCATCAAACATAATATGCAATGCAACATATTCGTGATTCTAATGCAAGCATCCTATTATATTTCATGGCATTCATGATGCGTGAATCATGCTAAAACCGATTTATTTATTTAAAGCATAAAAGACATTCCACTCACCTCTGGCTGAAGCTCTACCGACTCAGAAGCAGCTAAACTCACTGCTGGGGTCCTCGGTTCCTCGGGTCCGAACCTACACAGGTGGACTCAAATGAGGGACCAAACAACTAGGACATAACTCTAAAAACATCCCCCAAAAACCCCCTAAAACACCTCAAAACGATCATGCAAAAACATGCAAAGGAAGGCAGAACAGGGCAGGTTCGGCGGCACCTTCGGCGGCCGAAAGTCCCTCCAGAGCCGAAACCCAGGCAGGTTCGGCGGCACCTTCGGCGGCCGAAAGTCCAAGACAGAGACGAAAGTCTCTTTTCGAGGGCAACTTCGGCAGCCGAAAGGCCTGCCTCCCCAGCCATGTTCGGCGGCCGAAAGTTCCTTCGGCTGCCGAACCTGGTTTCTGCCAAAGGGCAGAAACTTGGCTCCTTTATGCACATTTGCCTCCCAAATCCCTCAACATGCATATAACTCATCCAAATCATGCAAATATACATACATTGGCTCCTAGGGGCTTCAAACTAACTTAAACCCCAACTACAACACACAACAACAACTCAAATCCATCATACAAGCTCAAAACATAACATTAACTCAAAAACCTAACTATGAGCTAAACATGCATTCTACCCCATAGATCTTTTTAAACATGAAATGAGCTTAAGATCGGCTCTTACCTCTTGAAGATCGAGAGAGAGACGTCCTAAACTCGAAGGTGGGAGATTTTGAGTTCTTGAACCTCAAAGCTCCAAAACTTGCTTTAAACTCAAAAATCTTCAAAACAAAGCAAAAGCTTGTGAAAAACTTGAAAGATTTGAAGGGAAGAACTCAAAGATGGTGAGGAATGGCGGAAGGACTCACCTTGGCCGAAAATGGGGAAAAAGCTCGCCCGTTTTCGGCTAAGGGACCCTTTTATAGTGGCTGGCCAGGCCACGTTCGGGGGCCGAAAGTGCCTCCGCATGCATGCCATGTTCGGCGGCCGAACTTGAGGTTCGGCGGCCGAACTTGAGGTTCGGCGGCCGAACCTGGACTTTCCTCACTTATGCCTTCGGGGGCCTAAAGCACTCCCGAAGTGCATGCATGTTCGGCGGCCGAACTTCGAGTTTCGGCGGCCGAACCTGAGTTTTTCCTTAAGGTTGTTTTTATTCAAAAACATTAAAACATTTCATGAAAACATGGTTTTACCCTTCTAGAGGTCTCCGACATCCGAAATTCCACCAGACGGTAGGAAATTCCGATACCGGAGTCTAGCCGGGTATTACATTCTCCCCCCCTTAAGAACATTCGTCCCCGAATGTTCCTCAACTAGCACATAGCATGGCATACACATAGCATACATACAAACACATAAACTCACAAGGGACTAACCTCAGAAAAGGTAAGGGTATTGCTGGAGCATGGACTCCCGTGTCTCCCAGGTGCACTCTTCCATATTGTGGTGGTTCCATAGGACTTTCACCATCGGGATTTCCTTGTTTCTTAGCTTTCTGATCTGGGTGTCTATGATCCGCACTGGCTGCTCAACATAGGCGAGATCCTCTTGGATCTCCACATCAGGCTCACTAAAAACCTTGCCCGGATCTGACACAAATTTCCTCAACATTGAAACATGGAAAACCAGATGGATTCTTGCCATTGAAGCAGGTAAATCCAGCTTGTACGACACATTCCCAATCTTTTGCAAGACTTCAAAGGGTCCGATGTACCGTGGAGCTAGTTTACCTTTCTTCCCAAAGCGAACCACTCCTTTCATTGGAGACACCTTGAGCAATACCAGATCCCCCTCCTGAAACTCTACTTGTCTTCTGCGGACGTCTGCATAACTCTTCTGTCTGCTTGCAGCAGTCTTGATTCTCTCTCTGATTATGGGCGCCACCCTGCTGGTGATCTCTACTAGCTCAGGCCCTGCCAAGGCCTTTTCTCCAACTTCCTCCCAGCAAACAGGTGACCTGCACTTCCTCCCATATAAAGCTTCATATGGAGCCATCCCGATGCTAGCATGATGGCTGTTATTGTAGGCAAACTCCACCAAAGGTAGATGCTGCCTCCAAGAACTGCCAAAGTCCAGCACACACATTCTGAGCATATCCTCGATAGTCTGGATGGTCCTTTCTGACTGTCCATCAGTCTGGGGGTGGAAGGCAGTACTGAAATCCAACCTAGTACCCATGGCATTCTGCAGACTCCGCCAAAACCTGGAGGTGAACTGGGGCCCTCTATCCGACACTATTGAAACAGGAACCCCATGCAGTCTGACGATCTCATCCACATATACCTGCGCCAACTTGTCCACAGAGTAGCCACTCCTGACAGGAATGAAGTGAGCAGATTTAGTGAGTCTGTCCACAATCACCCATATGGAGTCCACTCTGTTGGATGCCACCGGTAACCCCACTACGAAGTCCATAGCTATATTCTCCCATTTCCACTCTGGAAAAGGTAGCGGGTTAAGCATTCCAGCCGGCTTCTGGTGTTCCAGCTTCACCCTCTGACATACTTCGCAGGCGGACACAAACTGTGCCACTTCTTTCTTCATCGCTGGCCACCGATAAACCTTCTTCAAATCTTGATACATCTTGGTGGCTCCGGGGTGAACGTTGTATCTTGCATTATGAGCCTCTCTCATAATGTCTCCTTTTAGCCCTATGTCATCTGGTACACACAGTCGACTCCCATAGCGGAGGATCCCCTTACTGTCAAATCTGAACTCACTGTCCTTGCCTGACTGAACAGTCCTGGCAATCTTCACTAACTCTGGGTCCTCATGCTGTTTCTGAGCCACCTGCTCCAGAAACACGGGTGTCACTTTCATCTGAGCAACCAAGGCACCTGTACCAGACATCTCCAACTGTAGACCTTCATCAATGAGCTTGTAAAACTCCTTCACCACTGGTCTCCTCTCTGCCGTGATGTGGGATAGACTGCCTAGTGACTTCCGGCTTAGGGCATCTGCCACGACATTCGCCTTACCCGGATGATACTGAATCTTGCAATTGTAGTCACTCAACAGCTCTACCCATCTCCTCTGTCTCAAGTTCAAATCTCTTTGACTCAGGATGTACTGCAGGCTTTTATGATCCGTAAAGATCTCACATTTTACCCCATAGAGGTAGTGCCTCCACATCTTGAGCGCAAAGATTACTGCTGCCATCTCAAGGTCATGTGTGGGGTAATTCAACTCATGCTTCTTCAGTTGTCTAGAAGCATAAGCAATCACCCTCTCATTCTGCATCAGTACACAACCCAGTCCCACACGGGACGCATCACAAAAGACTGTAAAGTCCTCATCACTAGATGGCAGAGCTAAAACTGGTGCTGAAGTCAACCTCTTCTTAAGCTCTTCAAAACTCTCTTCGCACTGGTCGGTCCACAGAAACTTCTGGTTCTTCCTGGTCAACCTGGTCAGAGGAGCTGCTATTTTCGAGAAGTCCTGAACGAACCTCCTGTAGTAACCCGCCAAACCCAAGAAACTCCTGATCTCCGTCACTGAAGTGGGTCTAGGCCAGTTAGCCACAGTTTCTGTCTTCTTGGGTCTACCTCTATCCCATTCTCTGACACTACATGCCCCAAGAACGAAATGCTCCTCAGCCAGAACTCACATTTAGAGAACTTGGCATACAAGCCATGTTCCCTCAAGGTCTGCAAGACCAACCGCAGATGATGGGCATGCTCCTCTGCATTCTTGGAATACACTAAGATATCATCTATGAAGACAATAACGAAGTGATCTAGGTACTGGCTAAACACTCTGTTCATGAGATCCATGAATGCTGCAGGGGCGTTGGTTAACCCGAACGGCATTACAAGGAACTCAAAATGCCCATATCTGATCCTGAAAGCTGTCTTTGGCACATCCTCATCTCTTATGCTCAGCTGATGGTACCCCGATCTCAGATCTATTTTGGAGAAACAACCCGCTTCAGCTAGCTGGTCGAATAGATCGTCGATCCTTGGCAATGGATACTTGTTCTTGGTAGTGACTTTGTTCAACTGCCTGTAGTCGATACAAAGCCTAAGGGATCCATCCTTCTTTCTTACGAACAAAACTGGTGCACCCCAAGGTGAGGTACTCGGTCGGATGAAGCCCTTTTCTACCAGTTCTTGCAACTGTTCCTTCAATTCTTTCAACTCGGCTGGAGCCATCCTGTAGGGAGGGATAGAGATCGGTCGGGTTCCAAGCATCAATTCTATCTCGAACTCTATCTCCCTAGCAGGCGGTAAACCTGGCAGCTCGTCTGGGAAGACGTCTAGAAACTCTCTAACCACTGGCACCGAGGCGGGCTCTCTAACCTGACTGCTAAGCTCTCTCACATGAGCCAAATACCCCTGACATCCCTTCCTAAGCAACCTACGAGCCTGAAGAGCTGATATCAGACCTCTAGGTGTACCCCTCCTGTCTCCCCTGAAGACAACCTCTGACCCATCCTGAACTCTGAACCTGACTACATTGTCCCTGCAGTCCAAGGTAGCACCATGGGTAGATAGCCAGTCCATCCCTAGAATGATGTCAAAATCTGTCAAATCTAGAACCACCAGGTCGGCGGACAAGCATCTTCCCTCAACAAACATAGGACTACATTGGCAGACTGACTCTGCCACTAATGGATCACACTTGGGTCCACTAACCCAGAGAGGACACTCTAACTCAGAGATCATCAACCCCAACCTCTGGACGGCTCTCGGAGCAATAAAAGAATGAGATGCACCAGGGTCCATCAAGGCATACACATCTGAACAACCAATGACTAAATTACCTGCCACCACGGTGTTAGATGTATCTGCCTCCTGCTGAGTCATTGTGAAGATCTGTGCTGGAGCTGATGGACCTTCACCTCTGAAACCCGCTGAAGAAGAGGCTGCCCCTCTCCCTCTGCCTCTGCCGCTGGCCTGAGTCATGGCTGGAGCTGCTGGCTGAGCCACACTGCCAGAAGCTGTCTGCTGAGATTGTACTCCAAAAGCTGCCCTAGGACACTCCCGAGCCATGTGTCCCTCTTGCCCGCATCTGAAGCAGGCTGCTGTCCCAGCCTGACAAACTCCCCTGTGTAGCCTACCACACTTAGCACAAACTGCATTATCCGCGCCAGAGCTTGAGCCATTCCCTAGTCCCAGACTAGACTTGACCTTGTTCCAAAACTTGTTCTTCTTCGGCTTCTTGGTGGTACTGCTCCACCTCTTGCTACCTGAAGCTGCTGCACTAAAAGAAGAAGAGCCTGGGGTCTTAGAACCAGAAGGCTGCGCCACTGACTGCTTAACTGTCCCCTGAACGATGGCACTGGCCTCCATTTTCCGAGCCATATCCACTATGGCATGGAAGCTCTCCCTATCTGCTGACTGGATCAAGGAGGAATATCTAGAGTGGAGTTTCATGATATACCTCCTTGATCTTTTCTGATCCGTGTCAAGGTTTTGCCCTGCAAATGGCAACAGCTCCAAGAATCTGTCTGTGAACTCCTCTACACTCATCTCATCAGTCTGCCTCAACTGCTCAAACTCTATCATCTTCAGCTCCCTTGAACTATCTGGGAAAGCCCATCCTGCAAACTCGTTTGCAAATTCTTCCCAAGACATGCTGTCTACTCTAGGGTTCACATAATTCTTGAACCACTCTCGTGCCTTCTTGCACTTAAGCGTGAACCCCGCCATCTGAATGGCTCTACTATCATCAGCCCCGATCTCATCCGTGATCACCTTAACCCTCTCAAGATACACAAACGGGTCATCCCCTTTTTCATACTGAGGAGCACCCAATTTCATGTAGTCGGTCATCTTGACCTTGCTCCCACTGGCTGAGCTAGGTCTAGGAGGTTGAGTAACAGGGGCTGCTGGTTCTGTAGGTGGTGGAGGTGGTGCAACATCCCCTGGGGTAGGGTTTGCTGGATTTGGATAGTAAGGTGGGGGTGGATACATTGGGTAATGTAAATATGGTGGGTAGTAGGGTGGGTATGGCATCTGTGTGGGATAAGGAGTGAAGCTAGGGTAATCCGATGTACCTCCCATCGAATACCCGGGATTTTGTGAGAAGTGTGGGTAGTGGGGTGGCTGAACAAATCTCGAGGCCTGAGTGCCTCCTTGGGACTCTCCCATTCCCTCTTCTGACATACTAACTCCCAAACTGCCATCCCTCCTCTGCTCTACATCCATATCATCCCCCATGCCTTCTGACATTCCTCCCTGAATTGTTCCTCTGACTGATCTGCTTCTACCCAGATCCAAAGACCTTCTAGGGTCTCTTACTGCTCTTTCTCTGTTAGACCTACTAGACATTGCCCTAGGCAATGTAAGAGGACGGGCGCTCATGCCCTCATCCTCAGGTGGTACTCCAGTCAATCTTGCTGATCGACGAGTTCCTCTCATCCTGTTTTCTGAAAGGCAGTACATAACAAGCAAACATTAGCATCATATGGTTCATGTGGGCACACATGAACCCTCATCACATATCATTAATGCACATGCATATAATCATGGCATTTCACATCATCATGCAAGACAGGACTCCACATCCTATCCTAGTGGACATGATCTTTCCTATTGTGCTTGACCTTCTATAACCTCTATGAGCCCGACACTCTAGGTTCGACCATATGAACCTAGGGCTCTGATACCATTTTGTAACGACCCGAAAATCGGACCGCTACCGGTGCTAGGATCCGGGTCGACTTAAGGCCGCCGGGACCCGTAGCAAGCCAAACATACATCCTGGAAACCTGTTTATCCCATACATGATTAACAATCATACATAAAAATTTAAAACTTTTCTTTCATTCATTTCTCATACGCCAAACTCAACCTGTGCATGCACTAAACATAATCATAAACTTGACCCCTCTGTGGGATCTCATCAATGCCCCCAATGGGTGGCAATACATGTGTTGAGTTGGCTAAACATAGACATCCATAAACATTAAGATCATGTATCAAAGGGATTACAATAACTATGGTCAAGCACACTTCTAAACCTCAATATCATTACATTACATATCCAAACATCATTATACAATCCGTCATGTCCACATTCTAATTATTACAATAACAAGACTTTACTCTTCTTGACTTCTTTGTCTAGCCCGTACCTGCAATCCTGGGGGATTAGGGAAAGGGGTGAGCTACAAGAGCCCAGTGAGCAGAATAATAAAACATTTAAAACATATGATAACATGAAATGCATCACATCACAGCTAATCACATCAAGGATGAATTTGTCACCAATAGTCCCCTACATGGTCCAACTGTGCCAGGGGCGTAGAATAGGCCTCACTGGTCTTTCTCTTACATAACATAACATAACATGGACCAACTGTGCCAGGGGCGTAGAATGGGCCTCACTGGTCTTTCTCTTACATGGTGCCAGGGGCGTAGAATGGGCCTCACTGGTCTTCCGTACCGTATCATCATCCTCATAACATATGGGGACTAAAGGATCATTCAACATTCATCCACATCATCAAACATAATATGCAATGCAACATATTCGTGATTCTAATGCAAGCATCCTATTATATTTCATGGCATTCATGATGCGTGAATCATGCTAAAACCGATTTATTTATTTAAAGCATAAAAGACATTCCACTCACCTCTGGCTGAAGCTCTACCGACTCAGAAGCAGCTGAACTCACTGCTGGGGTCCTCGGTTCCTCGGGTCCGAACCTACACAGGTGGACTCAAATGAGGGACCAAACAACTAGGACATAACTCTAAAAACATCCCCCAAAAACCCCCTAAAACACCTCAAAACGATCATGCAAAAACATGCAAAGGAAGGCAGAACAGGGCAGGTTCGGCGGCACCTTCGGCGGCCGAAAGTCCCTCCAGAGCCGAAACCCAGGCAGGTTCGGCGGCACCTTCGGCGGTCGAAAGTCCCAGACAGAGACGAAAGTCTCTTTTCAGGGGCAACTTCGGCAGCCGAAAGGCCTGCCTCCCCAGCCATGTTCGGCGGCCGAAAGTTCCTTCGGCTGCCGAACCTGGTTTCTGCCAAAGGGCAGAAACTTGGCTCCTTTATGCACATTTGCCTCCCAAATCCCTCAACATGCATATAACTCATCCAAATCATGCAAATATACATACATTGGCTCCTAGGGGCTTCAAACTAACTTAAACCCCAACTACAACACACAACAACAACTCAAATCCATCATACAAGCTCAAAACATAACATTAACTCAAAAACCTAACTATGAGCTAAACATGCATTCTACCCCATAGATCTTGCATAAAACTTACTTTAAACATGAAATGAGCTTAAGATCGGCTCTTACCTCTTGAAGATCGAGAGAGAGACGTCCTAAACTCGAAGGTGGGAGATTTTGAGTTCTTGAACCTCAAAGCTCCAAAACTTGCTTTAAACTCGAAAATCTTCAAAACAAAGCAAAAGCTTGTGAAAAACTTGAAAGATTTGAAGGGAAGAACTCAAAGATGGTGAGGAATGGTGGAAGGACTCACCTTGGCCGAAAATGGGGAAAAAGCTCGCCCGTTTTCGGCTAAGGGACCCTTTTATAGTGGCTGGCCAGGCCACGTTCGGGGGCTGAAAGTGCCTCCGCATGCATGCCATGTTCGGCGGCCGAACCTGGACTTTCCTCACTTATGCCTTCGGGGGCCTAAAGCACTCCCGAAGTGCATGCATGTTCGGCGGCCGAACTTCGAGTTTCGGCGGCCGAACCTGAGTTTTTCCTTAAGGTTGTTTTTATTCAGAAACATTAAAACATTTCATGAAAACATGGTTTTACCCTTCTAGAGGTCTCCGACATCCGAAATTCCACCGGACGGTAGGAAATTCCGATACCGGAGTCTAGCCGGGTATTACACCCCCAACAATGGATCGATAGAGAGTAGGATCATCAAAGGATCGACCATCAATAGTAGCTTTATCTTTGACACTAGCTGGGGTAGTAAAATCTTTACAATCTTTCATTTTAGCTTTGACAAGCAAGTCTTGAATATATTTTCGCTGAGTGAGTAAAAGACCAGCCGGCTGCCATGATGCCTCCATACCTAAGAAATAATCCAAAGTACCCAAATCTTTAATGGAAAAAGCAGCTTGAAGGACAGTAACCATATGTTGAATGATAAGTGGATCAGAACCGGTGACAAGTATATCGTCAACATAAACTAGAAGGAAAATAACGTGTTCACTTTTCCGAAAAATAAAGAGTGAAGAATCAGCATTGGATCTTGTAAAACCAAGAAGAGTAAGATTGTGAACCAATTTTGAATACCATTGGCGAGGAGCTTGCCGTAGACCATAAAGAGAGCGCCGTAACCGACAAACATAATTAGACTTTGTTTGATCAATAAAACCTGGAGGCTTCTCCATGAAAACAGGAATATCAAGATCGCCATGGAGGAATGCATTAGAAACATCTAATTGCTTGATTTTCCAATTAAATGAAATGGCAAGAGACAAAATCATACGTATGGTTGTGGGCTTGATGACAGGAGAAAAGGTTTCCTTGAAGTCAATTCCCGGCCTTTGATGGAAACCTTTTGCTACCAAACGTGCTTTGTACTTGTCAATGCTACCATCAGCTTTGTCCTTGAGTCGAAAAACCCATTTACATCCAACAATGTTTTGAGCTTGACTTCTTGGAACTAAATCCCAAGTGTGTGTGTGAAGTAAGGCATTAATTTCATTTACCATAGCCTTGCGCCACTTAGTATCTTTGTTAGCTTGCGTGAAGCAAGTCGGAACAGCTTGAGTTTGGACAAGATTCAATGTAGGAGACCAAGGCAACCTCGGTTTTAAAGAGCCCATTTGACGTCGGGCGACCATTTGATGGCGCTGAATCAATTCTTACGGCGGAGAGGAGACCTGTGCATCATTAGAGGCGAGAATTTCTGCAACACCTGGTGTAGAACTAGTGTCGAAAGGCTACCGTTCATGTGAGGCAGACGTTGGTGTGACTGGCTCGGCAGTGGGCACAATATCACCTGCTGATCTTGGTGAAGCAGCAGCCAGCTCTTGCGAAAGATTAAAAGGTACCACATCAGATGTAGGTACTTGTGCAGGTTGTGAAGACGGTTTAGCACCAAGAATCCCCGAATAGTTGCTATGTTGCGGTATAGGCGGCAATGGAACCGAAGTGGGAGAGACTATTGAAGTCGTAGAGATGGAATTATCACTAGGCTTGCAAAAAGGAAACACCTGTTCATAAAACAAAACGTGACGTGAGATAAACTTTTGACAAGATTGAATATCCAGACAAATATAACCTTTGTGAAGTTTGCTATATCCAAGAAAGACACATTGAGAGGATTTTGGGGCCAATTTATGAGGTGCATAGGGCTTTAACCAGGGGTAGCAAAGAGAGCCAAAAACTCGCAATTCATCATAGTTAGGCTTCGTACGAAATAAAATCTCAAATGGAGAAAACCGATCATGAATACTGTTAGGCAGCCAATTTATAGTGTGGAGAGCAGCATCAAAGGCATAGTTCCAATATTCATATGGAACCAAAGCATTATGAAGTAATGACCTTTCCAATTCAACTATATGACGATGGCGTCGTTCTGCAATGCCATTTTGTTCCGGTGTATGAGGACAAGAGACTCGTTGAGATATTCCTTGTTCCTGTAAGAATTTTGTTAGTGTTTGAAATTCACCACCCCAATCTGATTGGAAAGCTTTAATTGGCACCCCGAAATACTTCTCAACCAACTTCTTAAATTGAACAAATATAGGCAAGACATCAGATTTACTTTTGAGATAATAAAGCCAAGAATATTTACTAAACTGATCATGGAAGAGAACATAATAGCGATAACCATCTATGGAAGTAACGGGAGAAGGCCCCCAAACATCAGAACAAATTAATTCCAAAGGCTGTGAAACTTGACTATTTGAGATAGAAAAGGGTAGTTTGTGAGACTTGCTCACATTACAAGCATGACAGAAATCAAAAGGTTGCTTGGAATCAAAAGAAATGTTATTATGTCTAAGAACTTGATTAACTAAGCGAATGTTCGCATGACCAAATCGCTGATGCCAAAGGGAGACAGTAGCAGGACACGCCTTGGGTGAGAACGATAGAACTCGCGACATAGGGAAGTGATAAAGCCCGTTTTTACTCCGGCCTTGATAGAGCACCTGCCTCGTGGGGATATCCTTAACAAAATATACATCAGGGAAAAATTCCATGGAAGTATTATTGTCAGAATTAAAAGCTTGCACAGATAATAAATTAGTCTTGACAAATGGAGAATATAGAACATTACGAATTTTAAACAATCGACCATTAACACAAGAATCAGACTTGCCATGAGATAAAATTGGAAGAGTTTTACCATCAGCTATGGTTAAAGCCATGTTGTCACGAATGGGAGTTGGATCTTGAAGATGTTCCTTATCGTTAGCCAAGTGATAATTCACTCCCGAGTCAACAGTCCACTGAGTAGGACGAGGTTCGGTTGGTGCCTGGACAATATTAGCTTGTGGTGGTTGTTGGTGTTGCTGCCGTGGGGATGGGCACTGCCGAGACATGTGACCGATACCATTACAGTTATAACATGTAACTATGGATTGATTATAGCTGCGAGTTCCAGAATTGGAATTGCCGTTTTGTCCATTACCACGACTATATGCTGAATTTTGATAACCAGAATTCATGTAACCAGAATTTTGGTTATTGCCACCTCTGCCTCCACGACCTCCACGGCCACCACGTCCGCCGCGTCCACCACGGCTAGAATTGAAACCAGAATTAGAGTAGCTGTATTGTGCCGTAACAGGTGCAGCAGGAGAAATCGACAAGGAATCAGTCTTGAGTTGAGTTTCCTCACTGAGCAAATAAGAATACAACTCATCGAACGAGAGATCATCATGACAAGCTTCCATAGCGCGAACAAAGGGCCGATACTCGGACCCTAAACCAGCCATTACATCACAAACAAGATTAGCTTCCGGTACTGGATTTTGAAAAGCTTCAAGCTGATCAGCAATGGAATGAGCTTTCTGCATGTAAACGTCGATTGAATCAGTGCCACGAGCAAGAAGTTTTAATTCTCGCCGTAATTGTTGAACTTTCGCCTTAGTACTTTTAGAACAGATTGTAGCAAGCTTGTCCCAAGCTTCTCTAGGGGTAAAGTTCATGATGGAGTATCAATAGAACCATCAATATGTTGAGTCAAGTCATATCCATGAAGAAGAGGTAGAAGCTGACCTTCCTATAGGAAGTAATTGGCAGAGGTGAGCTTAATAGAAACAAATTGTGAGATATTTGGTATATGAAGTAATGAACTAGCAGAGGTTTGAACGGGGGCAGATGAGGAAGTAAGACTTGGTGAAGAAGAGGTGGCACTGGGTTCAGTCATCTTTTGACAGAGGAAGAAAAAGGATAGATAATTGAAGTGTAGCCCTAAGGCTCTGATACCATATAGAGAGAATAGGTTTACAGCAAAACTGACTTACTTCTCATATTATTCACAAGAGTATTTATAGGATACATGTACACGTGAATACCAAGTATAACAAGAATACAATTCTAACTAGGAAATAATAACTCAATCATAATACAACTCTAATACGCTAGCATAAGAGTTTTTTAATTGGGTTACTCCTACCACATCTATTGATAATAGTTGAGTTTCTAATTAAAGGTTTGGTGGAAATGCAAGGTTGCTTATAGAGCCAAAAGCTAATATATTAAAGATCAAAGAAGAGAGTAAAATTTTTTTTGCAAAACTTGACAAGGTTGAGATGCTTTTAAGACATTTAAACACTCTAATTACTATTTTTATTGTGTTAGGTTTCAAATATGCTTACAATTGGAATATGTTATTTATCTAGGGTAGGAAGATTGCCATTATCAAATGAAAATTAGATTTATTTTGAGCAGGTTCTGTAATGGCTTTAAATGTGTTAAATATAAATTGATTATGATTTTTATCAAGATGTGTTTTGAAATTTTGACGTATTAGTATAATGTGATAAAATTATTAATTATTGGTTTAATAAATGGAACTCGACAGTAAAAAAATACAAGACATTTCAATAAGTAAAAAGAATCATATTTCATTATAATCAAAATAGTTGTCCATTATCTTTTCTAAGTAAATAAAAATACAAGTTATAAAAACACGTCTCCCACTAAATAAATTGTATACTAGACATGTGTTTACATTGAACTCAACTTTGCAGAAAACAAGAGATATACAACCACCAAAACTAGCAAAAGATATGTGATACGAATTCAATAGAACAAATTTCTAACAATGATGTGGAGCAAATTTATATCATTCA
Source organism: Manihot esculenta (assembly GCF_001659605.2). NCBI lineage: Eukaryota > Viridiplantae > Streptophyta > Magnoliopsida > Malpighiales > Euphorbiaceae > Manihot > Manihot esculenta. The sequence continues at coordinate 21,669,888 of NC_035173.2, read as the reverse complement.
AATGAATCTAAAAAGAGTTCAAAATTATATTTATATAATTCTATTTATGGGGTCTTGATACTTGCCTTTTTGGGTATATTTAAATAGATCCATATTTAATTTGCGTTGAAGTGAATTAAATTCAAACTTTTGTCTAGGTTCATTTTTATTTGAATTTTAAGTTTCTTTTTTGGTTTAAGCTTGCTTTTACTTTCTTGACATTACTGGAGTATTGTTTGCTTGTATCTATACTCTAGGTAATATTTTTCAAGTAGCACAAAACCTAGTTCGTGTGTTACTTTCCAAATTGTCAGTGTCTTCTTTCTAGTTTTTGTGCGCTTCCTTCTTTCTTTAGGTTTCCTTCTTTGTTTCTTTAAACGCACCTTGTGGTTGGTTGGTTAACTTTAGTTTTTGAAATGCAATTGAAGAATCAGCAAAAGAGTGGTAAGAGTGCAAACACTTGAGTGCTTTTATTTCTAACACCATTTGCTGGTTATCTTTGTTCTTTATTGATTTAAGGCAGGATGAGTAAATATAAAAATGTGGTGGATAGTGATGATGAAAGTGAATGGGACTTGGCTAGTGATTATAAGCTCTTCAAAAAGTCAGTTAGTAGTGAGTTTAGAAGGATTTATAAGACTCTTGAGAGGTTGATTGAAACTATGGAGAGTTTAAATGTCTCACAAACTCCCACTCCTACAAGAGTTTGAAGAGTTTATGCACTAGAGATTCATCCCTTCACACTATTATAGGGATTTGGACAATAGAATGACAAGACTAATTCAAGAAGGAAAGATGGAGAAAGAAAAGGAGAAATAAGATGCTAAAGTTTCAATCTCAACTTCCATAGAGATTAAAATTGAAGAGGAAGTTGTAATGTATGAAGTTAATGTAGTTGTTACTGAAAATTCCATCAATGAGCTTATAGAAGAGGTTATGAATGATGGTGGACATGGGGAGCACATGATTGATGAGGTGGAGGAGGCGAATGAGGCTATTTTGGAAGTTGTAGAGGAGAATGAGTCACATCCATAGGATCTTTCTATGACTGATATTTTTATGTCTAGTTCATTTGTTCTTGATGTGCAGGTTATTGATGAAAACATCCATGACAAAAGTTTTATGCTATTTCCACCTATTCAAAAGGAGGTCTTTGAAGATGTATGGATTCCTAAAGCTTCCCTTCTTAACATAAATATCAGCAAGATTCGAGAACGAATCTTTTCTAAAGAAGGAGGGAATGATACAGATCCAATAGGATAAATTTCTAACAATGGTATGGAGTAAACTTATATCATTCAAATGGATCTAAAAAGAGTTTAAAATCATATTCATATGATCCATATATATTTGGGGCGTGCTTCAACTCATATGGGGAAAATTTAATGCAACACTTGCAATCATAAATTTAGGGAGCCTAATCAAATCTATGGGCTAAAACTACACAAAGGGAAGCCTAAGTGTAACGACCCGAAAATCGGACCGCCACCGGCGCTAGGATCCGGGTCGACTTAAGGTCGCCGAGACCCGTAGCAAGCCTGCTATACTCTCTGAGTACCTGTAAAATCCCATACATGGTCATACATTTTCTGTGAAAATATAAAACTGTACTTTGTACCAAGGCTCAACCTGTGCATGCACTCTCTCTGTAATCCCTTACTAGAGCTCTCATCATTGCTCTAGACGGGTTAATCTCATACTATGTTAAGCCTGGTTTTTCACAATCATCAAAACATTTACATAAAATAAACAGACCAAGCATACAACAGGGATTTACAATACAAATAGGTCAAGCACACTACTGAACTCTATACAAAACTTATACATCGCTGTACAAATAATACATGTCCACACTATACTATTACATAACTCTTTTACTCTTCCTGCCTTCTCTAGACGCCCCCTGCACTCTGATCCTGCAAAATTGGGGTTAAGGGAGTGGGATGAGCTACTATAGCCCAGTGAGTAGAACAATAAAAGATATTATTAAACATGCTCTCATGGAATGCATCACATCACAACTAATTCACATCATCTCAGGTGAACATGTCACCAATAGTCCCGACATCCTAAACTCGTGCCAGGCCATAGAATGGGGTCCTGGTCTTCCTGTACACAACATAACTTACCATATACCGTGCCAGGGTGTAGAATGGGCACCTGATCTTACTCAGGGACCATGGATCATCCATTATCACCCACACAACACAAATAGAGAATGTAATGCAACATATTCGTGATTTCTAATGCACTCAACCTATTGCATAGTCATGGTGCATGAAACATGCTAAAAGCATTTGAGTTCTCAATTAAAAGATTAAGTTTAGTTCCACTCACCTGTGACTATCTCTGACCTGACTCGGCAAACTCTGAAGTAGTGCTCACTGCTGCTCTCTTCGGTTCCTCTGGTCCGTTCCTACACAGGTGGACTCAAATGAGGGACCAAACTAACTCAAAGACATCTCTACAATACTCCCCAAAAATCCCCTCAAACATCCCAAAACAATCATGTAAAACATGCAAAAGAAGGCTAGACAGGGCACTTTCAGCGGCAGGTTCGGCGGCCGAAAGTCCCTTCCAGAGCCGAAACTCAAGTACTTTCGGCGGCACCTTCGGTGGCCGAAAGTCCTCTCCAGAGCCGAAAGTTCAAACTTTCGGGGGCAAGCATAGGCAAGCTTAGGCAGCCGAAGCCACCTCCTCAGCATGTTCGGCGGCCGAACCTTCCTTCGGCGGCCGAAGCTGGGTTCTCCAGTATGGAAGAACCTTACTCTGCCTCATGCCAAACCTTTCCAAACTCACCCAAACACACAAACCACAACTTCTCAACATACATATACTCAAGTATATGCACAAAGGGGTCCAAAACTACCTTAAAACCCCAACAAACAACACAACACAACATATATACATGCTTTCATCAACAAAACACCAAAAACAACCCTTTTTAACCTAATCATGCATCTCTACCCACAAACTCCATAAAACCTTCATAAATCATGAAAAGAAGCTCAGGATCTTCACTTACCTCTTGAAAACAAGAAGATGAACGATCCCAACGTGGAGATATGGAGCAACTCTCTTCCAAAGTCTCCAAACTTCAAATCTTGGGTTTTTAGCTCAAAAGCTTCAAAACAACAATAAAAACTAACAAAACTTTGCAAGATTTGATGAAAACATGAAGAAGATCCAAGGAAGACATGGTCTCACCTCTGTTTGTGAAAAGAAAAGCAAATTCTTATCCTTTCACCGACTGAGGGCCTTTTATAGGTGGCTGGCCAGACCACCTTCGGCGGCCTAACGTGATCCCGAATGCCATGCATGTTCAGCGGCCGAACTTCACCTTCGGCGGCCGAACCTGGCTTTCCTTCCTTGGTTCTTTTCTTTCAAAAACTCATTTCCTTTTCACTTTAAAACTCTAAAACATCCTAAAAGACTTTAGAAAAAACATAAATCCGACCCTTCTAGAGGATATCGACATCCTAGATTCCACCGGAAAGTAGAATTCCGATACCGGACTCTAGTCGGGTATTACACTAAGTGAAGATCAAGAAAGGCTTTTGCAAAAATTCAGTTTTGTTATGATAGGCTTGCTATGTTTTATTATTTAAACACTTGTTTTATTTTAGTTTTGTTTGGGCTTATATTCTGACCATATTTTATCTTTTAAGTTTTAGAGTTTTGGGTCATGTTTTGGGCTTATGTTTTAATACTTATGTATTTGATGTGTTATTTTAGTGTGTGATTGGACTTGGGTCTTGTGTGTAGTTCGGCTAGGCCTAAAAAGAGTGTCTTATGGTTTTATTTTCTCTCTTTACTATATAAGGATAAGAAACACTTGCAAGAGGCAGCTTTGAATCTAAATTTTCAGAATTCTTTTCATGCATTTGGCGTGTATTGCTTGGAGTGAGAGTGAGGATTTGCTTTCATCAATTACACCAGGAATCTTGGCTAACTTATCAACTATTCGTTGTGGCGTTTGTCAGATTCTCATATAAATCCTTCGATCATTAGTGTTTCAGCTTCTCTAAGTATGGGGTGTGACTCGCGGTTGTCGAAGCCGGTCAAAAATAACCTTTCTAGTTATCAACAATATTACAACTGTAGATAGTGGTGAAAGGATCGAATCCACAGGGAATTGAAAACTTACCTATCTTCCTTGTCAAGACCAAAAGAATTAACTGAAAGCAAAATAAAAATAAAGTGCAATAAAAGTAAAAAGGGAGGTTTTGAGATTGATTGAACTGATCTAATGCTGAAAGCAATAAAAGAAAGCGAATAATAAAATAAAGAGATTTCAATAATGAGAAAGATCTAGTTGAAGAATTGAATCCACTTCAATTGTTGGAATTGATCATTGACACTTAGTTTCCCTTGATAGGTTCAATAGATTAGTTATGGAGATGGAAGACGTTTCTTACCATCATGTCTCTCTTTAATCATTAACCAATTAGGGAACGTCCTCTAATTAATTACTAATCAACAAGTTGTCAAGGAACGTCTTTGGGCCTTAGGCATCAAAACAACTGTCAATTACATTAAGAAATAGAAAGATCTAATCCTAGCTACCCAAACGCATGGTGATATTGCTAGATTATGTAACTTCCTTAGTTTTTACACCAAGTGTTCTTTTGTTTGAACAATCCAAGCAATTACGGATTCAAAATTATTCAAACTAATAATATATTACCTTGCAATCAAGAATCAAGTGGCCACATTGATCATAATAACAAAGCAATAATTGAATCAAGCATGAAATTACATAAATATTGAATAACCAAAAGATAAATAACTTATGTTCAGATCTCACAATCCATAAAACAACCAAAGTATCACATAATCTTCAACTAAAACAAAAGGTTTCAGCCACTCATGGCTGAAACAAAACAAGAAAATAAAGGAAGAAGAAGAGATGGTGCCACTTGCAATCCCGTATGTGTGTCCAAGGGAGAGTAGAAAAAGCATGGGGAGGCTCCTTATATGTCTTTTTATAGTTGAAAGTGTTGCCCTAGGTTCTTAATTGCTGCCCAAGTTGAATTCTTGGCTGCCCAAGTGTTGCCCATGCCGCCCATATCTTGTATTGATGAGGTGGAGCCTCTCTTTTGAATTTTGAATGTGCAAGACTTGAGGTAGCATGTGTGACTTCTTTGGCTTCTTTGACAAACTAAATTTGAATTTCAAATTTGAATGTGCATCTTCTAAAGATTTGGCTTCTTTAATAAGGAAAAGGATTCTTGAAGATCTTGAATTTCAAACTGCTCTGCAGACTGCACTTTCCTTATTTGGCACTTTCCTTATTTGACACTTTCCTTATTTAGCACTTTCCTTAATGAGCTGAATCTTGAATTTGAATTTTGAATTCTCTTAAGAATTTAAAATTTTAATTTCAAATTACTTTTCTTATTTGGCTCCTTTCAAGTTGCATTTGGCATGCTTGCTCTCCTTTGCTCCATTTTAGGCAGTTTTAGGAGCATTTTTACCAAATTGTCTCTTTACACCATTTTCTGCAAATAAGATTAAAATCACAAAATTAGGCAGAGAAGTGTAAACTAACATCAATAATATCATGATAATATGGTCTAAATTATGCTCTATCAGGGTGCCATAGGAGGTGGGTTTATCAAATCTTTGGATTCCATATCTACTTGTGCGTGTGGGTTTGAGGCTTGTGCCATAGAGTTCCACATCAATATGTCCCTAAACTAAATACACCCACTAAACTAGCAAAAAATAATTTTAAATGTGGCATCCATTTTCTGTTGTGGTTCATAAAATTAGCAAAAAGTATGAAGTTTATCTTGATAAGCTTGTATCTCCTGTGACAGGTTGTAAAGTTACTGCATTTGTGTTCACATATGCAGGTGGTTGATTTGCAGCGTTTGGAGTCCCAGTGGCAGGTCCTTGACTTGCATTGAATGTTGAAGGCCTTTGTGACTGGAAAAAAAAATACAGTTAAAAGATTATAACTAATAGATAATATGTCAATAACATTATAAGTTATAAGTCATGTATATCCTTAATGGTGTATATTGGCAAGTCCATTTATTATGGCCCAATTGCTTGCAATATGTACAAGTGATAGTAAAATGTTTAGTTCTCTTTGCCGGTGGCTTATCGTCTCATTTTCTTCTTACCTTCTTAACCTCCTTAGTTGTCTTATAAGAGATGATGGAACCATTGCAGGGAATGCATCATTAGGTTTTATATCCCTTTAGAGAATTACATGAATTGATCCTTGATAAACCTTCAAATAAGTAGCCAAAAAGTAATACGTAATAGCCTTAAAGTTATTCTCTTACTGTATGCTTGCAAGGCAACTCACTAATGGCTTACCAACCATAAGTACAAGTATCCTTCTCTAGAGCCACAACAAAACAACATAGGCCTTTATGAACTTCAAACTCATCATTCCTCTTTGGTATTAACCTTAGGCACCTGCTCATATTGACAATTTTATTTAATATTTTTTAGCCTTTGGTGTTATTTTATCCTCCTAAGAAGTTGCCTAAGTGTATCTCTTATGGAATCTAGGCATGCACTTTGACCTAACTAAACTAATGATATTTATTAGCTGTTACCCTCTTAACTTATCAACCCAAGCATTCGTTAACTTTGTAATATTATTGGTATAGTCATCACATTTAGCTTGTGGCCAAACATATTTAGATCTACCTCAAACATATTTAGATCTACCTTTAATTTTTCTTTAAGAATTTTAACAATCCAATTTATAGTGCGATTTGAATTCTTAGTACCTATTGACTTACATGAGTATACTCATCTTGTAGACTTTTTATCATGAAAATCATTTTGGTATGCTAAAATAGAGGCATGCAAACTCCAGGGACATTCATCATTACCACAGGATACAATTAGTCTCTTTGTGTCTAATTGCTTTCTGACTAGCTCATAACTCCCTTCAATTGTATAATCTCTTACAACTTCCCTTAACGCATAGACATCTATAAATGAGTGACACACTCTAAAAATATTTTTTGATCCCAGTACATTAGTATGTGTCTGAATACAAACATTGAAAGTATATACTCTTCTTCCTTCTAATAGAATTATCTATTTCATCTGTGTTTGAGGTATCTAACTCATCATCTTTATCACTTCCTAAATAAGAAAAACTATCAGTATCATCTAGGGTGAGCACTTTTTGGTCTAAATTGAAAAATCAAACTGAATTGAACAAAATCGAATCGTTCAGTTTAGGTATTTGGTTTGGTTCAGTTATTAGATTTGACAATATTTGATTTTCAGTTCGGTTCGGTTTATTAACCGAAATTAAAGAGAAAAATCAAACTGACCATGGGTATATATATATAAAATTCATTTTGTTCAACTGCCTCTCCTATTCCTTCTTCTCTCTCTGTGTGTCTCTCTCTCTGAACGACACAAGAAGCCCCTCCTCCCTCACCCAAGCTTCTTCCTTCTACATGATTCTGGCACCTCTTCCTCTCACGACTACTCTTTCTCGAACCGACATATGAGATAGAGAGCTAGACAGATTAGAGCGAGCTTATTATGTCGTTGGTTTCTTCTCCTTGGAGGATCGAGCTTTTTCTTTGTCATCATTTGGTTGCTTCTTCTGCGAGGAGAGCAAGCTTCAAGCATCTTTAGATATATTCTTGTTGCCTTCAAATTTGAGAAGATGGATCGAGAGTTTGGTGGAAATTTTAGTTATATTGTGTAAAATTTTTTTTCTCCCGATTGTTTATTGCAAAGCAATCAATGGCTTTTGGCGATTTCAAATAATGAGAATTTGATATTTCTAGAATTTGATGTTTTTAGTAAATTTGATAATTTTTCATGTATAATTTGGAAATTTGATTATTTGTTTTTGTGATATTATTTGATAGTTTGGTTATGGTTTTCCTAGATTAAAAATGGAAGTGAGGAAGATTTGGGAGTATATGGGGTTGGGAAACGGGAAATTGGCCAACAATGGGTTTATGATTTTTTTTTTAATGTCAGTTTTGTGCTTTCCAAACCGAACCAAACCGAATCAATTTTGATTAGTTTGATTCGATTATTCTTTAATTTTGGTTGTGATTTTTTATAAAATCAATTTTTTGATTTTTTAATTTCGATTGGATTTGGAATCGAACTGACCGAATGCTCACCCTTAATATTATCAATAGATGTATGATCGAACATAATTTCAATACATATTTCATATTGTTCTCAGCATTGAATTGAATATTTTTCATACTAATTTTGTATTTTTTGGTGATATTTCACAAAAAAGCAAAAGAGAAGTGAATTTGATAAAAAAAAAAAGTATTAAAAAGTGCTGAAATTGACTTGACCAATGATTTGGGCAAACCTACCAAATGATCGTGCTTCACAGAACCAAGAATTGCCCAGATTCTCGAGCTAAGTTGACCATATTCCAGTTGATAGATTAGAGCATCAGTTTGTCTAAACCATTGGGCAAATCAACAGTCAGTAGCAGAGGCAGATGTAACGACCCGAAAATCGGACCGCTACATGCGCTAGGATCCGGGTCGACTTAAGGCCGCCGGGACCCGTAGCAAGCCTGACATATAACCTGTAAACCTGTTTAATCCCAAACATGATCAACAAACATACATAAAAATTTTAAACTTTTCCTTTCACTCATCCAACTCAACCTGAACATATACTGTGCATAGTCATAAACATAATCCTGATCCCTCTGTGGGATCTCAACAATGCCTCAATGGCAATACATCATGAGATGAGTTGGCTAACATCTGTATCATCAAATATCTAGGATCATGCATCAACAAGGGATTACAAAACTCATAGGGTCAAGCACATCTATAACCTCAATATACCTCATTACATACATACTGTAATCTCTTACATTACATCATATTACAATTGTCATGTCCACCATCTAACTATTACATACACATACTTCAAAACTCTGGCTAACCTCCTGGTCTACCCTGTACCTGCACATCTGGGGTTAGGGGAGAGGGGTGAGCTACAAAGCCCAGTGAGCAGAATAGTGAAAACATATATTTAAAATCTCATGCCATTATGTAATGCAACACATCACAACAAATCACATCTCGGATGGTATTGTCACCAGTAGTCCTCTACATAGTCCAACTGTGCCGGGACGTAGAATGGGTACAACCGGTCTTTCCCTTAACATAACATATCATACAGTCCAACTGTGCCAGGGACGTAGAATGGGTACAACCTGGACTTCCTCTTACATCGTGCCAGGGACGTAGAATGGGTACAACCTGGACTTCCATACCATATCATGCCATAACATCATCATATCATATGAGGACTAAAGGATCATCCAATGACCAATCCACATCAACATCATAAATGCAATGCAACATATTCGTGAATACTAATGCAAGCAACCTACTATATCTCATGGCATTCATGATGCATGGATCATGCTCAAAATTCATATTTCGTTATTTTAAAACTTAAGGTTTATTCCACTCACCTCTGGCTAGCTCTGATAAACTCTGTAGCAGCTGGCTCACTGCTGGGGTCCTCGGTTCCTCGGGTCCGAACCTACACAGGTGGACTCCAATGAGGGACCAAACATACATAAACATAACTCTAATATACTCCCCAAAAACCCCCTAAAACATCATGAAACAACTACATAAAAACATGCAAGAAATGGCTGGACAGGGCACTTTCGGCGGCACCTTCGGCGGCCGAAAGTCCCAGACAAAGGCGAAACTCATGCATGTTCGGCGGCACCTTCGGCGGCCGAAAGTCCCAGACAGAGACGAAAGTCTCTTTTCGGGGGCAACTTCGGCAACCGAAAGGCCTGCCTCCCCAGCCATGTTCGGCGGCCGAAAGTGCCTTCGGCTGCCGAACCTGGTTTCTGCCAAAGGGCAGAAACTTGGCTCCTTTATGCACATTTGCCTCCCAACTCTCAAATCATGCATAAACTTGTTCTAAAACATGCATACACACCATACATCACACCTAGGGGTCCCAAACTATCATATACCCCAACTACAACACTTCAAACACACAAAAACAACATACATTGTTCAAATCATCATCAAAACCCATAAACTCAACTTAAAGCCTAACATGCATTTCTACCCCATAAAACAACTTAAAACTTACTTAAAACACATAAGGAGCTTAAGATCGGCTCTTACCTCTTGAAGATCGAGAGGGAGACGACCTAAACTTGGAGATCCACGAAAATGAGCTCCTGAGTTCCCAAAGCTCCAAAACTTGTTTCAAAAGTTCAAAACCTTCAATGCAAGCTTAAAACTCAAGAAAAAGGTGGGGATTTGAAGGAAGAACACTAGATTTGGGGAGAGGGAGGTCGGAAGCTAACTGTGGCCGAAAATGGGAGAAAGCTCGCCCATTTCGGCTAAGTGACCCTTTTATAGTGGCTGGCCAGGCCACGTTCGGGGGCCGAACTTGCCTCCGCATGCATGCCATGTTCGGCGGCCGAACTTGACTTTCGGCGGCCGAACCTGAACTTCCCTCACTCATGCTTTCGGGGGCCTAACGTGCCTCCAACACGCATGCATGTTCGGCGGCCGAACTTGACTTTCGGCGGCCGAACCTGGGTTTTCCTCCAAAGACTTTTCATGCAAAAACTCATTTAATTTTCATACTTAAACCATGAAATACCTTAAAACATTTTATGAAAACATGTTTCTACCCTACTAGAGGCTTCCGACATCCGAGATTCCACCGGACGGTAGGAATTCCGATACCGGAGTCTAGCCGGGTATTACAGCAGACCTGACAGTGAGCAGAAAAATAATTTAATTTTGAAATAAAAGATCAGATCTCCTCATTCAAAGCCGCGGGACCCACTCGATTTTCCCGCCTTCAGTGCGGCACAATATCCTACTCAAATCAAAGAGTTCTATCATAAATTGAAACATATTAAAAGAAAGATTCATAATTTGAAGTAAAGAATATTTTCTATTCCCAAAACGATTCTACTAGGTTTGAGCACCTATTTAAGCCCATCTTTGTGAACAGTAGCATCATCTTTGACATCTCTCTCTTTCAGCCGATTCTCTTTTCTCTTCTCTTTTATATTTTCTTTCAAAGCCATGAGTGGCTAAACTATTTATTTCTAAATTTCAGTTTATCCATGAATTGTGAGATCTAAACATAATTGTTTATCTTTTATTCTTCTAATATTTATGCAATTTCAGTTCTTAATATTATTATTGCTTTGTTATTTGATCAATAGGGCCCATTGTTCATATTTTCAAAGTGATATATTATTGGTTTGGATGCTTAAAGTCCGTAATTGCTTAAGTTATTCAACAACAAGTAACAATTAGTGTAGCTCACTAAGAAATTGTATGATCTAGCTTAAACTCACCACGCGATTTAGTTTATTAGTTAGAACTGAGTCTCCCTAATTCTTAAGGCAATTGATAAATTAAAATCTCAAGATGTTCTTTGAGCGATTTGTTGACTAAGGTTAATTAGCGAACGTTTTCTAATTAATTTACACCTAAGGAGAGACTGGTTATGAGGAGCGTCTTCCATAACTAAAACTAATTTATTGGAATGAATAAAGGTATTCTTATTTCTATGATCAATTCCTAAAACTGAAATGGATCCTAATCTTCAACTAGAATTTATTTGCATTGATTTTATTTTCTCTTGATTATTGCTTTCTTTAATTGCTTTTCATTTAGCTCATCGTAAAAAAAAACCCCCTTTTTTACCTTTTATTTTATTTTCCTAGTTCATTGTTGGGAAATTCTTAGTATCAATTCCTTGTGGATTCGACTCTATTCATTCTATACACAATTCATATTTGTTAGTTCTTAATAGGTTATTTTTTGTGGTTTCGATACTTATCAATGTATGACTTAACTCTTTATCATAGGACACCTCCTTTTCAGTATTGAAATCCTTATCTTCGTTATCAAAAAAAGATAGTTTACAATCACTTTCAATCTTAACTTCATCTTCTAAATGTTCCTCATTTACTTTAACTCTACAAGTGCCCCTATTGCCCCTATCACTAATTCCTCTAATTCCCTTACACCCTTGCTCGTAATACTCTTCATTTCTTTCCCTTAATGCCTCTTTCACCTCTACTCCTAATGCCTCTTTCACCCCTTTCTCTAATAATATTATTTTGTGTCAAAGGAACATCATTTTTAGGAGCTAACTACTCACTACAAATAGATGCAAGTGTGTATGCTGCAGGTGTTAAAGTTCTTGGATTCTAATTTCTTAAGCACTCCCAACTTTGTATCCTATTTAGTCTGCGTGTATGACTGCCTCTTAAAGGCACATTCCTACCTCTACCCTTACCACTTCTAGCATTCTTCATAAAGGATAAACTAGGCAACATACCGTGTTAATTTCAAATTGTGTCCCAAAGCTATTATCCACAATATTATCAGATTGTGTCCTAGAGCTATTACTCGCAATATTATCATTAGATATCTCAACATATAAAGGCTCAAACTTCTTTGACATATTACTTTTCACTATTATATTATCTTTGTAAATATTTAACACTAACAATAAATCTAAATCATCCTTTGTTTTCATTCTATTTTCACACACAAAATGTACAACTTTATACATCAGTCTAAAATGCATATGCACATCATATAATAATCTTATATATGAATATATACTTGTAAATACTTTCTTGAATTTAGCAAATTGCCCCTCGTACTATATTTACAGACTATATCTCTCGGCAAACTCTATTACCCAAAATAATGGATGTACAAATTTTATGTCTCAGGAAACTTCACAACAAATTCACAAACTGAACAACATTAAAAAAGGATAGAATCAAACATGCTCATTTACCTGAAATAATGGATACACAAATACTATCATAAAACTAACTAAATATACTCATGAAAAAAAAAAAAAGAGAGTTCTCCCAAATAAAACATTCTTGCTTTCTCTAGAAACCTTTGGCTGGACCACAAATGGGAGATAAAAGCCAAAAAAATCTCAACAATATGGTTCTCAATTCCATGATAATTTCCATCCAATAGGTTACAACTTACGCTTCAACTACCTAAGAGAAGAACAAGAGGACACTTAATTGAAGTTTGCAAACAATATTTGAATCACAAAAGCAACACATTATCAATAATTTGAGAGAGAGAAAAATGAATACTTTAGAAATTAGGGATTGTGTTCTCTGACTCGTTTAGTTTAGAGGGGATTTTATTTTAAGGTAGAGATAAGTGAGGTCATCTAAGGCTTTTTCTTGATGGCTAATAAAGAAAATGGGTAGAAACTAATGGATGTATTACTAGTTAACAAAATCAAAATATAAGAGCATTTTAATATATTTTTAAAATTATAAGGATATTTATATTAATTATCCCTTAATTTAATTATTATTTTAAACATTAATAAAAATTTCAACAGTTTTAATTGGATAATATTTCAATTTAATTTAGTTAACTAAACGATGACCCTAGTGATACAAATCTAATAGGACAAATTTCTAACAATGGTGTGGAGCAAACTTATATCATTCAAATGGATCTAAAAGGAGTTCAAAATCATATTCATATGATCCATATATATTTGGGGCGTGTTTCAACTCATATGGGAAAAATTTGGTGCAACACTTGCAATCATAGGCTTAGGGAGCGTAATCAAATCTATGGGCTAAAACTACACAAAGGGAAGCCTAAAATGAAGATCAGAAAAGGCCTTTGTGAAGATTCAGTTTTGTTATGATGGGCTTGCTATGTTTTATTATTTAAACACTTATTTTATTTTAGCTTTGTTTGGGCTTATATTCTGATCATATTTTATCTTTTAAGTTTTAGAGTGTTGGGCCATGTTTTGGGCTTATATTTTAATACTTATGTATTTGATGTGTTATTTTAGCGTGTGATTGGACTTGGGTCTTGTGTATAGTTCGGCCAGGCCTAAGAAGAGTGTCTTAGGGTTTTATTTTCTCTCCTTACTATATAAGGATAAGAAACACTTGTAAGAGGCAGTTTTGAATCTAAATTTTCAGAATTCTTTTCATGCCTTTGACATGTATTGCTTTGAGTGAGAGTGAGGATTTGCTTTCATCAATTGCACCAGGAATCTTGGATAACTTATCAACTATTCGTTGTAGCGTTTGTCAGATTCTCATATAAATCCTTCGATCATTGGTGTTTCTGTAATACCCGGCTAGACTCTGGTATCGGAATTCCTACCGTCCGGTGGAATCTCGAATATCGAAAACCTCTAGAAGGGTAAAATCATGTTTTTATGAAATATTTTAATGTGTTTTATTGATTTTAAGTAAGAAAGAAACTGAATTTTAAATGAAAAAGACCATGGAGGCATTTCCAGGTTCTGCCGCCGAACATTGGATAGTTTAGGGGGGCAAGTTAGGCTTCCGAAAGTGGTTCAGGTTCGGCTGCCGAACCTCGTGTTCGGCCGCAGAACTTGCATGAGTTTTGGAGGCACTTTAGGCTGCCGAAAGGTGGTCTGGCCAGCCCCTATAAAAGGGCTCCATGGCCGAAACGGGCGAGCTTTCTCCCCATTTTCGGCCAACGGTGAGTCCATGCTCTCCCATGGTTGATTTTTGATGTCCTTCCTCAAATCTTTCAAGTTTTAACAAGTTTTAACTTGGTTTGAAGATATTTGAGCAAAAAGAGTGAAGTTGGAAACTTGGAGACCTTAGGAGCTCGATCTCTCCCATCTCCGATGTAACGACCCGAAAACCGGACCGCTACCGGCGCTAGGATCCAGATCGACTTAAGGCCGCCGGGACCCGTAGCAAGCCTGACATACAACCTGTAAACCTGTTTAATCCCATACATGATCAACAACATACATAAAATTTGAACTCTTCTTTTCTTTTACCAAGCTCAACCTGTGCATGCAAGTAAGCATATACATAAACATAAACATAAACCTCACACTGGAGCCCTAACCAATTGCTCCAATGGGGTATCTCATCATACACAAGCTTGGTAGAACATAAGCATCATAAAATATAGATCATTTTTACAAAAGGGATTACTATATAAACTCGGTCAAGCACAATTTCTAAACCTCAATCTCAAAATCAACATTTACATGACATAACTATACATAACTTTTACATCATTTTACAATTTATCATGTCCACATTCTAACTATTACATACACATGACTTCATTCATCTCGACTTCTCTGCCTAGCCCGTACCTGCAACCCTGGGGGATTAGGGAAAGCGGTGAGCTACTAGAGCCCAATGAGCAGAATAAATAAAACATTATATTAACATTTCATGCTTTCATGGAATGCATCACATCACAAACATATCACATCAAGGATGAACTTGTCACCAGTAGCCCTCTACATATCCAATAGCGCCAGAACGTAGAATGGGTCCTGATCTTTCTCTTACATAGTGCCAGCGAACGTAGAATGGGTCCCACTGGTCTTTCATTCCATACCGTACATATCATATCGTCACATCATGGGTCGAGGACTATGGATCATCCAACGTTCATCCACATCAACAACAAAATATGCAATGCAACATATTCGTGAATTCTAATGCAAACAACCTAGTATATCTCATGGCATTAATGATGCGTGAATCATGCTAAAATGTCCATTATTTGCTTTAAAACGTAATGAGTTATTCCACTCACCTCTGGATAGCTCTGACCAGACACTGGAGTAGCTGACTCACTGCTGGGGTCCTCGGTTCCTCGGGTTCAAACCTACATAGGTGGACTCAAATGAGGGACCAAACATACATGAACATAACTCTAAACTACTCCCCAAAAACCCCATAGAACATCATGAAACAATCATAGAAAAACATGCAAAGGAGGGCTGGACAGGCCACTTTCGGCGGCAGGTTCGGCGGCCGAAAGTCCCTCCAGAGCCGAAAGTCAAGCAGGTTCGGCGGCACCTTCGGCGGCCGAAACTCCCAGACAGAGACGAAACTCAAGCATGTTCGGCGACACTTTCGGCGGCCGAAACTGCCCTTTAGAGACGAAAGTCCTCTTTCGGGGGCAGGCTTCGGCAGCCGAAGGCTGCCTCCACAAGCGGGTTCGGCGGCCGAAAGTTCCTTCGACGGCCGAACCTGAGTTTCTCCAAAGTGGCAGAAACTCAGCTCCAACATGCACAAACGCCTCCCAACCTTTCAAACATGCAAAAACCTATTCTACAACACTCCCAATCATACACAATCAAGCATACAAGTTCATAGGGGTCTCAAACTAGCCTAAACCCCAACTACAACACATCAAACATACCCACATTGCTCAAGAACACACATTAAACCCATAAACTCAAAACAACCTAAACATGCATTTCAACTCCATAAACTTGTATAAAACTTGTTTAAAACACATTATAAGCTAGAGATCGACTCTTACCTCTTGAAGATCGAGAGTAGAGGCGATCTAACTTGGAGTTGGGAGAGATTTAGCTCCTTGGGTCTCCAAGCTCAAAACTTGTTCTTATACTCGAAATCTTCAAAACAAAGTGAAAACTAGTGAAAGTCGTGAAAGATTTGAAGGAAGAAACTCAAGATCGGTGAGGGGCGGCGGAGAGCTCACCTTGGTCGAAAATGGGGAAAAAGCTCGCCCGTTTTCGGCTAAGGGACCCCTTTATAGGTGGCTGGCCAGGCCACATTCGGGAACCGAACGTGCCTCCGCATGCATGCCATGTTCGACGGCCGAACATAAGGTTCGGCGGCCGAACCTGGACTTCCCTCACTTATGCTTTCGAGGGCCTAATAGCGCTCCCGAAGGCATGCATGTTCGGCGGCCGAACTTGAGGTTCGGCGGCCGAACTTGAGGTTCGGCGGCCGAACCTGAGTTTTCCTCCAAGGCTATTTTCATACAAAAACTCATTTATTTCTTGATTAAAAACATAAAACACATTAAAACATTTTATGAAAACATGATTTTACCCTTCTAGAGGTCTCCAACACCTGAGATTCCACCGGAGAGTAGGAATTCCGATACCGGAGTCTAGCCGGGTATTACATTCTCCCCCCCTTAAGAACATTCGTCCCCGAATGTTCCACAACTAGTACTTGCAAGGCATAACACACATCATACACATAAAACACACATAAAACTAACCTCAGAAGAGATAAGGGTACTGCTGGAGCATGGACTCCTGTGTCTCCCAAGTGCATTATTCCAAATTGTGGTGGTTCCACAGGACTTTCACCATCGGGATTTCCTTGTTTCTCAGCTTCCTGATCTCGGTGTCTATGATCCGTACTGGCTGCTCAACATAAGTGAGATCTTCTTGGATCTCCACATCAGGCTCACTAAGAATCTTGCCCGAATCTGACACAAACTTCCTCAACATGGAAATATGGAAAACCGGATGGATTCTTTCCATTGAAGCAAGTAATTCCAGCTTGTACGAGACATTCCCAATCTTTTGCAAGATTTCAAAGGGTCCGATGTATCGTGGGGCTAGTTTACCTTTCTTCCCATAGCGAACCACTCCTTTCATAGGAGACACCTTGAGCAATACTAGATCCCCCTCCTGAAATTCTACTTGCCTTCTGCGGATGTCTGCATAACTCTTCTGTCTGCTTGCAGCAGTCTTGATCCTTTCTCTGATTATGGGTACCACCCTACTGGTGATCTCTACTAGCTCAGGCCCTGCCAAGGCCTTTTCTCCAACCTCTTCCCAGCAAACAGGTGATCTGCACTTCCTCCCATACAAAGCTTCATATGGAGCCATCCCGATGCTAGCATGATGACTGTTATTATAGGCAAACTCCACCAAAGGTAGATGTTGCCTCCAAGAACTGCCAAAGTCCAGCACACACATTCTGAGCATATCCTCTATTGTCTGGATGGTCCTTTCTGATTGTCCGTCCGTCTGTGGATGGAAAGCAGTGCTAAAATCCAACCTGGTACCCATGGCATTCTGCAGACTCCGCCAAAACCTGGAGGTGAACTGAGGTCCTCTATCGGACACTATTGAAACAGGAACCCCATGCAGCCTGACAATCTCATCAACATACACCTGCGCCAACTTGTCCACAGAATAGCCACTCCTGACAGGAATGAAGTGAGCAGATTTGGTGAGTCTGTCCATAATCACCCATATGGAGTCCAATCTGTTGGACGTCGCCGGTAACCCCACTACGAAGTCCATAGCTATATTCTCCCATTTTCACTCTGGAATAGGTAGCGGGTTAAGCATTCCAGCCGGCTTCTGATGTTCCAGCTTCACCCTCTGACACACTTCGCAGGCTGACACAAACTGTGCCACTTCTCTCTTCATAGCTGGCCACCAACAAACCTTCTTCAGATCTTGATACATCTTGGTGGCTCCGGGGTGAACGCTGTATCTTGCATTATGAGCCTCTCTCATAATGTCTCCTTTTAGCCCTATGTCGTCTGGTACACACAATCGGCTCCCATAGCGGAGGATCCCCTTGTTGTCGAATCTGAACTCACTATCTTTGCCTGACTGAACAGCCCTGGCAATCTTCACTAATTCTGGGTCCTTATGCTGTTTCTAAGCCACCTGCTCCAGAAACACGGGTGCCACTCTCATCTGAGCAATCAATGCACCTGTACCAGACAACTCCAACTGTAGACCTTCATCAATAAGCTTGTAAAACTCCTTCACCACTGGTCTCCTCTCCGCCGTGATGTGGGATAGACTGCCTAGTGATTTCCAGCTTAGGGCGTCTGCCACAATATTCGCCTTACCCGGATGGTACTGAATCTTGCAATCATAATCACTCAGCAGCTCTACCCATCTTCTCTGTCTCAAGTTCAAATCTCTTTGACTCAGGATGTACTGCAGGCTCTTATGATCTGTGAAGATCTCACATTTAACCCCATAGAGGTAGTGCCTCCACATCTTGAGGGCAAAGATTACTGCTGCCATCTCCAGGTCATATGTGGGGTAATTCAACTCATGCTTCTTCAGCTGTCTAGAAGCATAAGCAATCACCCTTTCATTCTGCATTAACACAAAACCCAAACCTACTCGGGATGCATCACAGAAAACTGTGAAATCCTCATTGCTAGCTGGCAAAGCTAACACTGGTGCTGACGTTAACCTCTTCTTAAGCTCTTCAAAACTCTCTTCGCACTGGTCAGTCCACACAAACTTCTGATTCTTCCTGGTTAGTCTAGTCAGAGGAGTTGCAATTTTTGAGAAGTCCTGAACGAACCTCCTGTAGTAACCTGCCAATCCCAAGAAACTTCTAATCTCTGTCACTGAAGTGGGTCTAGGCCAGTTAGCCACAGCTTCTATCTTCTTGGGGTCCACCTCTATCCCATCCTCTGACACTACATGCCCCAAGAATGAAATGCTCCTCAGCCAGAACTCACACTTAGAGAACTTGGCATACAAGCCATGTTCCCTCAAGGTCTGCAGAACCAACCTCAGATGATGGGCATGCTCCTCTAGAAAAACATCCTGAAATTCTCTGATAACTGGCACTGAGGCTGGCTCCCTAACCTGACTAACTAGCTCTCTCACATGAGCCAAATACCCCTGACATCCCTTCCTAAGCAACCTACGAGCCTGAAGAGCTGATATCAGACCTCTAGGTGTACCCCTCTTGTCTCCTCTGAAGACGACCTCTGTCCCGTTCTGATCTTTGAACCTGACTACCTTGTCTCTGCAGTCCAAGGTAGCACCATGGGTAGATAGCCAATCCATCCCTAGAATGACGTCAAAATCTGTCAAATCTAGAGAACCACAAGGTCGGCAGAAAGGCATCTTCCCTCAACAAAAACTGGACTGTATTGGCAGACTGACTCTGCCACTGACGGGTCACACTTGGGTCCACTAACCCATAGGGGACACTCTAACCCAGAGACCATCAGACCCAACCTCTCAACAGCTCTCAGAGAAATAAAAGAATGAGATGCACCCGGGTCCATTAATGCATACACATCAGAACACCCAATGATGAGATTACCTGACACCACTGTAACGACCCCAAAATGGACCGTCACCGGCGCTAGGATCCAGGTCGACTTAAGGCCGCCAGAACCCGTAGCAAGCCTGCTCTACTCTCTGTGTACCTGTAAAACTCATACATGATCATACATTTTCTGTGAAAATAAAACTCTTTTCTGAACCAAGGCTTAACTTGTGCATGCACTATCTCTGTACTCTGTACGCTGTATCCCTGACTAGAGCTTGCTCTAGATGGGTTAACTCATACCTGTTAAGCCTGGTTTCACATACAGGAAAACATACATACATATACAGATCATGTACAACACATACATCACTAGGTCAAGCAACAACTATTACAACTCTTATTACATGTCCACTCTAAGCTATTACAGCTCTCTTTACTTTTTCTGTACTCTGCTGGACTGTCCCTGTACACTGTACACTGAACCTGCAAAACTGGGGTTAAGGGAGTGGGATGAGCTCTATAGCCCAGTGAGTAGAACAGTAAAGCATCTCAGTAAAATATGATCTCATGGAATGCACCATATCACAGACAAGCCACATCAAGAGTAAACCTGTCACCACATAGTCCCAGTAACTCTGTGCCAGGGCGTAGAATCGAGCACCTGGTCTTCCTGTCATATATGTATATGTGTATATAACACCTCTGTACTTACCATTGCCAGGGCGTAGTCAAAGGCTCCTGGGCTTTGCTATACCTGCCAGGGCGTAGTCAAAGGCTCCTGGACTTCTCTATACCTGCCAGGGCGTAGTCAAAGGCTCCTGGACTTCCTGTCTGAGACTATTGGATCATTCAGCATTCACTCACATCACCAATTAACGATGCAATGCAACATATTCGTGAATACTAATGCAAGCAACCTATGGCATAAACATGATGCATGAGATATGCTAAAAGCAGTTTGTGGTTCAATTAAAAGTCATAAGTTTAGTTCCACTCACCTCTGGCTATCTGGACTGACTGACTCTGCAGGCTCTGAACCTCTGGAGCAGTACTCACTGCTGCTCTCTCTGGTTCCTCTGGTCTGTACCTATACAGATGGACTCAAATGAGGGACCAAACAAACGTAGAAATAACGCTCTTAAACTGCCCCAAGAATCCCCTTAACCTCACTCACCTATCCCTGCAAAGCATGCAAAAGAAAGCTGGACAGGACACTTTCGGCGGCAGGTTCGGCGGCCGAATGTCCTCTCCAGAGACGAAACTCAAGCACCTTCGGCGGCACCTTCGGCGGCCGAATCCCCCAAACAGAGCCGAACATGCAAAAACACTCGAGGGCAAGCTGTGGCCACTAAGCCACCATGCAGGAGGTTCGGCGGCCGAATGAACCTTCGGCTGCCGAACCTGAGTTCATCCAGAACTCAGCTTCAACGGCAAACCATCTCCTCCTTCCCTTCAACACGTTCTAACATGCATCCTTCACGTATTCAACACACAAGTATATGTTCACAGGGGTCCAAAACTAGCTAATAACCCCAAACAACAAAACAAACATAACACATCAACATGTATACATACATAAATCATCAAAAACTACCATGAATAACCTAAGCATGCTTCTCTTTCCTTTCACTCTTCAGAAAACATATAAACAGGGTCTAAAACTGCCCTTACCTCTGGAAACAGGAAGATACACACACTGAACAAAGGAAAAACAGATCAACCTCTCGTCAACCTCTCAAAATCTCAAAAACGTAACTTTTGTTTCTCTCAACTCTCAACACCTTTGCAAGCACCTCAAACTGCTGTAAGAACAACCAAAAACATGTACAGATGAGTCATAAGAGACATGGTCATTCCATGGCAAGAATCTGAGGCCAACACTTGTCACAAAAACCATGACTCAGCTCACTAGCCAACTCAGCTTCGGCTGCCCAAGCGCATGCGAAACCATGCAACATTCGGGGGCCGAACTTGAATACATTGGGCACTTTCGGCGGCCGAACTTAGCTAAAGTCTTCATGAACTATTTTTTCTTCAAAACTCAAAACTATATAACTTAGAAACCTTAAAACACATCATAACACTAGAAAACAAAACTCCTACCCTTTTCTCGACTCCCAGCACCCCGGATTCCACCAGACAATAGGAATTCCGGTGCCGGATTCTAGCCGGGTATTACATTCTCCCCTCCTTAAGAACATTCGTCCTCGGATGTTCCTAAAACACACAAATAATTAACACATAAAACGGAGAAAACTAACCTCAAAACAAATATGGATACTGCTGGAGCATAGACTCCCGCGTTTCCCAGGTGCACTCTTCTAGATTATGGTGATTCCACAGAACTTTCACCATCGGAATCTCCTTGTTCCTTAGCTGTCTGATCTGCGTGTCCAGAATCCGTACTGGCTGCTCTATATAGGTGAGATCCGTATGAATCTCCACCTCAGGCTCACTCAGAACCTGATTGGGATCTGACACAAACTGTCGTAGCATAGAAACATGAAATACCGGGTGAATTCTCGCCATAGAAGCAGGTAAATCCAGCTTATACGACACATTTCCGATCCTCTGCAACACCTCAAAGGGTCCAATGTACCGTGGAGCCAATTTACCTTTCTTTCCAAAACGAACCACGCCTTTCATTGGAGACACTTTCAGCAATACCCAATTACCCTCTTGAAACTCTAACTGCTTTCTGCGAATGTCTGCATAACTTTTCTGTCTACTCTGAGCTGTTCTGATTCTCTCTCTGATCATGGGCACCATTCTACTGGTAATGTCTACTAACTCTGGTCCTGCAAGAGCCTTCTCTCCTATCTCTTCCCAACAAACAGGGGATCTGCACTTCCTCCCATATAATGCTTCATAAGGAGCCATCCCAATGCTAGCATGATGACTGTTATTGTAGGCAAACTCCACCAAAGGTAGATGCTGCCTCCAAGAACCGCCAAAAGCTAACACACATAGTCGAAGCATATCCTCTATGGTTTGGATGGTCCTTTCTGACTGTCCATCAGTCTGTGGGTGGAAAGCAGTACTAAAATCCAATCTCGTGCCCATCGCACTTTGCAGACTCCGCCAAAAGCGGGAGGTAAACTGAGGTCCTCTGTCTGACACTATAGACACTGGAACTCCATGTAATCGCACTATCTCATCCAGATAGACCTGTGCCAACTTATCCACAGCATAGTTACTCCGTACTGGAAGAAAATGAGCAGATTTCGTGAGTCTGTCCACAATCACCCATATCGAGTCTATCCTGTTGGACGCTACTGGTAAACCCACTACAAAATCCATGGCTATGTTCTCCCATTTCCACTCTGGAATCGGTAATGGGTTAAGCATTCCGGCTGGTTTCTGATGCTCTAATTTCACCCTCTGACAAACCTCACAGGCTGTCACGAACTGCGCCACTTCTTTCTTCATGGCTGGCCACCAATAGACCCTTTTCAGATCCTGATACATCTTGGTGGCTCCTGGGTGAACACTATACCTCGCATTATGAGCTTCCCTCATAATGTCTTCCTTCACACTGCCCCTATCTGGTACACAAAGTCGACTCCCAAAACGAAGGATCCCTTTGCTGTCAAATCTGAACTCTGCACTATTGCCTGACTGAACAGTCCTGGCAATTTTCATCAACTCAGGGTCCTCATGCTGTCTCTGAGCTATCTGCTCCAGAAACACAGGTGTCACTCTCATCTGTGCTATCAATGCACCTGTACCAGACAATTCTAGCTGTAATCCCTCGGCAAAGAGCTTATAAAGCTCCATCACAACTGGTCTCCGCTCTGCTGCTATATGGGATAAACTGCCTAGTGACTTCCGGCTTAGGGCGTCTGCGACAACATTCGCCTTACCCGGATGATACTGGATTTTACAATCATAATCACTGAGCAATTCGACCCACCTTCTCTGCCGCAAATTCAGCTCTCTCTGACTTAAGATGTACTGTAAACTCTTGTGATCAGTGAAGATCTCGCATTTGACCCCGTAGAGGTAATGCCGCCACATCTTAAGTGCAAAGATAACTGCTGCCATCTCTAGATCATGGGTAGGGTAATTCAACTCGTGCTTCTTCAACTGTCTAGAAGCATAAGCTATTACTCTATCACTCTGCATCAATACACAACCCAATCCCACTAGAGATGCATCACAGAACACTGTGAACTCTTCATCACTACCAGGCAGAGCTAACACTGGTGCTGTGGTCAATCTCCTTTTGAGCTCCTCAAAGCTCTCTTCACACTGGTCTGACCAGATAAACTTCTGGTTCTTCTGAGTCAATTTGGTCATAGGAGCTGCTATCTTTGAGAAGTCCTGTACGAACCTCCTGTAGTAACCTGCCAGTCCCAGAAAGCTTTTAATCTCAGTCACTGTCGTGGGTCTGGGCCAGTTAGCTACAGCCTCTATCTTCTTGGGGTCTACCTCAATACCCTCTGCTGATACCACATGTCCCAAGAAGGCAATGCTCCGTAACCAAAACTCACACTTCGAGAACTTGGCATATAAACCATGCTCTCTCAATGTCTGCAGAATGATCCTCAGATGCTGGGCATGCTCCTCTGCATCTCTGGAATACACTAAGATATCATCGATAAACACAATGACAAAGTGATCCAGAAACTCACTGAAGACTCTATTCATGAGATCCATAAATGCTGCAGGGGCGTTAGTCAACCCGAACGGCATCACTAAGAACTCATAATGCCCATATCTGGTCCGGAAAGCTGTCTTAGGCACATCTGCCTCTCTGACTCTCAACTGATGATACCCAGATCTCAGATCTATTTTCGAGAAACAACCTGCTCCAGCTAGCTGGTCAAATAGATCATCAATCCGAGGTAAGGGATACCTATTCTTGATAGTGACCTTGTTCAACTGTCTGTAGTCGATACAAAGTCTGAGGGATCCATCCTTCTTTCTGACAAAGAGCACTGGAGCACCCCAAGGTGAGGTACTAGGGCGGATGAAACCCTTATCTACCAAGTCCTGCAACTGTTCTTTCAACTCTTTTAACTCTGCTGGCGCCATCCTGTAGGGAGGAATAGAGATAGGTCTAGTACCTGGTAGTAATTCAATTTCAAACCCTATCTCCCTATCAGGTGGTAGTCCTGGCAAATCGTCTGGGAACACATCAAGAAACTCTCGGACTACTGGTACTGTGGCTGGTTCCCTCACCTGACTGTCTAGCTCTCTTACATGAGCTAGAAACCCCTGACAACCCCTCCTAAGCAAACGACGAGCCTGAAGGGCTGAAATCATACCTCTGGGTGTACCTCTCCTGTCTCCTCTGAAGACACACTCTGACCCATCCTGGTCTCTGAGACTCACTAACTTCTCTCGACAGTCCAACGTAGCACTATATGCAGATAGCCAATCCATCCCTAGAATGACATCAAAATCTGTCAAGTCTAGAACCACAAGGTCAGCTGGAAGGCATCTACCCTCTATGAATACTGGACTGAAACGACAGACTGACACTGCCACTGATGGGTCACATCTAGGTCCACTGACCCAGAGAGGATACTCTAACTCAGAACTGATCAAACCCAATCGCTCTATGGCTCTCGAAGCAATAAAGGAATGAGAAGCACCGGGGTCCATCAAAGCATACACATCTGAACACCCAATGATGAGATTACCTGACACCACTGTGTTCGACGTGTTAGCCTCCTCCTGTGTCACTGTGAAAATCCGTGCTGGGGCTACCGGATTTCCACCTCGGGAACCTGCTGCTGAAGTAGAGGCTGCCCCTCTCCCTCTACCTCTGCCACCAGTCTGAGGCATGACTGGAGCTGCTGGCCGTACAACTGGCTGTACCACACTGCCTGAACTCATCTGCTGGGATGGTGCAAAAGTCATCTGCGGACAATCCCGAGCAATATGCCCTTCCTGTCCACATCGAAAACAAGCTGTAGATCCCAACCGACAAACTCCTCCATGTGGTTTTCCGCATCGTCTGCAGACTGGAGCTGTGCCAGAGCTGGAGCCACTACCTATTCCCAGACCTGACTTTACTTTATTCCAGAACTTACTCTTTGTTCCTTTTGCTCTATCCCATCTTTTACTGCTTGGTGTGGGGGCTTTAGAACCCGAAGCCTGTGCCTTTGACTGTTTCTGAATATTGGCACTAGCTTCCATTTTCCTGGCTGCGTCCACTATCGAGTGAAAACTCTCCTTCTCAGCTGGAAGGATCAAGGAAGCATACCTAGGATGCAGTCTCATAGTATATCTCCTTGCTTTCTTCTGATCAGTATCATAGGCTTGACCCACGTACTGAAGCAGATCCAGGAACTTATCTGTAAATTCATCAACACTCATCTCATCTGTTTGTCTCAACTGTTCAAATTCAATTACTTTCATCTCCCTCGAACTGTCAGGAAAAGCCCACCCTGCAAACTCATTGGCGAACTCTCCCCATGACATGCTGTCCATTCTAGGCTCCACATAATTCTTAAACCATTCTCTGGCCTTCTTGCATTTTAATGTGAAACCTGCCATCTCAATGGCTCTCCTATCATCTGCTCCCAATTCACTGGTTATCATCCTAACTGCTCTGAGGTAATCGAATGGATCATCTCCCGTGTTGTATTTAGGAGCATCCAATTTCAAGTACTCCGTCATTGGGACTTTACCTCCAGATGAGCTAGGTTCATGTCTGTCAACAACAGGGGCTACTGGTTCTGGTGGTAGTACTGGTTCATTTGGCTCTAGGTGTGCTGCACTTGGATGGGTAGGGGAAGAGGGATACATCGGATATGGTGGATAATAAGGATAAGGCATATAAGGCATGTAAGGAGGATATGGCACAAAACTCGAGTACTCCGACATACCTCCCATCGGATACTCTGGATAGCCAAAACCTGAGGTCTGAGCACCTCCCTGCGACTCTCCCATACCTTCCTCAAAACTGCCTATACCCATGCTGTCATCTCTAGACTGATCAATCTCCATAGCTTCCCTCCTTTCCTCTGATCCTCCCCTAGCTGTTCCTCTTCTGCTCTCGTCGACAGACCTTCTAGGGTCTATTGACGTACCTTCCCTGCTAGATCGCTGAGACCTTGCTCTTGGCAATGCAGGAGGACGAGCAGCTGGTCTCTCATTCTCTGGTGGGACTCCAGTCAATCGAGCTGATCGACGAGTTCCGCGCATCTTTACTCTCTGGAAACACAACATATAACATACCACTTTAGCACATAAACATCACATAGCAATCATACACATGCAATACTCATGGCATCTCAAACAGATAGGACTCAAGACCCTATCCTAGTGGACATAATTTCCTATTGTGCTTGACCACTTCTACCCTGTCTGAGCCCAACACTGTCTCTATAGGTCCGATCATGTGAACCTAGGGCTCTGATACCAATCTGTAACGACCCCAAAATGGACCGTCACCGGCGCTAGGATCCAGGTCGACTTAAGGCCGCCAGAACCCGTAGCAAGCCTGCTCTACTCTCTGTGTACCTGTAAAACTCATACATGATCATACATTTTCTGTGAAAATAAAACTCTTTTCTGAACCAAGGCTTAACTTGTGCATGCACTATCTCTGTACTCTGTACGCTGTATCCCTGACTAGAGCTTGCTCTAGATGGGTTAACTCATACCTGTTAAGCCTGGTTTCACATACAGGAAAACATACATACATATACAGATCATGTACAACACATACATCACTAGGTCAAGCAACAACTATTACAACTCTTATTACATGTCCACTCTAAGCTATTACAGCTCTCTTTACTTTTCCTGTACTCTGCTGGACTGTCCCTGTACACTGTACACTGAACCTGCAAAACTGGGGTTAAGGGAGTGGGATGAGCTCTATAGCCCAGTGAGTAGAACAGTAAAGCATCTCAGTAAAATATGATCTCATGGAATGCACCATATCACAGACAAGCCACATCAAGAGTAAACCTGTCACCACATAGTCCCAGTAACTCTGTGCCAGGGCGTAGAATCGAGCACCTGGTCTTCCTGTCATATATGTATATGTGTATATAACACCTCTGTACTTACCATTGCCAGGGCGTAGTCAAAGGCTCCTGGGCTTTGCTATACCTGCCAGGGCGTAGTCAAAGGCTCCTGGACTTCTCTATACCTGCCAGGGCGTAGTCAAAGGCTCCTGGACTTCCTGTCTGAGACTATTGGATCATTCAGCATTCACTCACATCACCAATTAACGATGCAATGCAACATATTCGTGAATACTAATGCAAGCAACCTATGGCATAAACATGATGCATGAGATATGCTAAAAGCAGTTTGTGGTTCAATTAAAAGTCATAAGTTTAGTTCCACTCACCTCTGGCTATCTGGACTGACTGACTCTGCAGGCTCTGAACCTCTGGAGCAGTACTCACTGCTGCTCTCTCTGGTTCCTCTGGTCTGTACCTATACAGATGGACTCAAATGAGGGACCAAACAAACGTAGAAATAACGCTCTTAAACTGCCCCAAGAATCCCCTTAACCTCACTCACCTATCCCTGCAAAGCATGCAAAAGAAAGCTGGACAGGACACTTTCGGCGGCAGGTTCGGCGGCCGAATGTCCTCTCCAGAGACGAAACTCAAGCACCTTCGGCGGCACCTTCGGCGGCCGAATCCCCCAAACAGAGCCGAACATGCAAAAACACTCGGGGGCAAGCTGTGGCCACTAAGCCACCATGCAGGAGGTTCGGCGGCCGAATGAACCTTCGGCTGCCGAACCTGAGTTCATCCAGAACTCAGCTTCAACGGCAAACCATCTCCTCCTTCCCTTCAACACGTTCTAACATGCATCCTTCACGTATTCAACACACAAGTATATGTTCACAGGGGTCCAAAACTAGCTAATAACCCCAAACAACAAAACAAACATAACACATCAACATGTATACATACATAAATCATCAAAAACTACCATGAATAACCTAAGCATGCTTCTCTTTCCTTTCACTCTTCAGAAAACATATAAACAGGGTCTAAAACTGCCCTTACCTCTGGAAACAGGAAGATACACACACTGAACAAAGGAAAAACAGATCAACCTCTCGTCAACCTCTCAAAATCTCAAAAACGTAACTTTTGTTTCTCTCAACTCTCAACACCTTTGCAAGCACCTCAAACTGCTGTAAGAACAACCAAAAACATGTACAGATGAGTCATAAGAGACATGGTCATTCCATGGCAAGAATCTGAGGCCAACACTTGTCACAAAAACCATGACTCAGCTCACTAGCCAACTCAGCTTCGGCTGCCCAAGCGCATGCGAAACCATGCAACATTCGGGGGCCGAACTTGAATACATTGGGCACTTTCGGCGGCCGAACTTAGCTAAAGTCTTCATGAACTATTTTTTCTTCAAAACTCAAAACTATATAACTTAGAAACCTTAAAACACATCATAACACTAGAAAACAAAACTCCTACCCTTTTCTCGACTCCCAGCACCCCGGATTCCACCAGACAATAGGAATTCCGGTGCCGGATTCTAGCCGGGTATTACAACCACGGTGTTGGATGTGTTAGCCTCCTGCTGTGTCATGGTGAAGATCCTAGCTGGAGTTGATGGACCTTCACCTCGGGAACTAGAAGAAGAGGCTGCCCCTCTCCCTCTACCTCTGGCACTGCCCTGAGTTGTGGCTGGAGCTGCTGGCTGTGCCACACTACCAGAAGCTATCTGCTGGGGCTGGCCCATAAAAGGTGCTCTAGGACACTCCCGAGCCATGTGTCCCTCCTGTCCACATCTGAAGCATGCATTAGTCCCATCCCGACACACTCCCTTGTGTGGCTTCCCACACCTTAGGCATTCTGTACCATCTGAGCTTGAGCTCGAGCCACCGCCTAAACCCAGACCGGATTTCAACTTACTCCAGAACTTGTTCTTCTTCGGCTTCTTGGTGGTGTTACTCCACTTCTTGCTACCTGAGCTCTGAGAAGAGGGACCTGGCCCTCCTCTGCCTGGGGTCTTAACTCCTGAAGACTGGGTCACTGACTGCTTCACTGACCCCTCAATTATAGCACTAGCCTCCATCCTTCGAGCCATATCCACCACAGTGTGGAAACTTTCCCTCTCAACTGACTGAATCAAAGAGGAGTACCTAGAATGCAGTTTCATAACATATCTCTTGGCTTTCTTCGAATCTGTATCTAGAGCTTGCCCTGAAAAAGGCAATAGCTCCAAGAATTTATCCGTGTACTCCTCTACACTCATGTGTTCTGTCTGCCTCAGCTGCTCAAACTCAATCATCTTCAATTCTCTGGAACTGTCTGGAAAAGCCCATCCAGCAAACTCATTTGCAATTTCCTCCCTATGTCATGCCGTCTAGTCTTGGGTCCACATAACACTTGAACCATTCCCGTGCCTTTTTGCACTTTAAAGTGAACCCTGCCATCTGAATGGCCCTGCTGTCATCTGCCCCTAACTCATCAGTTATCGTCTTCACTACCCTCAGGTACTCAAAGGGATCATCCCCTGACTTGTATTTGGGAGCATCCAGCTTAAGGTAATCTGTCATCTTCACCTTGCTCCCACCGGCTGAGCTAGGTCTAGAAGGTTGAGCAACTGGGGCTGTTGGTTCTGTAGGTGGTGGAGGTGGGGGTGCAGCATTCCCTGAGGTGGGGTTTGCCGGGTTAGGATAGAAGGGTGAGGGTGGATAAACTGGGTACTGTGGGTGAGGTGGATAGAAAGGTGGATAAGGCATGTAGGTAGGGTAGGGGTTAAAGCTGGAGTAATCCGATGTGCCTCCCATCGGATACCCTGAACCCTGTGGGAAAGGTGGATAATGGGGTGGAAAACCATACCCCGAGGCCTGAGCGCCTCCCTGTGACTCCCCTGTCCCTTCTTTCGACATGCTGACATCCAGATTCCCATCCCTCCTCTGGTCCTCTTCCATAACCTCCCTCACATCTGAAGAACTTCCTCCTCTATCTGTCCCCCTTCTGCTAGCATCAAAAGACCTTCTAGGGTCCCTTGACACTATTTCTCTGCTTGATCTACATGACATTGCCCTAGGCAATGCAGGAGGATGGGCCCTCGTGCCCTCATCCTCAGGTGGTACTCCAGTCAATCATGCAGATCGACGAGTTCCTCTCATCCTGTTTTCTGAAAAACAGTACACATCACACAAACATTAGCATCATATGGTTCATGTGGGAACACATGAACCCGCATCACATACATATCATTCATATCATAGCATTAATGCACATGTATATACTCATGGCATTTCACATCAACAAACAAGACAGGACTCCACATCCTATCCTAGTGGACATGATCTTTCCTATTGTGCTTGACCTTCTATAACATCTATGAGCCCGACACTCTAGGTCCGACCATATGAACCTAGGGCTCTGATACCATTCTGTAACGACCCGAAAACCGGACCGCTATCGGCACTAGGATTCAGATCGACTTAAGGCCACCGGGACCCGTAGCAAGCCTGACATACAACCTGTAAACCTGTTTAATCCCATACATGATCAACAACATACATAAAATTTGAACTTTTCTTTTCTTTTACCAAGCTCAACCTGTGCATGCACGTAATCATATACATAAATATAAACATAAACCTCACACTGGAGCCCTAACCAATTGCTCCAATGGGGTATCTCATCATACACAAGCTTGGTAGAACATAAGCATCATAAAATATAGATCATGTTTACAAAAGGGATTACTATATAAACTCGGTCAAGCACAATTTCTAAACCTCAATCTCAAAATCAACATTTACATGACATAACTATACATAACTTTTACATCATTTTACAATTTATCATGTCCACATTCTAACTATTACATACACATGACTTCATTCATCTCGACTTCTCTGCCTAGCCCGTACCTGCAACCCTGGGGAATTAAGGAAAGGGGTGAGCTACTAGAGCCCAGTGAGCACAATAAATAAAATATTATATTAACATTTCATGCTTTCATGGAATGCATCACATCACAAACATATCGCATCAAGGATGAACTTGTCACCAGTAGCCCTCTACATATCCAATAGCGCCAGAACGTAGAATGGGTCCTGATCTTTCTCTTACATAGTGCCAGCGAACGTAGAATGGGTCCCACTGGTCTTTCATTCCATACCGTACATATCATATCGTCACATCATGGGTCGAGGACTATGGATCATCCAACGTTCATCCACATCAACAACAAAATATGCAATGCAACATATTCGTGAATTCTAATGCAAACAACCTAGTATATCTCATGGCATTAATGATGCGTGAATCATGCTAAAATGTCCATTATTTACTTTAAAACATAATGAGTTATTCCACTCACCTCTGGATAGCTCTGACCAGACACTGGAGCAGCTGACTCACTGCTGGGGTCCTCGGTTCCTCGGGTACGAACCTACACAGGTGGACTCAAATGAGGGACCAAACATACATGAACATAACTCTAAACTACTCCCCAAAAACCCCCTAGAACATCATGAAACAATCATAGAAAAACATGCAAAGGAGGGCTGGATAGGCCACTTTCGGCGGCAGGTTCAGCGGCCGAAAGTCCCTCCAGAGCCGAAAGTCAGGCAGGTTCGGCGGCACCTTCGGCGGCCGAAACTCCCAGACAGAGACGAAACTCATGCATGTTCGGCGGCACTTTCGACGGCCAAAACTGCCCTCCAGAGATGAAAGTCCTCTTTCGGGGGCAGGCTTTGGCAGCCGAAGGCTGCCTCCACAAGCAGGTTCGGCAGCCGAAAGTTCCTTCGGCGGCCGAACCTGAGTTTCTCCAAAGTGGCAGAAACTCAGCTCCAACATGCACAAACGCCTCCCAACCTTTCAAACATGCAAAAACCTATTCTACAACACTCCCAATCATACACAATCAAGCATACAAGTTCATAGGGGTCTCAAACTAGCCTAAACCCCAACTACAACATATCAAACATACCCACATTGTTCAAGAACACACATTAAACCCATAAACTCAAAACAACCTAAACATGCATTTCAACTCCATAAACTTGTATAAAACTTGTTTAAAACACATTATAAGCTAGAGATCGACTCTTACCTCTTGAAGATCGAGAGTAGAGGCGATCTAACTTGGAGTTGGGAGAGATTTAGCTCCTTGGGTCTCCAAGCTCAAAACTTGTTCTTATACTCGAAATCTTCAAAACAAAGTGAAAACTAGTGAAAGTCGTGAAAGATTTGAAGGAAGAAACTCAAGATCGGTGAGGGGCGGCGGACAGCTCACCTTGGCCGAAAATGGGGAAAAAGCTTGCCCGTTTTCGGCTAAGGGACCCCTTTATAGGTGGCTG
Organism: Manihot esculenta; assembly: GCF_001659605.2. NCBI lineage: Eukaryota > Viridiplantae > Streptophyta > Magnoliopsida > Malpighiales > Euphorbiaceae > Manihot > Manihot esculenta. Next base: position 21,636,802 of record NC_035173.2, on the reverse strand, counting down.
GCCAGGCCACATTCGGGAACCGAACGTGCCTCCGCATGCATGCCATGTTCGGCGGCCGAACATAAGGTTCGGCGGCCGAACCTGGACTTCCCTCACTTATGCTTTCGAGGGCCTAATAGCGCTCCCGAAGGCATGCATGTTCGGCGGCCGAACTTGAGGTTCGGCGGCCGAACCTGAGTTTTCCTCCAAGGCTATTTTCATGCAAAAACTCATTTATTTCTTGATTAAAAACATAAAACACATTAAAACATTTTATGAAAACATGATTTTACCCTTCTAGAGGTCTCTGACACCCGAGATTCCACCGGACGGTAGGAATTCCGATATCGGAGTCTAGCCGAGTATTACATCCGAGTTGGATCGCCTCTCCTCTCGATCTTCAAGAGGTAAGAATAGATCTCTAACTCATTCTATGTTTTAAACAAGTTTTATGTGATTTGTGGGGTAGAAATGCATGTTTAGGTTATTTTTGAGTTTATGGGTTAATATTGAGTTTTTGAGCAATGTGGGTTGTTTATGTATGTTTGATGTGTTGTAGTTGGGGGTTTAGGATAGTTTGAAGCCCATAGGAGCTTATGTATGTGTGTATGCAGGTTGTGGAAGTGTTGTGTTTGAGTTGAATGGTTTGGGAGGCAATTGTGCATTGTGGAGGTTGAGTTCTGCCCTTTGGAAGAACTCAGGTTCGGCAGCTGAAGGGACTTTCGGCCGCCGAACCTGCCTGTGGAGGCAAGCCTTTGGCTGCCGAACCCTGCCCCCGAAAGTGGACTTTCAGCTCTGGAAGGGAGTTTCAGCCACCGAAGGTGCCGCCGAACATGCATGAGTTTTGTCTCTGGAAGGAACCTTCGGCCGCCGAAAGTGCCGCCGAATGTGCATGACTTTCGTCTCTGGAGGGACTTTCGGCCGCCGAACCTGCCGCCGAAAATGCTGTAACGACCCGGAAACCGGTACCACTCAGTAACGGTCCGAACCATCACTGGCACTAGGATCCAGATCGGCTTAAGGCCGCCGGGACCCGTAGCAAGCCGACTATACTCTCTGTGTACCTGATAAATCCCATACATGAGACAAAGATACTCAACAATCCTGTAAAACTTTGTAGGCTTAACTACTGCTACTCAGATATAGCAATCTGAAATGGCCCTCAGGGCCTATACCAGGGACTACTATCTGCTGTGGATCAAGGGATTGAAACCCTTTTACTCTGTAACACAATCCACTGGTATCACATCAAAGCCATACATTAAGCCTAACTCACACATTTCTCATCAAGAAACGTAAAACATGATTCATGTACAAGGGATTAATCATACATCACACTATAGCAAGGATACTAGGAAAAGCACAAGTCTATCCAGTATACGACAGTACATATCTATACATTACATTACAACTAATCTTTTAATTACATCATGTCCACTATGCTATGACAAACATACATTCATGCATAACTTTCCTCTGTACTCTTGCTGACTTTAACTTCCCATAGCTATCTCAGAACCTGCAAAACTGGGGTTAAGGGAGTGGGATGAGCTACTACAGCCCAGTGAGGAGGAACAAGAAAAAACAATTCATTCATTACATGCTCTCATGAAATGCATCACATCACAAACATATCATCTCAAGGATGAATTTGTCACCAATAACCCTTAACTACATGTTATAATAATGCCAACTGTGCCAAGGAGACTATGTCATCACCTGGTCTACACTTATCGCTCTGATATCATAACATGACCAACTGTACCAAGGAGACGAGGTCTCACCTGGTCTACACTTAACTCTGATTTGACAGCCCAGCTGTCTCACTCATAGTTCCAGAAGCGACCTGGACTATCCAGGGGCGACCTGGTATGGCTATCTCATGCCATAAATCTGTATCTGCTCTCTGTCAAGGGCTAAGGATCATCCAACATTCATCCACATAAACAACAACGTATATGAAATGCATCATCGTCGTGAAATCTAATGCAATACAACCTAATACATAACATGGCAGTTTATGATGCATGGATCATGCTAGAATCGTGTCATTTCTCAAGAGAAAATATGTAGTTTAGTTCCACTCACCTCTAGCCAATGCTGGCTAACTCTGGGCCAACTCTAACTCTGGAGCCTCCTCGGTTCCTCGGTCCAATCCTACACAGATGGACGTAAATGAGGTACCAAACATACTCTAACATAACTATGAACATCTCTCCAAAATCTCCAAAAAACCCTCTAAAACATCACAAAACATGCATGCAAAACAAGCAAAGGAAGGCTGGACAGGGCACCTTCGGCAGCACCTTCGGCGGCCGAATGTCTCCTCCAGAGACGAAAGTCAGGCATGTTCGGCGGCCTAACTTGGACTTTCGGGGGCCGAACCTGAGTTTAGCCAGAACTCAGTTTCGTGCACAAGGACGCCTGCCAGTCCCTCCATCACCTGTTCAGACCTCAACACATGCATTTAACCCTTCTAAAACATGCATAAACACTTCAACAAGCCTAAGGGAGCTTCAAATAACTTTAAACTCCAACAAACAAGCTCACAAGACACACATCAAACATAGAGGATTCATAAACCCTATGATGCACATCTCATGCAAACTCATGCCTAGCTCCCTTTTCCCTTGACAAAACTCATAAAAACATCATAAGAACCATGGATCAACACTTACCTCTTGAAGAACAAAGGCTGAGATGATCCAAACTCAAAGATATGGAGAAACCAAGCTTCAAAAGCTTCAAACTCCAAAACCTTGTTTCAAGCTTACAACTCTTCAAAACAAGGGTGAAACTCATTAAAACCGTGAAAGATTTGAAGAAAAACCATGAAAATACTTTAAGGAGATCAAGACCTCACCTAGGTCAGAAGGAGAGAAGAAACCTCCTCCTTTTTCTGCCACTCGGTGCCCTTATAGATGAGCAACCGCCTCAGGTTCGGCTGCCGAATCGCATGCAAAACCATGCAACCTTCAGGGGCCGAACTTAACCTTCGGGGGCCGAACATTGGGCACTTTCGGCGGCCGAACTTAACATTCAGGGGCCGAACCTGGCCTTTGTCTCCAAAGCCTTTTCTCTTCAAAAATCAATCCGGTTTGATTCAAAACCTTTCAAACACTTAAAAACATTTTAGAAAACCTTTCTCTTACCCTTCTAGAAACCTCTGACATCCTCGAATTCCTCCGGATGGTAGAAATTCCGATGTCCGACTCTAGCCGGGTATTACATTCTTCCCCCTTTTAAAAACATTCATCCTCGAATGTTAAAACAACAACAATAAACATACAGGGAAACAAGAAGAAAGTCTACCATCGGTCTCTACGAAGAGACACAGATACCCCTGGAGTAAAACTCCCGGGTTGGCTATACTGTTTGACTTTGCTGACCCTTCACTGCTTAAGCTGTGTCTACACTAATTGTTTACCGCTCTTGCTTGTACACAATCGACCTGACTCTTTCATATGACTACTAACTTTCCTTTTCTTTGACTTTTCTCAGCTTATTTACACTACTCTGGTTATACGAACCTTTGCTTCTCTTTACTGAACTCTGACAAAGGAACAATAATCCTCAGGAAAAGCTAGATGCCTTGCCTATAGCTTTAACTCTTTTCTTACTAGAGAACTCGTAGTGTGCTACATCACAAATCATACAGATATGCTCCGAAATTGAACTCAGATTACAGAACTTGGCCTCTATGCCGTGTTCTCTTACAATCAACAATGCTTAGTAGATAATGGGCATGCTTCTCTATTCTTGATTTTTTTTGTATTTGTTTTTTTTTTTCTGAACTATCCTACGCTTTTGCTGCGCACTCTGATCCTTGCCCGTCTTTATTCTTCTTTACTATACTGGCTTCTTCTCTTTTGATCCCTTCTAACATTACTAGACTATCTCTAGCTCTCTAGCTATTTGTTTCTATAGGATAAACTGATAAGCGACATCTGACTGAGGGCAGCTAAGCCTTACCCAGTAAATCCTGTTTACCCCTTCCCTCTAGTTTAACCTCTTCATTACAATCAAAATCTCATCGCTACGCAACTGTTAACTGACTTTTCTCTAACTTTCGACAGATAGTTCCCAACTCTCGGATCGATTATAGAAAACAACCGGCTTCTACTAGCTACCTATCCTTGGTAGTGAGTTTGTGCAACTATTCACAGTTGTGATAAAATCTCAAGGTTTTATCCTCTGTTTCTCACAATGATACTGGAACATTCTAGGGTGTGTGGTACTAAGTCGGATAGAATCCTTTACTACCAAGTGCACATTGTTCTACTATCGCTTTTCAGTCTGTAACTGCTTTTCTCACTCTTACAGGTTTTAACTCTTACATGCTACAGGTATCATTCCAAAGGAAAAGGTGAAGATGCAGCTAGTCTCCATTCTCACTTAACTTTCAAACTCTACTGGGTTTACTAATGGTAAACCTGCTAACTCGTCTGGGATAACATATAACACTCTTTCTCTTTTCCTGTCTATGAATACTGAGGCTGGTTCCCTGACCTGGCTATGCGCTCAAACAAGAGCAAGAAAACTCCTGACTAACTTCCCTAACGAATTCACGAGCCTGTAGGGTTGATATCAAACTGCTGGGTATGCGAAACTGTCCCCCTCTAAGGACTAACTCTGACCCATCCGAGCCTCTGAACTCTGAACTGTCCTACCTTGTCTTTGCAGACTTAGGTAGTACCTCAAGTAGCTAGCCAATCCGCCCTAGGTTGACATCATCAGTCACCCCTAGAACCATAAGGTCAGCTGGACGGCATCTACTACTCTCAACAAACTCTGAACTGAACCGACAGACTGACTCTGCCATAGATGGATCACACTCTTGGGCCCTCTGACCCAAAGAGAACACTCTAAGCCAGAAGTTATCAACCCCTCCTCTATTTATGGCTCTCAAAACAACAGGGAAAGAAACATCAGGGTCCACTATAACCTACACATCTGAACACCCTCATGTGCACGTATCGGACATCACCGTGTTCGATGTGTTAGCCTCTTACTGAGTCAGGATGAAGATCCAAGCTAAAGCTAATGAATCTTCCCTCGGGAACCGACCAAAGAAAAGGAGAACTCTCTTCTCTTGCCTCAACCCCTGTCCGAAAACATGGCTAGAGCTACAGGCTGAGTTACACTACTAGAAGTCATCTGCTGGGACTGTGCCAATCAGGGCCGCAGTAGGACACTCACATAACATGAGTCCTTCCTGCTCGCATCTATACATGCCGTAGTCCCATACCAACAGACTACTTTTGTGTACACTCCATGCCGCACGTATCCAGACCAATCTGAATTAAAGCTCAAGCGCCACCTAATCCCAGACTAACCTGAACTCTCTATTTATTCTCTGCTCTCTTCTCCCTCATATACTCTTCTCTTTGCTTACTTTTCTCTTACTTACCTTTATTCTTTTTTTCTTACTTTTCACCTACGCTCTGCCTTATTTCTGTACTTAAGGTCTACCCTCAGAGATGAGAGCTCACTCTCTCTCTACTTGGATTTCTATAATCCACGGCTATTGCTCTCGAGTTCTTTCCCGGCGCACTAACCTTTAACGACTCACTCGTCTCTGACCATTTAACTCTATTATACTTTACTATTTTCACATCAACTGATAGTCTATACACGTCAGAACACTCAAAAGTGAGTTTACCTGGCACCACTGTGTTCCGTGTGTCTGTCTCTGGCTGATCCTGGGTGAAAATCCGAGCCGGAACGAACGGACGTCCACTGAAGGAACCTCCTGAAGAAGGGACTACCCCTCTTTCTCTACCTCTGCCCTGTACCGAGGCTGGAGCTTCTGGTGGAATTATATTGTCTGCGGATGTCTGTGGGAACTGTGCTGACATGACCGTAATGGGACACTCTCGTGCCATGTGCCCCTCCTGTCCGCACCTGAAACATGCTGTTGTCCCAGCCCGACATATGCCTTTGTGCCTCCTGCCGCACTTCACACATCTAAAACTATCCCAACCAGAACTCGAACCCTCGCGAAAACCCATGCCAAACTGTACCCTATTCCAGAACTCTCTTTTCTTTGACCCTTTCAGGCCTCTCACTTTCTTTTTATTCTTTGCAGCAGCTTCACCCAAAGGAAAACGATCACTAGTCTCTGGGTAAGTTTCTACACTCATGTTTTCTGTCTGCTTAGGCTGCGCAAATTCACTCTCCTTATGCTCCCTTGGACTCTCTGGACAAACCCATCCTGTAAACTCTGAAGCAAACTGCTCCCAGGATAAGCGTTCTACCCTCGGGTCCACATGCTGGGTGAACCATTCCCTTGCCTTCTCACATTTCAATGTAACCCCTGCCATCTGTATGGCTCTACTCTCATTAGCTCCCAACTCATCGGTTATCAGCTTAACCATTCTAAGATACTCAACAGGGTCATCACCAGTCTCAAATTTGGGAACATCCAACCTCAAATAAGCTGTCATCTGCACCATACTTTCCCCAGGTGAACTAGGCTTGGGTGTTTGGACAATTGGGGCTACTGGTTCTCCTGGTGGTGGAGGAGATGCAACATGCCCTAGGTTAGGGTTTACTGACCCTGGGTAACAAAAGAAGGGTGGAAACATGGTATACTGTGGATATGACGGTGGATTTGGCGGGTAAAAGGAAGGATAAGGCATAAAGGTGGGATATGGGTTATATCTAGGAAACTCTGATGTACCTCTCATCGGGTACTCTGCCCCCCACTGATAGGGTGGATACTGAGGTGGAACAAACCTCGAGGCCTGAGTGCCTCCTTGGGACTCACCCATATCTCCTCCCAACCTACTTCTACTAACGCTATCATCTCTACTCTGCTCATCCTTCTCTCCTTCTCTCCGATACCCTGACATACTACTCTGAACAACTCCCCTTCTACTCTCATCAACAGACCTTCTAGGGTCCCTTGCTGTACCTTCTCTGCTTAAACTATCTAATGTTGTCCTTTGCAGAACGGGGAGATGAGCATCCATGTCCTCATCCTCCAGCGGAGCTCCTGTCAATCTAGCAGATCGACGAGTTCCTCTCATCCTGCCTCTGAAAAAGCACAACAGCACACACAATATCATCAAATGATCCCTGTGAAAACACATGAATCCTTAACACATATCAAACATATCAATAATGCACATGCAACTCATCATGGCATTTCACATCAGCATGCAAGACAGGACTCCACATCCTATCCTAGTGGACATGATTTTAACTTATTGTGCTTTCCTTCCTATACAAGACAACACCTCTTTCCGATGTGGGATATCCCAACACACCGTACTCTTGAGGCCCTATGCTCTGATACCAATCTGTAACGACCCGGAAACCGGTACCACTCAGTAACGGTCCGAACCATCACTGGCACTAGGATCCAGATCGGCTTAAGGCCGCCGGGACCCGTAGCAAGCCGACTATACTCTCTGTGTACCTGATAAATCCCATACATGAGACAAAGATACTCAACAATCCTGTAAAACTTTGTAGGCTTAACTACTGCTACTCAGATATAGCAATCTGAAATGGCCCTCAGGGCCTATACCAGGGACTACTATCTGCTGTGGATCAAAGGATTGAAACCCTTTTACTCTGTAACACAATCCACTGGTATCACATCAAAGCCATACATTAAGCCTAACTCACACATTTCTCATCAAGAAACGTAAAACAGGATTCATGTACAAGGGATTAATCATACATCACACTATAGCAAGGATACTAGGAAAAGCACAAGTCTATCCAGTATACGACAGTACATATCTATACATTACATTACAACTAATCTTTTAATTACATCATGTCCACTATGCTATGACAAACATACATTCATGCATAACTTTCCTCTGTACTCTTGCTGACTTTAACTTCCCATAGCTATCTCAGAACCTGCAAAACTGGGGTTAAGGGAGTGGGATGAGCTACTACAGCCCAGTGAGGAGGAACAAGAAAAAACAATTCATTCATTACATGCTCTCATGAAATGCATCACATCACAAACATATCATCTCAAGGATGAATTTGTCACCAATAACCCTTAACTACATGTTATAATAATGCCAACTGTGCCAAGGAGACTATGTCATCACCTGGTCTACACTTATCGCTCTGATATCATAACATGACCAACTGTGCCAAGGAGACGAGGTCTCACCTGGTCTACACTTAACTCTGATTTGACAGCCCAGCTGTCTCACTCATAGTTCCAGAAGCGACCTGGACTATCCAGGGGCGACCTGGTATGGCTATCTCATGCCATAAATCTGTATCTGCTCTCTGTCAAGGGCTAAGGATCATCCAACATTCATCCACACAAACAACAACGTATATGCAATGCATCATCGTCGTGAAATCTAATGCAATACAACCTAATACATAACATGGCAGTTTATGATGCATGGATCATGCTAGAATCGTGTCATTTCTCAAGAGAAAATATGTAGTTTAGTTCCACTCACCTCTAGCCAATGCTGGCTAACTCTGGGCCAACTCTAACTCTGGAGCCTCCTCGGTTCCTCGGTCCAATCCTACACAGATGGACGTAAATGAGGTACCAAACATACTCTAACATAACTATGAACATCTCTCCAAAATCTCCAAAAAACCCTCTAAAACATCACAAAACATGCATGCAAAATAAGCAAAGGAAGGCTGGACAGGGCACCTTCGGCAGCACCTTCGGCGGCCGAATGTCTCCTCCAGAGACGAAAGTCAGGCATGTTCGGCGGCCTAACTTGGACTTTCGGGGGCCGAACCTGAGTTTAGCCAGAACTCAGTTTCGTGCACAAGGACGCCTGCCAGTCCCTCCATCACCTGTTCAGACCTCAACACATGCATTTAACCCTTCTAAAACATGCATAAACACTTCAACAAGCCTAAGGGAGCTTCAAATAACTTTAAACTCCAACAAACAAGCTCACAAGACACACATCAAACATAGAGGATTCATAAACCCTATGATGCACATCTCATGCAAACTCATGCCTAGCTCCCTTTTCCCTTGACAAAACTCATAAAAACATCATAAGAACCATGGATCAACACTTACCTCTTGAAGAACAAAGGCTGAGATGATCCAAACTCAAAGATATGGAGAAACCAAGCTTCAAAAGCTTCAAACTCCAAAACCTTGTTTCAAGCTTACAACTCTTCAAAACAAGGGTGAAACTCATTAAAACCGTGAAAGATTTGAAGAAAAACCATGAAAATACTTTAAGGAGATCAAGACCTCACCTAGGTCAGAAGGAGAGAAGAAACCTTCTCCTTTTTCTGCCACTCGGTGCCCTTATAGATGAGCAACCGCCTCAGGTTCGGCTGTCGAATCGCATGCAAAACCATGCAACCTTCGGGGGCCGAACTTAACCTTCGGGGGCCGAACATTGGGCACTTTCGGCGGCCGAACTTAACATTCGGGGGCCGAACCTGGCCTTTGTCTCCAAAGCCTTTTCTCTTCAAAAATCAATCCGGTTTGATTCAAAACCTTTCAAACACTTAAAAACATTTTAGAAAACCTTTCTCTTACCCTTCTAGAAACCTCTGACATCCTCGAATTCCTCCGGATGGTAGAAATTCCGATGTCCGACTCTAGCCGGGTATTACAAATGCCATGTTCAGCCTTCCTTTGCATGTTTTCTATGATTGTTTTAAGGTGTTTAGGGGGTTTTTGGGGAATGGTTTAGAGTCATGTTCTTGTATGTTTGGTCCCTCATTTGAGTCCAAGTGTGTAGGTTCGGACCCGAGGAACCGAGGACCCCAGCAGTGAGTTAGCTGCTTTCGAGTCTTTTCAGAGCTAGCCTAAGGTGAGTAGAATAACTCTTTATGTTTCAAAGTAAATAAATCAATTTTAGAGCATGTTCATGCATCACGAATGCCATGAGATATATTAGGTTGTTTGCATTAGAATTCACGAAAATGTTGCATTGCATAATATGATGATGATGTGGATGGGTGTTGGATGATCCTTTAGTCCTTGTATGATATGATGTGATATGATATGATATGGTATGGTATGGAAGTCCAGGTCGAGGCCCATTCTACTCCCCTGGCACTATGTTAAGAGAAAGACCAGGTCGAGACCCATTCTACGCCCCTGGCATTATAGGAATGTTATGTTATGTGTGTTATGTTAAGAGAAAGACCAGGTCGAGGCCCATTCTACGCCCCTGGCACTATTGGATATGTAGAGAACTATTGGTGACAAAACCATCCTTAATGTGATTTGACTGTGATGTGATGCATTCCATTATAGCATATGTTTTAAATGTTTTATTATTCTGCTCACTGGGCTCTAGTAGCTCACCCCATTTCCCTTAATCCCCCAGGTGTGCAGGTACGGGATAGAGCAGGAAGTCAAGAGTAAAGTTATGTTCTATGTAATAGTTAGCTGTGGACATGAGAATGATGTAATGTATAGTACAACTATGTAATGTAATGATGAGTATTGAGGTTTAGAATTGTGCTTGACCCTAGTATATTGTTAATCCCTTTTTGGTTACATGATCTTTTAATGAAATGTTGTATGATGTTCATGTTTAACCAAGCTTAATATATGTTATGATACCCCATTGGAGCATTTGATGAGGGCTCCAGTGTGTGGTTTATGTTTATGGTTATGTGCATGCATATGTTAAGCTTGGTAAAGAAAAAAAAAAGTTTACAGTTTCATGTATGTGTTGATCATGTATGGGATTAAACAGGTGTACAAGTTGTATGTTAGGCTTGCTACGGGTTCCGGCGGCCTTAAGCCGATCTGGATCCTAGCGCCGGTAGCGGTCTGATTTTCGGGTCGTTACAGTTTCAGCTTCTCTAAGTATGGGGTGCTATAGTAGGTGGGTTTATCAAAATTTTGAATTCCATATCTCCTTGTGCGTGTGGGTTTGAGGCTTGTGCCATAGGGTTCCATGTCAGTTGATATCAGAGCCAAAGTGAGGTAAATTCTGATTTATCTTAGGATCTAGGGTTTTTGAGTTTTTCTTTTCTTTCTTGTTGATTTTGGTGAAAGTTTGTGTGTCCATGACTGCACCTTCTTGATTATTAATCATCACATAATCTCTTTTGGAAGAAAAATTCGAAATCCATAAAAAAAAAAATTAAATTTCACTCAATTCAGCATCATGGACGAAAATTCTAGTATTAAAAAAAGGATTTGACATCAAATCAATTTAGATGCAATTGCCTTAAATGTGCACTTTAGGAAATAGGCATAATTTCTTTTGTCTCCTAATCTTGATTCAATCCAATTCAAAATTTAAAATTCAAAATTGATTCTCATAAATCACCGAAATCAACAAGAAAGAAAAAGAAAACTCAAAAACCTTAGATCCTAAGATAAATCAGAATTTACCTCACTTTGGCTATGATACCAACTGGCGTGGAACCCTATGGCACAAGTCTCAAACCCACACGCACAAGTAGATATGAAATCCAAGGATTTGATAAACCTACCTCCTATGGCACCCCATACTTAGAGAAGCTGAAACACCAATGATCGAAGGATTTATATGAGAATCTGACAAACGCTACAATGAATAGTTGATAAGTTAGCCAAGATTCCTGGTGCAATTGATGAAAGAAAATCCTCACTCTCACTCAAAGCAATACATGCCAAATGCATGAAAAGAATTCTGAAAATTTAGATTCAAACTTGCCTTTTACAAGTGTTTATTATCCTTATATAGTAAGGAGAGAAAATAAAACCCTAAGACACTCTTCTTAGGCCTGGCCGAACTACACACAAGACTCAAGGCCAATCACACGCTAAAATAATACATCAAATACATAAGTATTAAAACATAAGCCTAAAACATGGCCCAACACTCTAAAACTTAAAAGATAAAATATGGCCAGAATATAAGTCTAAACAAAGTTAAAATAAAACAAGTGTTTAAATAATAAAACATAGCAAACCCATCATAACAAAGCTAAATCTTCAAAAAGGCCTTTCTTGATCTTCACTTTAGGCTTCCCTTTATGTAGTTTTAGCCCATAGATTTAATTAGGCTCCCTAAGCCTATGATTGCAAGTGTTGCACCAAATTTGCCCCATATGAGTTGAAGCACGCCCCAAATATATATGGATCATATAAATATGATTTTGAACTCCTTTTAGATCCATTTAAATGATATAAGTTTGCTCCACACTATTGTTAGAAATTTGTCCTATTGGATCCGTATTACCTAATCTCAAGTTCTACACATCATTTAGACAAGAAAGATGTCTCCTCTGTTCATGGAGTTGGCCATATGACTCCATTCTTCTGTTCTACAACACGATATTTGATTGAATTCTAGTTTATAAAATTTTGTGGAATTCAATTAAATTTTGTATTTTGTGTGCTTGGTTTTATAGAAATTGAATTTCATGGAATTGATTATAACTAAAGCCAATTCCTTCAAGTTTTAATGGAATTTGAAATGAGTTCCACGAAACTTACATAACAATATTTTATGGACTAAAATATCCATAACAAAACTTTTTCTCTCAATTATTATTTATTTTACTAATTAATTAAATAAATAACTGAAAATTAATAAATAATTAAAAATATTAATGATTACAAAATAAATTATTAAAAATAATTTTAATAAATAATTACACTTTAAATTTTTATATTATTTTATAAATATTAAATAAAAAATAATAGATGTTACTAAACAACCCGTTATCTATCTTATACCTTTGGGTTGAAGGGAATAAAAACTCTACTATTAAGAGTACATGCTAATATAACTCTCATTTTAATTTATTTTGATTTTATCAATATACTGTCAGTAGGTTTATATTTTTACTTATTTAATATTATTATTATTTTTTGAATTATCGATTAATTATTATACATTCATTGCGAATAAGATTTTTCTTACAATGAAAATTACATATATAATTATACATATACATATACACTTTACCCTTAAAGGATAATTTAAGAATTGAAGGCAAATGAATTTCAATTCTGAAATTAAACTAAATAGAAATTATATAGAATTTAATTGAATTTTGTATTTTAGGTTATATCAAACCAAATAGTGAAATTCATTTCTAATGAATTTTACCTGGAATTCAATTGCATTCCCATGATTCTAATAGTCATAGAATTGAACCTTTTTCTTGAATTCGGCATCAGCACCGTTTTGTTTGGCTGGCAATTATGGTCTTTGATGAATTCTTAGTGTTTGAAAGATCAAAGCTTTGATAGTTGCTAGGTTCTTATTATTTCACTTCTTATTCCCAATTGGGTTTCGCAAAGGGCCTTATTTTATTTCCAAAAGTCATGAGGAAGGATATTTGCTTAGGGTTTTGCTATTGGTATAGTAGTTGGTGATTGGTGGGTCATTTATTGGGGGCATTGTTAAGGTAGGATGAATAATGTATTAAGTGAACATATACTTGCATACTAACTTTCTAAGCTCAACAACACCCAGAATGTCTCAAAAGTATCCTTTTGCTTCTTTTCTGTGCTCTTTTTGTTTTCTGTAAATGAGTGAATTGTGTAGCTTCTTCTTGAACGTATTTTCAATTCCTAGTATTGCTTAGAAAGTGAAGTGATTTGAATGTTTTATTTTCTTAATTTCCATTTATTGAACGATAGAATCTATGAATGATTCGGTTGTTGTTTTTATTCTTCTCCGGAAAGGAGGTTATATATAGATATATTTACAACACAAAATCAGGAGATAAAAAAGAAGCAATCCTATTATAAGAAAACAAGATAAGCCTGTACATGAAACAATATATATCATATCTGTTAATTGTGCAAATCCCTATGATTACATAATTTACTCCTAATTAGATAGTCTATCTTTGCTGGTATTCTCTTCGTACATATGCATAAGTGCTTTCTAGATTAAGTTTGGGGTCCTTCCAAAGGATGTATCTATGAACGTGATCAAACTCAGGATCAAACCCACTTAAAAAAATATAGACTTGAAGCCTAGCCATTGCGAAATGCAATTGGACCACCCCTTCGACGGTTTCTTCCTGAGAGGTCATCCTGTGATCTATTTTCTGAAAAATAGCAACAAGTTCATTATAATATGTGGATAATGGTCTACCATTCTGTGTGGTGGAGAAGGATTTCTGATTCAATTCAAAGAGACACGTCTCATCCGATTCGTCATAGAAGGTCTTTGCTATAACTTCCCAAATTTCCTTGGCCGTGGAAAGACGAATGAACCGCTGCATCAGCAATGGATCCATTGAATCAATAAGTCAACTTTTCACTTTGTAATTTTCGATGACCCATATTGCGTAACTAAGATCTTCGGGTGGTGGCTTATTCGCTTCTCCAGTGAGATATCTAGCCTTATTACGAGAGCCAATACGCATCTCTATGATTTGTGACCATAATGGGCAGTTGGTTTCATTAAGTATAACACTGGTGGGGAATGTAGAACTGTCTTGGTTGATGATAATCGGTGGCGTTTGGTTGTTTCGTAGCGCTGGGACAATGGGGTTGGTCTCAGCCATTTAGGTCCAGAATAGTGTTTGGGCAATAACTTGGTGGAAAGAAAAAATGGGAATGCAAATGGTGGCTGAGCAATAATGGTGTTGGAGAATACAAAATACAATATTGCAGATGGTAAGCTGTGGTAGTGGTTTCAAGATATGAAATTCGAGAAGCAATTCTTCTAGAATTAGAATTGCTCTGATACCATGTTGAACGATAAAATCTGTGAATGATTCAGTTGTTGTTTTTATTCTTCTCCGGAAAGGAGGTTATATATAGATATATTTACAACACAAAATCATGAGAGAAAAAGGAAGCAATCATATTCTAAGGAAACAAGATAAGCTACAGGAAACAATTTATATCAGATCTATTAATTGTGCAAATCCCTATGATTGCGTAATTTACTCTTAATTAGGCAGTTCATTCCAACACCATTTGATTTTTTCTATGCTACTTCCTAGTATTATTATTCTCTAAGCCACAATGTCGTGTTTATTTTGAATGTAATCCAAATTTCTGTATTATTTTTCCTTTTTAATTTTAAGAATCAATGTGAAATTTATTATGGGACTTGTATTTTAGTGCCAATGATGTGTTCTTTTGGTACGTAAGCATTTAAAATTTTGAGGCTTTTTATCAACTTTTCCTTGCTGAAAGTTTATTGGCTGTCATATTGGTTCTTTATTCAGTTAGTTTGTTATCTTTACTTAGTTATATAGCTTTGTCAGATTGATTCATCTTTCATCGAAGCAAAGCAGAATAAGTTGTTGCAACATGGGATAAATAATTCCTCAATTTATAAATGACTTGGAAAGTTCCTTTATTGTATCTTACAAATGATATCCTACAGAACAATAAATGTAAATGAAATGAATTTGTCTTAGAGTTTTGGAAGCTTCATCCTATAGCACTCAAAGAAGTTGTTGATAAAGGTGATGCTTGTGACCCAATATCGACGGACAGACAATAGAGATTTAGTTTTGATAGCTGTACAAAATTCAAATTATTTCAGATAACTGCAAATATAATTAGATCAAGGATTAAGATAATAACAATAGGAGGATTTGTTGATTTATTTTCTTTCTTTTAAAATTTGGATGTTTCAATTCCTTTAATTTTTTTCTTGGCTGTTTTAAAAGTAAAAAATCATCTATTTTTCGGTACATATCTCCTCATTTTCTTTTTTCTTTATCTCTCGATTTCTTTAGCATCTTAAGCTAAACCAAATTTTCTTCTTTTTATTTTTTTCTTTCTGCATTTTTATAATGGCTCTTAGTAGCTAACTTCTCTTTTTCAATTGAAGGTTAATCTGTTTGATATTTTTACCAAGTTGTGAGATCTAATCTTATTTTCTGTTCATCTTAATTTTTGTTTTCATTCTTTTTTTAATTTCCAGAAACACCACCTCCATTATTGTTTTTTTAGGTATTCAAGAGACCTATTGAATATTTTAATTAGATAACATATTACTAATTAATTCAAGTAAATACGTAATTATTTAATTGGATTAATACAAGTAGCAATTAGCATATCTATTTATATTAAGAAATCGGGTGACTTGGTTTAAATAATTCACTTGAAATTATTAATCAAGTTTGGATTCTTCTTTTCTTAATGAAATTAATTAATTAAATCTATACGCTTATTGGGGTTGTTAATTAATTAGAAATTAATTTAACACTTTGCAAATTAATTTAATCTTAAGAAAAAATTGATGGGATTTATTTATTTGAACACTTTAACCAAACAATGAAAAATTAAGTGAATTATCTTTTGAATCAATGATCAACTAAAAAAATCTCTTAACTTGAATTACCTTCGGCTGAACTTTTAATTAATTGTTTGTTTTATTATTCCATCACACATATTTTCTTCCCTCTTTAGTTTTCTTAAACTGAAATCTCAAATTTTCCTTCTTTTCTCTTTTTTGTTTTAAAAATTCTTTTTCTTCTCTTTGCTCATCTGACTTTTAAAATAAATAAATTTAAGATCTCTGTAAGATTGACACTCATTCACTTTATCTACAAGAATTATTAAATTGGAAAAGGGAATCAGCTATACTTGACAGATTTGACGCCCATCAGATTTTTGCAACTCATCAAATTAAGAGAAAGAATCAAGCATTAAAGTAGAAGATTCAAGACCTAACGCCTAGAGCTTTAGAGACCAAATCTATAATTTTTCCTACAATGTAGTTTTTCAAAGACCATATGGAGAAAATTAATATTCAATAGTAGTAAGTTAAGGAATGTGTCAGTTATTTATAATTCTCTTTTATTTATTTATTTGGAGAGTGTATTAGCTCAGACATATTAATGTCTCCTACTGCCACAAGTCATTTTGTTTCTAAGACTCTTCAAGGGAGTGTCTAATTGGTATTCTCTTTTATTTATTTATTTGGAGAGTGTATTAGCTCAGGCATATTAATGTCTCCTACTGCCACAAGTCATTTTGTTTCTAAGGCTCTTCAAGGGAGTGTCTAATTGGTCATCAGTGAGGACTTAATCCAACTGGTTATCGTATACTTATTGAGTTTATGTGTTGTGCCCCTACACTTTCTATACTTGATGTGAAGATTGTAGCTACGATTGTATAAATGTAAATATAAATCTACTATTTTGCTTTTAGAATAGAAGAAGTAGAATGTTCATGAATTCTCATATTTAGTTCTTACTTCTTGTGACTGTTATGAGATTTATAAATATACGTTATTTGTTAGCTTCATTATTGACTTACTTAACTAACAAGTATGTATGTACTCACATAGTATTAAATGATTTTTAAGATTGATTTGATTTGAAAACGTTTAAACCAAGTATCACATGGGTACAGATGAGTGCTTAAAATCTTAGCCTATAATTCTAAGGGGGAGGAAGTGGTGGTTTTAGCAATAGCGAACAGCGAGTTAGGATATAATTGTAGTTGATAATAAATCAATTAAATAAAAACGAGCAATTATGGTTAACAAGTTTGCAACGTTGATTGACGTACTGTTGATTGTATTATTTAATTATCATTCTATTGTATTAATTTCTTTAGTGTTACTAATCAAAGTAACTAAATGCAATGTAATTATGATTATATCACATCTTTAAATATCGTCATATACTAGATGTAACTTGAAGGATTTGTCTTTTGCATCAGATTTTGCAAGTTGTAGAAACAAAACTAACATGTTTAAACCAAGTAATCCAACATCAAAAAAAAAAAAAAAAAAAAAAAACATTTTCATAGAGAAAAAAAAAAAGATTTCTTCTTTTCACAATACTAAAGGAGAAGGCTAAATACATTAAAAAGTCAATTGACACCTATCTTTTTTTATTATTTACATTTAACTTTTTATTTTTATAAAAATATAATCATTTAATCTAAATTTTATAATATATAACTATTCAACTATTAAATTTTATAAAATATAATTATTTAACCGTTTGAAATTTATAGTTATACCTTTATAAATATCAAGTATTAAAAGTTAATGAATAGATTAAAGTGCTATATGATTTTTTGAATAAAAGTCAAGGGCGAAATTATACATTCAGTCAAAGTAAAAATGAACCAAGTCACAAGTATACACAACAATGAACATGTTACAACCTAAGTATTTCTACTATCTTGATTACAATGTGGGTCTAGGCAAAAGAAAAAAAAAAATGCAGGTTTGGATGTCAACTTTTTCTGAAAAATGGGATCAAAATAGGTTGAAAGGTTTAGAGTGAACAGTGTCTAGTTTACATGGTTTAATCTTATTCATTTAATATGTGATTTAAAAGATCGAGTTCAATAATATTAATAGCAATAATTTAGAAGTATTTAATTTTTAATGTAGTTAAATTGAAATTACTTATAATTACAGGTAAGGAATTCCTCGAAAATAATTATAACGAAAATAATGAACCCACATAGAAGCGTTTTTTACTATTTGGTAAATAATAACCCATCAGTATATTCTAAAATACCCATCACAATATTACAGATAGGATTATACAAGTTAGTTGACAAGAACACACCTAAAGATTTTTGTGCACAACCTGTATTTGAATTAAAATCAATTTTCTATTTTTAGAAGTTGAAAAGCTTGTTTGTTTTATTTTAAAATTTGAAAATTCAAAAATTTATTTAATCCATTTTTAAAATTTTAAAATCTTATTTAATCTACTTTTAATAGTTAAATAATCTATTTGGATCTATAAAAAAAAAAATGATAAAACTGTCAGTACCTTAGAGACTAAAATGACTTTTTGCCTTAAAAAAAAAAATTCATACAATAGCGTGTGATAAGTATAAATGAAATATAGACGCAAGTAAGAGAAATGATTACTCAAATAAATAATATAAAATATATAAAAATTAACTACAATCCCCATTCTAAAAATCAGACTAATCACCATTATTATTCGGTCGCAGAATTAAATATCTGATTTTTTACTTTTTTAGAAATTAAATTTGGAATTAAATTTCAATACACTTCTAAATAATTTGAATATAGTTTCAGTGTCACTTTAATTTTAATTTCAATTCAAATCTTATAATTATACATAAAATTATAATATTTTTATATTTACTTTTAAAATTATAAATAAATAATCATAATACTAACATTTAAAACTAAGACTATATTATCTTCCTATTTAGAATTAAAAATTTCATATAGAATTAAAAATTTCATAAGAATTAAATTCATTTCATTTTTTTTTTAGTTTTTAAATTTATTTTTTTAATTTATAAATAATTTTTATTTTTTAAAAAATAAAATCATAAATAATTTTTTAAAAAATCTATTGAATTTTTCTCTTAAAAAATAAATCATGCCAAATTGATGATATATGTAATTCTCAAGAGAATATTACATTATTTTATATATTCTATTAATTATATAATTATAATTAAAATATAAATGTGTATAGTTAATATTTAAAATTATATTAATTACTGATAGGTGATTAACTCATAATAAAATCTAGAAATTAATTGATACATTTATGGTTAAAATAATATATATATATAATAAATTATTTAAATTATATAGTTTGAAATATTTAATAACTAATTAAAATATATGATTATTTTATAAAATAATTAATAACCATTTAGTAATTAATAAAGGGAGAATTTATATTTAAATTATATGAATAAACATATATAATATTAAATATAAAAATAATTAAAATATATATATAGACATATAAAAATGATTAAACTTTCATCAAATTAAATTTTAAATAACTCCTGAATAATTTATTTTGTTCATACTCTTATTTATTCATAGTTTTTTATTATATATTATTTAATACCCTATAAAATTAAGATTTGAATCGTTTAAATAGAATCATATAATTTATAAGATTATATTTAAATTATATGATATACAAGAAAATTATTGAAATTATGTAATGAAAACCTAATATCACTGAATTATTTAGAAAACATATATATAAAATCAGTTTTTCAATGAAATTTTGATTTGATTTTGATATGATTTTTCATAAAAATTAAAAATAAAATTAAATAACTTAGTAAATTCATTTCAATATAGTTAAATTCCTATAATTTTATTTTTTTTTATTTCTGTTCAATATAATTTTTTGATTCGATTTGAAACTTTAAAAACCATACAAATCCATAGTTCACATTTTTTTGCAAATATTTGATTCAACTAAATTGTATTATGATTGATTTAGGTAATATATTAACGGCTTGTGATGCCTTTGGGATTAGAAAATAATACCTATAGAGTTCAAATTGATTTTAGATTTATGTGTTGGATATTTGTTGCTAAAATCCCTTCATATAAATAATTAATTAAACATATAAAATATATCTTATAACTTGTATATTACATGTATTAAGCAAACAAAATTTTAATATTTTATGGAACTATTAAATATTTAAAAAATTAAATTAAAATTTACAAAATTATATAAGATCCAAATATTTCTAGCAATAATGGGGTTTAGGATAAGTTTAAATAGAATTAAGATACTTTAGGTATTAAATATACTCAATAAGTTCCAAACGAAACATTAAATATATTAAATAAGTAGGAATTTTGATAGGTAATTTTCGTTGGTATCATATCTGTGATCATTCCTAAATTTGGCCATGATGTAACCTTTGAGGACCTTTGGAATTGGCTAGGTGGTCACTTTAGACTAGATTAACTTCAATAATTACATTGCGCATATGGAACTTTATAAGTAAAAGAGTATTATATTTTCAATTAATAATCTGAACTTTATGATTTTCTTTTTTTAATTAGCAAAGATAAATTTGATTGGAAATGATGAGAGAAACTGTCAAATGAGAATAAAACACGAAAGTCCCATGAGTAAGATGTAATGAAACAATTTCAACCACTTTATGCAAAAGTTTCAAACAAAAATGTCAGCTTTCTTTATCACAAGGACACTAATTAATAAGAAATTTTATCTTCAGCCTTCAGCCATCGTACGCAAATCCTCTTATCACTTAATTATATACGCTTACATAAATAGGATGTGGCTATTGCGGTAGTGGTTGTCAATATAACAGAAGTTGAAGTTAATTATAGTTTTCATGAGTTTCCAATTAAATTAAAAAATTATTTTGTATGCCATGATCTGAGTCTAAATCACCGAGCAGGTTTGTCTGTAGACATTTCGGATTCTGGGCCTAATGCACTCTTGTGGGCCCCGACTTAACTCAAGGGAGGGTGAGTGACCCAATGATTATCATTATGAAAATGCAATATATATATATATATATAGCAAGTATCAAATTGCATTGAATTAAATTATTCTACTTTTTCACTTAGATTAATAAAAAAATTAATTTTAATCCATATATTTTGTATTTTTTTAATAAATTTTTATGATTTTAATATATTATATAATGTATATTCTTGAAATTTCGATCAAATAAAGTTAGTAATTCAAAATAAAATGGAAAAATTAATATTAGAATTTATTTTAGAAATTCTTAAGTAAAATTCTTTTTTGGAAAAAATTATGGTTAAATAGTTTGATTTAGAAATTCTATTTAATTAGTGGCAATTTACATAAGGAGAATAATATCCTAAATTAACATAGCATGCAGTAAAGACCAAATTATAAGTGGTTAAATCACGTGAGTGACTTTTGAGAGGGAGAAAATAGTTAGTGGTTATAAATAATTTTTTCTTTCTTAATGAATTTATTATAAGTAAGCTTACACCAAATCACATTAAATTTTATGTTATTTTATTATGTATAAGTGATTATCGCAATAAATTGGTATGAGAAACAGGTTCAAATGCCAAAGATAGCAAGAATAAAATTTGAGGTGAAATATTTCATGAGAAAAATAATTTTAGTCGATGGCAAAGCATGGTAAAGGATGTACCTTATATAATAAAAATTAGTTAAAACTTTGAATGAGAAACAACTAGTTGACGATTAAGATTGAAGAAGAAGTTTTAACAAAGGACAGTGAGTATGATTAGATTGGTGTTAGCTCCTAATATGAAGTATAATGTTTTGAAAAAGCCTTTGCCAATTGTTATAGAAGAGATTGGAGAGTTTGTACATATTGATGATATGAGATCCAGAAAAATAGGGTTTTACAAGGTTTCTGTGAAACTGGAAAAAGTTTAGAGCTAGAGGAGAGTATTTCTCCTTTTATATGTTTTCTTTTGTCCGCTAGTGACGTGTAACAGAATGTACGTCATTGGGTCACCTGTCCCTGTCACGTTGATATGGATGTACGAGGAAATCAGATCGCTGCCCCATGCGTAACGGCCCCTGATTCTCCCCGGGCACGCATGTGAATGGTCCCACAAGGCGAATGTGCTGAATTCCTTCCTGGTTCCGAGCTGGGCCGGAAGGTGAGGTTAAGACTAGGCCCAGAGGGGATCTGTTCATTGGGCCGAAAGAGTTGGGCCGACCTGATTGAAGAATCTGACTGGAGCCCGGTCTTTGAGCTGAGTGGGCTGGACCTGGCTCTTGGAGGAGAGTTAGAAGCCTTCAGATTATGGGTTGTCCTAATGGGCCTGGCCTTAGACCGGGGCGAAGAAATCTAGCAGTCATCAATTGCCCCTTTACCTCATCGTCAGTTATTGCCCGACTGAAGAGGGGGTAAATACCGAAAGTCATCATGACCACGCCGCCCAAGGACAAAACTGTTCAAAACATCTTTTCTGCTCTTTATTGTTTCAAATTTCACTTCCCGTCAGTCTCCCCAGAACGTTGGCTCTTCTCTGTTCTACTGCTCTCTTTGCTTTCTTCTGCTCATTTGCCCTAATCACTTTTCAGGTACGCCTCTTCTTTTACCATGGATAGTTCTAGTCTCCCCGATGTCGTCAACCAGGAGTCTAGCATCACCTCGTCTAACATTAGGAATTTCATTTCTAGGGAATACCTGGATACCCCTCTTTATTACATCCGGGCTCCTTACCAGAATGAGAGGATCGTTCTTCCTGATCCTTCTCCCCCTGGCCTATTCGACCCTCAAAGGGATGTCAGTCTAGTTTTCTTCATCAAACAGAGGGAGTACAGTCTGTCCTTCCCCTTTTCTCCCTTCTTCAAAGAGGTCTTCCAGTATTTCGAGATTACCCTTCGAATGCTAACCCCTAACTCCGTTCTTTTCATGCCTTGCTTTGAATCTGTGTGTCTGAGCTGGGGGTTTACACCCACAGTTCAGCTGTTCGTCAGCTTCTTCAGGCTAGTCAAAGCGAGCCAGAAGTTTTATTACTTTACCCCTCGCGGAGGGTTGTCCATTTTCACGGGTTATAAAGACTTTATCAAGGGCTGAGTAGAGGGGTTTCTGGTGGTGGAGTTGAAGAAGAATACGGGGTTGGCTTGGGAGCTCGGTCTTGACTGGGAGGATGTCTCTCTGGGTTGCAACGACCTGCCCCAGTTGGGCCTTACCGAGCAGGTCGGATTCCTTCAACTGACTTCTGTGGATAGGAAGTATGATGTCGAAAAGTGCTTGTACGCGTCCAACCTTAGGGATATTAAGGACACGGGTACCTTATTCTATCTGCCTGTGTTAGTTTTTGCTTACGCGACCTTTGCTTAGAACTGTTCTGATTTGCTTTGATTTTTAATTTTGTAGCCTCCGAGGTGAAGATGGATCAGATTAAGCCTCCCAAGAATCTCATACTATCCCGGGAGAGCATGGATATTGCTCTGGATGCCCTTCTGGCTGGGCAATCTGTAAGGGAGGCTACTCAAAGGGTGGCCGAGGTTATTTCTTCTAGATCGGTTACCCGACCTCCTCCTCCTCCGGTCTCTTCATAAGCTCCTAGACCAAGCTCCCGACGTAGTAAGTCGTCTCGGCCCTCTAGTCGCAGCAGATCGAGCTCGGCTCACCCGTCCTCTCAAGCCCCCCGGCCTCGACGCTCTTCTAATGAGGGGGCGGAAGAGACTCCAAGAATTCTTTCTGAAGTGGCTGAGGACGCCGGGCTGGCGAGGACGGATCCCGCCCTTCCTCCTGTGGGCGCTTCTGATGTGGGGCTTGAAGTTCCCACTGTTGCTGAGGAGGAGGTCGCCAAGGTGGGGTTCGAGGCCCCTATTACTGAAGAGGAAGCTCCAGGGAAAAGTAGGGAGGTTATTCTTGTAGACGAAGATGTCCAGGAGGCCCCTATCAGAGATGTTGGATCCGGCCCTGCTAGTGAAGGAGGAGTCACAGAAAAGGCTGGGGACAAGCGCCCTGCCTCCCCCGAAATGTCTGCCCCAGCTCCTGCTCGGAAGAAATCCAAGGCTTCCAAGGGATCAGCTCCAACTCTCCCTCCTATCGGAAAGAGAAAGGAAGCTTCCAAGGGATTAGCTCCCGCTCTCCCCCCTCTTGAAAAGAAGAAGGATGTTCCTATGATACCCCTGTTTTCTGCTCCTGACAACGACATTTTGAACGCTGAGGACATCACTCATCAAACTCCGGTGAGCATTGTAGCGGAGATCTTGCGGGAGTGGATGTTTGGCGGAATCACGGAGGCTTCGGACTCTCGTCTGCTTGCTTTGACCGGCCATTTGGCTGGCTTCACACAAGAGCAGGCAGCGTTCCAGTCTCTACCTCGAGGAGAGCTTGGAGATAGGATTAGGGAGATGCTCCTGATGGTAAGTTGTTACGTTTCGATTTCTGCTCATATTCCAATTTTCTTTGTTTCTTTGTTCTGACAGTTTTCTCTTTTTGTACTAGGTGATGGGCCTCTTCACGGAGGTGGACGCTCGTGACCTCTCTCTCCGAGAATCTGTTGATCGCCGGATCGAGGAGGCGCGTCTGGAGGAGAACTTTTCTGCGACCAGTGATGCCAGGAGCAACCTCGTGACAGCTCAAGAGCATTCTAGGTCCCTAGAGGCGGAGTTGTCTCATGCTCGGAGGGTTCTTAAAGAGTCTGACGATAGGGCAGCTGCTGCTGAAGTCCGCTGTGAAGAAGTCCTGAAGCAGCTGTCCTCCACAGTGGATGCCCTTCGTGAAAGGGACGAGGCTATGATCCAGAGGGACGAGGCCCAGCGTCAGTGCGAGGCCTTAAAGGCTAATTTCGAAGGAGTCCAGGCTCGTCTTAACAAGGTGGAGGTCCAGAAAGAGGGGGCACTAGCTCGGGTCGAGGTTCTCGAGCAGGAGTTGAGTAAGAGTTCAGATCGTATCAGAGACCTGGCTTCAGCGGCAGAGGAGTTTAAACTTCATAATCAAAAGCTCTGCCATGAGGTCAGGACTTTGGAGCATAAATGCTCGGCCTTGCTCGAAGATGCCAGACTCGCTGAAGACAAGGTCCAGCTGGAGTGTGAGAGGCGCCTGATGGAGTATAAAGAGTCTTCCGAGCTGAAAAAAGAGATCGAGCAGGCCTGTGAAGCTCACCTCCAGGATTATAAAAGTTCTTCTGAATTTAAAGCCAAGATAGCTGAGGCCTGTGAGAAGCGACTTGCGGAGTTCCAAGGCTCTGATGAGATGAAGACAGCCATATGGAACAAGGGCTTTCGCATGTTCGTCTCTGGATACAACCGGGGCCTAAGGACAACCAGATACGCTCCCTCCACCCCGTTGGCTAAACTTCGAGCTGTAGAGGAAGATTCTGATGGCGAGGTGGTGCTTTACGGGGAGGATGACAGACCTCTGCCAAAAAGAGCTTCTCGCACTGCAGCTGGGCCTTCTGAGGCAGAACCCGAGCTGGGGAATGACGATGCTAGGCGTCAAGGGCAGGAGATCTTGCCTTTTGTGGGCACTGAGGGATCTAGGTAGGAGGATGCTGGGCCTCCCATAGACAGTAATGTAAATAATGTAAGTGTAGATAGCACAGGGGATAATGTAGATGTTAATGGCCCTAGGCATGTAAGTCCTTTAAGGACTGTTTTTCCCTCAGTAGAATAGACTGTAAAGTAGGTTGTAATTATTTTTTCTTTTTAATGAAATTTAATTTTCAAATTGCGTTGGTATTTTGAGTTATTTTGATTGTTATTGTAACGACCCGAAAATCAGGCCGCCACCGGCGCTAGGATCCAGATCGGCTTAAGGCCGCCGGGACCCGTAGCAAGCCAAACATACATCCTGTGAACCTGTTTAATCCCATACATGGTCAACAACATACATAAAAATTAAAACTTTTCTTTTCATTCATTCAAACATTCCTTTGCCAAGCCTAGCCTGTGCATGCACAACATAACATAAACCTCTCATTGGAATCCTCATCAAATATTCCAATGGGGTAACATAACATAACATAGGCTTGGATTACATAATCATCATAAAAACATTATATCTCATACAAGACCATGTGTACTGGGAATACAACAGACTCTAGTCAAGCACATTATCAAACTTACATTACATTACATCTCATACTTATACATTACCAACAAACCATGTCCACAGCTAAGCTATTACATAAACTTCTCTTACTCTGCTGACTTCTCTATCTACTCTGCACCTGCAAGACTGGGGTTAGGGGAGAGGGGGTGAGCTATAAAGCCCAATGAGCGGAAACTAAAAATATTTGCTTTAATTCCACCCTTTTTAGGTATATTATTATTCATTTTATTATTATTATGATTCCTCCATTTTTAGGTATATTAATTATATAACTTTTTCTTATTCATGCTTTCATGGAATGCAACACATCACAGCTAATCACATAAAGGATGGTATTGTCACCATTAGTCCTCAACATCTCCAAATGCCAGGGGCGTAGAATGGGCCTCACTGGACTTTCTCTTACATAACATAACATTCCAAGTGCCAGGGGCGTAGAATGGGCCTCACTGGTCTTTCTCTTACATAGTGCCAGGGGCGTAGAATGGGCCTCGCTGGTCTCCCATAACATATCATCATAACATAACATCAGAGGACTATGGATCACCCAACAACCATCCACATCAACATCAATTTATGCAATGCAGCATATTCGTGAATTCTAATGCAAACATCCTGAAATATTGCATGGCATAATGATGCATGGGCAATGCTTTATGATTCATTCATTTATTCATTTATTCATTTACTTTAAAACTTAAGAAGTTGTTCCACTCACCTGATGACGGAAGCTGTAACAACGAACTCGGAACGACTATCTCACAACCGGGGGTCTCGGTTCCTCGGGTCCGAACCTACACAGGTGGACTCAAATGAGGCACCAAACAACAAGAACATAACTCTAAACATACCCCCAAAAACCTCCTAAAACATCACCAAAACACTCCTAGGAAACATGCAAGAAAAGGCTGGACAGGGCACTTTCGGCGGCACCTTCGGCGGCCGAAAGTCCCTCCAGAGACGAAAGTCAGGCAGGTTCGGCGGCACCTTCGGCGGCCGAAAGTCTCGGACAGAGCCGAAACTCCAATTTTCGGGGGCAAGCTTCGGCAGCCTAAGGCTGCCTCTCAAGCCATGTTCGGCGGCCGAAAGTGCCTTCGGCTGCCGAACCTGGTTTCTGCCAAAGGGCAGAAACTTTGGCTCCTCTATGCACAAATGCCTCCCAACTCTCACATCATGCATATACTTCACCCAAATCATGCATACAAGTTCCTAGGGGCCTCAAAA
The DNA here is from genome assembly GCF_001659605.2 of Manihot esculenta. NCBI lineage: Eukaryota > Viridiplantae > Streptophyta > Magnoliopsida > Malpighiales > Euphorbiaceae > Manihot > Manihot esculenta. The sequence goes on along the minus strand of NC_035173.2, from coordinate 21,609,402 downwards.
CATCAAATACCCCAACTACAACACTTCAAGCATACTCAAACATCATACATTGTTCATAAATCACTTAAAACTTAACATTTGCTTAAAAACTCATACAACCCTATACATGTCATTCTACCCCATAAAATCACTTAAAACTTACTTAAAACACATGAAGAGCTTAAGATCGGCTCTTACCTCTTGAAGATCGAGGGTTGAGGAGATCTAAACTTGAAGATGGGAGAAGTTCCAACTTTTGGTCTCCAAGCTCCAAAACTTGTTCTAAGCTCAAAGATCTTCAAAACCAAAGTTATAAACTTGTAAAGATCATGGAAAAAGGAAGGAAAAACTCAAGATTGGGGAAGGATGGCGGAATGCTCACCTTGGCCGAAATGGGGAGAAAAAGCTCGCCCATTTTCGGCTAAGGGACCCTTTTATAGGTGGCTGGCCAGACCACGTTCGGGGGCCGAATGTGCCTCCGCATCCATGCAAATGTTCGGCGGCCGAACTTGACTTTCGGCGGCCGAACCTGAACTTCCCTAACTCATGCTTTCGGGGGCCTAACGTGCCTCCAAAACGCATGCATGTTCGGCGGCCGAACTTGACTTTCGGCGGCCGAACCTGAGTTTTCCTCCAATGCTATTTTCATGCAAAAACTCATTTAGTTTCATACTTTAAAACCATTAAAACATAAAAACATTTCATAAAACATGTCTTTACCCTTCTAGAAGTTCCCGACATCCGAAATTCCACCGGACGGTAGGAATTCCGATACCGGAGTCTAGCCGGGTATTACATTCTCCCCCCCTTAAGAACATTCGTCCCCGAATGTTCCTCAACTAATACATGCATAACATAGAACATAACATACATACTAAACACATAGAACACATAGATACTAACCTCTAAAAGAAGTGGGGATACTGTTGGAGCATGGACTCCCGTGTCTCCCAGGTACATTCTTCTATATTGTGGTGGTTCCAAAGGACTTTCACCATCGGGATTTCCTTGTTTCTTAGCTTTCTGATCTGGGTGTCTATGATCCGCACTGGCTGCTCCACATAGGTGAGATCCTCTTGGATCTCCACATCAGGCTCACTAAGAACCTTACTCGGATCTGACACAAACTTCCTCAACATGGAAACATGGAAAACCGGGTGGATTCTTGCCATTGAAGCAGGTAAGTCCAGCTTGTACGACACATTCCCAATCTTTTGCAAGATTTCAAAGGGTCCGATGTATCGTGGGGCTAGCTTACCTTTCTTCCCGAACCTAACCACTCCTTTCATTGGAGACACCTTAAGCAATACCAGATCCCCCTCCTGAAACTCTACTAGTCTTCTGCGGATGTCTGCATAACTCTTCTGTCTGCTTGCAGCAGTCTTGATTCTTTCTCTGATTATGGGTACCACTCTGCTGGTGATCTCTACTAGCTCAGGCCCTGCCAAGGCCTTTTCTCCAACTTCTTCCCAGCAAACAGGTGACCTGCACTTCCTTCCGTACAAAGCTTCATATGGAGCCATCCCGATGCTAGCATGATAGCTGTTATTGTAGGCGAACTCTACTAAGGGTAGATGTTGCCTCCAAGAACCGCCAAAATCTAGCACACACATTCTGAGCATATCTTCTATTGTCTGGATGGTCCTCTCTGACTGCCCATCAGTCTGGGGATGGAAGGCAGTACTGAAGTCTAACCTGGTACCCATGGCATTTTGCAGACTCCGCCAAAATCTGGAAGTGAACTGAGGCCCTCGATCTGACACTATAGACACTGGAACCCCATGCAGCCTGACAATCTCATCTACATACACTTGCGCCAACTTGTCCACAGAGTAGCCACTCCTGACAGGGAGGAAGTGAGCAGATTTGGTGAGTCTGTCCACAATCACCCATATGGAGTCCAATCTGTTGGACGTCGCCGGTAACCCTACTACGAAGTCCATAGCTATGTTTTCCCATTTCCATTCTGGAATCGGTAGCGGGTTAAGCATTCCAGCTGGCTTCTGATGTTCCAGCTTCACCCTCTGACACACTTCGCAGGCTGACACGAACTGCGCCACTTCTTTCTTCATAGCTGGCCACCAATAAACCTTCTTTAGATCTTGATACATCTTGGTGGCTCCGGGGTGAATGCTGTATCTTGCATTATGAGCCTCTCTCATAATGTCTCCTTTTAGCCCTATGTCATCTGGTACACATAATCGACTCCCATAGCGGAGGATCCCCTTGTTGTCAAATCTGAACTCATCATTCTTGCCTGACTGAACAGTCCTGGCAATCTTCACTAACTCGGGGTCCTCATGCTGTTTCTGAGCGACTTGCTCAAGGAACACAGGTGTCACTTTCATCTGAGCCACTAAGGCACCTGTACCCGACAACTCTAACTGTAGCCCTTCTTCGATGAGCTTGTAGAACTCCTTTACTACTGGTCTTCGTTCTGCTGTGATGTGGGATAGACTGCCGAGTGATTTCCGGCTTAAGGCATCAGCTACAACATTAGCCTTACCCGGATGATACTGGATTTTGCAATCATAGTCACTGAGCAGTTCTACCCATCTTCTTTGCCTCAAATTCAAATCTCTTTGACTCAGGATGTACTGCAGGCTCTTATGATCTGTAAAGATCTCACATTTTACCCCATAGAGGTAGTGCCTCCACATCTTGAGTGCAAAGATTACTGCTGCCATCTCAAGGTCATGTGTGGGGTAATTCATCTCATGCTTCTTTAGCTGTCTAGAAGCATAAGCAATCACCCTCTCATTCTGCATAAGCACACATCCCAGTCCCACACGGGACGCATCACAAAAGACAGTAAAGTCCTCTCCACTAGATGGCAGTGCTAACACTGGTGCTGAAGTCAACCTCCTCTTAAGCTCTTCAAAACTCTCTTCGCACTGGTCGGTCCACAGAAATTTCTGATTCTTCCTGGTTAGTCTGGTCAGAGGAGCTGCTATCTTTGAGAAGTCCTGAACGAACCTCCTGTAGTAACCTGCCAAACCCAAGAAACTTCTGATCTCCGTCACTGAAGTGGGTCTAGGCCAGTTAACCACAGTCTCTGTCTTCTTGGGGTCTACCTCTATCCCATTCTCTGACACCACATGCCCCAAGAACGAAATGCTCCTTAGCCAGAACTCACATTTAGAGAACTTGGCATACAAGCCGTGTTCCCTCAAAGTCTGCAAGACCAACCGCAGATGATGGGCATGTTCTTCTGCATTCCTGGAATACACTAAGATATCATCTATGAAGACAATAACGAAGTGATCCAGGTATTGGCTAAATACTCTGTTCATGAGATCCATGAATGCTGCAGGGGCGTTAGTTAACCCGAACGGCATCACAATGAACTCAAAATGCCCATATCTGGTCCTGAATGCCGTCTTTGGCACATCTTCATCTCTGATCCTCAGCTGATGATACCCAGATCTCAGATCTATTTTGGAGAAACAACCTGCTCCTGCTAGCTGGTCGAATAGATCATCGATCCTAGGCAACGGGTACTTGTTCTTGGTAGTAACCTTGTTCAACTGTCTATAGTCGATACAAAGTCTAAGGGATCCATCCTTCTTCTTCACGAACAAAACTGGAGCACCCCAAGGTGAGGCACTCGGTCGGATGAAACCCTTGTCTACCAGCTCTTGCAACTGTTCTTTAAGCTCTTTCAGTTCTGCTGGCGCCATCCTGTAGGGAGGGATAGAGATCGGTCTGGTTCCTGGCATCAATTCTATTTCGAACTCTATCTCCCTAGGAGGCGGTAAACCTGGCAGCTCGTCTGGGAAAACATCTAAGAACTCTCTAACCACAGGCACCGAGGCGGGCTCTCTGACATCTCTGTCTAGCTCTCTCACATGAGCTAGATAACCCTGACAACCCCTCCTGAGCAGCCTACGAGCCTGTAGGGCTGATATCAAACCTCTAGGTGTACTCCCCCTGTCTCCTCTAAAGACGACCTCTGACCCATCCTGACATCTGAACTTAACCACCTTGTCTCTGCAATCCAAGGTAGCACCATGGGTAGATAGCCAATCCATCCCTAGAATGACGTCAAAATCTGTCAAGTCTAGAACCACTAGGTCGGCGGATAGACATCTCCCCTCTATGAAAACTGGACTGTACTGGCAGACTGACTCTGCCACCGACGGGTCACATTTGGGTCCGCTGACCCATAGGGGACACTCTAACCCAGAGACCATCAAACCCAACCTCTCGACCGCTCTCGGAGAAACAAAAGAATGGGATGCACCCGGGTCCATTAAGGCATAAACATCTGAACAACCAATGATGATATTACCTGACACCACGGTGTTGGATGCGTTTGCCTCCTGCTGCGTCATTGTGAAGATCCGTGCTGGAGCTGACGGACCTTCCCCTCTGTAAACTGATGAAGAAGAGGCTGACCCTCTCCCTCGGCCTCTGCCACTAGCCTGTGTTGCGGCTGAAGCTGCTGGCTGTGCTACGCTACCCGAAGTTGTCTGCTGGGGCTGTGCCGTAGGAACTGCTCTCGGACACTCCCAAGACATGTGTCCCTCTTGCCCACATCTATAACAGGCTGTCGTCCCAAACCGGCATACTCCCCTGTGTAGCTTACCACACCTTGCACACACTGCATTATCAGCACCAGAGCTTGAGCCACTTCCTAATCCCAGACCTGATTTAATCTTGCTCCAGAACTTATTTTTCTTTGGTTTCTTAGTGGTATTGCCCCACTTCTTACTAGCTGAACTCAAGGATGAAGGGTCTATCCTTCCCCCACCTGGGGTCTTAGAACCAGAAGGTTGTGCCACAGACTGCTTGACTTTTCCCTCTATTACGGCACTAGCCTCCATTCTCCTGGCCATGTCTATAATGGCATGGAAACTTTCTCTATCAGCTGACTGAATCAAAGAGGAATACCTGGAATTTAGCCTCATGACATACCTCCTCGATTTCTTCGGATCTGTATCCAGATGCTGCCCAGCAAATGGCAACAACTCTAAGAATCTATCGGTGTACTCATCGACACCCATCTCATCTGTCTGCTTCAGCTGTTCGAACTCAATCACCTTCAGCTCTCTGGAACTGTCAGGGAAAGCCCATCCTGCGAACTCATTCGCAAACTCCTCCCATGACAAACTGTCCACCTTTGGTTTCACATAGTTCTTGAACCATTCTCGTGCCTTCTTGCATTTCAGAGTGAAACCAGCCATCTGAATGGCTCTACTGTCCTCGGCCCCTATCTCATCTGTAATCGTTTTGACCTTTTCCAGGTACACAAACGGATCATCACCGGTATCAAACTGAGGAGCACCCAACTTCATATAGTCGGTCATCTTAGCCTTGCTCCCTCCAGATGAGGTAGGTTGAGGTCTTTGGTTTTCTGTAACTGTGGTTTCTGCTGGTGGTGGAGGTGCGGCATCCCCTGGGATAGGGTTTGCTGTGCCTGGATGGAAGGATGGAGGTGGGTACATAGGGTACTGTGGATACTGTGGGTAAAAAGGTGGGTATGGCATGTGAGAAGGGTAAGGATTAACACTGGGGTAATCCGATGTACCTCCCATCGAATACCCGGGGTATGGTGAAAAAGGTGGGTACTGGGGTGGTGGAATAAACCCCGAGGCCTGAGTGCCTCCCTGAGACTCACCCATGCCCTCTTCTGGCATGCTCACACCAAGACTACCATCCCTCCTCTGGTCCACATCCATCTCTTCTCCCACATCCACTGACCTGTCTCCTTGAACCGTTCCTCTTATTGATCTGTTTCTACCCAGATCCAGAGATCTTCTAGGATCTCCCACTGCTCTGTCCCTGTGGGACCTACTCGACATTGCCCTTGGCAATGCTGGAGGACGGGCGCTCGTGCCCTCATCCTCCGGTGGTACTCTAGCCAATCTAGCTGATCGACGAGTTCCTCGCATTCTGATTACTGAAAAACAGCACAGAAATCAAAACATTAGCATCCAATGGTTCATGTGGAAACACATGAACCCACATCATATACATAGCATATCCCATGGCATATCATACTTTCATTCTAGACAGGACTCTATATCCTATCCTAGTGGACATGATTTCCTATTGTGCTTGACTTTCTATCACATCTATGAGCCCGACACTCTAGGTCCGACCATATGAACCTAGGGCTCTGATACCACTCTGTAACGACCCGAAAATCAGGCCGCCACCGGCGCTAGGATCCAGATCGGCTTAAGGCCGCCGGGACCCGTAGCAAGCCAAACATACATCCTGTGAACCTGTTTAATCCCATACATGGTCAACAACATACATAAAAATTAAAACTTTTCTTTTCATTCATTCAAACATTCCTTTGCCAAGCCTAGCCTGTGCATGCACAACATAACATAAACCTCTCATTGGAATCCTCATCAAATATTCCAATGGGGTAACATAACATAACATAGGCTTGGATTACATAATCATCATAAAAACATTATATCTCATACAAGACCATGTGTACTGGGAATACAACAGACTCTAGTCAAGCACATTATCAAACTTACATTACATTACATCTCATACTTATACATTACCAACAAACCATGTCCACAGCTAAGCTATTACATAAACTTCTCTTACTCTGCTGACTTCTCTATCTACTCTGCACCTGCAAGACTGGGGTTAGGGGAGAGGGGGTGAGCTATAAAGCCCAATGAGCGGAAACTAAAAATATTTGCTTTAATTCCACCCTTTTTAGGTATATTATTATTCATTTTATTATTATTATGATTCCTCCATTTTTAGGTATATTAATTATATAACTTTTTCTTATTCATGCTTTCATGGAATGCAACACATCACAGCTAATCACATAAAGGATGGTATTGTCACCATTAGTCCTCAACATCTCCAAATGCCAGGGGCGTAGAATGGGCCTCACTGGACTTTCTCTTACATAACATAACATTCCAAGTGCCAGGGGCGTAGAATGGGCCTCACTGGTCTTTCTCTTACATAGTGCCAGGGGCGTAGAATGGGCCTCGCTGGTCTCCCATAACATATCATCATAACATAACATCAGAGGACTATGGATCACCCAACAACCATCCACATCAACATCAATTTATGCAATGCAGCATATTCGTGAATTCTAATGCAAACATCCTGAAATATTGCATGGCATAATGATGCATGGGCAATGCTTTATGATTCATTCATTTATTCATTTATTCATTTACTTTAAAACTTAAGAAGTTGTTCCACTCACCTGATGACGGAAGCTGTAACAACGAACTCGGAACGACTATCTCACAACCGGGGGTCTCGGTTCCTCGGGTCCGAACCTACACAGGTGGACTCAAATGAGGCACCAAACAACAAGAACATAACTCTAAACATACCCCCAAAAACCTCCTAAAACATCACCAAAACACTCCTAGGAAACATGCAAGAAAAGGCTGGACAGGGCACTTTCGGCGGCACCTTCGGCGGCCGAAAGTCCCTCCAGAGACGAAAGTCAGGCAGGTTCGGCGGCACCTTCGGCGGCCGAAAGTCTCGGACAGAGCCGAAACTCCAATTTTCGGGGGCAAGCTTCGGCAGCCTAAGGCTGCCTCTCAAGCCATGTTCGGCGGCCGAAAGTGCCTTCGGCTGCCGAACCTGGTTTCTGCCAAAGGGCAGAAACTTTGGCTCCTCTATGCACAAATGCCTCCCAACTCTCACATCATGCATATACTTCACCCAAATCATGCATACAAGTTCCTAGGGGCCTCAAAACATCAAATACCCCAACTACAACACTTCAAGCATACTCAAACATCATACATTGTTCATAAATCACTTAAAACTTAACATTTGCTTAAAAACTCATACAACCCTATACATGTCATTCTACCCCATAAAATCACTTAAAACTTACTTAAAACACATGAAGAGCTTAAGATCGGCTCTTACCTCTTGAAGATCGAGGGTTGAGGAGATCTAAACTTGAAGATGGGAGAAGTTCCAACTTTTGGTCTCCAAGCTCCAAAACTTGTTCTAAGCTCAAAGATCTTCAAAACCAAAGTTATAAACTTGTAAAGATCATGGAAAAAGGAAGGAAAAACTCAAGATTGGGGAAGGATGGCGGAATGCTCACCTTGGCCGAAATGGGGAGAAAAAGCTCGCCCATTTTCGGCTAAGGGACCCTTTTATAGGTGGCTGGCCAGACCACGTTCGGGGGCCGAATGTGCCTCCGCATCCATGCAAATGTTCGGCGGCCGAACTTGACTTTCGGCGGCCGAACCTGAACTTCCCTAACTCATGCTTTCGGGGGCCTAACGTGCCTCCAAAACGCATGCATGTTCGGCGGCCGAACTTGACTTTCGGCGGCCGAACCTGAGTTTTCCTCCAATGCTATTTTCATGCAAAAACTCATTTAGTTTCATACTTTAAAACCATTAAAACATAAAAACATTTCATAAAACATGTCTTTACCCTTCTAGAAGTTCCCGACATCCGAAATTCCACCGGACGGTAGGAATTCCGATACCGGAGTCTAGCCGGGTATTACAGTTATTTATTTCTCTGGCTTTATTCGTACTTGAGCTGTTCCTACCTTTGCTTGTTCTTCCCTCCTTATCGGGCTACTTATTCTGTTTAGGCAGTCTGACTTGTTTAATTTTAAGATTTGAGAATGAGACACTTAAACTGTGCCTAATAAACTTGGTAAGGAATCGACTAGATCGTCTTTCATTTCTTGCCCCTCAGTTCGTCAGGGCTGAAATCTTAGCCAGAGACTTAGTCTCAGACTTATAATCTTTTCTAATTTCACTAGGGCGTTCTTATCTATAAATTTTCTCCTTGCTAGATTTGCCTTAAGGCCAAGATCGTCAAGCTGTACTTTTATAGATTTCGACCTCATTAGGTCTTCACTATGAGCTCGGTTTTTAACAGCTGACTTAATGTCTTCAACTTTTCTTTCCATTATTTCACATGTACGAGCTTGGGCGTGTAGCCCTTTATAACCAAAGCGAAATGTATCACGTACCTTTTAAAATGGTGAGCAGGATTGGCCTCCTTGTTTTTAGTTCTATTCGGACGAGAACTGAAGCTGGGGTCTTATCTGTTCATGCCATTGGATTTCTCCTCGGGTTGCCCCTTTACCTCCTCAGCAGTTATTTCATGGCTGGTGAGGGGGTAAATGCTTGGGCTCCATTAATGACCGTGCAGCTCGAAAACAGTTTTTGTCAAAACGTTCTTTACTTGCGTTATTTCTTTATCTCTTTACTTTGGTGTTTAAATGTATGGCGATCTAGAGATGTGTTCTTGATGATGAATGATATTTCACCTCGGCCTGTGCCTCATCATTATTTTGTACTCAGACTGTCTTCTGGCTTTGTCAATTTCACTCATTTGATGGACCAGGCTGGCTCTAGTGGGACATTGCTAGTCGAACTGACCCGGGCTAAGAGCTCGGAGTCTGGTTAAGCTTCTGACTTGTGAGTTTTTCTTATTCCCATGAGGGCATTTCTGTTTTTGACTCACTACCTCGTCCTTGTTGCGAGCTTGGATACATAATATTTTGTTCCTCTGGAGATAGCCTTCTGGCGTTCAGTGCGGTTTGAGCTGCGTGCTCCACTGGGATAGAGAGCTCGGTCTTTTGTCGTTTTCCTCTTCCTGGGTTATCCTTGTTAAATGTTTGTTTATGCTGAGTTAACCCGAGCTGTGAGCACGGTCCTTTGCCTTCGTTTATCCTTTTACGTGTTTCTGCATTTGTGGGCCTTTTCATAGAGGAAGCTCGGTTCTCTGTTATTTCTTCTATACTTATCTTTATTCATGTCGTGAGTTCATCCGAGCTGGGAGCTCGGTTTTTTGCTTTTTGCCTAGGCTTTTATGCCTGTAGCCTGTGACGCTGCCTGTATCGCGAGCTCGGGAGTTCGGAATTTCACTTTCTTCACTTTGGCACCCCGAGCTCCATTGTGAAGTCGGACTTAATTTCTTGTTTTCTTGTCGAGTCTTGTATGGGCTATGTCTCAGTCTGACTGCTTATTTGTTCGGCTTCAGCTTTCCTTTTATAAACTTGTAGCCTCGCCTTAATTCGGTCTGCCTATTGGATTTACCAGTACCGAGCTCATTTTTTTGAGATCGGCATGGTGCTTTGGCGCTTTGGCACCGCGAGCCTTGTATTGGCCATTAGTAGGTCGTATTGCTACATGATACGGGCGTTGGGGCGCCTTAGTGTAATTTCGTTATATGCTGGCCATTTTGCGAGATCTAGGTCTTATTAGCCTGAATCCGAGCTCTTCTGAGAGGTTGGATTCGAACTCTTTTATTTCTATTCTAGCACCCTCTTGACGTCAGCATGACATTTTGGCGCTTTTGGCTATTGTGTGAGATCAAAGTCTCTTTACCTTATGACTCGAGCTCCTTTGGGAGGTCGGAGTTTAGCTTTTTCATTTAGGGTCCCGTGCCCCAATCTTGTGACGTCGGAACTGAGTTATTTTTGCTTGTTGTCATTGTATACCGCGGTTTGCTGTGAGCATACGATGCCGGAGAACTCTTTAGGGTTCCCGGCCTTTGTCGCTCCTGGAGATCTTTGAGATCTTCGCCGGCCATTTTTGCTCCAGGAGATCTTACGGAATCCTGGCCGTTTTTGCTCCAGGAGATCTTACGGGATCCTGGCCCTTTTTGCTCTAGGAGATCTTATGGGATCCTGGCCGTTTTTGCTCCAAGAGATCTTACGGGATCCTGGTCTTCTACCCCCAGGAGGTCTCTATGTCTCAAGGAGGTCTTCTGATATCTGTTCTTTTCTTTTTCTGAGAGGGTTAGTACTCACAATAATAGAGACAATCATTGCATTATTATGGTATTATGTCATTTATTCATGTTTTCATAGTACAAGATTTTTCTTTTCACAAATATTCAAAGGAATGTACCTCTTCTGCTTCGCCAGCTTATTCAACCTTTTGTTCCTCCAACGATCATGTTGATGGTTCCACTGGACCCATCATTCACTGGTCCAGCTCCCGTTCTCCTTGGCACTTGGACTGCCGGATTGGGCTGAGGCCTTTATCCTTCCGGTTTCTTTATGAAGTTCTTGAGGTGTCCTCTTTTTATCAGCCTCTCAATCTCTGTGATCAACTGGAAGCAGTCATTGGTGTCGTGGCCGTGCGTGCGATGGTACTGATAATATTTGTCAGGATTTCGCTGGTTTGCTTCCGTTTTCATAGGCCTGGGCCATTGGAGGAACTTCTTGTCCTGGACAGCCATGAGCAGTTTGGCTCTAGAGGCATTGAGTGGGGTCGGCTTTTCTGGAACCAACGGAGGGAATGGCCTCTGTTCAGAGGCCCGAGGAGGGAGAGGTCTTTGGTCCCTTCGCTCCTAGGGTTGTCTGTACGGCTCAGGCCTCTTGCCATGCTTTTTCTCATGTCTTTCCGGCCTCCCTTCCTCCGGTGCTTTTCCTTTATCTGTCGCTCCCCTAGCGAACCTACTTGTCACCAAGGCATCATCCTGCCTTATGTATTTTTCAGCCCGCTTCATCAGCTCGGCTAGCGAGGTCGGAGACTTCCTGCTCAATGAGCCAAAGAACTCGGCAGAGGTCGTCCCCTTTTGCATGGCCTGCACTGCCCTTCCCTCATCGAGCTCGGGAATCTGCAGGGCCTCCGTGTTGAAACGAGCGACGTACTCCCTGAGCGATTCGTCTCTCCTCTGCTTGATTGTTTCCAGGTAGCTCGTCTTCCTATCTGCGGGCACCCCTGCGATAAACCGGCTGATGAAGGGAGTGGCCAGATCTCCAAAGCTGCTGATACTTCCGGCCTCAAGGCTGTTGAACCACGCCCGCGCTGGCCCCGAGAGCGTCGTAGGGAATACCTTGCACATCAAGGCATCTGAAAGAGTTTGTAGCTCCATGAAGGTCTTATAGTTCAAGACGTGCTCTCGGGGGTTCCCAGCTCCATCATATGCGGCCATAGGCGGCATTATAAATTTCTTTGGGATGGTCTCCTGCTGCACCCACTTTGAGAAGGGTGAAGAGGTAGGTAGAAGAGTTTGGCCGGGGTCCTTCGCCCCTAACTCGGCCAAAAGCTGCTCTCTCATCGTTTGCAACTTTTGGTCTACACTCTCCGCTTCCTGCCTGGGTTTCTTCTCTTGGCGGTACTCCTCCTCCCATGTCTCGCTCTCCCTCCTTCCAGTTGTTCCGGCGGAATAACTATCGACTTCATCATTCTCGATCAACTCCCTCGCCCTTCTTCCGTGAACCCTTGCTTCCGGTTCTTCTTCTTCCCCAGCTCTTCTCCCCCTTTCTCCGGTTTCTCGACTAACTGTTTGGGGATGGTTGAGGGTAGGTTGAGGGTCATTGGTCTGGGGCTCCTCTACCATTGGCAATACGTTTGCTGGGGTGCTAAGGCCCCGTTGTTGCATTATCTACCCCAGCCAGTGGACGGTGTTTTGTAGTTGGAGGGCGATGGTTGGACAAGGTAGCCGCGGAAGCAAAGGTAGCCGCAGAAGCATTCCCTGCCAGGCTTGGCGAGGGGTTGAAAGGGATGGGTGTTTGGTTGTTTGGTGTTGTAGGACTGGAAAAAGATGTTAGTGTATATGCCCTAGGCCATTATCTTGGACCTTTTTGTATGTCATTTTGGTTATTAATAAAAGAGGTCTTTATCATTATTATTTGTTTGCATGTTACATAATAATGATTATCATCCCTGGTTACTTATTATTATGTTGATAATAATAAAATATAACTAGTATGATTATTGATTGATAATCATGAGATGATTATGTATATGTTGATATAAATCAATAATCATAAATACTTGTTAGAGAACAAAGTATTGGATAGACCCGCATTGAGATCACTACATGGGTCATTGTCATAAGTGAATCTCAAAGTAGTTATGTCTTAATCCTTTGACTTGAGATTGTCATAGTTTCCAACATAAGGACTGTTATGTTTTGACATAATCAAACGTTGTCTTTAATCGGACAATCATAAAGGTTATGATTGAGCATAATAGAAATTATGTAGAGGAAAATGAACAATCAAGATAGGATTTGTCCCTCTCTATGAGAGAGATATCTTCTGGGCCCCTCGATAAGTGAGACTGAGAAATGCATGGCCGTGCTCAAATGAATTGATAGTGTGATCAATATCATTTGAATTTATCAGTCTACTTAGAGATCGAGAAATCATAAGTTTGAACATTATAAGTTTGACATTGACCATGACTTATGTTCAAACTAGATATCGTGAGACAAAGGGATTAATACATGTTCTATTTAATAGGCTTTATCGGACTATTGATCCTCATATTAGTTGGGTAGTCATAATGTCTTGCTAGAGGCCACTTATGACTTATAGGCCTTGTTGGACTGGGCCTATTGCCAATTAATATGAGCCTATTGGGTCACACACAAGAACGTTGTTGATGTGCTATATTAATGGGCTAAAAGCCCATTAGTATAATTAATAATAATAAAGTGTTATTATTATTAATATTATTATTAATATTAATTATTAATATAATTAATAATAATAAGTGTTATTATTATTAATAATAATAATTTATTATTATGAGATAATAATATTTAAAAGATCTGCAGTCTATCTGTAAGTGTTACAGATAAAGGACTCTATCACATAAAGATATTTGAGTATCTGTGAGATTGTGATAGTGGGTTCTAAGCACAACTCTTTTAGGAAAAGAGTTGTGGGAAAATAAAAAGACTGAGGCCTATAAATACTCCTTCTACAGATTGAGTAATGGGGGTTTTTTTGGGTTGTAAAAGTTTTGAGAAAACTCAGTCTAAAAGATTGTAGAACATAGAGCACATAATCTATCCATCTTGAAAAGAGCTAGCACTCTAGAAGGATAGAAGACGTTCGTGTGGATACCATAGAGGGTGTTCGTTTGAAAAGGCAGCACCATCAGTCCGCCAGTGTATCTTCACTACGAGATTAACAGGTTAGTCTCACATCTTTCTTATGATTTAAACGGAGCACTCGAATTCTGGGAAAGGAAATCCAAAATTTTATTTTTCCGCTGCGCAATTAGATTGCAATCAATCTCCGGATTTCCCAACAGTGGTATCAGAGCCTGGTTGTGCTTTTCGTTTAAATTAATTATGCCATGATTGAAATTATATATGCGATATATATTTATTAAAATGGCATGATAATTATGGTTAAATTTATGAATGAATGATTGGATCGTTAAGATTGTTAGAAAAATTAAATTAAAATTTTTCTTTTTGGATCTAGAATCAAAATTGTTTTGATTCGTTGTTTTATATTTTAATTGTTAAAATTAAAGCAACAACATTAAATTAAAAAGGGGAAATTCAATTTCTGGAAATCGTGTTCACAATGAACACTATTCTTGCGGGCATGGACAGTTTGAGTACGCCCAAACAACGGATGTTGCACGCCTGTCAATCGGCGTTGCATGGACGGTGGACCGCGCGCCCCGTGGGTCGTGTGCCCCGTGGGTCGCGCGCCCCGTCGGTGGTGCGCCCCGTGGGTCGGGCGCCCAGTGGGTTGCGCGCCCCGGGGATTGGCGTTTCCTCGGCAGCGATCGCAGGATGAACCCAACAGCCTCGACGTCTCCGGGGAGCGCAAGTGTTGCGCCGTCTCCAGCCTCTCGGGCTGGTGGCTTGAGCGGCCAAGGAATGTCCGGTGGGCCGCCGGGGCTTCGAAGCCGAGATGTGTCTCGGCTCCTCGTGATTTCTTCGAATCGCGAGCCGCCGGAGTGGTTTTCGAGCTCAACTGCGAATGGAAGATCGGGATTGCGCAACTGTTGCGCGATCTGGTGGTTGACCTCACCGTCGACGGCAATCTGTGCTGGCGAAGAGGAGCGGGCTGCTGGATGTCGGGTAGGGCTTCTTCCTGAGGAAGAAGAAGCCCTAAATTACCATACTGCCCCTGAATAAAAATTAAAAAAAAAAAAAAAAGGAAAATAAATTAACATTTAAAATAATAATAATAAGAAAATAAATTTTACAATTATTAGTCTTTAAATTAGATTTAGATGACTATATTTTAAATTATTTTCTTTAGTCTTTAAATTAGATTTAAATGGCTATATTTTATTATTATTTTTAGTCTTTTAAATGAGATTTAAATGACTATATTTTATTATTTTATTTTAGTCTTTAAATCAGATTTAAATGACTATATTTTATTATTTTGTCATATGTTAGTATGAGATACTATGCATTATTGTCTATATATATGTATGCATATAGGATGCTATAATATATATATGCAAGACAAAATAATTATAAGAAAATAGAAAATAAATTATTTTATTTTAGTCTTTAAATCAGATTTAAATGACTATGTAAAATAATTTTATTATTTTGTTATACATTAGTATGAGATACTATGCATGATGGTTTATATATGTATGCATATTGGATGTCATAATATATACACATGCAAGACAAAATAATTAAAATTAAAATTGAACCCTCATTTCAAAATTTTAAGTTTTAATGCCACCCATATATTAAAAACCTATCAAGACTAAGATCACCAAAATGCAGGTTTTGCCAAAGCAAAGTGCATTAGGATTATCCTAGTAAGGTAGGATGAGTAATGGTTACTCATTTATTTAATTTTGGTTGAGCTTAATTAGGCTATCAAAACGGTTTTGGGCCTAAGGCATTAGATGGGGTATAACATGCATTTGACATATGATGTCAATACCTCATAATTTAAGAGTTACATTAGATGTAATTGGTAAGGGGTTACCTACCTAAATAACTTAATTCTAAGCGTCATGCCAAAGCTGACTTAGAATTAGGTGAAATATGGATCTTAGCCCACTAAAATATTATTATTATTTTGAGGGTTATATTTTAGTGGGAGATTATTATCACTTCAATATTAATTTACTAAATTGATTATGTTTGCATATTTTGTAGATAATTATGGCTACTAATAACAATTCCACCTTATCACTGCGATATATCCTTGAGAAGGATAAACTGAAAGGGCCTAAGGGACGAGGCAAGCCTAAATGGCAATCCAAGGCAAAAGTTCCTAAGGAAATAGTTCCTAAGGAAGGAATCTGCTTCCATTGCAAGGAACCAGGGCATTGGAAGAGAAATTGCAAACTTTATTTGGATGAGTGTAAGAAGAAGAAGAGTAGTGAGACTACGACTTCAGGTATTTATGTTATAGATATTAATTTATCTATTTCTACTTCATGGGTATTAGATACCGGATGTGGCTCTCACATTTGTACAAATGTGAAGGGT
The DNA here is from genome assembly GCF_001659605.2 of Manihot esculenta. Classification (NCBI taxonomy): domain Eukaryota; kingdom Viridiplantae; phylum Streptophyta; class Magnoliopsida; order Malpighiales; family Euphorbiaceae; genus Manihot; species Manihot esculenta. The sequence goes on along the minus strand of NC_035173.2, from coordinate 21,593,253 downwards.
CTTAAAAGGAGTAGAAAACTGAAAAAGGGCGATGTGGACCTACGTGTAGGCAATGGAGCAAGAGTTGCTGCCATAGCTGTAGGGACATATGAACTTGTGTTGCCCAATGGGCTTTTGCTAGTTCTAAATAATTGCTTTTATGTTCCTACTTTGAGTAGGAATATTATTTCAGTTTCAGTTTTGGACGATGAAGGTTTTTCATTTCTTATCAAGGATAAGAAATGCTCCATTAATAAAGATGATTTGCTTTATTGTATTGCAAATTCATATGATGGCCTTTATGTCCTTAATCTAGATGATTCTAGAGACAACAATATCTATAACATAACTTCTAAGAAAACTAAGCCAAATGAGTTAAACCCAACATATTTATGGCACTGTCGTCTTAGCCATATAAATGAGAATCGCATATCTAAGCTCCATAAAGATGGTTTATTAGATTCGTTTGATTTTGAATCATTTGAAAATTGTGAATCTTGTTTGCTAGGTAAGATGACAAAGGACCCTTTTACTGGACAAGGTCAAAGGGCTTCAGACTTATTGGGCTTAGTACATACAGATGTATGTGGCCCACTAAGCATTAGTGCTAGGGGAGGTTATCAGTACTTCATCACATTCACTGATGATTTCAGTAGGTATGGCTATGTCTACCTAATGAAACATAAGCATGAATCTTTTGAAATGTTTAGAACTTTTCAAAATGAAGTACAAAATCAACTTGGTAGAACTATTAAAATGCTTCGATCTGATCGAGGTGGTGAATATTTGAGCCAAGAGTTTGATGAACATCTTAGAAACTGTGGAATTGTTTCACAATTAACTCCTCCAGGAACTCCACAATGGAATGGTGTTTCTGAAAGGAGAAATCGAACTTTATTAGATATGGTTCGATCTATGATGAGTCAAACAAATCTCCCTTTATCATTTTGGGGTTATGCCTTGGAAACAGCTGCATTTATTTTAAACCGAGTACCATCGAAAGCGGTTGAAAAGACACCATATGAGTTATGGACTGGCAAGATGCCCAATTTGTCTTTCCTTAAGATTTGGGGTTGTGAGGCTTATGTGAAACGCCCAGTTTCAGATAAGTTAGCTCCAAAATCTATCAAGTGCAATTTTGTGGGGTATCCTAAGGAAACCAAAGGATACTATTTCTATATTCCCTCAGAGAACAAAGTGTTTGTTGCTCGAAATGGTACCTTTTTGGAAAAGGAATTTATCTCTCAGAGATTCAGTGGGAGTACAGTGCGACTTGAGAAAACTCAAGCACCACAAGAGAGCATTGAACCGCCAGTAGAACCACTTCCAGTACCACAAACAGTTGTGGAGACTGAAAGGGTAACACAAGTCCCACGCAGATCTGATAGGACACGTCATCAGCCTGAGAGATATGGATTTCTCATGACTGATAGTCGTGATCTTTTGCTCATTGATCAAGATGAGCCTACTACCTATCAAGAGGCTGTGTTAGGTCCAGATTCCGAGAAATGGCTTTGTGCCATGAAATCTGAAATGCAATCCATGTATGACAATCAAGTTTGGTCATTAATTGATCCCCCTGAGGGTGTTAAGACCATTGGTTGCAAATGGGTTTTCAAGAAGAAAACTGACGTGGATGGAAATGTGCATACCTATAAAGCAAGGCTTGTTGCAAAAGGTTTCAAGCAAACTCATGGTATAGACTATGATGAGACCTTTTCGCCAGTAGCAATGCTTAAGTCGGTTAGAATTCTCATTGCCATTGCTGCGTACTATGATTACGAAATATGGCAAATGGATGTCAAAACAGCTTTCCTTAATGGAAACTTGCTCGAGGATGTGTACATGACACAACCTGAGGGTTTTGTAATCCCTGAGAATTCTGGAAAGATTTGCAAGCTTCAGAGATCCATTTATGGATTGAAGCAAGCTTCTCGGAGCTGGAATCTTCGTTTTGATGAGACAGTCAGAGACTTTGGATTCATCAAAAATGAAGATGAACCTTGTGTTTACAAGATGGTTAGTGGGAGTGCCGTTGTGTTTCTAGTCCTATATGTGGATGACATATTACTCATTGGAAATGATATCCCTACCTTGCAAAAGGTTAAGACTTGGTTAGGGAATTCTTTTTCAATGAAGGACTTAGGTGAGGCCGCATATATCCTTGGTATTAAGATCTATAGGGATAGATCCAAGAGGATAATCGGTCTGAGTCAAAGTACTTATATTGACAAGGTGCTGAAAAGGTTCAGCATGCAAGATTCCAAAAGAGGATTCTTGCCTATGTCTCATGGTATTCATCTCAGCAAGAATCAATGTCCTATGACTTCTGATGAGCGAGAACGGATGAATAAGATCCCTTATGCTTCTGCTATTGGATCTATCATGTATGCCATGTTATGTACTAGACCAGACGTCTCATATGCCTTGAGCACAACAAGCAGATATCAGGCAGATCCTGGTGAAAGTCACTGGACAGCTGTTAAGAATATCCTAAAGTACCTTAGAAGGACTAAGGATGCATTCCTAGTTTATGGAGGTTTGGAAGACGAGCTAGTTGTAAGTGGTTACACAGATGCTAGTTTCCAAACCGACATAGATGACTTCAGATCGCAGTCAGGATTCGTATTCATATTAAATGGTGGAGCTGTTAGTTGGAAAAGTTCCAAGCAGAGCACTATAGCAGATTCTACAATAGAAGCTGAGTATATAGCAGCATCAGATGCAGCTAAAGAGGCAGTTTGGATGAAGAAGTTCATCACAGAGTTGGGAGTGGTTCCCAGCATTGCAAATCCTATGGACCTTTATTGTGATAACAATGGTGCCATAGCACAGGCAAAGGAGCCCAGATCTCATCAGAGATCTAAACACATACTCAGGCGATATCACCTTATTCGAGAGATCATTGATAGAGGAGATATCAAAATATGCAAAGTAGACACAAATGACAACATTGCAGATCCACTGACCAAGCCTCTTTCACAGGTCAAGCATGATCAGCACACTAGGTCTATGGGTATTAGATACTTGTATGATTAGGCCTAGTGCAAGTGGGAGATTGTTAGTGTATATGCCCTAGGCCATTATCTTGGACCTTTTTGTATGTCATTTTGGTTATTAATAAAAGAGGTCTTTATCATTATTATTTGTTTGCATGTTACATAATAATGATTATCATCCCTGGTTACTTATTATTATGTTGATAATAATAAAATATAACTAGTATGATTATTGATTGATAATCATGAGATGATTATGTATATGTTGATATAAATCAATAATCATAAATACTTGTTAGAGAACAAAGTATTGGATAGACCCGCATTGAGATCACTACATGGGTCATTGTCATAAGTGAATCTCAAAGTAGTTATGTCTTAATCCTTTGACTTGAGATTGTCATAGTTTCCAACATAAGGACTGTTATGTTTTGACATAATCAAACGTTGTCTTTAATCGGACAATCATAAAGGTTATGATTGAGCATAATAGAAATTATGTAGAGGAAAATGAACAATCAAGATAGGATTTGTCCCTCTCTATGAGAGAGATATCTTCTGGGCCCCTCGATAAGTGAGACTGAGAAATGCATGGCCGTGCTCAAATGAATTGATAGTGTGATCAATATCATTTGAATTTATCAGTCTACTTAGAGATCGAGAAATCATAAGTTTGAACATTATAAGTTTGACATTGACCATGACTTATGTTCAAACTAGATATCGTGAGACAAAGGGATTAATACATGTTCTATTTAATAGGCTTTATCGGACTATTGATCCTCATATTAGTTGGGTAGTCATAATGTCTTGCTAGAGGCCACTTATGACTTATAGGCCTTGTTGGACTGGGCCTATTGCCAATTAATATGAGCCTATTGGGTCACACACAAGAACGTTGTTGATGTGCTATATTAATGGGCTAAAAGCCCATTAGTATAATTAATAATAATAAAGTGTTATTATTATTAATATTATTATTAATATTAATTATTAATATAATTAATAATAATAAGTGTTATTATTATTAATAATAATAATTTATTATTATGAGATAATAATATTTAAAAGATCTGCAGTCTATCTGTAAGTGTTACAGATAAAGGACTCTATCACATAAAGATATTTGAGTATCTGTGAGATTGTGATAGTGGGTTCTAAGCACAACTCTTTTAGGAAAAGAGTTGTGGGAAAATAAAAAGACTGAGGCCTATAAATACTCCTTCTACAGATTGAGTAATGGGGGTTTTTTTGGGTTGTAAAAGTTTTGAGAAAACTCAGTCTAAAAGATTGTAGAACATAGAGCACATAATCTATCCATCTTGAAAAGAGCTAGCACTCTAGAAGGATAGAAGACGTTCGTGTGGATACCATAGAGGGTGTTCGTTTGAAAAGGCAGCACCATCAGTCCGCCAGTGTATCTTCACTACGAGATTAACAGGTTAGTCTCACATCTTTCTTATGATTTAAACGGAGCACTCGAATTCTGGGAAAGGAAATCCAAAATTTTATTTTTCCGCTGCGCAATTAGATTGCAATCAATCTCCGGATTTCCCAACAAAAGAGAACTGTTGTCCCTCCTGAGCGGAGCTCAGGTCATTAGGGGTATTGACAAGATTGTTTTCACTATGGTTAGCCATCATGGATCTCAATGGGTATTATCAGAGTGGAACTCCGGCGATGAAAAGATCTCCTTCGTTCCCACAGACGGAGCCAATTGATGATCTGAGATCCAGAAAAATAGGGTTTTACAAGGGTTCTGTGAAACTGGAAAAAGCTTAGAGCTAGAGGAGAGTATTTCTCCTTTTATATGTTTTCTTTTGTCCGCTAGTGATGTGTAACAAAATGTACATCATTGGGCCACCTGTCCCTGTCACGTTGATATGGACGTACGAGGAAATTAGATCGCTGCCCCATGCGTAACGGCCCCTGATTCTCCCTAGGCACGCATGTGAATGGTCCCACAAGGCGAATGGGCTGAATTCCTTCCTGGTTTCGAGCTGGGCCAGAAGGTGAGGTTAAGACTAGGCCCAAAGGGGATCTGTTCATTGGGCCGAAAGAGCTGGGCTGGCCTGATTGAAGAATCTGACTGGAGCCCGGTCTTTGAGCTGAGTGGGCTGGACCTGGCTCTTAGAGGAGACTTAGAAGCCTTCAGATTATGGGTTGTCCTAATGGGCCTGGCCTTAGACCGGGGCGAAGAAATCCAGGGGTCATCACATATTAAAGTCACACACAAACTGTTTTTACTTGAAAAAGGAATTGTATCTATTAAATTTATGACTAATAATCCTAATAGAACTCTCTTTCCTAATTAGAGTGGGAGACCTATTTCTCAATAGATGGAAGATTAGATAGTATAGATCTCTTAATTAGGTATTATTCTTAAACTATATGAGATTTCTAATTAGATTAGAGATGAAGAGTCTAAAATAGGGTTATTTTAGAGAGATAATTTGGCTTTATCCATTGTAGAAGGTGGCTCTTCCTATTGAAGAAAGGGGCTCTTGCCCATTGCAGTGTAGTATAGTCTCTTGGAGGAAGAGAGAGGCTTCAGTCTAAGATGGAGAAGGGTTTTGCTAATGCAATTGAAGACATCTTTTGTGGTGTATAATGTAGTTATAGTAAATATATTATATTATTCCTAAAGGAGAATAAGAGGGGCTAACTGATGTATTTACTATGAGTAGTTTGCAGTGAGGGGTTGATTGGGTGTAATTGGGTTGATGGGTAGATAACTTGATTTTGTAAAAGGATGATTTTATTAAATATTGGAAAATGAATGCCCATGGATGTAGCCCTATGTTGAGAGAGTGAATCAAGTTAAAATTTTGTATTTTATTTTTATTACTTATATGTGATTGTAGCAATAAATTGGTATCAGAGCTAAGATTCTTGATAGAGGTGAGCAGTATTTAGTTCAAACCGAAAAAATCGACCGAACCAAATTAATTCAGAAATTTGGTTCGGTCTTTTATTCATTTCGGTTCAGTTTTTAGTTTTAAAAATTTCAGTTATTTTGATTCAGATCGATTTTGGTCAGAAAAAAATCGAAAAAACTGAACCGAACCTATTAGTGATAATAATATATTATTTTTTATAATATAGAGAGATTAGACCATAATCAAGATTAAAATACTTTAATTAAATTTTAGAATACTAAAAATAAGATGTAAAAAATAAAAAGGTTATTAAAAATTCCAACTGATCAAATCGAATTAGATCGATTTGATTCAAATTGATTTATGCTCAAAATCAATTCAGTTCGATTTTCATAAATATTAAAATTTTGATTTATTCAGTTTAGTTTGATTTTAAACCAAACTGATTGAATGTTTACCTCTAGTTGTTGATGTCAAAAGGTTCGTTATGTTAAGGATAATTAGCACAAAATTTAAGGTTTTAAAAAAATAAAGATTTAAAGGGTCCAAGCTCAAGCATGTAGATTTAAAGGGTTCAAACTCAAGCACAAAGATTTGATGATTGAAGTAACCTATATGATTGTTGGATTTTGAGTCATGGTGGAGATTGTTATATTTGTTACTCATAATCATTGTAGAACTCTCCTTTCTAATAGAGTGGGAGACTTACTCCTCAATAGATGGAGGACTATATAGTTTATATTTCTTATTATGTGTTATCCCTAAACTGGATGAGACTCCTGATTAGATTAGGACTAAAAAGTCTAACACTGTAAATAGGGGGTATGTTAGATAATTTGGCTTTGTCCATTATAGAGAGCGGCTCTTGCTCATTGTAGCAAGGAGCTTTTTTACCAACTGAGTGTAGTGCGGTCCTATAGAGGAAGAGCTATGGCTTTGGCTTAAGGTGGAGAAGAGTTTTTCACATGCAATTGAAAAAATCTTTTATGATGTATAATGTAGTTATAGTAGATATATTGAGTTATTCCTAGAGGAGAATGAGAGAGAATAACTAATATTTTTACTATAAGTAATTTTCAGTGAGATATTGATTAAGTGGAATTGAGTTGATGGGTAGATAACTTGAGCTTGTAATCGGATGATTTTATTGAGGATAGTGGAAAATGAATGCCCATGGATGTAACTCTATGTTAAGAAGGTGAACTACATTAAGATTTTCTTTTTTACATTTATTATTGATATATAAGTGTCACAATAAAACCAACTTAAAATAGAGGAAGTTATAGACGTTCAAGATCATTTTAATATTTTTAATAAATTAATTACTAATTGGCCAGTGTAAAAGTGAAGATTAATGATAAAGATAAAGTTCTCTTTCTTTTAACCTCTCTCTCATAATCCTATAAAAGTTTGGTAACAACAGAAAGGAGATATTGAAGTTGAAAAAACATTGCAATGATTCTAGATGATGAAAAGTTCAAGAGAATAAGTGTAGCCATGAAGGTGGAGCTTTTATTACTAATTCAAGTTATAGAAAAAGTGATTCTTGTGGAAATAATTCAAGAAGTAGATAAATCTTGAGGCTATGAATAAACCTTATAAATAATGAATGTTTCTATTATCATGAGATGGGATATAGTACACCTCTAAGATAATGAAAGAAGATTTTGTAAAGTTTAATAATTCAAGAAAAGTTTGGAAAAGAATGAACTACTACGTTGCAATTTAGGATGATGAAATGATATAATGGATATATGGATGATGGTGAAGGAAAGGCAAAGGATCCATTACAAGATGAATGGATAATGAATTCTACTTTCTCTTTTCTTATTTATTCAAATAAGGAATAATTCGATACAATTGAGAGAAAAAAAAAAGGAAATCAAGTGAAGTTAGTCGATAGAAGTAAGATGAAAGAGGAAGGTATTAGTAGCGTGAAGATCAAAATGCATGATAATCGTGTTAAAGCATTCGATCAAGTAAAATATGTTTTTAAGTTTAAGAGGAACTTAATTTCTATGAATAACTTAGATTCTTTAGGTTATAGATTTTCTATTTAAAATGGAGTCATGAGAGTTAGCTGAGGTGCTCCTGTAACTATGAAAGCTACAAAACTTAGGCAATGAATCTTTACACATTAAAAGGAAGCATTTTGATTGGAGGATTGCGAATTAAACTACAAGATAACTTTAACAATCAAGAATGTAATGAGGTAAATAAAGAAAAAAAAATTGACTTTTTGCAGAAGTTATATGTAACAATTTGGCCCAAACTGACCCAAATAATCAATTTTTTTGTAAACAATCGATGTGGGATGCTACAATCTTCCCCACTCAATTTTGCGATGTCTTCAACATAAGCTGAATCAGTCCCTAGGTATTGTGGTTCACTAGTGCCTCAGACGGCTCCACCTTGTCTCACACAGGTAGCTCTTTCCTCGCAGGCCACTAGCTCTACATAACTTTTTGACCCAACCTGGCTCTAATACCAATTATAACAGTTTAGTCCAAACTGACTCAAATAACTTTTGGACCCATTTTCTACTTGACTCAAAATAGTTAACTTATGTTACTTAGCAGTTTTTGCTTGCTATTTATTGTAATACCCAGCTAATTTCCAGCGTTGGAATTTCTATTTTTCGACGGAGATCTCCATCGAAATCCGAAATCTAGAAGCCGGAATGTTTAGAAGGGTAAAATGGGGTTTCTATAAGGTGAAAATTTGAGTTTTGGCAAGGCTTAAAGGTTCGGCCGCCGAAGGTGGCTTCTTCAGCCACCTATAAAGGGCCTTCAGCCCAAAAATTAAGAGAAACTCTTCTCCATTTTTGGGTAGAGGTAATCTCATGCGCTTCTTTGGTTTTTCTTGCCGTTTTACTTCAATTTTAGGAGAATTCATAAGTTTTTAACTACGGTTTTGAAGATCCGAGTTGCTTTTCAAGTTTTAAACCTTGGAGACCTCCGGAGATTGATTTCCCTCTTTCTCCAAGTTTGAGTTGCTGTCACCATAGTTTTCTCCAAGTGGTAAGCCTAAACCTTGCTTTTCTTTTGTTTTTGAAAGGTTTTCAGCTTGTGTTTTGAGGATTTAATAGTTTTGGTTGCATGTTTGTCCTTATTGTTCGTTGTTGGGTTTGAGTTTGAATGTACTTAATGCATGCTTTCTCTTGTATTTATGTTGTTGCATGTTGGGTTAGAGGCAGTCTTTGAGGTCTCTTAGGTATGTTAAATAGGTTTGGTTGTTGTGAGGTCCTTGCATGTGAGTTTTATGGTGTTTTGGGAGGCTGAATACTAGGACAGAATCGGGTTCTGCCTAAACTGGAGAACTCAATTTCGATCGCCGAAGCAAGGTTAGGCCGCCGAACTTGCAGGCAGAGGCAGCCTTTTTGGCCGCCTAAATTGCCCTCGAAAGTACTGACTTTTGGATCTGTGAAGGGGTTTAGGCCGTCGAACCTATCCCCGAAAGTTACTGGCTTTCGGATCTGTGAAGGGGTTTAGGCCGCCGAACCTGCCCTCAAAAGTTACTGAATTTCAGATCTGTGAGGGACCTTCGGCCGCCGAATCTGCTGCCGAAAGACCCTTGCCCAGCCTTCCCCTACTTGTTTTATATGCATGTTTTGGTATGTTTTACAGGGTTCTTGGAGAATTATTTAGAGTCTTGTAAGAGTTATGTTTGGTCCCTCATTTGAGTCCATCTGTGTAGGATCAGACCTGAGAGACTGTAGAGGCCTGCAGTGAGATATCTACGTCAGTTTTAGGCGAGTGTCAGCTAAAGGTGAGTAGAACTGAACTAATATATTATGTTAAAGTAATCAAGCGTTTTAAGCATACTCATGCATCACGAATGTCATGTTTATGTATTAGGTTGTTTGCATTAGAATTCACGAATATGATGCATTGCATAATTCACTGTTATTATGGATAGATGTTGGATGACCCACTAGCCCTCGAGTATGACATGTTATGATGTATACGGAAGTCTGGGTCGAGGCTCATTCTATGCCCTTGGCACTATGGATTTATTATGTTATGTTATATTTAAGAGGAAGTCTTGAGGAGCACCCATCGTGGGCCAGACACTATTAGAATTCGTAGAGGGTTACTGGTGACAAATCCATCTTGATGTGAATTGTTTGTGTTGTGATGCATTTCATTCGATCATATGTTTATTGAACTGTTTTTATGTTCTGCTCACTAGGCTTTTTCAGCTTATCCCTTTCCCCTAACCCCAGGTTTGCAGGATTAGAGTTACCTCGAGGAGATCGGCTGAGTTGCTGGTATAGCCTTTTTGTAATAGTATAGATGTGGACATGTATTACTTTATGGTTTTAGAATTGTGCTTTGCCCTAGTTTTTGAGCTTATAATCCCTGTTTACATGATTCTTATGTAAAAGTTTTAAGTATGAGTTTATGTTTGCACTAAGCTTGAGGCATGTGAAGTTTACCATACTGGAGCATTTGATGAGGGCTCAAGTATGGGTTTTATGTTTTCAGTTTTGATACATGCATAGGTCGAGCCTTGATTTATGAAATGTTTATGTTTATGTATTATTGTGATCATGTATGGGATTTTATCAAGTGTAACAGGATGTATAATAGGTTTGCTATGGGTTCCGGCGATCTTAAATCGATTTGAACCAGAGCGCCAGTAGCGGTCTGGTCCCCGGGTCATTACAAAGTGGTATCAGAGCCCTAGGTTCATAGGGTCGGACCTAGAGTGTTAGGCTCATAGATGTTATAGAAAGGCAAGCACCTTAGGAAAAATCATGTCCACTAGGATAGGATGTAGAGTCCTGTCTTGATGAATGAATATATGATGTGTAATGCCATGATTGTATGCATGTGCATTGATGATATGTTGTGTATGATGAGGGTTCATGTGTATCCACATGAATCTATGATGCTAATGTCTATGTATTTAATGTTGCTTTTCAGAAGACAGGATGCCAGGCTCACGTCGATCTGCACGGTTGACTGGAGTCCCACCTGAAAATGAGGGTATGGATGTCCTTCCCCCTGCCGCTCTGTCAAGAGCGCGGTCGAGTATGACTAACAAAGGTGAAACGTTAAGGGACCCTAGAAGGTCCTTTGATATAAACAGAAAAAGAACAGATCTAGGAAGGATGTCTGCAGATGTCAGGGAAACAGTGGGGGATGATTAGAGGAGAGATGGAAGTCTGGGTGTAAGTTTTGAAGGAGAGGGTATGGGAGAATCTGAAGGAGGCGCTCAAGCTTCAGGATCTACCTTTCCACCTTAGTATCAACCTTACTCACAAGGACCTGGGTATCTGATGGGAGGCACATCGGATTACTCTAGCTACCACCCGTACCCCTCACACATGCCCTATTCTCCCTACTACCCACCATACCCACCTTATCCCATGTTTTCACCACCACACTTTTATCAGAATCTGGAAAATCCTAACCCAGGGAGTGTTGCACCACCTCCTCCCCCACCATTAGAACCAGTAATTTCTGAAACCCAACCACACAAACCTAACCCATTAGCAGGGTGCAAAGTCAAAATGACAGATTACCTGAAGTTGCATGCTCCAAAGTATAAAGAGGGTGATGACCTATTTGAATATCTCAAAATAGTGAAAATGATAGCTGATAAGTTAGGAGCCAGTGATAGCAGAGCCATTCAGATGGCGGGGTGCACTCTAAAGTGCAAGAAGGCAAAGGAGGGGTTTAAGAATTATGTGGATCCAAAACTGCACGGCTTATCTTGGGAACAGTTTGCAAATGAGTTTGTAGGATGGGCTTTTCCAAACAGTTTGAGGGAATTGAGGGTAGTAAAGTTTGAGTAGTTGAGGCAAACTGAAGATATGGGTATGGATGAATATACAGACAAATTTCTGGAGTAGCTTCAGTTTACGGGTTGGGCTTATGACTCTGATTAGAAGAAGGCTAGGAGGTATAACATGAGACTCCACTCTAGGTATTTCTCCCTGATCTTAGCAGTAGAGAGAGAGAGTTTCCACACTATAGTGGATGCAGCCAAAAAAATGAAGGCTAGTGCCATCATACAGGGAACAGTAAAATAACAGGTGGCACAGTTCTCGGATTCCAAGACCTCGAGTGCAAGAATATTCGATCTCTCTTCTCTGGGCGCAGCTGCCACGGGGAGTAAAAATTGGAACAAATCCACTAGGAAGCCAAAGAAGAACAAGTTTTGGAATAGGTTGAAGTCTGGTCTGGGAATGGGTAGTGGTTCAAGCTCTGGTCCAGATAGCTCTAGATGCGTGAGGTGCGGTAAGCCGCACAAAGGGCTTTATCGGTTTGAGACTACAGCTTGTTACAGATGTGGTCAAGAGGGGCACATGGCACGTGAGTGTCCCAATGCAACTAGAATGACACAGTCCCAACAGACGGCTTCTGGCAATGTGGCTCAGCCAGCAGCTTTAGCCACATCTCAGGGTAGAGGGCGAGGTAGAGGGAGAGGAACAACCTCTTCTTCAGTAGGTTCCCAAAGGGAAGGTTCTTCAGCTCCAGCACGGATCTTCACCATGACACAGCAGGAGGCCAACACATCAAACATAGTGGTGTTAGGTAAACTCACTATTGGGTGTTTTGATGTATATGCTCTTATGGATCAAGGTGTCTCTCATTCTTTCATTTCTCCGAGAGCCGTAAATAGTTTTGGTTTGATAGCTTCCAGGCTAGAGTGTCCTATTGGGGTCAGTGGGCCCAAGTGTGATCCATTTGTGGCAGAGACAATCTGCCGGTTCAGCCTAGTTATATATGAGGATAGGTGCCTTCCTATAATACCCGGCTAGAGTCCGGCATCGGAATTCTACTTTCCGGTGGAATTCCGGATGGCGGAACCCTCTAGAAGGGTAGTAGATATGTTTTTCTAAAGGCTTTTTGTATGTTTTCATGTTTTAAGTCTAAAAGGCAATGAGTTTTGAAATGAAAAGCACCAAGGAGGAAATGCCAGGTTCGGCCGCCGAAGGTGAAGTTCGGCCGCTGAACATGCATGAGTTTGGAATCACGTTAGGCCGCCGAAGGTGGTCTGGCCAGCCACCTATAAAAGGCCCTAGGTCGGTGAATGGATAAGATTTCCTTTCCATTCACAGACAGAGGTGAGACCATGATCTTCCTTGGGTGATTTTCATGTTTTCTTCAAATCTTTCAAAGTTTTGATGAGTTTTATGTTGTTTTGAAGCTTTTGAGCCAATCAACCAAAAGTTTAGAAGTTGGAGACTTTGAGGGAGAGTTTCTTCATATCTCCATGTTGGGATCGTTTATCTTCTTGGTTGTAAGAGGTAAGTGAAGATCCAGAACTTCTTTGCATGGTTTTTGAAGGTTTTATGGAGTTTATGGGTAGAGATGCATGTTTAGGGTATGTTGAGGTTTTGGATGATTTGTGGTCAAAGCATGCTTATGTGTGTAGTTGTGTTGTTTGTTGGGGTTTTAAGGTAGTTTTGAACCCCTTTGTGCATATGTTTGAGGATATGTGTGTTGTAGAGTTGAGGTTTGCATGTTGAGTGAGGTTTGGGTGCGTTTTGCTTGAAGCTGAGCAGGGTTCTGCCTTACTGGCAAACCCAGTTTCGGCCGCCGAAGGAGGGTTTGGCCGCCGAACATGCTAAGAAGGTGGTTTCGGCTGCCTAAGTTTGCCCCCGAAAGTTTGGACTTTCGGCTCTGGAGGGGAGTTTCGGCTCCCGAAGGTTGGGGACTTTCGTCTCTGGAGAGGACTTTCGGCAGCCGAAGTGCCGCCGAAAGTACTTGAGGTTCGGCTCTGGAAGGGACTTTCGACCGCCGAACCTGCCGCCGAAAGTGCCATGTCCAGCCTTCTTTTGCATGTTTTATGTGATTGTTTTAGGATGGTTTAAGGGGTTTTTGGGGTGTTTTATAGAGTTGTTCTTGAGCTAGTTTGGTCCCTCATTTGAGTCCATCTGTGTAGGAACGGACCAGAGGAACCAAAGAGGTCAGCAGTGAGCACTGCTTCAGCGTGCAGAGTCAGTTCAGAGTCAGCCAGAGGTGAGTGGAACTAAACTTAAGGTTTTAAATTGAGAAATTAAATGCTTTGAGCATGTTCCATGCATCATGATATGTAATAGGTTGAGTGCACTAGTATACACGAATGTGATGCATTATTCTATGCTTGTACGGATCAGACATAGTTTGGATTCATTAGCCCTCCGAGTAAAGTCCTGAGGAGCCCTGAGAGGGCCGGGCACAGGCACCCTAGGGTGCGTAATCAAGACCTGAGGAGCTCCTTCGCGGGCCGGGCACAGTACAGAGAGATTTTTGAATCTGTCCGTCTGAGATGTGTGATTTACTTGTGATGTGATGCATTCCATGTGAGCATGTTTATTAACATGTTTTTATTATTCTTGTAATACCCAGCTAGACTCCGGTATCGGAATCCCTACCGTCCGGTGGGACCTCGGATGTCGGAAACCTCTAGAAGGGTAAAGCTATGGTTTTATAAAATGTTTTCATGTATTTCATGTTTTTAAGTAAGAAATTAAATGAGTTTTTGCATGAAAAGTCTTTGGAGGAAAACCCAGGTTCGGCCGCCGAAAGTCAAGTTCGGCCGCCGAACATGCATGCATTTTGGAGGCACGTTAGGCCCCCGAAAGCATGAGTGAGGGAAGTCCAGGTTCGGCCGCCGAACCTCATGTTCGGCCGCCGAACATGGCATGCATGCGGAGGCACATTCGGCCCCCGAACGTGGCCTGGCCAGCCACTATAAAAGGGTCTCTTTGGTCCGCACGGGCGAGCTTTTCTTCCCCGTTGTCAGCCAAGGTGAACCTTCGCCGCCCCTCACCAATCTTGAGCAGTTTCCTTCAATCTTTCACGTTTTTAACAAGTTTATAACTTTGTTTTGAAGATTTACAAGTTTAAGCACGTTTGAGTACTTTGAGGTTCAAGGAGCTCAATCCTCCCATCTTTGAGTCAAGGTCGTTTTCCTCTCGATCTTCAAGAGGTAAGGGTTGATCTTGAACTCTTATTATGTTTTAAACAAGTTTTATGCAAGATCTATGGGTTAGAATGCATGTTTAGGTCATGTGTATGTTTATGGGTATAATGTATGTTTTTGAACAATGTATGTTGGAAATATGTGGTTTGAAGTGTTGTAGTTGGGGGTATATTATAGTTTGAAACCCCTAGGTGTGATGTATGATGTTTATGCATGTGTAGAAACAAGTTTATGCATGTTGTGAGGTGTTTTGGAGGCTGTGGACACAAGGGAGCCAAGTTTCTGCCCTTCGGCAGAAACTCAGGTTCGGCCGCCGAAGTGACTTTCGGCCGCCGAACCCCCTTGTGGAGGCAGTTTCGGCTGCCGAAGCCTGCCCCCGAAACTCAAGTTTCGTCTCTGTCTGGGAGGTTCGGCCGCCGAAAGTGCCGCCAAACCTGCATGACTTTCGGCTGCAGAGGGACTTTCGGCCGCCGAACCTGCCGCCGAAAGTGCCCTGTTCAGCCATTTCTTGCATGTTTTCATGTGATGTTTTCAGGATGTTTTAGGGGGTCTTTGGGGAGTTTTTGGAGTCATGTTCACGTATGTTTGGTGCCTCATTTGAGTCCACCTGTGTAGGTTCGGACCCGAGGAACCGAGACCCCCGGTTGTGAGATAGTCGTTCAGAGTTCGTTGTTAAAGCTTCAATTACCAGGTGAGTGGAACAACCCCTTAAGCTTTAAAGTAAAGGAATAAATGAATGAATCATAAAGCATTGCCCATGCATCATTATGCTATGCAATATTAGGTTGTATGCATTAGAATTCACGAATATGTTGCATAGCATACTTTGTTGTTGATGTGGATGAATGTTGAATGATCCATTAGCCCTTTTATGTCATGATAGCCTATGTGAGTCCAGGTGTGCCTGCTACGGCTCTACGCCCCTGGCACTATGACTGATTATGAAAGTCCGGGTGTGCCTGCTTCGGCTCTACGCCCCCGGCATGTATGAGTAAGAAAGATTGGGGCTATATGGTGACAAGTTCATCCTTGTTGTGAAATGTTTGTGTTATGGCGCATACATGAAAGCATGAATAAGAAAAAGTTAAATGATAATAATAATAATAAAATGAATAATAATATACCTAAAAAGGGAGGAATTAAAACAAATGTTTTTAGTTTCTGCTCACTGGGCTCTAGTAGCTCACCCCACTCCCTTTATCCCCCAAAGTTGCAGGTACAGGATAGGTCAAGAGATCGGCTAGAGTGAAGTCACGCCTTGTATGTTGTAATAGATAGTAGTGGACATGAACATGATGTAATGAGTATTTATGACCATGTAATGTAATGAATGAGTAATGTATAGTTATGATATGTAATGATGATGATGATTGAGGATTAGTATGTGCTTGACCCTATGTTTATGGTTATCCCCTTGGCACATGATCTATAGAAATGTTTTTATGATGTATTTGATAGTCCAAGCTTATCGAATGATGAAATACCCCATTGGAGCATTTGATGAGGACTCCAGTGGTGGTTATGTTATTAGATGTGCACATGTTCAGGTTAAGCTTGGAAATAGAAAGAAAAAGTTTACAGTTTTTTGTATGTTGATCATGTATGGGATATTACAGGTTACAGGAGGTATGCTTGGCTTGCTACGGGTCCCGGCGGCCTTAAGCCGACCTGGATCCTAGCGCCGGTAACGGGTCGGATTTTCGGGTCGTTACAGAGTGGTATCAGAGCCCTAGGTTCATATGGTCGGACCTAGAGTGTCGGGCTCATAGATGTTCTAGAAGGTCAAGCACACTAGGAGAATCATGTCCACTAGGATAGGATGTAGAGTCCTGTCTATATGATGATATGATATGCCATGATGATATGCATGTGCATAAATGCTATGATATGATGCTATGTATGTGATGAGGGTTCATGTGTTTCCACATGAACCATATGATGCTAATGATTGTTTATGCTATGTGCTGTTTTTCAGAAGATAGAATGAGAGGAACTCGTCGATCTGCACGATTGACTGGAGTGCCACCTCAGGACGAGGGCGCTGATGCCCGTCCTTCAGCTTTGCCTAGGGCAATGTCCAGTAGGTCCAACAGAGACAGAGTAGCTAGAGACCCTAGAAGGTCTTTGGATCTGGGTAGAAGCAGATCAGTAAGGGGAACAGTGCAGGGAGGAATGTCTGAGGATATGGAAGTAGATCAGAGGAGGGATGGCAGTCTCGGTGTGAACATGCCGGAAGAGGGCATGGGAGAATCAGAAGGAGGCACTCAGGCCTCGAGTTATGTCCAGCCACATCACTACCCACCCTATTCACACCATCCAGGGTATTCGATGGGAGGTACATCGGATAACCCCAGTTTTAGCCCTTATCCTCCACATATGCCATACCCACCTTACTACCCACCATACTCTCAGTACCCCATGTACCCACCTCCACCTCCCTATACCAGTACAGCAAACCCTACCCCAGGGGATGTTGCACCTCCACCACCACCAGTACCTACTGTCCCGGAAACACAAGTACCCAAACCTACCTCATCTAGAGGGAGCAAGGTCAAGATGACCGATTACATGAAGTTGGGTGCTCCTCAGTACAGAGCAGGTGATGACCCATTTGAGTATCTGAGCAGGGTCAAGACTATTACAGATGAGATAGGGGCTGATGACAGTAGAGCCATTCAGATGGCTGGGTTCACACTGGAGTGCAAGAAGGCACGTAGTTGGTTTAAGAACTATGTGAACCCGAGAGCGGACAGTATGTCCTGGGAGGAGTTCGCAAATGAGTTTGCAGGAATGGGCTTTCCCTGAGAGCTCTAGAGAGCAGAAGATGATAGAATTCGAGCAGTTGAGGCAGACTGATCAGATGAGTGTGGAGGAGTACACAGACAGGTTCCTGGAGTTGTTGCCATATGCTGGGCTGAATTTGGACACAGATCAAAAGAAGTCAAGGAGATATATTATGAGGCTGCACTCCAGGTATTCCTCTTTGGTACAGTCAGCAGAGAGGGAGAGTTTCCATGCCATAGTGGATATGGCTAGGAGAATGGAGGCTAGTGCTATCGTTGAGGGGAAGGTAAAACAGTCAGTGGCACAGTCTTCTGGTTCCAAGACCCCAGGTGGGGAAAGGTTAGACTCTTCTTCTCTGAATACAGCAGTTGCAGGAAATAAGAAGTGGGACAGAGGCCACAGAAAATCTAAGAAGAATAAGTTCTGGAACAAGATCAAGTCAGGTCTGGGTTTAGGCAGTGGCTCAAGCTCTGGCGCAGAGGTTACAGCATGTATGAGATGTGGGAGACCACACAAGGGAGTATGTCTGGCAGGGACAAACACATGTTTCAGGTGCGGACAGGCGGGTCATTTGGCTCGAGACTGTCCTAGAGCAGCCTTTGCAGCACCGTCTCAGCAGACAGCCTCCGACAGTGTGGTGCAGCCAGTAGCTCCAGCCGCAACACAGGCCAGTGGCAGAGGCAGAGGGAGAGGGTCAGCCTCTTCATCAGCAGGATACAGAGGTGAAGGTCCATCAGCTCCGGCACGGATCTTCACTATGACTCAGCAGGAGGCCAACACATCCAACACCGTGGTGGCAGGTAATCTCATCGTTGGTTGTTCTGATGTGTATGCCTTAATGGACCCGGGTGCATCTCATTCTTTTGTTGCTCCGAGAGTCGTGGAGAGGGTAGGATTGATGGTCTCTGGGTTAGAGTGTCCCCTATGGGTCAGTGGACCCAAGTGTGACCCGTCAGTGGCAGAGGCAGTCTGCCAATGTAGTCCAGTTTTCATAGAGGGAAGATGCCTTTCCGCCGACCTCGTGGTTCTAGATTTGACAGATTTTGACGTCATTCTAGGGATGGATTGGTTATCGACCCATGGTGCTACCTTGGACTGTAGAGACAAGGTAGTCAGATTCAGAGATCAGGATGGGTCAGAGGTCGTCTTCAGAGGAGACAAGAGGGGTACACCTAGAGGTCTGATCTCAGCTCTTCAGGCTCGTAGGTTGCTCAGGAGGGGATGTCAGGGGTTTCTAGCTCATGTGAGGGAGTTAGATAGTCATGTCAGAGAGCCCGCCTCAGTGCCTGTGGTGAGTGAGTTCTTAGATGTTTTCCCAGACGAGCTGCCAGGGTTACCACCTGCTAGGGAGATAGAGTTCGAGATTGAGTTAATGCCTGGTACCAGACCGATCTCTATCCCTCCCTACAGGATGGCACCAGCTGAATTAAAAGAACTGAAAGAACAGTTGCAAGAGCTGGTAGATAAGGGTTTCATCCGACCGAGTACTTCACCTTGGGGTGCTCCGGTTTTGTTTGTGAGGAAGAAGGATGGATCCCTCAGACTTTGTATCGACTACAGGCAGTTGAACAAGGTCACTACCAAGAACAAGTACCCTTTGCCGAGGATCGACGATCTATTCGATCAGCTAGCAGGAGCAAGTTGTTTCTCCAAAATAGATCTGAGATCAGGGTACCATCAGTTGAGGATAAGGAATGAAGATATACCGAAGACAGCTTTCAGGACCAGGTATGGGCACTATGAGTTCCTTGTGATGCCGTTTGGGCTGACCAACGCCCCTGCAGCATTCATGGACCTCATGAACAGAGTATTCAGTCAGTATCTGGATCACTTCGTTATTGTCTTCATAGATGATATCTTAGTGTATTCCCGAAATGCAGAGGAGCATGCCCATCACCTGAGGACAGTTTTGCAGACCTTGAGAGAGCATGGCTTGTATGCCAAGTTCTCCAAGTGTGAGTTTTGGCTTAGGAGCATATCATTCTTGGGGCACATTGTGTCAGAACAGGGTATTGAAGTAGACCCCAAGAAGGTAGAGGCTGTAGCTAACTGGCCTAGACCCACCACAGTGACCGAGATCAAGAGTTTTCTGGGTTTAGCAGGTTACTACAGGAGGTTCGTTCAGGACTTCTCAAAGATTGCTGCTCCTATGACCAAATTGACAAAGAAGAATCAGAAGTTCATATGGACCGATCAGTGTGAGGAAAGCTTTGAGGAGCTTAAGAGGAGGTTGACTTCAGCACCGGTGTTAGCTCTGCCAAAAAGTGATGATGACTTCTCCGTATATTGTGATGCGTCCCGTGTGGGACTGGGTTGTGTGCTAATGCAAAATGAGAGGGTGATCGCTTATGCTTCTAGGCAGCTGAAGAAGCATGAGCTGAATTACCCCACACATGACCTAGAAATGGCAGCAGTGATCTTTGCACTCAAGATGTGGAGGCATTACCTTTATGGGGTAAAGTGTGAGATCTTCACAGATCATAAGAGCCTGCAGTACATCCTGAGTCAGAGAGAACTGAACATGAGGCAGAGGAGATGGGTAGAGCTGTTGAGTGACTATGATTGCAAGATTCAGTACCATCCGGGTAAGGCGAATGTTGTGGCAGACGCCCTAAGCCGGAAATCACTCGGCAGTCTATCCCACATTTCAGCAGAGAGGAGGCCGGTGGTGAAGGAGTTCCACAGACTTATGAGTGAGGGATTACAGTTGGAGTTGTCTGGCACAGGTGCCTTAGTGGCTCAGATGAGAGTGACACCCGTGTTTCTGGAGCAGGTAGCTCAGAAACAGCATGAGGACCCAGAGTTGGTCAGGATAGCCAGAACGGTTCAGTCAGGCCAGAGTAATGAGTTCAAGTTTGATGATAAGGGGATCCTCCGCTACGGGAACAGATTATGTGTGCCAGATGACATTGGTCTGAAGGGAGATATTATGGGGGAAGCCCATAATACCAGGTATAGTGTTCACCCTGGAGCCACCAAGATGTATCAGGATCTGAAGAGAGTGTATTGGTGGCCAGCTATGAAGAAGGACGTGGCACTGTTCGTGTCAGCCTGCGATGTGTGTCAGAGGGTGAAACTAGAGCATCAGAAGCCGGCTGGAATGTTGAATCCACTACCGATTCCAGAGTGGAAATGGGAGAATATAGCTATGGACTTCGTAGTGGGGTTACCGGCGACGTCCAACAGATTGGACTCCATATGGGTGATTGTGGACAGACTCACCAAATCTGCTCACTTCATCCCTGTCAGGAGTGGTTACTCTGTGGACAAGTTGGCGCAGGTGTACGTAGATGAGATTGTCAGACTGCATGGGGTCCCGGTATCTATAGTGTCAGATAGAGGGCCCCAGTTCACCTCCAGGTTTTGGCGGAGTCTGCAGAACGCTATGGGTACCAGATTAGACTTCAGTACTGCCTTCCACCCACAGACAGACGGACAGTCAGAGAGGACCATCCAGACAATAGAGGATATGCTCAGAATGTGTGTGCTAGATTTTGGCGGTTCTTGGAGGCAGCATCTACCTTTGGTGGAGTTTGCCTACAATAACAGCTATCATGCTAGCATAGGGATGGCTCCATATGAAGCTTTGTATGGGAGGAAGTGCAGATCACCTATCTGCTGGGAGGAAGTAGGAGAGAGGACTCTTGCGGGTCCGGAGTTAGTAGAGCTTACCAGCAGGGTAGTACCCATAATCAGAGAGAGGATCAAGACTGCTGCTAGTCGGCAGAAGAGTTATGCAGATATCCGCAGAAGACAGCTAGAGTTTCAGGAGGGGGATTTGGTTTTGCTCAAGGTGTCTCCTATGAAAGGAGTGGTTCGGTTCGGGAAAAAGGGTAAGTTAGCTCCACGGTACATCGGTCCTTTCGAGGTGCTTCAGAGGGTCGGTAATGTGTCGTACAAGCTAGACTTGCCTGCTTCGATGGAGAGAATCCATCCGGTTTTCCATGTTTCTCTGTTACGGAAGTACGTGTCAGATCCGAGTAAGGTTCTTAGTGAGCCTGATATGGAGATCCATGAGGATCTCACCTATGTAGAACAGCCAGTGCGGATCCTAGACACTCAAATCAGAAAGCTGAGGAACAAGGAAATTCCGATGGTGAAAGTCCTTTGGAACCACCACAATATTGAAGAATGCACCTGGGAGACACGGGAGTCCATGCTCCAGCAATACCCCCATCTGTTTTGAGGTGAGTGTTAGTTGTCCTATGTGTTGCATGTATGATATGTTGTATGTTATGATTGATGCCATGCTTTGTATGTTAGTTGAGGAACATTCGGGGACGAATGTTCTTAAGGGGGGGAGAATGTAATACCCGGCTAGACTCCGGTATCGGGATCCCTACCGTCCGGTGGGACCTCGGATGTCGGAAACCTCTAGAAGGGTAAAACTATGATTTTATGAAGTGTTTTCATGTATTTCAATGGTTTTAAGTATGAAATTAAATGAGTTTTTGCATGAAAAGTCTTTGGAGGAAAACCCAGGTTCGGCCGCCGAAAGTCAAGTTCGGCCGCCGAACATGCATGCGTTTTGGAGGCACGTTAGGCCCCCGAAAGCATGAGTGAGGGAAGTCCAGGTTCGGCCGCCGAACCTCATGTTCGGCCGCCGAACATGGCATGCATGCGGAGGCACATTCGGCCCCCGAACGTGGCCTGGCCAGCCACTATAAAAGGGTCTCTTTGGTCCGCACGGGCGAGCTTTTCTTCCCCGTTGTCAGCCAAGGTAAACCTTCGCCGCCCCTCACCAATCTTGAGCATTTTCCTTCAATCTTTCACGTTTTTAACAAGTTTATAACTTTGTTTTGAAGATTTACAAGTTTTAAGCACGTTTGAGTACTTTGAGGTTCAAGGAGCTCAATCCTCCCATCTTTGAGTCAAGGTCGTTTTCCTCTCGATCTTCAAGAGGTAAGGGTCGATCTTGAACTCTTATTATGTTTTAAATAAGTTTTATGCAAGATCTATGGGTTAGAATGCATGTTTAGGTTATGTGTATGTTTATGGGTATAATGTATGTTTTTGAACAATGTATGTTGGAAATGTGTTGTTTGAAGTGTTGTAGTTGGGGTATATTATAGTTTGAGACCCCTAGGTGTGATGTATGATGTAGAAAGTTATGCATGTTTTGAGGCGTTTTGGAGGCTTTGGACACAAGGGAGCCAAGTTTCTGCCCTTCGGCAGAAACTCAGGTTCGGCCGCCGAAGTGACTTTCGGCCGCCGAACCCCCTTGTGGAGGCAGTTTCGGCTGCCGAAGCCTGCCCCCGAAACTCAAGTTTCGTCTCTGTCTGGGAGGTTCGGCCGCCGAAGGTGCCGCCGAACCTGCATGACTTTCGGCTGCAGAGGGACTTTCGGCCGCCGAACCTGCCGCCGAAAGTGCCCTGTTTAGCCGTTTCTTGCATGATTTCATGGGATGTTTTCAGGATGTTTTAGGGGGTCTTTGGGGGTATTTTGGAGTCATGTTCACGTATGTTTGGTGCCTCATTTGCGTCCACCTGTGTAGGTTCGGACCCGAGGAACCGAGACCCCCGGTTGTGAGATAATCGTTCAGAGTTCGTTGTTAAAGCTTCAGTTACCAGGTGAGTGGAACAACCCCTTAAGCTTTAAAGTAAAGGAATAAATGAATGAATCATAAAGCATTGCCCATGCATCATTATGCTATGCAATATTAGGTTGTATGCATTAGAATTCACGAATATGTTGCATTGCATACTTTGTTGTTGATGTGGATGAATGTTGAATGATCCATTAGCCCTTGTATGTCATGATAGCCTATGTGAGTCCAGGTGTGCCTGCTACGGCTCTACGCCCCTGGCACTATGACTGATTATGAAAGTCCGGGTGTGCCTGCTACGGCTCTACGCCCCCGGCATGTATGAGTAAGAAAGATTGGGGCTAAATGGTGACAAGTTCATCCTTGTTGTGAAATGTTTGTGTTATGGCGCATACATGAAAGCATGAATAAGAAAAAGTTAAATGATAATAATAATAATAAAATGAATAATAATATACCTAAAAATGGAGGAATTAAAACAAATGTTTTTAGTTTCTGCTCACTGGGCTCTAGTAGCTCACCCCACTCCCTTTATCCCCAAAGTTGCAGGTACAGGATAGATCAAGAAGTCGGCTAGAGTGAAGTCAAGCCTTGTATGTTGTAATAGATAGTAGTGGACATGAACATGATGTAATGAGTATTTATGACCATGTAATGTAATGAATGAGTAATGTATAGTTATGATATGTAATGATGATGATGATTGAGGATTAGTATGTGCTTGACCCTATGTTTATGGTTATCCCCTTGGCACATGATCTATAGAAATGTTTTTATGATGTATTTGATAGTCCAAGCTTATCGAATGATGAAATACCCCATTGGAGCATTTGATGAGGACTCCAGTGGTGGTTATGTTATTAGATGTGCACATGTTCAGGTTAAGCTTGGAAAAAGAAAGAAAAAGTTTACAGCTTTATGTATGTTGATCATGTATGGGATATTACAGGTTACAGGAGGTATGTTTGGCTTGCTACGGGTCCCGGCGGCCTTAAGCCGATCTGGATCCTAGCGCCGGTAACGGGTCGGATTTCCGGGTCGTTACAGAGTGGTATCAGAGCCCTAGGTTCATATGGTCGGACCTAGTATGTCGGGCTCATAGATGTTCTAGAAGGTCAAGCACACTAGGAAAATCATGTCCACTAGGATAGGATGTAGAGTCCTGTCTATATGATGATATGATATGCCATGATATATGCATGTGCATAATTGCTATGATATGATGCTATGTATGTGATGAGGGTTCATGTGTTTCCACATGAACCATATGATGCTAATGATTGTTTATGCTATGTGCTGTTTTTCAGAAGAAAGAATGAGAGGAACTCGTCGATCTGCACGATTGACTGGAGCGCCACCTCAGGACGAGGGCGCTGATGCCCGTCCTTCAGCTTTGCCTAGGGCAATGTCCAGTAGGTCCAACAGAGACAGAGTAGCTAGAGACCCTAGAAGGTCTTTGGATCTGGGTAGAAGCGGATCAGTAAGGGGAACAGTGCAGGGAGGAATGTCTGAGGATATGGAAGTAGATCAGAGGAGGGATGGCAATCTCGGTGTGAGCATGCCGGAAGAGGGCATGGGAGAATCAGAAGGAGGCACTCAGGCCTCGAGTTATGTCCAGCCACATCACTACCCACCCTATTCACACCATCCAGGGTATTCGATGGGAGGTACATCGGATAACCCCAGTTTTAGCCCTTATCCTCCACATATGCCATACCCACCTTACTACCCACCATACTCTCAGTACCCCATGTACCCACCTCCACCTCCCTATACCAGTACAGCAAACCCTACCCCAGGGGATGTTGCACCTCCACCACCACCAGTACCTACTGTCCCGGAAACACAAGTACCCAAACCTACCTCATCTAGAGGGAGCAAGGTCAAGATGACCGATTACATGAAGTTGGGTGCTCCTCAGTACAGAGCAGGTGATGACCCATTTGAGTATCTGAGCAGGGTCAAGACTATTACAGATGAGATAGGGGCTGATGACAGTAGAGCCATTCAGATGGCTGGGTTCACACTGGAGTGCAAGAAGGCACGTAGTTGGTTTAAGAACTATGTGAACCCGAGAGCGGACAGTATGTCCTGGGAGGAGTTCGCAAATGAGTTTGCAGGATGGGCTTTCCCTGAGAGCTCTAGAGAGCAGAAGATGATAGAATTCGAGCAGTTGAGGCAGACTGATCAGATGAGTGTGGAGGAGTACACAGACAGGTTCCTGGAGTTGTTGCCATATGCTGGGCTGAATTTGGACACAGATCAAAAGAAGTCAAGTAGATATATTATGAGGCTGCACTCCAGGTATTCCTCTTTGGTACAGTCAGCAGAGAGGGAGAGTTTCCATGCCATAGTGGATATGGCTAGGAGAATGGAGGCTAGTGCTATCGTTGAGGGGAAGGTAAAACAGTCAGTGGCACAGTCTTCTGGTTCCAAGACCCCAGGTGGGGAAAGGTTAGACTCTTCTTCTCTGAAGTACAGCAGTTGCAGGAAATAAGAAGTGGGACAGAGGTCACAGAAAATCTAAGAAGAATAAGTTCTGGAACAAGATCAAGTCAGGTCTGGGTTTAGGCAGTGGCTCAAGCTCTGGCGCAGAGGTTACAGCATGTATGAGATGTGGGAGACCACACAAAGGAGTATGTCTGGCAGGGACAAACACATGTTTCAGATGCGGACAGGCGGGTCATTTGGCTCGAGACTGTCCTAGAGCAGCCTTTGCAGCACCGTCTCAGCAGACAGCCTCCGACAGTGTGGTGCAGCCAGTAGCTCCAGCCGCAACACAGGCCAGTGGCAGAGGCAGAGGGAGAGGGTCAGCCTCTTCATCAGCAGGATACAGAGGTGAAGGTCCATCAGCTCCGGCACGGATCTTCACTATGACTCAGCAGGAGGCCAGCACATCCAACACCGTGGTGGCAGGTAATCTCATCGTTGGTTGTTCTGATGTGTATGCCTTAATGGACCCGGGTGCATCTCATTCTTTTGTTGCTCCGAGAGTCGTGGAGAGGGTAGGATTGATGGTCTCTGGGTTAGAGTGTCCCCTATGGGTCAGTGGACCCAAGTGTGACCCGTCAGTGGCAGAGGCAGTCTGCCAATGTAGTCCAGTTTTCATAGAGGGAAGATGCCTTTCCGCCGACCTCGTGGTTCTAGATTTGACAGATTTTGACGTCATTCTAGGGATGGATTGGTTATCGACCCATGGTGCTACCTTGGACTGTAGAGACAAGGTAGTCAGATTCAGAGATCAGGATGGGTCAGAGGTCGTCTTCAGAGGAGACAAGAGGGGTACACCTAGAGGTCTGATCTCAGCTCTTCAGGCTCGTAGGTTGCTCAGGAGGGGATGTCAGGGGTTTCTAGCTCATGTGAGGGAGTTAGATAGTCATGTCAGAGAGCCCGCCTCAGTGCCTGTGGTGAGTGAGTTCTTAGATGTTTTCCCAGACGAGCTGCCAGGGTTACCACCTGCTAGGGAGATAGAGTTCGAGATTGAGTTAATGCCTGGTACCAGACCGATCTCTATCCCTCCCTACAGGATGGCACCAGCTGAATTGAAAGAACTGAAAGAACAGTTGCAAGAGCTGGTAGATAAGGGTTTCATCCGACCGAGTACTTCACCTTGGGGTGCTCCGGTTTTGTTTGTGAGGAAGAAGGATGGATCCCTCAGACTTTGTATCGACTACAGACAGTTGAACAAGGTCACTACCAAGAACAAGTACCCTTTGCCGAGGATCGACGATCTATTCGACCAGCTAGCAGGAGCAAGTTGTTTCTCCAAAATAGATCTGAGATCAGGGTACCATCAGTTGAGGATAAGGAATGAAGATATACCGAAGACAGCTTTCAGGACCAGGTATGGGCACTATGAGTTCCTTGTGATGCCGTTTGGGCTGACCAACGCCCCTGCAGCATTCATGGACCTCATGAACAGAGTATTCAGTCAGTATCTGGATCACTTCGTTATTGTCTTCATAGATGATATCTTAGTGTATTCCCGAAATGCAGAGGAGCATGCCCATCACCTGAGGACAGTTTTGCAGACCTTGAGAGAGCATGGCTTGTATGCCAAGTTCTCCAAGTGTGAGTTTTGGCTTAGGAGCATATCATTCTTGGGGCACATTGTGTCAGAACAGGGTATTGAAGTAGACCCCAAGAAGGTAGAGGCTGTAGCTAACTGGCCTAGACCCACCACAGTGACCGAGATCAAGAGTTTTCTGGGTTTAGCAGGTTACTACAGGAGGTTCGTTCAGGACTTCTCAAAGATTGCTGCTCCTATGACCAAATTGACAAAGAAGAATCAGAAGTTCATATGGACCGATCAGTGTGAGGAAAGCTTTGAGGAGCTTAAGAGGAGGTTGACTTCAGCACCGGTGTTAGCTCTGCCAAAAAGTGATGATGACTTCTCCGTATATTGTGATGCGTCCCGTGTGGGACTGGGTTGTGTGCTAATGCAAAATGAGAGGGTGATCGCTTATGCTTCTAGGCAGCTGAAGAAGCATGAGCTGAATTACCCCACACATGACCTAGAGATGGCAGCAGTGATCTTTGCACTCAAGATGTGGAGGCATTACCTTTATGGGGTAAAGTGTGAGATCTTCACAGATCATAAGAGCCTGCAGTACATCCTGAGTCAGAGAGAACTGAACATGAGGCAGAGGAGATGGGTAGAGCTGTTGAGTGACTATGATTGCAAGATTCAGTACCATCCGGGTAAGGCGAATGTTGTGGCAGACGCCCTAAGCCGGAAATCACTCGGCAGTCTATCCCACATTTCAGCAGAGAGGAGGCCGGTGGTGAAGGAGTTCCACAGACTTATGAGTGAGGGATTACAGTTGGAGTTGTCTGGCACAGGTGCCTTAGTGGCTCAGATGAGAGTGACACCCGTGTTTCTGGAGCAGGTAGCTCAGAAACAGCATGAGGACCCAGAGTTGGTCAGGATAGCCAGAACGGTTCAGTCAGGCCAGAGTAATGAGTTCAAGTTTGATGATAAGGGGATCCTCCGCTACGGGAACAGATTATGTGTGCCAGATGACATTGGTCTGAAGGGAGATATTATGGGGGAAGCCCATAATACCAGGTATAGTGTTCACCCTGGAGCCACCAAGATGTATCAGGATCTGAAGAGAGTGTATTGGTGGCCAGCTATGAAGAAGGACGTGGCACTGTTCGTGTCAGCCTGCGATGTGTGTCAGAGGGTGAAACTAGAGCATCAGAAGCCGGCTGGAATGTTGAATCCACTACCGATTCCAGAGTGGAAATGGGAGAATATAGCTATGGACTTCGTAGTGGGGTTACCGGCGACGTCCAACAGATTGGACTCCATATGGGTGATTGTGGACAGACTCACCAAATCTGCTCACTTCATCCCTGTCAGGAGTGGTTACTCTGTGGACAAGTTGGCGCAGGTGTACGTAGATGAGATTGTCAGACTGCATGGGGTCCCGGTATCTATAGTGTCAGATAGAGGGCCCCAGTTCACCTCCAGGTTTTGGCGGAGTCTGCAGAACGCTATGGGTACCAGATTAGACTTCAGTACTGCCTTCCACCCACAGACAGACGGACAGTCAGAGAGGACCATCCAGACAATAGAGGATATGCTCAGAATGTGTGTGCTAGATTTTGGCGGTTCTTGGAGGCAGCATCTACCTTTGGTGGAGTTTGCCTACAATAACAGCTATCATGCTAGCATAGGGATGGCTCCATATGAAGCTTTGTATGGGAGGAAGTGCAGATCACCTATCTGCTGGGAGGAAGTAGGAGAGAGGACTCTTGCGGGTCCGGAGTTAGTAGAGCTTACCAGCAGGGTAGTACCCATAATCAGAGAGAGGATCAAGACTGCTGCTAGTCGGCAGAAGAGTTATGCAGATATCCGCAGAAGACAGCTAGAGTTTCAGGAGGGGGATTTGGTTTTGCTCAAGGTGTCTCCTATGAAAGGAGTGGTTCGGTTCGGGAAGAAGGGTAAGTTAGCTCCACGGTACATCGGTCCTTTCGAGGTGCTTCAGAGGGTCGGTAATGTGTCGTACAAGCTAGACTTGCCTGCTTCGATGGAGAGAATCCATCCGGTTTTCCATGTTTCTCTGTTACGGAAGTACGTGTCAGATCCGAGCAAGGTTCTTAGTGAGCCTGATGTAGAGATCCAAGAGGATCTCACCTATGTAGAACAGCCAGTGCGGATCCTAGACACTCAGATCAGAAAGCTGAGGAACAAGGAAATCCCGATGGTGAAAGTCCTTTGGAACCACCACAATATTGAAGAATGCACCTGGGAGACACGGGAGTCCATGCTCCAGCAATACCCCCATCTGTTTTGAGGTGAGTGTTAGTTGTTCTATGTGTTGCATGTATGATATGTTGTATGTTATGATTGATGCCATGCTTTGTATGTTAGTTGAGGAACATTCGGGGACGAATGTTCTTAAGGGGGGGAGAATGTAATACCCGGCTAGACTCCGGTATCGGAATCCCTACCGTCCGGTGGGACCTCGGATGTCGGAAACCTCTAGAAGGGTAAAGCTATGGTTTTATAAAATGTTTTCATGTATTTCATGTTTTTAAGTAAGAAATTAAATGAGTTTTTGCATGAAAAGTCTTTGGAGGAAAACCCAGGTTCGGCCGCCGAAAGTCAAGTTCGGCCGCCGAACATGCATGCGTTTTGGAGGCACGTTAGGCCCCCGAAAGCATGAGTGAGGGAAGTCCAGGTTCGGCCGCCGAACCTCATGTTCGGCCGCCGAACATGGCATGCA
Organism: Manihot esculenta; assembly: GCF_001659605.2. Taxonomy (NCBI): domain Eukaryota; kingdom Viridiplantae; phylum Streptophyta; class Magnoliopsida; order Malpighiales; family Euphorbiaceae; genus Manihot; species Manihot esculenta. The sequence continues at coordinate 21,563,411 of NC_035173.2, read as the reverse complement.
TGCGGAGGCACATTCGGCCCCCGAACGTGGCCTGGCCAGCCACTATAAAAGGGTCTCTTTGGTCCGCACGGGCGAGCTTTTCTTCCCCGTTGTCAGCCAAGGTGAACCTTCGCCGCCCCTCACCAATCTTGAGCATTTTCCTTCAATCTTTCACGTTTTTAACAAGTTTATAACTTTGTTTTGAAGATTTACAAGTTTTAAGCACGTTTGAGTACTTTGAGGTTCAAGGAGCTCAATCCTCCCATCTTTGAGTCAAGGTCGTTTTCCTCTCGATCTTCAAGAGGTAAGGGTCGATCTTGAACTCTTATTATGTTTTAAACAAGTTTTATGCAAGATCTATGGGTTAGAATGCATGTTTAGGTCATGTGTATGTTTATGGGTATAATGTATGTTTTTGAACAATGTATGTTGGAAATATGTGGTTTGAAGTGTTGTAGTTGGGGGTATATTATAGTTTGAAACCCCTAGGTGTGATGTATGATGTTTATGCATGTGTAGAAACAAGTTTATGCATGTTGTGAGGTGTTTTGGAGGCTGTGGACACAAGGGAGCCAAGTTTCTGCCCTTCGGCAGAAACTCAGGTTCGGCCGCCGAAGTGACTTTCGGCCGCCGAACCCCCTTGTGGAGGCAGTTTCGGCTGCCGAAGCCTGCCCCCGAAACTCAAGTTTCGTCTCTGTCTGGGAGGTTCGGCCGCCGAAAGTGCCGCCAAACCTGCATGACTTTCGGCTGCAGAGGGACTTTCGGCCGCCGAACCTGCCGCCGAAAGTGCCCTGTTCAGCCATTTCTTGCATGTTTTCATGTGATGTTTTCAGGATGTTTTAGGGGGTCTTTGGGGAGTTTTTGGAGTCATGTTCACGTATGTTTGGTGCCTCATTTGAGTCCACCTGTGTAGGTTCGGACCCGAGGAACCGAGACCCCCGGTTGTGAGATAGTCGTTCAGAGTTCGTTGTTAAAGCTTCAATTACCAGGTGAGTGGAACAACCCCTTAAGCTTTAAAGTAAAGGAATAAATGAATGAATCATAAAGCATTGCCCATGCATCATTATGCTATGCAATATTAGGTTGTATGCATTAGAATTCACGAATATGTTGCATAGCATACTTTGTTGTTGATGTGGATGAATGTTGAATGATCCATTAGCCCTTTTATGTCATGATAGCCTATGTGAGTCCAGGTGTGCCTGCTACGGCTCTACGCCCCTGGCACTATGACTGATTATGAAAGTCCGGGTGTGCCTGCTTCGGCTCTACGCCCCCGGCATGTATGAGTAAGAAAGATTGGGGCTATATGGTGACAAGTTCATCCTTGTTGTGAAATGTTTGTGTTATGGCGCATACATGAAAGCATGAATAAGAAAAAGTTAAATGATAATAATAATAATAAAATGAATAATAATATACCTAAAAAGGGAGGAATTAAAACAAATGTTTTTAGTTTCTGCTCACTGGGCTCTAGTAGCTCACCCCACTCCCTTTATCCCCCAAAGTTGCAGGTACAGGATAGGTCAAGAGATCGGCTAGAGTGAAGTCACGCCTTGTATGTTGTAATAGATAGTAGTGGACATGAACATGATGTAATGAGTATTTATGACCATGTAATGTAATGAATGAGTAATGTATAGTTATGATATGTAATGATGATGATGATTGAGGATTAGTATGTGCTTGACCCTATGTTTATGGTTATCCCCTTGGCACATGATCTATAGAAATGTTTTTATGATGTATTTGATAGTCCAAGCTTATCGAATGATGAAATACCCCATTGGAGCATTTGATGAGGACTCCAGTGGTGGTTATGTTATTAGATGTGCACATGTTCAGGTTAAGCTTGGAAATAGAAAGAAAAAGTTTACAGTTTTTTGTATGTTGATCATGTATGGGATATTACAGGTTACAGGAGGTATGCTTGGCTTGCTACGGGTCCCGGCGGCCTTAAGCCGACCTGGATCCTAGCGCCGGTAACGGGTCGGATTTCCGGGTCGTTACAATTCTACTCACTGGGCTAGTATAGCTCATCCCTCTCCTTAATCCCAGTCTTGCAGGATCAGAGTCAGAGAGCATTCAGCAGGGTACATGCAGAGTAAAGAGTTTTGTAATAGCATAGTGTGGACATGTAATATTGTAAAGAAATGTTGTAGTAATGTATAGTCTAGAGTATTGTGCTTGACCCATGTTGTAAATTCTTTTACATGATCTGATTATGTTATGTAAATGTTTTTATGGGTATGTGAAAACCAGGCTTAATACAGTATGTGTGGACCCAACTAGAGTATTTGATGAGGGCTCTAGTAAGGAGTCTATGCACAGAGATAGTGCATGCACAGGTTGAGCCTTGGTTCAGAGTAAAGTTTTATGTTTTAACAGAAATGTATGATCATGTATGGGATTTTACAGGTATTCAGAGAGGATAGCAGGCTTGCTACGGGTCCCGGCGACCTTAAGTCGACCTGGATCCTAGCGCTGGTAGCGGTCCGATTTTCGGGTCGTTACAGATTGGTATAAGAGCCCTAGGTTCACATGGTCAGACCTATAGAGAGAGTGTCGGACTCATAGAGGTTAGAGTTGGTCAAGCACATTAGGAAAGCATGTCCACTAGGATAGGATGTTGAGTCCTGTCTTTTTTGCTGCTGTGAAATGCCATGAGTTATGCATGTGCATCGTTGGTATGTGATGATATGCTAATGTATGCTGTTATGTGTTGTTTTCCAGAAAGTTAAGATGAGAGGAACTCGTCGATCTGCACGATTGACTGGATTCCCACCAGTGAATGAGGGTTCATATGCTCGTCCTCCTGCATTGCCAAGGGCGAGGTCTCAGAGATCAAGCAGGGAGGGTACGTCAAGGGACCCTAGAAGGTCTTTTGACGAGAGCAGAAGAGGAACAGATAGAGGAGGAAGGTTAGAGGAAGTGAGAGAGGCTATGGATGTGGATCAGCCAGGAGAGGAAAGCATGGGTATGGACAGGTCGGAAGAGGGTATGGGAGAGTCGCAAGGAGGCGCTCAGACCTCGGGGTTTGGTTATCCACCCCAGTATCCACCCTTTCCACAGGGCTCAGGGTATCCAATGGGGGGTACGTCGGATTACTCTAGCTTTACCCCATATCCTACCTACATGCCGTATATGCCTTATCCTTCTTTTTACCCACCTTATCCCATGTATCCACCCACACCTTTCCATCCTAGTTCAGCATACCCAGAGCCAAGTTCAGCACCTTCTGCACCACCAGAACCAGAACCAGTCGCACCAGTTGTCCAAGTACCTCAACCTAGCTCAGCTGAGGGAAGCAAAGTGAAAATGACAGAGTATCTGAAGTTGGATGCTCCCAAATTCAATACGGGAGATGATCCATTTGAGTGCCTCAGAATGGTTAAGATGATAACCGATGAGTTAGGAGTTGATGATAGCAGAGCCATTGAGATGGCAGGGTTCACACTCAAATGCAAGAAAGCTCGAGAGTGGTTCAAGAATCATGTGGACCCTAGGTTGGACAGCATGTCATGGGAAGAGTTCGCCAATGAATTTGCTGGGTGGGCTTTTCCTGACAGTTCCAGAGAGATGAAAGTTATAGAATTTGAACAGCTAAGACAGACTGAAGAGATGAGTGTAGATGAATACACAGATAAATTCCTGGATCTGCTTCAGTATGTGGGTCAGGCTTATGACACTGACCAGAAGAAGGCAAGGAGATATACTATGAGACTGCATCCCAGGTATTCCTCCTTGATTCTTCCAGCAGAGAAAGAGAGTTTCCACTCTATAGTGGATGCCGCCAGGAAGATGGAGGCGAGTGCCATTATTCAAGGAACAGTAAAACAGCAAGTGGCACAGTCTTCGGGTTCTAAGACCCCTAGTGCAGCAGCTTCTGGCAGCAAGAAGGGAGAAAAGTTTAAAGCGAGAAAGGGCAAGTTCTGGAACAAGATCAAGTCTAGTCTGGGAATGGGTAGTGGCTCAAGCTCTGGCACAGGCAGTACAGTATGTATGAGATGTGGGAGACAGCACAGAGGAGTTTGTCGGTTGGGATCTTCAGCCTATTATAAATGTGGACAGGAGGGACATTTTGCTCGGGAATGTCCGCAAGTGACCTTTATGGCACCATCCCAGCAGATGAGCTCAGGCAGTGTAGCTCAGCCAGCAACTCCAGCCTTACCTCAGAGCAGTGGCAGAGGCAGAGGGAGAGGGTCAGCCTCTTCTTCGGCAACAGGTTCCCGAGGTGAAGGTCCGGTAGCCCCAGCATGGATCTTCACTGTGACACAGGAGGAGGCAAACACGTCGAACACAGTGGTGTCAGCTAATCTCATCATTGGGTGTTCTGATGTGTATGCGTTGATGGACCCCGGTTTTTCTCACTCTTTTATTGCTTCTAAAGCCGTGGAGAGATTGGGTCTGATGATCTCTGAGTTAGAGTGTCCTCTTTGGGTCAGTGGACTCAAATGTGACCCATCAGTGGCAGTGGCAGTCTGTCGCTTCAGTCCAGTGTTCATAGAGGGTAGATGCCTTCCAGTTGACCTAGTGGTTCTAGATTTGACGGATTTTGATGTCATTCTAGGGATGGATTGGCTATCTACATATGGAGCTACCTTGGACTACAGAGATAAGGTAGTCAGTCTTAGAGACCAGGATGGGTCAGAGTGTGTCTTCAGAGGAGACAGGAGGGGTACTCCTAGAGGTTTGATCTCAGCCCTTCAGGCTCGTAGGTTGCTTAGGAGGGGTTGTCAGGGGTTTCTAGCTCATGTGAGAGAGCTAGACAGACAGATTAGGGAACCAGCTTCAGTTCCAGTAGTCCGAGAATTTCCAGACGTCTTCCCAGACGAGCTTCCAGGACTACCACCTGATAGGGAGATAGAGTTTGAAATAGAATTGCTGCCTGGTACCAGACCTATCTCTATTCCTCCCTACAGGATGGCGCCAGCAGAGTTAAAAAAGCTGAAAGAGCAGTTGCAGGACTTGGTAGATAAGGGTTTCATTCGCCCTAGTACCTCACCTTGGGGTGCTCCAGTGCTTTTTGTCAGAAAGAAGGATGGATCCCTCAGAATTTGTATCGACTATAGGCAGTTGAACAAGGTCACTACTAAGAATAAGTATCCTTTACCTAGGATCGACGATCTATTTGACCAGCTAGCTGGAGCTGGTTGTTTCTCTAAAATAGATCTGAGGTCCGGGTATCATCAGTTGAGAGTCAGAGAAGCAGATGTGTCAAAGACAGCTTTCAGGACCAGATATGGGCATTATGAGTTCCTAGTAATGCCGTTCGGGTTGACTAACGCCCCTGCAGCATTCATGGACCTCATGAACAGAGTTTTCAGCGAGTATCTGGATCACTTTGTTATTGTCTTCATTGATGATATCTTAGTGTATTCCAGAGATGCAGAGGAGCATGCCCAGCATCTGAGGACAGTTCTACAGACTCTGAGAGAGCATGGCTTGTATGCCAAGTTCTCTAAGAGTGAGTTTTGGCTGAGGAGCATGTCATTCTTGGGGCATGTAGTATCAGCAGACGGTATTGAGGTAGACCCCAAGAAGATAGAGGCTGTAGCTAACTGGCCCAGACCCACTTCAGTGACAAAGATTAAAAGCTTTTTGGGTTTGGCAGGTTACTACAGGAGGTTCGTTCAGAACTTCTCAAAGATAGCTGCTCCTATGACCAAACTGACTCAGAAGAACCAGAGGTTCGTATGGTCAGACCAATGTGAAGAGAGCTTCGAAGAGTTAAAGAGACGATTAACATCAGCACCGGTGTTAGCTCTGCCCGTCAGTAATGAGGACTTCATAGTGTTCTGTGATGCGTCCAGAGTGGGATTGGGTTGTGTTCTGATGCAGAATGACAGGGTGATTGCTTATGCTTCGAGACAGCTAAAGAAGCATGAGGTCAATTACCCCACCCATGACCTGAAAATGGCAGCAGTTATCTTTGCACTCAAGATGTGGAGGCATTACCTTTAAGGGGTTAAATGCGAGATCTTCACAGATCATAAGAGTTTACAGTACATCTTGAGTCAGAAAGAGCTGAATATGAGGCAGAGAAGATGGGTAGAACTGCTCAGTGACTATGATTGCAAAATCCAGTATCATCCGGGTAAGGCGAATGTTGTGGCAGACGCCCTAAGCTGGAAATCACTTGGCAGTTTGTCCCATATAGCAGCAGAGAGAAGACCAGTGGTGATGGAGTTTTCTAAGCTCATCGACGAAGGGCTACAGCTAGAGTTGTCTGGTACGGGTATATTAATAGCACAGATGAGAGTGACACCTGTGTTTCTGGAGCAGGTAGCTCAGAAACAGCATGAGGACCCAGAGTTAGTACAGATTGCCAGGACTGTTCAGTCAGGCAATAGTGCAGAGTTCAGATTTGATAGCAAAGGGATCCTCCGCTATGGGAATCGACTATGTGTACCAGATGACATCAGTTTGAAAGGAGACATTATGAGGGAAGCTCATAATGCAAGGTACAGTGTTCACCCTGGAGCCACCAAGATGTATCAGGATCTAAAAAGGGTGTATTGGTGGCCAGCCATGAAGAAAGAAGTGGCACAATTTGTGTCCGCCTGTGAAATTTGCCAGAGGGTGAAACTGGAACATCAGAAGCTGGCTGGAATGCTTAACCCACTGCCGATTCCAGAGTGGAAATGGGAGAATATAGCTATGGATTTTGTAGTGGGCTTACCGGCAGCGTCCAACAGGATAGACTCTATATGGGTGATTGTGGACAGACTCACGAAATCTGCTCATTTCATCCCTGTTCGGAGTACTTATTCTGTGGATAAGTTGGCACAGGTTTATGTGGAAGAGATAATAAGGTTGCATGGAGTTCCAGTGTCTATAGTATCAGATAGAGGACCTCAGTTCAACTCTATGTTTTGGCGGAGTCTGCAGAGTGCTATGGGCACAAGGTTGGATTTCAGCACTGCTTTCCATCCACAGACTGACGGACAGTCAGAGAGGACCATCCAGACCATAGAGGATATGCTCAGAATGTGTGTGTTAGACTTTGGCGGTTCTTGGAGGCAGCATCTACCTTTGGTGGAGTTTGCTTACAACAACAGCCATCATGCTAGCATAGGGATGGCTCCTTATGAACCTTTGTATGGGAGGAAGTGCAGATCGCCTGTTTGCTGGGAAGAAGTAGGAGAGGCGGCTCTTGCAGGGCCGGAGCTAGTAGAGATCACCAGCAGAGTGGTGCCCATGATCAGAGAGAGAATCAGAACTGCTCAAAGCAGACAGAAAAGTTATGCAGATATCCGTAGGAAGCAGATAGAGTTTCAGGAGGGTGATATGGTATTGCTAAAGGTGTCTCCAATGAAAGGAGTGGTTCGGTTTGGGAAAAAGGGTAAGCTAGCGCCACGGTACATTGGACCCTTTGAGATCTTGCAGAAGATCGGAAATGTGTCGTATAAGCTGGATTTACCTGCTTCTATAGAAAGATTTCACCTGGTTTTCCATGTTTCTATGCTACGGAAGTTCGTGTCAGATCCAAGTAAGGTTCTTAGTGAGCCTGAAGTGGAGATCCTTGGAGATCTCACCTATGTAGAGCAGCCAGTGCGGATCCTAGACACGCAGATCAGAAAGCTAAGGAACAAGGAAATTCCAATGGTGAAAGTCCTGTGGAACCACCACAATCTAGAAGAGTGCACCTGGGAGACACGGGAATCTATGCTCCAGCAATATCCATATCTGTTTTAAGGTTAGTTTCCTCCTTTTTATGTGTTTCATTGTTTGTGGAACATTCAAGGACGAATGTTCTTAAGGGGGGAGAATGTAATATCCGGCTAGAGTTCGGCATCAGAATTCTACTTTCTGGTGGAATTCCGGATGGCGGAACCCTCTAGAAGGGTAGTAGATATGTTTTTCTAAAGGCTTTTTGTATGTTTTCATGTTTTAAGTCTAAAAGGCAATGAGTTTTGAAATGAAAAGCACTAAGGAGGAAATGCCAGGTTCGGCCGCCAAAGGTGAAGTTCGGCCGCCGAACATGCAAGAGTTTGGAATCACATTAGGCCGTCGAAGGTGGTCTGGCCAGCCACCTATAAAAGGCCCTAGGTCGGTGAATGGATAAGATTTCCTTTCCATTCACAGACAGAGGTGAGACCATGATCTTCCTTGGGTGATTTTTATGTTTTCTTCAAATCTTTCAAAGTTTTGATGAGTTTTATGTTGTTTTGAAGCTTTTGAGCCAATCAACCAAAAGTTTAGAAGTTGGAGAATTTAAGGGAGAGTTTCTTCATATCTCCACGTTAGGATCGTTTATCTTCTTGGTTGTAAGAGGTAAGTGAAGATCCGGAACTTCTTTGCATGGTTTTTGAAGGTTTTATGGAGTTTATGGGTAGAGATGCATGTTTAGGGTATGTTGAGGTTTTGGATGATTTGTGGTCAAAGCATGCTTATGTGTGTAGTTGTGTTGTTTGTTGGGGCTTTAAGGTAGTTTTGGACCCCTTTGTGCATATGTTTGAGGATATGTGTGTTGTAGAGTTGAGGTTTGCATGTTGAGTGAGGTTTGGGTGCGTTTTGCTTGAAGCTGAGCAGGGTTCTACCTTACTGGCAAACCCAGTTTCGGCCGCCGAAGGAGGGTTCGGCCGCCGAACATGCTAAGGAGGTGGTTTTGGCTGCCTAAGCTTGCTCCCGAAAGTTTGGACTTTCGGCTCTGGAGGGGAGTTTCGGCCGCCGAAGGTGCCGCTGAAGGTAGGGGACTTTCGTCTCTGGAGAGGACTTTCGGCAGCCGAAGTGCTGCCGAAAGTGCTAGAGGTTCGGCTCTGGAAGGGACTTTCGGCCGCTGAACCTGCCGCCGAAAGTGCCCTGTCCAGCCTTCTTTTGCATGTTTTATGTGATTGTTTTAGGATGGTTTAAGGGGTTTTTGGGGAGTTTTATAGAGTTGTTCTTGAGCTAGTTTGGTCCCTCATTTGAGTCCATCTGTGTAGGAACGAACCAGAGGAACCAAAGAGGTCAGCAGTGAGCACTGCTTCAGCGTTTGCAGAGTCAGTTCAGAGTCAGTCAGAGGTGAGTGGAACTAAACTTAAGGTTTTAAATTGAGAAATTAAATGTTTTGAGCATGTTCCATGCATCATGATATGTAATAGGTTGAGTGCACTAGTATACACGAATGTGATGCATTATTCTATGCTTGTACGGATCGGACATAGTTTGGATTCATTAGCCCTCCAAGTAAAGTCCTGAGGAGTCCTGAGAGGGCCGGGCACAGGCACCCTAGGGTACGTAATCAAGACCTGAGGAGCTCCTTCGCGGGCTGGGCACAGTACAGAGGGATTTTTGAATCTGTCCGTCTGAGATGTGTGATTTACTTGTGATGTGATGCATTCCATGTGAGCATGTTTATTAACATGTTTTTATTGATCTACTCACTGGGCTAGTATAGCTCATCCCTCTCCTTAATTCCAGTCTTGCAGGATCAGAGTCAGAGAGCATTCAGCAGGGTACAGGCAGAGTAAAGAGTTTTGTAATAGCATAGTGTGGACATGTAATATTGTAAAGAAATGTTGTAGTAATGTATAGTCTAGAGTATTGTGCTTGACCCATGTTGTAAATTCTTTTACATGATCTGGTTATGTTATGTAAATATTTTTATGGGTATGTGAAAACCAGGCTTAACACAGTATGTGTGGACCCAACTAGAGTATTTGATGAGGGCTCTAGTAAGGAGTCTGTGCACAGAGATAGTACATGCATAGGTTGAGCCTTGGTCCAGAGTAAAGTTTTATGTTTTAACAGAAATGTATGATCATGTATGGAATTTTACAGGTATTCAGAGAGGATAGTAGGCTTGCTATGGGTCCCGGCGACCTTAAGTCGACCTGGATCCTAGCGCCGGTAGCGGTCCGATTTTCGGGTCGTTACACTTCCAGCGGACCTTGTGGTTCTAGATTTGACTGATTTCGACGTCATTCTAGGGATGAATTGGCTCTCTACTCATGGTACTACCTTGGACTGCAGAGACAAGGTAGTCAGGTTCAAAGAACAAGATAGATTAGAGGTCGTCTTCTAAGGAGACAAGATAGGTATGCTTAGTGAGTAGAATCAGAGTTAGCTCGGGGCAATGATACTGCTGAAATTTCCGATAAACCGCCGATAGAAAGTAGCAAGTCCATGAAAGCTGCAAACTTCTAAAATAGATGACTTTATGTAAACGTTTTGAAATTGAACTTCGATATAGCAATGCTGCCCATCCCTAAACTAATGGTCAAACTGAAGTGGTGAACCATACTCTTGGCAATCTTTTATACTGCATCTATATTGATGAGAAAACTACTTGGGATCTTGCTCTTGCCCAAGCAGAATTTGCTTACAATATGTAACGACCCGAAAATCGGACCGCTACCGGCGCTAGAATCCAGATCAGCTTAAGGCCGCCGGGACCCATAGCAAGCCTGACATACAACCTGTAAACCTGTTTAATCTCATACATGATCAACAACATATATAAAAATTAAAACTTTTCTTTCATTCATTTTCTCATGTACCAATCTCAACCTGTGCATGCACTAAACATAAACATAACCATAACATTGACCCCTCTGTGGGATCTCATCAAAGCCCCAATGGGCGACATAACGTGCGTTGAGTTGGTTCACATATACATCATAAAACATCTGAGATCATGTAAAAAAAGGGGATAACAATACCCATAGAGTCAAGCACAACTTCTAATCCTCAATATCATTATACATAACATGACTATTCAACTTTACATATCTTACAATTTATCATGTCCACTTCCTATCTATTACAATTACAAGACTTTACTCTCCTTGACTTCTCTGTCTAGCCCGTACCTGCAAGCCTGGGGGTTAAGGGAGAGGGGTGAGCTACAAGAGCCCAGTGAATAGAATAATGAAAAACAACATTTAAGATCTCATGCCATCATGTAATGCAACACATCACAACAAATCACATCTCGGATGGTATTGTCACCAATAGTCCTCTACATTCCAAAGTGTTGGGACGTAGAATGGGTCAACCGGTCTTTCTCTTAACATAACATAACATAGCATTCCAATGTGCCAGGGACGTAGAATGGGTACAACCTGGACTTTCTCTTACATCGTGCCAGGGACGTAGAATGGGTACAACCTGGACTTCCATACCGTATCATGCCGTAACATCATCATATCATATGAGGACTAAAGGATCATCCAATAACCAATCCACATCAACATCATAAATGCAATGCAACATATTCGTGAATTCTAATGCAAACAACCTAATTCATCACATGGCATTCATGATGCATGAACATGCTCAAAACTTTATAATTTATTTGCTTTCAATCGTAAAGGTTTGTTCTACTCACCTCTTGGCTAGCTCTGACAATGACTGAAGCAGCTGACTCACTGTTGGGGTCCTCGGTTCCTCAGGTCCGAACCTACACAGGTGGACTCAAATGAGGGACCAAACAACTAGAACATAATTCTAAAAACATCCCCCAAAAACCCCCTAAAATACCTCAAAACAATCATGCAAAAACATGCAAAGGAAGGTTGAAAAGGGCATTTTCGGCGGCCGAAAGTCCCTCCAGAGCCGAAAGTCAGGCAGGTTCGGCGGCACCTTCGGCGGCCGAAACTCCCAGACAGAGGCGAAACTCATGCATGTTCGGCGGCACTTTCGGCGGCCAAAACTCCCAGACAAAGACGAAAGTCTCCTTTTGGGGGCAGGCTTCGGCAGCCGAAAGGCTTGCCTCCCCAGCCATGTTCGGCGGCCGAAAGTCCTTCGGCTGCCGAACCTGGTTTCTACCAAAGGGCAGGAACTTGGCTCCTCTTGCCTCCAATGCCTCCCAAACCTTAAAAACATGCATATTCCTATTCTACAACACACATACTCAAACATACAAGCTCCTAGGGGCTTCAAACTATCTTAAACCTCATCTACAACACATCAAACAACACAAATCCAACATACATTGCCCATAAACCAACATAAACCCAAAAACTCATAAAACCCTACACATGCATTTTTACTTCAAGAATCAACTTAAAACTTGTTAAAAACATGTAGTGAGCTCAAGATCGGCCCTTACCTCTTGTAGATCGAGAGGAAAACGACCCTAGCTCGGAGATGGGAGAGATTTGAGTTCTTGAACCTCAAAGCTCCAAAACTTGCTTTAAACTCGAAAATCTTCAAAACAAGGTGAAAACTCATAAGAAAAACATGAAAACTCGAAGGGAGAAGCTCAAAACAGAGGAGGGGCGGTGGAGAACTCACCTTGGCCGAAAACGGGAAGAAAAGCTTGTCTGTTTCGGCCATGGGGTCCTTTTATAGGGCTGTCCTTACCACCTTTCGGCGGCCTAACGTGCCCCCACAACGCATGCAAGTACGGCGGCCGAACATGAAGTTCGGCGGCCGAACCTTGGCTTATTCAACCAAGGCTTTCGGAGGCCAAAAGTGCTCCCAAAACCTCCCATGTTCGGCGGCCGAACCTGGTAAAGTCTCCAAAGCCCTCTACACTCAAAACTTAGATTTATTTCTCTTAAAAACCATAAAACACTTTAAAACATTTTATGAAAACATGGTTTTACCCCTTCTAGAGGTTTTCGACATCCGAGATTCCACCGGACGGTAGGAATCCCGATACCGGAGTCTAGCCGGGTATTACATTCTCCCCCCCTTAAGAACATTCGTCCCCGAATGTTCCTCAACTAGCACATAGCATGGCATACACATATCATACATACAAAGCACATAAAACTCACAAGGAACAAACCTCAGAAAAGATAAGGGTATTGCTGGAGCATGGACTCCCGTGTCTCCCAAGTGCATTCTTCCATATTGTGGTGGTTCCACAGGACTTTCACCATCGGGATTTCCTTGTTCCTTAGCTTTCTGATCTGGGTGTCTATGATCCGTACTGGCTGTTCAACATAGGTGAGATCCTCTTGGACCTCCACATCAGGCTCACTAAGAACCTTGCCCGGATCTGACACAAACTTTCTCAACATCGAAACATGGAAAACCGGATGGATTCTTTCCATTGAAGCAGGTAAATCCAGCTTGTACGACACATTCCCAACCTTTTGCAAGATTTCAAAGGGTCCGATGTATCGTGGGGCTAGTTTACCTTTCTTCCCAAAGCGAACCACTCCTTTCATTGGAGACATCTTGAGCAATACCAGATCTCCCTCCTGAAACTCTACCTGTCGTCTGCGGATGTCTGCATAACTCTTCTGTCTGCTTGCAGCAGTCTTGATCCTTTCTCTGATTATGGGTACCACCCTACTGGTAATCTCTACTAGCTCAGGCCCTGCCAAGGCCTTCTCTCCAACTTCCTCCCAGCAAACAGGTGACCTGCACTTCCTTCCATATAAAGCTTCATATGGAGCCATCCCGATGCTAGCATGATGGCTGTTATTGTAGGCAAACTCCACCAAAGGTAGATGCTACCTCCAAGAACCGCCAAAATCCAGCACACACATTCTGAACATATCCTCGATAGTCTGGATGGTCCTTTCAGACTGTCCGTCCGTCTGGGGGTGGAAGGCAGTACTGAAATCCAACCTGGTACCCATGGCATTCTGCAGACTCCGCCAAAACCTGGAGGTGAACTGGGGCCCTCTATCAGACACTATTGAAACAGGGACCCCATGCAGCCTGACGATCTCATCTACATACACCTGCGCCAACTTGTCCACAGAATAGCCACTCTTGACAGGGATGAAGTGAGCAGATTTGGTGAGTCTGTCTACAATCACCCATATGGAGTTCAATCTGTTGGACGTTGCCGGTAACCCCACTACGAAGTCCATAGCTATATTCTCCCATTTTCACTCTGGAATAGGTAGCGGGTTAAGCATTCCAGCCGGCTTCTGATGTTCCAGCTTCACCCTCTGACATACTTCGCAGGCTGACACAAACTGTGCCACTTCTTTCTTCATCGCTGGCCACCAATAAACTTTCTTCAGATCTTGATACATCTTGGTGGCTCCGGGGTGAACGCTGTATCTTGCATTATGAGCCTCCCTCATAATGTCTCCTTTTAGCCCTATGTCATCTGGTACAAAAAGTCTGCTCCCATAGCGGAGGATCCCCTTACTGTCAAATCTGAACTCACTGTCCTTGCCTAACTGAACAGTCCTGGTAATCTTCACTAACTCTGGGTCCTCATGATGTTTCTGAGCCACTTGCTCCAGAAACACAGGTGTCACTCTCATTTGGGCCACTAAAGCACCTGTACCAGACAACTCCAACTGTAGACCTTCATCAATGAGCTTGTAAAACTCCTTCACCACTGGTCTCCTCTCTGCCATAATGTGGGATAGACTGCCTAGTGACTTCCGGCTTAGGGCGTCTGCCACGACATTCGCCTTACCCGGATGATACTGAATCTTGCAATCATAGTCACTCAGCAGCTCTACCCACCTTCTCTGTCTCAAGTTCAAATCTCTTTGACTCAGGATGTACTGCAGGCTCTTATGATCTGTAAAGATCTCACATTTTACCCCATAGAGGTAGTGCCTCCACATCTTGAGTGCAAAGATTACTGCTGCCATCTCTAGGTCATGCGTGGGGTAATTTAACTCGTGCTTCTTCAGCTGTCTAGAAGCATAAGCAATCACCCTCTCATTCTGCATTAGTACACAACCCAGTCCCACACGGGATGCATCACAAAAGACTGTAAAATCCTCATTACTGGATGGCAGAGCTAACACTGGTGCTGAAGTCAACCTTTTCTTAAGCTCTTCAAAACTCTCTTTGCACTGGTCGGTCCACACAAACTTTTGATTCTTCCTAGTTAACCTGGTCAGAGGAGCTGCAATCTTTGAGAAGTCCTGAACGAACCTCCTGTAGTAACCTGCCAAACCCAAGAAACTCCTGATTTCTGTCACTGAAGTGAGTCTAGGCCAGTTAGCCACAACTTCTACCTTCTTGGGGTCCACCTCTATCCCATTTTCTGACACCACATGCCCCAAGAATGAAATGCTCCTCAGCCAGAACTCACACTTGGAGAACTTGGCATACAAGCCATGTTCCCTCAAGGTCTGCAGAACCAACCTCAGATGATGGGCATGCTCCTCTGCATTCCTGGAATACACTAAGATATCATCTATGAAGACAATAACAAAGTGATCCAGGTATTGGCTAAACACTCTGTTCATGAGATCCATGAATGCTGCAGGGGCGTTGGTTAACCCGAACGGCATTACAAGGAACTCAAAATGCCCATATCTGGTCCTGAAAGCTATCTTTGGCACATCTTCTTCTCTGATCCTCAGCTGATGATACCCAGATCTCAGATCTATTTTGGAGAAACAACCCGCTCCTGCTAGCTAGTCGAATAGATCGTCGATCCTTGGCAATCGGTATTTATTCTTGGTAGTGACTTTGTTCAACTGCCTGTAGTCGATACAAAGTCTAAGGGATCCATCCTTCTTTCTGACAAACAAGACTGGTGCACCCCAAGGTGAGGTGCTCGGTCGGATGAAGCCCTTTTCTACCAGCTCTTGCAACTGTTCCCTCAATTCTTTCAACTCAGCTGGAGCCATCCTGTAGGGAGGGATAGAGATCGGTCGGGTTCCAGGCATCAGTTCTATCTCGAACTCTATCTCCCTAGCAGGTGGTAAACCTGGCAACTCGTCTGGGAAGACGTCTAGGAACTCTCTAACCACTGGCACCGAAGCAGGCTCTCTAACCTGACAGCTGAGCTCTCTTACATGAGCCAAATACCCCTGACATCCCTTCCTAAGCAACCTACGAGCCTAAGGAGCTGATATCAGACCTCTAGGTGTACCCCTCCTGTCTCCCCTGAAGACAACCTCTGACCCATCCTGATCTCTGAACCTGACTACCTTGTCCCTGCAGTCCAAGGTAGCACCATGGGTAGATAACCAGTCCATCCCTAGAATGACGTCAAAATCTGTCAAGTCTAGAACCACAAGGTCGGCGGAAAGGCATCTTCCCTCAACAAAGACTGGACTGCACTGGCAGACTGACTCTGCCACTGATGGATCACACTTGGGTCCACTGACCCAGAAAGGACACTCTAACCCAGAGATCATCAGACCCAACCTCTAGACGGCTCTCAGAGCAATAAAAGAATGAGATGCACCAGGGTCCATCAAGGCATACACATCTGAACAACCAACGACTAAATTACCTGCCACCACGGTGTTAGATGCATCTGCCTCCTGCTGAGTCATGGTGAAGATCCGTGCTGGAGCTGATGGACCTTCACCTCTGAAACCCGCTGACGAAGAGGCTGCCCCTCTTCCTCTGCCTCTGCCACTGGCCTGAGTCATGGCTGGAGCTGCTGGTTGAGCCACACTGCCAGAAGTCGTCTGCTGAGACTGTGCTCCAAAAGCTGCCCTAGGACACTCCCGAGCCATGTGTCCCTCTTGCCCACATCTGAAGCAGGCTGCTGTCCCAGCCCGGCAAACTCCCCTGTGTGGCCTACTACACTTTGCACAAACTGCATTATCCGCACCAGAGCTCGAGCCACTCCCTAGTCCCAGACTGGATTTGACCTTGTTCCAAAACTTGTTCTTCTAGGGCTGCCTAGTGGTATTACTACACTTTTTGCTACCTGAAGCTGCTGCACTCAGAGAAGAAGAGCCTGGGGTCTTGGAACCAGAAGACTATGCCACTGACTGTCTGACTGTTCCCTGAACGATGGCACTGGCCTCCATTTTTCGGGCCATATCCACTATGGCATGGAAGCTCTCCCTATCTGCTGACTGGATCAAGGAGGAATATCTGGAGTGGAGTTTCATGATATACCTCCTTGACTTCTTCTGATCTGTGTCAAGGTTTTGCCCTGCAAATGGCAACAGCTCCAAGAATCTGTCTGTGAATTCCTCTACACTCATCTCATCAGTCTGCCTCAACTGCTCAAACTCGATCATCTTCAGCTCCCTTGAGCTATCGGGGAAAGCCCATCCTGCAAACTCGTTTGCAAACTCCTCCAAAGACATGCTGTCCACTCTCGGGTTCATATAATTCTTGAACCACTCTCGTGCCTTCTTGCACTTAAGCGTGAACCCAGCCATCTGAATGGCTCTACTGTCATCAGCCCCAATCTCATCTGTGATCACCTTAACCCTTTCAAGATACACAAATGGGTCATCCCCTTTTTCATACTGAGGAGCACCCAGTTTCATGTAGTCGGTCATCTTGACCTTGCTCCCACTGGCTGAGCTAGGTCTAGAAGGTTGAGTAACTGGGGCTGCTGGTTCTGTAGGTGGTGGAGGTGGGAGTGCAGCATTCCCCGAGGTGGGGTTTGTCGGGTGAGGATAAAAGGGTGAGGGTGGATAAGCTGGGTATTAGGGGTGAGGTGGATAGAAAGGTGGATAAGGCATGTAGGTAGGGTAGGGGCTAAAGCTGGAGTAATCCGATGTGCCTCCCATCGGATACCCTGAACCCTGTGGGAAGGGTGGATAATGGGGTGGAAAACCATACCCCGAGGCCTGAACACCTCCCTGTGACTCCCCTGTCCCCTCTTCCATCATGCTGACATCCAGGTTCCCATCCCTCCTCTGATCCTCTTCCATAACCTGCCTCACATCTGAAGAACTTCCTCCTCTATCTGTCCCCCTTCTGCTAGCATCAAAAGACCTTCTAGGGTCCCTTGACACTCTTTCTCTGCTTGATCTACATGACATTGCCCTAGGCAATGCAGGAGGGCGGGCGCTCGTGCCCTCATCCTCAGGTGGCACTCCAGTCAATCGTGCAGATCAATGAGTTCCCCTCATCCTGTTTTCTGAAAGGCAGCACATAACAAGCAAACATTAGCATCATATGGTTCATGTGGGCACACATGAACCATCATCACATACATCACATATCATTAATGCACATGCATATAATCATGGCATTTCACACCATCAATCAAGACAGGACTCTACATCCTATCCTAGTGGACATGATCTTCCTATTGTGCTTGACCCTTTTTATAACATCTATGAGCCCGACACTCTAGGTCCGACTATATGAACCTAGGGCTCTGATACCATTCTGTAACGACCCGAAAATCGGACTGCTACCGGCGCTAGAATCCAGATCGGCTTAAGGCCGCCGAGACCCGTAGCAAGCCTGACATACAACCTGTAAACCTGTTTAATCCCATACATGATCAACAATATACATAAAAATTAAAACTTTTCTTTCATTCATTTTCTCATGTACCAATCTCAACCTGTGCATGCACTAAACATAAACATAACCATAACATTGACCCCTCTGTGGGATCTCATCAAAGCCCCAATGGGCGACATAACATGCGTTGAGTTGGTTCACATATACATCATAAAACATCTGAGATCATGTAAAAAAGGAGATAACAATACCCATAGAGTCAAGCACAACTTCTAATCCTCAATATCATTATACATAACATGACTATTCAACTTTACATCATCTTACAATTTATCATGTCCACTTCCTATCTATTACAATTACAAGACTTTACTCTCCTTGACTTCTCTGTCTAGCCCGTACCTGCAAGCCTGGGGGTTAAGGGAGAGGGGTAAGCTACAAGAGCCCAGTAAGTAGAATAATGAAAAACAACATTTAAGATCTCATGCCATCATGTAATGCAACACATCACAACAAATCACATCTCGGATGGTATTGTCACCAATAGTCCTCTACATTCCAAAGTGCCGGGACGTAGAATGGGTCAACCGGTCTTTCTCTTAACATAACATAACATAGCATTCCAATGTGCCAGGGACGTAGAATGGGTACAACCTGGACTTTCTCTTACATCGTGCCAGGGACGTAGAATGGGTACAACCTAGACTTCCATACCGTATCATGCCGTAACATCATCATATCATATGAGGACTAAAGGATCATCCAATAACCAATCCACATCAACATCATAAATGCAATGCAACATATTCGTGAATTCTAATGCAAACAACCTAATTCATCACATGGCATTCATGATGCATGAACATGCTCAAAACTTTATAATTTATTTGCTTTCAATTGTAAAGGTTTGTTCTACTCACCTCTTGGCTAGCTCTGACAATGACTGAAGCAGCTGACTCACTGCTGGGGTCCTCGGTTCCTCAGGTCCGAACCTACACAGGTGGACTCAAATGAGGGACCAAACAACTAGAACATAATTCTAAAAACATCCCCCAAAAACCCCCTAAAATACCTCAAAACAATCATGCAAAAACATGCAAAGGAAGGCTGAACAGGACACTTTCGGCGGCAGGTTCGGCGGCCGAAAGTCCCTCCAGAGCCGAAAGTCAGGCAGGTTCAGCGGCACCTTCGGCGGCTGAAACTCCCAGACAGAGGCGAAACTCATGCATGTTCGGCGGCACTTTCGGCGGCCGAAACTCCCAGACAGAGACGAAAGTCTCCTTTCGGGGGCAGGCTTCGGCAGCCGAAAGGCTTGCCTCCCCAGCCATGTTCGGCGGCCGAAAGTCCTTCGGCTGCCGAACCTGGTTTCTGCCAAAGGGCAGGAACTTGGCTCCTCTTGCCTCCAATGCCTCCCAAACCTTAAAAACATGCATATTCCTATTCTACAACACACATACTCAAACATACAAGCTCCTAGGGGCTTCAAACTATCTTAAACCCCATCTACAACACATCAAACAACACAAATCCAACATACATTGCCCATAAACCAACATAAACCCAAAAACTCATAAAACCCTACACATGCATTTTTACTTCAAGAATCAACTTAAAACTTGTTAAAAACATGTAGTGAGCTCAAGATTGGCCCTTACCTCTTGTAGATCGAGGGGAAAACGACCCTAGCTCGGAGATGGGAGAGATTTGAGTTCTTGAACCTCAAAGCTCCAAAAATTGCTTTAAACTCGAAAATCTTCAAAACAAGGTGAAAACTCATAAGAAAAACATGAAAACTCGAAGGGAGAAGCTCAAAACATAGGAGGGGCGGTGGAGAACTCACCTTAGCCAAAAATGGGAAGAAAAGCTTGTCCGTTTCGGCCATGGAGTCCTTTTATAAGGCTGTCCTTACCACCTTTCGGCAGCCTAACGTGCCCCACAACGCATGCAAGATCGGCGGTCGAACATGAGGTTTGGCGGCCGAACCTTGGCTTATTCAACCAAGGCTTTCGGAGACCAAAAGCGCTCCCAAAACCTCCCCATGTTCGGCGGCCGAACATGACTTTCGGCGGCCGAACCTGGTAAAGTCTCCAAAGCCCTCTACACTCAAAACTTGGATTTATTTCTCTTAAAAACCATAAAACACTTTAAAACATTTTATGAAAACATGGTTTTACCCCTTCTAGAGGTTTCCGACATCCGAGATTCCACCGGACGATAGGAATCCCGATACCGGAGTCTAGCCGGGTATTACACAATAGTTCTATCCACAGCTCTATAAAGATGTCGCCTTTTGCAGTTGTGTATAGAAAAATTCTAGTACATACAGTTGATCTTATTTCTCTTTCTGTAGGTTCTCCCAATAGTATTGCAATAAACAATTTGGCAAAGCAGCATGTGGACATTTTTGAATAGGTACAACAATGCCTTACAGAAACCAATGACAAGTATAAAGTTACAGCCGATAAACATAGGCGTTTCAAGTCCTTTAATGTCGACGATCAAGTTATGATGTATTTACGCAAGAAACGTGGAGGACAGAAAAAGCTTGACCCAAAGAAGATTAGTCTATTCCGAATCATTCAGAAGATTAATAACAATGCCTATGTTCTTGACCTCCTAAATGAGATGAAAATTTTCAAGATGTTTAACGTGGCAGATATATTCCAGTACTACCCTGCTGATGACAACTTGAGGTCAAGTTCTTTACGAGTAGAAGGGAATAATACAGAGCAATTAGTCTTGGACTTTACGGTAAACTTGGATTGAGCCTAATTTTTGCTATTGACGTCCAATGGAGACCACGATAGCTTTTCGGAAAGAAAATTTTGAGACGCACGACTTTCAAAAGTGTGACAAGGGCCGTAGGCCTATCACAAAGTTTGAGACGAAAAGTCCACTGTTTAGGGGGTCAAATTTGCATTTTGATTTTTTTTTTTGATTTTTTTTATAATTTTTCATATTAGGATTTTCTATTATAAATAGTCATTCCTTGGCTATTTTGGAAATACTTTTCAATCTTTTAAAAATTTCAATAAGAGTTTTTGATTTCTAGCCTTTCGTTTTCATTATTTCGTCTTAGCCAAATATTATTGGTTAAAACTCCTTATGGAGTCTAATCAATCCTATATCATAACTCCGCTTAGATATTATGACAAATAATATGACTTTTCTTATAAGATTAATGCATCTAATACAATAATTAATCTCAACAATTTTGAGACAAAATTCAATATGATAAGTTTTGAGCTTTCAATTTTATCCACAGATAAAATGAAACTTATAATTATCTTATGTTTTATTATCTCATAGGATAATAAAAATAATGTCGTCTAAGGAGGTATTTTTTATCTACCCGACATACTTTTCATAAGAAGATTCTCTGATATCGAACTATGTGTATGAATTGCATTATTGTAATAAAATATTAAATAACATAATTCAATAAGTAACGTGAACATTAAAGGAAAAATACATCAACCCCTTTCAGACTCAATGACTTCTATGTCTATAAAAAATAACTTTCATAATAGGCTTCATTAGAGAATCTGCTGTTATTTCATGCATAGAAATGTATTTCATGTTCACATTTTTATGTGCAACAATATTCCTAGCATAATTATATATTATGTTTATATGTTTAATCTTTCCATTATATTTGGGATGTTTCATATAAGCTATTACTGTCTGATTGTTATAATAGATTGTCACTAGCTTAATAGCCCCATTTGATACTCCTAAATGATCTAAAAATTATTTCAACCAAATAGCCCCTTATATAGTAACTGAAAACGCTACAAATTCAGCTTTCATTCTTGATAGTGCAATACACAATTGTTCTTACTACTCTATGATATGGCACTATTATTTACTAAGAAGACATAGCCGAAAATAAATTTATACTCATATAAATCTCCTCCCCAATCTACATCTATATAGCCTCTCAATTGCATGTTATTTCCTTAATGACATAATAAATAATCTAATGTGCATTTAAGATAGCTCAATATCATTTTTAATACTTTCTAGTATACTTTTCTAAGTTCAAACTAATAAACTTACTATGACCACTACATACCAAATATCAGATCTCATACACAATATAACATACATTAGACTCTCGACCGCAATGGCATATGGACATTTTTCATTGAACTCTCTCTTTTAGAGTCTTATGACATAATCTATGCCTTAAACCTTTCCTTTTAGAAATAGAAATATCTACGAGTTTGCAATATGCATATTAAATCATTCTAAAACTTTCATGATATATTATTCTTGTGAAAGAGACAACACTATAAAAATCAAGGGCTGTACCGGCGGTATTAAATCATTGTAGAGAAGGTTTCAATTGCCACTACAAATCATAGAAGCAATTCTAGCGTCGATTTAAAATGCCACTATGTTGCTTCTTCCTTCTTTTTTTCAATTTACCCATCATTTATAGGGGTGGTTTACCGCCATTTTTAGAGGTGGTTAAAACCGCCTCTATTTATTTTTTCGTTTGGATAAAAGATAGTTACTAGATGTTCCGCCAATTTTAGGGGTGGTTGATCGCCATTTGTAGAGGTGGTTTAAGCCGTCTCCAACTTTTTTACCACCTAAATAGAAGGTCATCACAAGATGTTCCTGCCAAGTGTGGAGGTGATTTGGCATGTTTAATAAAGGAATTTTAAACTGCCTATACAATGTTAGTTATTAAAATAAACTACCATAAAGGTCCAATATATATTTTTATTCCCACCTCATTATAAATTCATTTTAATATCAATTTTTAATTTTTAATCCAAACAAGTATTTTTAGAATTAATATTTTTAATCCATCTCATTATAAATACATTTGTTTGCAATTTTTATTTACCATGCAATTTCATTTCTAGTAGAAAGATAAAGAAGTTCATGTAATAATCGCAAATATTATATAAAAAGGAAAATCATCCTGACACATCAAAATAAAATATCCTTCCATAATATATATGTTAAACTTAAAATTCATATA
This sequence comes from Manihot esculenta, assembly GCF_001659605.2. NCBI lineage: Eukaryota > Viridiplantae > Streptophyta > Magnoliopsida > Malpighiales > Euphorbiaceae > Manihot > Manihot esculenta. The sequence goes on along the minus strand of NC_035173.2, from coordinate 21,540,394 downwards.
TTATAATTAAAAGATGGTGAAATAAATAGAAGCAAAAACCAAGAGTAACAAAATTCAAAACATCAGCATTTATCATCTAAAATAAATGAGAATGAGAGCTATCTAATTTCAAAAATCACTGTAAGTACATAAAATTCAATTGCTCAAACAAATGCCAAAATCACAAATTTTCAATAATGTAATAAAAGATTCAGTAGAGATACATCTTATAAAAATAGATCAAAGCATAAACAAATCTTTGTCACTCTAAAAGAAACTATTTCATATTTGCAGAAGCAATAAATTTATGGGCCCCTTCTTGAAATTTGCTTCGTTATCTCAAATCAATTTGTACTGTTAAGTTTGGAAATTATGCATCGTTACGTTAGAAATAAGATAACCTACCTATAAAAACTTAAACTTTCATCTTATATTAATATAGGACTGATTAGATTTCATCAGAAATTTTAATCAATGACGTTTGGATAAGATAAAATAATAAAAACGAGAGATTAAACGCCGAAAACTCTTATTAAAATTCTTAAAAGATTAAAAAATATTCTCAAAACAGTCAAGAAAATGCTATTTGTAATAGAAAATTTTAGTATTAAAAATTATAAAAAAATATAAAAAAAATCAAAATGTAAAATTAACTCCCTAATCAGTGAAATTTTCATCTCACACTTTGTAATAGGCCTATGGCTCTTATCATACTTTTGAAAGTCTTGCGTCTCGAAATTTCCTTTTCAAAAAGATTTCATAGGTCTCCATCGAACGTCGGCGGCAAAAATTAGACCCTATTTAAGTCTACTGTAAAATTCAAGACTAATTACTCCGTATCAAATTAAAATGAAAAATGAATATTAAAAAGAACTCAAACGCAAATCATTTATAAAATATCTTAAATAGATATATATGCTCTATAATAAATAGAAAAAATTTTGTATTATATGATTCATACAACACATGCTTGTGAGCAGTATAGGAATATAAGCTACAATTTCTACTGGTGTTATTTATGACACTAAAGATTATAAATAATATTACCAATACCCTAAAGACTCTAATTTATTATTTAAAACTTAATTTGATTTTTGCTTATCTTAGAAATATCAAATGATCATAAATGATTTGATCTGACCCGATATTTTAAAAAAAATTAAATTAAAATTGAAAATATCATGGTAAGAGAAAGATGATATGAAAGTATTATATTATTTTGTATTATATTATTTTATATTTATTTATTCATTTATTTATCAATTATATTTATCTAGAAAAAAATGTAATTATAAATTTAAAGAAAAACAAATGAGAACACATGGATAATTCGATTTTGATAAAATCATAGAGGATATTGTATACTACAGTTATTTGGAATTTTAATATTTGAGCAATTATATTATCGTAATAAATATATAATATCTGAATTCTCAACGTATATATTAATCGCATAATTTATTTTTTAAATATGAAAATTATAATGAATATGATAACATGTAACAGGAGATGAAGAAAATTATCCACCTATAATTGAGCTGGAAAATAAAAATTCAAAATAAGGTTTAATACCATATTTGGAAAAGCCCACATACAATCACACTTGGTTTAAAATTTAAAAAAAAAAAATGAAAGAATTAAAAATAATAAATATTTTGATTGGCAATTGCATGGCTCAATCATGCAACTGCCAAGTTCATTGGGTGATGTGCAGTTCAATCCGTGAAATATATATATGTTGATTATGGAAATGATAGTCAATTAAATATGTTATCTTGATTTTGAGAGATCTTGATAGAAAGAGAATCTAGTGTTTGTGTGAATGGATGTTTGAGTTAATCACAAATACTTAATTTTGAGAGGTTGAGGCAATTTATGGACTTAGAAAAAAATTCTCAACATGTGTGAGTTTTTAAATGGACTATCTCCTATACACACGTTTGAATTTTTTTTTTTTTTAATATTTGTGTGGAAAAAGTAAATATAATTAATATTGCAGTGAGCAATCTAATAAGAAATATTGTCTTTTACTGTGGTTTAGGTTCCGAACACAAAATTTAATAAGAAATATTATGATTTGAGGTAATTCTTAAACAGTAAAATTCTTAGTATATAGTGTTTCATTCAAGGTGAAGAGTTAGCAAAGCACTCTTGTGATTATTAAGACTATGAAGTTTGGAGCAAATATTTTTTATATGTAATAAAAAAGTAATTTAGTTAGAGAAATGCAAGTTCAGTCAAAGGGTAATATTGACAATTAAGAGTGCAATGAAGTGCTTGAGAAAATTAAATTATTTATGAAATGGATAAAAAGATATGCACTAGTAGGTAATCAAGAGTCAATCCAGATTGAAATGATTACTAGTGACTATTAATATTTAAAATTAATTATAATAAATTTTTATTATTGTAAAAATAACATTTTATTATTTGAAGACTTATTTGAAGACTTATTTGAATGTGAATTGAAAATTATTAGTTTATTTTACCAAAAATATAAATGGGTAAAAAGTACAATAACTTGTTCAACTTTATTCCTTAAATTATAAATTAAGATATCTCATTTTATTAACATGAAATAGTAAGAGACCATTTTGACACAAATTTATATTTGATTTAATATATTATTCGAATTTAAAACTATAAAAAAAATATAAATAATAATAATTTTTTATTAATTAAAATATTAAGAAAATGGTTGATAAATAAAGCCACCGACTATTGTCTTGCACAATTTTTTTGTAGCAAGTAAATTGCCGATCACTTTTTGCGGCGTTTCAATAAATGATCAATCACATCATTTATCGATAAAGGATAGAATTTTAATTGGTAATTTTAAATTAGATTACCGAATTTTAGGGAAAAAAATTATCAACGAAAGACTAATGATTAATTTTTTTTAATTAATTACCGACAATAGATTTTGATAGCTAATATTTATTAATTTAAATTTCAAAATTTAATATATGTGTGGTGAGTATTTTTTATTTTTAAAATAAAAATTAAAAAAAATAAAATTTAAAATTTTTTAATATTTATTTAAATATATTTATTATCAAACTAAATTATGAATATTATATATATGCACCTGGATATTTTATCCCTACTTTTGTAAATTTTTAAAAATATATTTTCAAATTAATTTATTCCTAAAATGATGATTATGGGTCCTTGCTAATTACTGATGCATTAGCTGCATCGATAATGTCATCACTAAATCTCCCATCATTATTTGGTATCACAGCTACCGGCCACAAAGGATCATCGGTAAATTATCAACGGATGTGATCATGGAATTGTACGATTTATTGAAATAATAAGATTTATACTTTGTTAATAATTTTAATTAATATTATTTAATTAATACAAAATTTAAAAAAATTTATCGAAATTTCTTAAGAGTTTTCAAAAGTTTAAAAGTATCACAGCAATCAAGGAAATAATTGTTTATAATAATAAAAATTTTAATATAGAAATTTATGAAAAAAATAAAAAAATAATTAAAATATAAAATTAACCTTTAAATAATAGAATTTGAGTATCGAATTTTGTAATGAAGACCTATGGTCCTTTATTGTATTTTTGAAAGTCGTCCATCTCAAAATTATTTTTGTAAAACTATTGTGGATCTCCACTAGACGTCGTAAATAGAAGTTAAATTTCTTTTTTTTATCACTTGAGTCTTATACAAATCTTTTATAAAATCTAATGCTAATTGCTCTGTATTATTTCTTTTCACTTGTAAAAAACTCGACCTCAAGTTGGCATCAATAGAATAATACTAAAATAAATCTGTCACGTTAAACGTCTTGGAGATTTTATATAATTTGGTACATCAAGAACATAGATATTATCATTAATTTTCTGAACAATCCGAAATGGACTAATCTTCTTGTCAAACTTTTTCTATCCTCCACTACATTTTTTGTGCAAATATATCATAATTTGATCACCGATATTGAAGGACTTAAAACACCTATGTTTATCAGCTGCAGTTTTATACTTATTATTGACTTACATAAGACATTATTGTACATGTTGGAAAACATTTGCATGTTGATTTGCCAAATTATTTATTGCAATACTATTATGAAAACCTGTAGGAAGGGCAATAGGATCAACTGTATGCATCGAAATTTTTCTGTATACAACTGCAAATGGTGATATCTTTGTAGAGCTGTGGACAGAACTGTACAGTAAGCAAATTCTGTTTGGGCAAGATTAAGATCCCAAGCAATTTTCTTGTCACTGCAAATGCAACGCAGAATATTGCCAAGAGTGTAGTTCACCACTTCAGGTTGACCATCAGTTTGAGGATGAGCAGCACTACTGTATCAAAATTCAGTCCCAAAATACTTCCATAAAGTCACCTAAAAGTGAGCTAGAAATTTCATATCTCTATCAAATGTAATAGTCTTAGGAATGCTATGTAAACGAATAACCTCCTGAAAAAATAGTTTTGCAATATGAGAAGCATCGTTAGTCTTCTTACAAGGAATGAAATGCGCCATTTTAGAGAATCAATCAATGACAACAAAAATGAAATCAGATCCATATCGAGTACGTGGAAGATTAAGAGCAAACTCCATATATAAGTCCTCCTAAAGGTATTCTAGAATAGGTAATGGAGTGTATAAGCCCGTATTCTGCGAATGACCCTTCTAAGTTTGACAAACTGAGCACTTCTGTATCATATGATTTGTATTTCTTATCAATTATGACCAATAAAAATGCTCCTCTAAACCAGCAATAGTCATATCACGCCCCAAATGGCCACTCAAACCTCCATCATGGACCTCTCGAATCAATTCTTCTCGTAGAGAAGGACGGGGAATGCATAACCTATTCTCCTTAAAAAGAAATATCATGTATCAAAAACTCATCAGCAAGTTGACGAGCCTGGAATTTTACCCATATATTAGAAAAATCATCATCTGCAGTATACAAATTCTTTAGAAATTCAAAATCCATGACCTTCTGACTAACTGCAATCAACAAAGCAGCCCTCCTACTCAAAGCGTTAGCTACCTTATTACTATGGCCAACCTTATATTTTATGACATAATGAAAAGTTTTAAAATAAGCTGCTCGTCGAGCATGCATCTTATTAATATGTTTTGTAGTCTTAAAATGAATTAAAGATTGATGATCTGTGTAAATAATGAACTCCTACCCCATCAAATACTGTTCCCAAGTCTTAAAGGCCTGGAACACTGCATACAATTCCTGCTCATAAGTGGACCACTTCTTTCTAGCATCATTAAATTTCTCACTAAAGAAGCTATAGGCCTACTAAACTGCGATAACACACTATTTGTAATACCCGGTTGGAGTCCGGCGTCAGAATTCTACTTTCCGGTGGAGTCCAGGATGTCGGAAGTCTCGAGACGGGTTCGCTTTATGTTTTTCTACCATGTTTTGAGATGTTCATTAAGTTTTTCGCATAAGGAAATGAGTTTTTGAGTGAAATGAACCAAGGCAGAAAAGCCAGGTTCGGCCGCCGAAGTTGAGGTTCGGCCGCCGAACATGCATGGCTTTCGGTTTCACGTGTGGCCGCCGAAGGTGGTCTGGCCAGCCACCTATAAATGGCCCTCAGTCGGTTGAAGCGGTAAGAGCGCCGTTTCTTTCACTTGCTGAGGTGAAACTCTGTCCTTTGTACTATTAATCCCAACTCCACAAGCATCACATTTCACCTTAAAGAATTTATCAAAATCAGGTAGAGCAAGAATAGAGGCAGAAGTAAGCTTGCCTTTAATCTCCTTAATGCTTTTGTTGGTAGTTTTAGTTCAAGTAAACTTCTACACTCTTTCTTTCTTCAAATAATTTGTGATAGGGGCAATGATTCTGCTAAAATTTCTGATAAACCGCCAATAGAAAGTAGCAAGTCCATGAAAACTGCGAATTTCTGAAATATTTTTGGGAATGGGCCAATTCTGTATTTCTTTTACCTTCTTTTCATCAACATGTATCCCTTCTGCACTAACAACATATCCAAGAAATAGAATGTGCTTCGTCATATAAATGTATTTTTTTAGATTAATAATAAGCTCATTTTCTTGTAAGGCTGCCATGACTTGATGGAGGTACTGTAAATGTTCTTCTCCAGTACGACTAAAAATCAAAATATCATTAAAATAAATAACCACGAATTTGCGTAAGAAAGGATGCAAAACCTAGTTCATAAGTCGCATGAATGTACTGGGTGTATTCGTACCAAATGGCATAATCAGCCACTCGTACAAACCTTTCTTAGTTTTAAAGGTTATCTTCCATTCATCTCCCTCCTTAATTCGAACTTGGTGGTGGCCACTTTTAAGGTCGATCTTTGAGAAGACTTTAGCCCCTGATAACTGATCCAGTATGTCATTCAGGCAAGGAATAGGAAATCGGTACTGAATCAAAATCTTATTGATGGCTCTACTATCTATGCACATTCTCTAAGTTCTATTTTTCTTTGAAACCAATAAGGCAGGGACTCCGCAAGTACTAATGCTCTCCCAAATGTGCCCCTTCTTTAATAACTCTTCAATCTTTTCCTGAAGGATTTCGCTCTTATTTGAACTCATCTTGTAATGAGGCAGATTTGATAATTTGTATCCAGGAATGATATCAATCTGATGTTGAATATCCTGCAAAGGTGGAAGCTTTGAAGGCTCCTCCTCTACCCTAGGAAACTCTTCTAATAGCTTTTTGATGGGTGGTGGTAAAGATGGTGTATCCTCTACTTCAGCTTTTGCTCTCACCAATAAAGCCAATATACCTCCAAATTTCTCAACTGCACCGAATAACCTTTGCACTTCTATAGAAACAGCAACAACAGTTTTTCCTTCCACTTTAAAATATTTCACAGAATTAGAAGGCAAAATAGTAATATTCTTCCTATTCCATGTAAACATGTACGAATTTACTCTTTTCTTATACAAAGCATCAACATCAAACTGCTAAGGACGACCTACCAAAATTCCATGGCAATCTATATCCACAAAGTCACAATTAACATATTCAATGTAAGATTTATCGATAGAAATAGGCACGCTGTAGATTCTATTAATTTCAATTGACAGACCTTCCTTAATCCATCCAATTTTGTATGGCGAAGGGTGAGGCTGTATAGGCATCTACAGTTTCTTCACCAATTACTTAGCTATCAGATTCTCACTACTACAACTATCTATAATCAGCTTGCAAATCATTTCTCCCACTCGGCACTTTGCTTGGAAAATTTTCCTCCTTTACGTCTCATCCTCCTATTTTGTCGAATATAGAATTTTCTTCACCTCATAAATAACCTCCCTATCTTCAGAATCATAAATAGACCCATCATCTTCATCCACTTCCTCCTAAGATTCAACCACCTCCTCAACCATATTAATATGTCGACGATCATTATTAACTCCTTTGTGTTCTGGATAATTGTTTGATTGATATCCAGATTGTCTGCAGCGATAACATATGTCTTCAATTGGTTTCTGACAAGGATTAGTTTTGCCTCATTTGTCTGTTGTATTGATGACTAGCTTTCCCTTATTTTCTCTCCTTTCTTCCACAGTAGTCTGTTGATTGCCAGAATTTACAGCCCTAAAAGATTGTTCGCTGTAATCATCTCCATATTATTGATTTCCTATTGAACCAAAATTTCTATAATTAAAATTCTGATTAGACTAATGTTGAGGTTGCCATTCAACACGTTCTTCGATCTTTTTGCCATCCTAATGGTATCTGTCAAAGTGAAAATCGCAACTACTCCTTTCATACGATAAATTTCATGATTTAGTCCCCTCTGATAATGAGCTACTTGTTGAGCTTCATTCTCACAGTTATCACATCTTGCTTGCAACTCAAAAACTCCTCTGTATATTCATCCATCCTTTGACTCCCTTGAGTACAGTTATGATACTGATTATATAAAATTTGGGCATGATCACTAGGTAGAAATCGATGTTCAATCATCTGTTTATCAACAGTCAGTCTCGTATGGGTTCATGCCTCCTGCAATAGCATTTGTTTTGAATAGAATGCCACCATACTATTGTATCACCCTTTAATTTATAAGCGACAATCGGAACCTTTCGATCCTCTTTTATGTTCATAACTTTGAAAAACCGATCAACCTTCGCTAACCAATCAAAGACAGATTCTACATCCAACAAACCAGAAAAATTTTGAAGGTCTACCTTTATATTGTAATCTTCATGATAATCCTCTTGACCTTTGTTATAATTTTGTTCTCTATTAAGCTGGTTAGGGCATCTCCCATAATCCTATTGAGGATTTGCGACCACAGAATGAGAAATTGGCTGTGGGCGTTCGACTGCGATGAGTTAGTTGTTATCCCATTGTAGGGTTAGTTGTCTGATCATCTCTCTCAATTCTGTTAAGGATGTCTCAATTGCAGCGAGTCACATCTCTTGATTATTGGCCAAGGATAAACTTCGCTATGATACCAACCGGAACAAGATGATTTATACTCCGTTAGGAATTTTAACCAATATCGTTTGATTAAGATGAAATTTAGAAAGGTTAAAAGTCAAAATTTCTTATAAATGCTTGAAAATTCAAAAGTGTTTCAAACAGCAAAAAAAAATATATTTATAATAGCAAAAAATCTAATGCAAAAATTTATGAAAAAATCCAAAAAAATAATTAAAATGCAAAATTGACTTCTAAACGATAGAATTTGGACCTTGAACTTTGCATCTTGACGTCATAAGTAGAAATTAAGTCTTTTTCTTTTATTATTTGAGTTCGATCCATGTCTTTTATAAATTTTAAGACTAATTGCTCCGCATCATATCAATATTTAATAGGTATCTTTATATTTAACATTTTAATTAGACTAATATGTTAGAATTACCAACGATTCATGTCTTGGGAAATGTTGGTACTATTTTTTTTTTAAATTTATTTAACTAAATTTGGAATATATTTTTTCAAAATGAAATCTGAAATTATTTGATATAAAAATAACATGAATGGTAGTTGAATTTATCTTCAATTTATTATTTTAAATTTAAATATAGTGGCAATTTGAAGGACATGAGTTCTTGAATATTGAACAAATTTAATCTGATGTCTTGAAAGGTTAGCAAATTTAATATGTTTAAAGTCCACTTGGGAGATGACAAGTAATCCTATGGACTTCCCCACCCACCATTAATTAAAATTTCCCCAAGTAAATATAGGGGCAAAATGGTGCCTTTGTGGTCCTAAAATGGGCAAATCATGAGAGAGCCACCCTAAAAGTAGCATCCACTTCTCTTCAATAGTTTAGCTTCCTCTTTAAAAAAATAATATAAAAGTAAAAATAATTTCCTTTTGTGTACTAATTAAAACCCTCTTGTAAAAGAAAAGAATATGCATGATAATGCCAAATTACTCATCTCCCATGCACTCACCAACCTCTATAAATTCCACAAGATCAGTCTCCTCCTCCACACCGCTATACACAATTCTATTATCATGTCTTCCATTGGAGCTGCTTGTGCTGAAGTTTACTTGATGAGAAAGAAACAGAAGGAAAAGCTGAAGAAAGCTGAAGAGGAAAGAAGAAGAAATGGAGGAACCCAAGAGATCAGGAAAGTGGGTGGTGCTTTTTCTTCATCAGGTGGAGTATGGATGAATAAGAAGATTTATCCAGGTAACTATTTTCCAGGAAATACCTCTCAAGGAAAACAAGCAGAGTAATATGTGCGGGGAAAATGGAAGATGCTTTCTTCATTTTCTTGCACAATGCTTAGTATTGGGATACATATATGGTGATATTGTGTGAGCTTTGTATGTATTATTGAATCAATTGTGGGTGATTTGGGTTTTCTAATTTTCTAAGTTTTTCTAGTAATCAATTGTGGGTGATTTGGGTTTCATTTCTAAGTTTTTCTAGTCTTCTAGATTTGGTCTTCTCATTTTCTTGGTGTAATTGTGAAGGTGGGTTATGTGAAATAATTAAGGTGTTGGTATGTACCCTAAAAAGAAGGATTAATAAAAATAAAAATAATAATATTGTATAAACAAATATTGCAATTGAATAGTCTAATTTTTTTTTAAATAATTGTCTATTCAATTAAAAAAATAATTGTCTAACATGTTTTGATTTAATAATTAAAAAAATATATAATTGAGATTGTGCTCACTTTTTCATCCCATTAAAAGAAATAATAATTAAAGTGATTAATTAAAGTGTTGGTAATAATGCTAAATAATAATCTTTGTCTTCTTGTCATATGGTCTACAAAAAAAAGGATTAATATTGTTCTACTTATTTTGAAGTGGCTGTAATCATTCACGTCTGAACTTATCAGTTAGTCCACTGTCCTTGGCCTTTGGTCAGAGTGGCATCTTTGATTTATATAGAAATCCACTTTTTATTTCATAAATTAATGCCACCAATCTCGGTTCACATAAAATGTAAGATACACTCGGATAACTTTCAGAATTAAAACTTTAATTAACCAATAACTTTTTAATTTCTCAAAAAATAAAAATGTCAACTAAATAAAAATAATTTTTTATATTTTATTATAAATTTTAAATTTTTTAACCGAATTATCCAGTTAAATAAAATTTAAAATTTTTTAGAGCTCGATGCACATTTGGGTTTGACTCATATTAAATTAATATAAACTAAATATTAGTAAGTCTAACTTAGCTCTTTAAAAAAACATTCAAATTGATAACTCTAAAACAATTTATGAAGAGAAATGTTTAATTGGACTAAATTTATTATGAATTTAAGAAATTTTTAAAATATAAACAGATGGACCTCGTCATAAAAAAGCAAATTGGATTTATCTTCTTATTTCACTTAAAAAATTTTCACTTATGAATGGTTAAACCGGTTTACATCTTAATGAGTTTAAAATTTTTTAAACTTTAAAATAATAAGTTAAAATTAAATAATAATAATTAATTAAATGAGCATATTTATATTCCAGTTTACAAATATATTAAATAATAAATTAAGCCATAACAAATTGAAAATGAAGCCAAAAACAAGATTAGAGTTTGAATTATTTGGAAATTAAATTAAATAAATTTAAAATTTATAAAGTGGAAACTCAAATAGCTCATGATGGATTTGATTTATTTATGACTCTAACTTATCCATTTATTTTTTTTTAAAAATTATTTTTAAATATAAAAATAAAAATTCATTAATTATATTATTTTTATAAAAAATATAAATGGACATTATATTCTACATAGTAATAGTTCTCTATCTCAATTCTAACAAAAAAATAAAGATGAAGGATGATAAAAGCAACAAACCAGAACCATGAATTTGATTCTCACTAGGTTTTAACAGGGGTGAGCATTCGGTCGGTTCGGTTTAAAACCGAACTGAATCGAAATAACCGAAAATCGAATTGAAGAACTTTACAAAAAGCGAACCGAACCGAATAAGAGAGATAACTGAATCGAACCGAACCAAATCGGTTCGGTTCAATTCGATCGGTTTGATCAGTTAAACTGAGTTTTGGAGCAATTCGTTTAAACTTAATGCTAAATGATCTGCCAGCAATAGCGTTTTAAATGGCAATTCCATCCTTTTACCTTTGACACGTGAAGCCTCAAAAGTTTTGGGTTTTCATCAATTTTATTATGCTATTCAAGGAATTTGAAAAAATAGTTGTTTCAACACAACATCTAATTTGTAATATATATAAATGAGGATACAACATCACAGAAAAGCAGATCTAATGGAATTTGTTTTCAAAATATTTATTTACCTTCTACGGACGACACAACTGACTGAACTGAGGGTTGGAGGCGTGAGAGAGATGTACGACACAACAGCACGCGGCAGACGACACAACCCACTGAACTGAGGGCTGAAGGCGTGAGAGAGAGATGTACGACACAACAGCATGCGGCAGTGCACGACAACGATGCAGATGTACGACACAACAGCACACGATAGCGGCGACGGGTGACGCGGCACCGACGATTGCGGCGACGGATCACGCAGCCGCAGCGTACAAGCCGAGGTACCCGACGATGGTCAATCAGTCGATGTCACCGGGAGAAAAGTGGAGGTTGGACGGTGGAAGCACTGCTGGAAATGGTGGATGGAGTGGATGGAGGCACATGCACTGTGAGTGTGAGGTGAGGGCAGGCGGCGTGGAATCTGAAATGGAGAGCGACAGAGTGTGAATGAGAACTGTGGCAGACGAGATGACTTTTAGATTTAGGGCAAATAAGTGAACTATTAAAAACGACGTAGTATTGATGATTTCGGTTCGGTTCGGTTTAATCGAAATTTTTGAATCTAAAACCGAACCGAACCGAAATCACCGATTTTTCAAAAATTTCAACCCGAACCGAACCGAATAAAAAATAAAACCGAACTAAATTTCCGAAATTAATCGGTTCGGTCGATTATTTCGGTTTAAACCGAATACTGCTCACCCCTAATTTTAACCATTTTGAATTATATTATATTGTAAACTCTACATTAATAATTTTAAAATAAAAATAAATTAATAAATTTTTTTAAAATTTAAAAACTTAATAATAATCCACCCAAAAATTTATCTAAAATGAATCCATTATTACGATAATCTAAAATCAATTGCAATATAAACAAATATTTATATCCTAATTAAGAAAAATATATCACAAAAAACTTAAAAAAATCGTAATGCAGCGCAGATCATTCTTGTTTCTGAATAAAGTTTTAAAAGAATTAGTATTTAAAAGCATAGTGCTTGTTAACTATTTGATTTCAACCAAATTGATCTCCAGAATAATACTAAGTATCAATCATGAAAAGAGCCTATAACCTTCGTGTCATATCCTTCTCCATTATTATCAAATCCAATAAATACATGACGTCATAGATCTCTTAGTAGGTATGGATTTACACGTAGGGACAACTTAATTGGCTTCAATAATCTCTTTAATGCTTTAATCAATACTACTACTTGACACAAATTTGTAATTATCTATATAAAAAATAAAGTACATACCTAACTATAAAAGATTTTGAAAATGATTGAGGCTCATTCAATTAAGATTTTGAGAGTTATATCAGTACAGTACAGGACGGATTCATAAGTTGAAATAGATAATATTCTTTTTATTTTTTTATTTAACTATGTCTAAATTTGATCCAAATCTCTCCTATTTTATAAGATTACAATAAAAATCGCCCCAATGAATCTTGTGGAGCAGTCCTAACCACTCCTAAGAGGTTTAGAAACCCAACAGATCAACATTTATAGAGACCATTTAACGTAACTACTTAACGCCTCTACAGTACTCATTATAAATAATTTAATATTGATATTAATTATTTTCATACTTTTTAATTTACTCGCAATTTCCTTTAATACCCCTGTATAGTTGCTTTCAGAAGAATCCTGGCTCTAGCATGACAGAATGACAAATTTTCACTTTCAGCACAACCAACTATAATATTCTTTTCCTCTCTATTACAAACTTTTCAAACAACATCTGGGTCACCTGCAAGTAGCAGAAATTATATGAGCAGAGTATCTAGTTACTAGTTAATTCATGAAGGAAAGTGTATATACAACAAGAAATATTTACCAGCTCATTAGAAAAAATAGAATCAACCTTTACCCTCATGTGGAATTTGATTGAGAATATGTAATTGCATTTTCACTGATAAATAGGTTTTATGTGTTTAAATATGGATGATCCATCTTGCTCTTATTGATGCGGAACCCAGGATCAACATATAATAAAAAATCTCATCACACAACTTGATAAAAACCAAAACAAAGACATCTTTTAGAAGTTGCTCTACCACACCTCTAACCAACCAATGTAGAAACAAAGATTATGAAGCGAAAGTTGTTTTACCACACCTCTAACCAACCAATGTGATTAGAATATAGATAATGGAGCGAAGGTTGCTCCACTACATTTATAACCAACCAATGTAATTAAAAACATACATAATCAAGTGTTTCCAGCTTCTAAAATACCACAAGAAATTCTTGATAAATTAACTAAGTATGGAGGAGATCCATATTAGAACACCACAAGGTTAAACTTTGATAAGTTGCTAAATAATTGAGAAAAATCAAATATTGTTTATAATATCATCTTTTATTCATTGGCTCCTTGTGACTACCATCTTAAGGGTATTTTTATAGTCTCCAAACCCTAATTATAGTGTAGGAAGGTGTAATTATAATGTGGGAAGGATATCTAGTCAAATGGTCAAATCTAGATTATATTAAAAATCCCAAATTGTTTTGGAGAAATCTCCTTCTTAAATGGGTTGCACGAATTTAACTTCTCATATAGGCCAAATTAATTTCAAACACATTCCACAAAATACTAAAGTATCAAAATAATAAAATTGGCCTAAATGCAATTTGGCCATACATGTATTACGTGATCTAAAATTGTGTTGCGCGTCCATATGTATTGAATAGTATATTGCTTATTTCCTTATTCTCCCATGCTTTCCAAATATACTTCTCATCTTGTAAGACTTGAATTAAGTAATGGTAACTTGATCTGTCGTGATTTAGAATTTTCCATCTTAAATTTTTGAAGTATCATGTCATTTCCTTACTCATATCGTTCTCTTTTTCTTCAAGAAGATTCGTCATCGAATCTTCAACCATAATGATAAGAAAAGAATCGACATACATGTGATCCTCTTGGAATTCAGTATGACATTTTGCGAATAAAGCACTAAACTTTACCGTCTCTCATCTTTTTTCTTTTTTTTTTTTTTTTAAATCAAACAATTGAAACGATTTGTTTTTCTTCACTCTTTTTTTTTCTCTCACTTTTTTTTTTAAATCTCACACAACTGAAATAAAAAATTTTTCTTCTTTTTTTTTCACATAAATATAACTGAATTTTTTTTCTCTATTTTTTTTAAGAGAAATTATAAGATAAACTAAAATAAAAAAAATAAGATAGATTGAAAAAAAAAAGAGAAAAACTTATGAAATAAATAAATATAGATAAATAAAAATTTATCTATCACTGTACTCTAATACCAATTGATGCGGAATCAAGGATTAACATGTGATAAAAAACCCTATCACACAACTTGATAAAAAAACAAAGCAAAAATATCTTCCAGAGGTTGCTCTACCACACCCCTTACCAACGAATGTGATTAAAAACAAAGATTATGATTATGGAGCGAAAGTTGCTCTACTACACTCCGAACCCACCAATGTAATTAGAAACATAGATAATGGAGCGAAAGTTGCTCTACCACACCCCTAACCAACCAATGTGATTAGAAACATAGATAATCAAGCGAAGGTTGCTTTACTACATCCTTAACCAACCAATGTCATTATAAATATAGATAATCAAGTTATTCCAGCTTCGAGAATACTACAAGAAATTTTTGATAAGTTAACTAAGTATGAAAAAAATTCTCATTAGAATGTCACAAGGTTAAACCTTGCTAATTTGCTAAATAATGGAGAAGAACCAAATATTGATCATAATATCATCTTTTATTCATTGGCTCATTGTGGCTGCCACCTTAAGGGTATTTTTATAGCTTTCAAACCCTAATTCTAGTGTAGAAATGGTATCTAGTTAAATGGTCAAACCTAGATTACATTAAAGATCATTTTTCTAATTGTCTTAGAGAAATCTCCTTCCTAAATGGACTGCACGAATTTGATTTCTAATATAGGCCAAATTAAATTCAAATAAATCCCACAAAATACTAAAATACTAAAATAATAAAATTGATCTAAATTCAATTTGGCCATATATACATTACACGATCTAAAATTGTGTTGCGCGTCCACATGTGTTGAATAGTGTGTTGGTTATTTCCTTATTCTCCCATGCTTCTCAAATATAGTTCTCATCTCATAAATCTTGAATTAAGCGATGATAGCTTGATTTGTCATAATTTGGGGTTTTCCATTTTAAAATTTTGAAATATCGTGTCATTTCTTTGCTTTACTTGTATCACTTAGTCCATCTATTGAATATAACAAAAAAAAAAAGTTTAGTAGAGATATAAATAGTATCCATTAGACTATGAAAAATCTATGGTAGAAATCCACACATTATGATAACATATAAAATATAAGACTCTGCGAAAAAACACATGTTCACGGTCCGGCCATATACCTTGGCAATCGAAGAAAACCGACCTTGACAAGGGCCGGACAAGCCGAATACGATCTGATCCAATCAGGGGATAAATTCTAACCTTCAATGCGATAATTAACTCCATTAATCTTTACCGAGGTCATAAATGTGTGTGCTATGGATTAGATTGATGTGATGCGGGTGAAAAAACAGGATATGGATTAACTGGCTTCGCATTTATTAGCCGACTGCCCACTATTAATGAACCGTGTGATGCACCTATTAGAACATGATACAGGGAGTGTCTAGATGTCAGGGTATATATACTCCTCAATTAACCCCTATTCAACATGATTAACTTCCATCATAAAACTTGGCACTTTCACTACTTCCAAATCTTAACCTACTCCGCTCAAAACACTCAGATTTATTAACTCCTCAACCACCAAATCCGATCATTGATTTCCCCGGCCAATTGAATCCTTATCCAGTTGTCTCCATCTAATAAACATGCAAAATCTCAATTCATCAAACGACATCATCTGTGAGAACGAAGAAGATCATCCTATCACCAGGAGTTTTTAAACAAAACCCATTGAGATCCACATAGCAAGAAAACAACTCCCCAACACCTGTTGAAAATGAAAACCAAGTCCCAAAAACTCCCAACTCTCAGGAATTTCCAATAACCTTATTCTCGCTCCCTTCCATTCAAATTATGTCCAACATACTTTCTACCAACAACTCCACACCAACAAATACCATCCCATAAACTTCACTGTCTAACCAAGACTTGCAAGCTATGTCATTGCATTTATAGCAAACTATGATGTGGATGAGCCAAATCATGCAACAACAAGGTCTCACACCTCCCATGACCACAAATCCAATGTTGATTACCACCCTAGCCAAGCACCAGTGCCAACATTCATTCTTGAGACCAAAAATCTTGAACCAATAACCATGACACAAGGAACCTAGAAAAGGAGAGATAATGAAGCATCTAGAAAGCCACTAGCTAAATCAAGAAGCCACATGGTGAGAAGTTTGATTGAAGAAGATGTTGACGTAGGAAGTAGCGCCACACTAGGAAGATATGAATCTGAAAGCAAAGGTGAAGAAACTAGTTCCAGGTCTCCTACCCATGTAAAAAAACCTGAGATGAAGGAAAAAAGGAGTGGAGGAAAAATTGGAAAAGTTGAAAGAAGAACTCTTGGCTGAATTAAAAAGCCAAATAGAACCCAAACTAGCCTGAGAACATCCTCACCCTTTACAGCTCGTATATAAGAAGAAACTATCCCGAAAAATTCCTAATGCCAACCATGGGAGCATACAACGGTACGGAAAACCCCAGAGACCATGTAATCAACTACAAGATTTTCATGGAGCTGCAAACTCATGTTGGTACCTTGCTCTGTAATCTATTCTCAACTACTTTAACTGAAGTAGCCTTGACATGGTTTAACAACTTGAAAGTGGAAAGCATCAAAACTTTTTATGATTTGGCTAACTCATTCATGGGAAGATTCATAGCTAGCGTCCCGACTTAACAAAAGAACAATTACCTGGAAACAGTCAAACAAAGGAGAGATGAGACCTTGCGAGAGTATATAGCTCGTTTTAATACATAAGCCCTCTAGATCCCATACCTCAATGAATCTAGAGCCATGGAGGGGATGCAGAAAGGAACCACCTTCGCCGAATTTTTTGGGTCTCTAAGCAAAAAGTCATCCACCACATTGGCGAACCTAATGCAGCAGGCTAAGAAATGCATGAAGTAGTATGATACCTTGATGACTAGAACATTTGCGAAGAAGTCCCGAGAAAAAGATTCAACTTATGGATGTCTTAAGGACCGGAGGAGGGAACATGTGGACAAGAGACCCGACCAAGGCCTAGGAGCCTTAAACAAGTACAACAATCACCAAGAAGCCGACCAGCGGCCCAGGCCCACTCAGCACAAAGAAGTCACCTCCCCGAATGTCTCCATGGTGAAGATCTTGGTAGTAGTATAAGATAAGAACCTAATATAATGGCCTCAACTCCTTTAGTCTGACCCTAAGATTGGGATTCAGACCAATATTATTAATTCCACCGAACACATGGCCATGACATCAATAATCGTTACCAACTGAGGAACTAGATAGAAAAGTTAATAAAGAGGGGTCATCTTAAAAATTTTGTTAATAAGGACATCGCTCTTAGTAATAGGTTAAAAGATAGAAGGGAGCCAATTAAAGAAAGGGCATCACGTCCAGTAAACGATGGGTCGAGTGGAACCATCAATATGATAGTAAGGGAAGAAGTTGAGCAACCTCTCAAAGTGAATAGAAAAATGAGAAGAGGTGCCGAGGCGAAAGGAGACAGAAGTGATACAGGTGGCTGAGCACATCCCTAGGGTGGTTCATTTTCTAGCAGCTGATGAAGAAGGTGTAGAAATGCCTCATGACAATGTTCTAGTCGTGGAAGCCATAATCCACAATTTCAAAGTACAAAAAATCCTAGTGGATGACGGAAGCAATTAAACCTCCTCCCTTACGAAGTATTCCAAGCCATAAAGATACTTGAAGAGAACCTAGTAAAGGATTAGGCCCCAGTCAAAGGAACAGGGGGAACCTCAGTATCGGCAAAAGGAAAGATTAAGCTTCTGCTGACCCTCGGGACACCACCCACAGCTCGGACCCAATATGTCGTGTTTTTAGTGGTTAGATTATCACTGGTATGCAATACAATCCTCGACCATCCAATACTGTATGATTTCGAAGTAGCCACCCACATCTGGTACCTGTGCATGAAGTTTCCCACTGAAGGAGGAATAGCCACGGTTTAAAGGAAGACAAAAAGAATCATGGGCCATGTATCTACTAGCCGTGGCCCAAGAAGAGGAAAAGGAGGTATGTCAAGAGGTCATAGAGGTGAGGGACAAGGAAAAAGAACAGAGAACTTAGCCAGCGGAAGAATTGGAGAGTGCTCTGAGTGAGGAGTAGCCTGAGAAGACTTTCAACATGAATGCAAATTTAAGCACCAAGCAGAAAAAACTAGTCAAAAATCTGGTTCGAAGACATGCCAACACCTTCGCTTGGAAGTCGGCTGATATGCCTGGAATTGACCCACAAATTATGTCCCACAAGCTGAATGTAAGCCCGAAGGTGAAGCCGATAAAGCAAAAGAAGAGTATGTATGGAGCTGAAATGAGAAAAGCCACAAGGTCTGATGTAGAAAAACTAATAGAAGCTAAATTTATAAGGGAAGTGGGATACCTAAAGTGGTTGGCCAACCTAGTCGTTATAAAAAAATCTAATAGTAAATACCAAATGTGTATAGATTTCACCAACCTCAATCAGGCCTACTCAAAAGATTATTAACCCTCCGTGATATAATAAATTGGTCGACGATACGGCTAGTTTTGAGTATTTGTCTTTTTTAGAAGCTATGTCAGGCTACCATCAAATCTCCATGCACGAAATCAATGAAGAAAAAACCTCATTTATAACTGAAGATGACACCTACTGTTACCAAGCCATGCCATTCGGGCTAAAGAATGTAGGGGCAACCTATCAACGGTTGATAAATAAAATCTTTAAAGGGCAGATAGGTTGGAATGCATAAGTATACGTGGACAACATAATAATAAAGAGCCAATCGTTTGAAGAGCATGTGGAGGATCTAAAGGAAATTTTCACGGTTCTTGATAAGTATCAAATGAAACTTAACCCAGCAAAATATACTTTTTTTATTAAAGGAGGAAAATTCTTAGGCTATATGATCAGCGCTCGAGGCATAAAACTAAATCTCAAAAAAGTTCAGGCTATCTTGGTTATGCCTTAACCAACCTACATTAGTGATATCTAGAGACTGATTGGAAAGATCATCGCGCTGAATAGGTTTATGTCGAAGTCAGTAGAAAAGTGCCTATCTTTCTTCAAAAAATTGAGAAAATCTCCTAACTTTGGATGGATTGAAGAATGCCAAAGAGCATTCAATGAATTGAAGGATTACTTGAGCTCTCCAAAGATCCTTAGCCGACCAATAGACAAAGAAGACCTATACATATGTTTGGCAGCTTCCAACCAGGCAAGTGCTAGTCCAGGAAGAGAACAAGATATAGAAACCGATATTCTATATGAGTAAGGTAATGAAAGAGGCTGAGGTTAGATATCCCAACATTGAAAAAGTTGCTGGTACTCCTTCTAGCCTTTCAAAAGTTCAAGGTGTACTTAGAAAATCACCAGAGGATCGTGATAACAGACCAACCTCTCAAGAGAATATTGCAACGATAAAAAATGTCAAGATGGATATTAGCTTGGTTAGTTAAGATGGGACCTTACTGCTTGCAGTATAAGCCTTGCACGACAATGAAAGCTTAAATGTTGGCGGATTACATATCTGAATGCTCTTCAAAGAACTTTAAAGAGCTAAGCTAGAGTAAAGAGGAGAATGAAGGATGGGTGAGAGAAGCCAACAAAGATAGTCATATGTACCTCTAGACTTTACACATGGACAGGCCAGCCTGGCCAAGTCAGAATAGGGCAGGAGCAATACTGGAAGGGCCAAATGGCTTGGTTGTCTCATACACATTACGTTTTAACTTTCCTGTGATCAAATAATATAGTTGAGTACGAAACTCTAATCAATAGGGTGCAGTTGGTGATAGGGACAGGAGTAAGTGACTTAAAGGTTCTCAGCGACTTGCAACTGGTCGTCAATCAGATCTAAGGAGTATATGAAGCTCGGGACGAAAAGATGAAATGATACCTAGTCAAGGTATAAGAACTATAGCATGAATTTGAGACAAAAGGCATCTCGCTTCAAGTAGATCTCATTCCTCGAGCCCAAAATGAAGAGGCTGATATGATGAGTCGGTTGACTTGCAAAGAACTAGGGCAATTACCACAAGAAGTGTTAATAGAGACCATATCGCAGCTGAGCTTCAAGAAGCCTATACTCGTTATGCACCTCCACTCTGAACCATGTTGGATAGATCCTTTCATTAAGTATCTCAACCAAGGAGAGCTACCCAATGATAAGAATGAAGTAAAGAAAATCTCAGCCAAGTTAGACAATTATTTATGTGAAGATGGAATGTTGTTCAAAAGAGGAAAATCTACGCCTTGGCTCAAGTGTGTATGGCAAGGAGAAGCCTTCTGTATCATCAAGGAGATCCATCAATGTAACGATCCGGAAACCGGACCGCTACCGGCGCTAGGATTCAGATCGACTTAAGGTAGCCGGAACCCGTTGTAATACCCGGCTAGACCCCGGCATCGAAATTCCTATTTTTCGGTGGAATCTCGGATGTCGAAAACCTCTAGAAGGGTAAAATATGTTTTTCTAAAATGTTTTCATGTGTTTTAAGATTTTAAGTAAGAAAGAAATTGAGTTTTTGAAAGAAAAGCACTAAGGAAGGAAAGCCAGGTTCGGCCGCCGAACCTCATGTTCGGCCGCCGAACATGGTGCACTTTAGGGAGCACCTTTGGCCTCCGAAGGTGGTTTGGCCATCCATCTATAAAAGGCCCCATGTCCGAAAATGGGCAAGTTTTCTCCTTCATTTTTGAGCAAAGGTGAGTCCATGCCCTTGCATGGTTAGTTTTGATGTCTTCCTTCAATTCATTCATGTTTTTTATGAGTTTTAACTTGGTTTTGAACATTTTCGAGCAAAGATTGAAGTTTTGAAGCTTGGAGACCCCGAAGCTCGATTTCTCCCATCTCCGAGTTTGGATCGCCTCTCCTCTCGATTTTCAAGAGGTAAGAGTAGATCCTACCCTTCTTTTATATTTTTAGTAAGTTTTGAGGGGTTTGAGGGGCGTTGGATGCATGATTGGAGTAGTTGTAGATGTTAGGGTTTATGTGAGTTTAAGGAGAAAATGTGTGTTTAATGTATGTTGCTATATATTGATGTTGTTGGGGTATAGACTAGTTTTAAACCCTTAAATGCTTGAGAATGTGTTTATGCATGTTTTTGCATGAGTTGGTTTGAGTTTGGAGGGTTTGAGAGGCAAAATATGCATGAGAGGCTTGAGTTCTCCCATTCTGGAAGAACTCAGGTTCGGCTGCCGAAGCCATATTCGGCCATCGAACCTACCCCCAAAAGTTGGACTTTTGACTTTGGAAGGGAGTTTCGACCGCCGAACCTGCCGCCGAAAGTGCATGAGTTTCGGATCTGGAAAGGACTTTCGGCCGCCGAAGGTGCATGACTTTCGAATCTGGAGGGGGGTTCAGCCGCCGAAGGTGCCGCCGAAAGTCCCCTGTCCAAGCCTTCCTTTGCATGCTTTGTATGATTGTTTTAGGATGTTTTAGGATGTTTTAGGGGGTTTTTGGGGAGATGTTTAGAGTCATGTTAGTGTGTGTTTGGTCCCTCATTTGAGTCCACCTGTGTAGGTTCGGACCCGAGGAACCGAGGACCCCAGCAGTGAGATAGCTGCTTCAGAGTATTCTCAGAGTCTGCCTGAGGTGAGTAGAATGGATCTTTATGTTTCAAAGCAAATAAATTTTGAGCATGTTCATGCATCACGATTGCCATGATATATGCTAGGTTGTTTGCATTAGAATTCGCGAATATGTTGCATTGCATATTATGATGTTGATGTGGATGGATGTTGGATGATCCATAAGCCCTCGATATGATATGATGACGATGATACGGTACGAAGTCCAGTGAGGCCCATTCTATGCCCCTGGCACTATGTAAGAGAAAGACTAGTGGGCCCATTCTATGCCCCCTGGCATATTGGATATGCTATGTTATATTATGTTTAAGAGAAAGACCAGTGGGGCCCATTCTACTCCCCCTGGCACCATTGGAATGTGTAGAGGGCTATTGGTGACAAGTCCATCCTTGATGTGAATTGTTTGTGATGTGATGCATTTCATGAAAGCATAGATTTTAATATGTTGTTTTACTATTCTGCTCACTGGGCTCTAGTAGCTCACCCCTTTCCCTTAACCCCCAGGCTTGCAGGTTCGGGATAGACCAGGAGGTCAGCATAAGTAAAGGCTTAGTGTATGTAATAGTTAGTTGTGGACATGAAAGATAATGTAATGGATCTTTATGTTTCAAAGCAAATAAATTTTGAGCATGTTCATGCATCACGATTGCCATGATATATGCTAGGTTGTTTGCATTAGAATTCACGAATATGTTGCATTGCATATTATGATGTTGATGTGGATGGATGTTGGATGATCCATAAGCCCTCGATATGATATGATGATGATGATACGGTACGAAGTCCAGTGAGGCCCATTCTATGCCCCTGACACTATGTAAGAGAAAGACCAGTGAGGCCCATTCTACGCCCCCTGGCATATTGGATATGCTATGTTATATTATGTTTAAGAGAAAGACTAGTGGGGCCCATTCTACTCCCCCTGGCACCATTGGAATGTGTAGATGGCTATTGGTGACAAGTCCATCCT
Organism: Manihot esculenta; assembly: GCF_001659605.2. Taxonomy (NCBI): domain Eukaryota; kingdom Viridiplantae; phylum Streptophyta; class Magnoliopsida; order Malpighiales; family Euphorbiaceae; genus Manihot; species Manihot esculenta. Next base: position 21,516,946 of record NC_035173.2, on the reverse strand, counting down.
TGATGTGAATTGTTTGTGATGTGATGCATTTCATGAAAGCATAGATTTTAATATGTTGTTTTACTATTCTGCTCACTGGGCTCTAATAGCTCACCCCTTTCACTTAACCCCCAGGCTTGCAGGTTCGGGATAGACCAGGAGGTCAGCATGAGTAAAGGCTTAGTGTATGTAATAGTTAGTTGTGGACATGAAAGATAATGTAATGTAATGTAAGATATTGTATAGAATTGTATTGAGGATTAGTATTGTGCTTGACCCTAGAGTTTATGATTAATCCCTTCTGATACATGATCTTTATGTAATGTTTTATTAATGTGATGTAAACCAAGCTTGAGATATGGTATGTTGCCCCACTAGAGCATTTGATGAGGGCTTTAATATGGGGTTTTTATGTATTCAGTATTAGTGCATGCACAGGTCAAGCTTGGTGTATGAAAAAGTTTAAGTTTTTATGAAAATGTATGATCATGTATGGGATTTATCAGGTATGACAAGTTGTATGCTAGGCTTGCTACGGGTCCCGGCGACCTTAAGTCGATCTGGATCCTAGCACCGATAGCGGTCCGATTTTGGGTCGTTACAGATTGGTATCAGAGCCCTAGGTTCACATGGTCGGACCTAGAGAGTGTCGGGCTCATAGGTGTTCTAGAAGGGCAAGCACAATAGGAAAAATCATATCCACTAGGATAGGATGTAGAGTCCTGTCTTGAATAATGATGTCAAATGCCATGATTTTATGCATGTGCATTAATGATATGTGATGTATGTGATGCGGGTTCATGTGTTTCCATATGAACCATTTGATGCTATTGTTTAGGTGATGTGTGTTGTTTTTCAGAAGTCAGGATGCGAGGCACTCATCAATCTGCGAGATCGACTGGAGTTCCACCTGTGAGGGAAGGTATGGATGCCTTTCCTCCTGCTCTGCCAAGAGCACAGTCGTGTAGAGTCAGCAAATGGGAAACATCAAGGGACCCTAGAAGGTCTTTCGATTTAGTCAGAAGAGGAATGGATCCAAGAAGGATGTCAGCTGATGTGAGGGAAGTAGAGGTGGATGTTCAGAGAAGAGATGAAAGCTTGGGAGTAGATGTGCCAGAAGAGAGTATAGGGGAGTCGCCAGGAGGCGCTCGGGCCTCGGGTTTCGCAACCCCGGGTACAGAGAGAATTGATCTCTCACCTCTGAGTGCAGCCCCCACAAAAAGTTAAAAGTGGGGCAGAGGCCTCAGAAGATCGAAGAAGAGCAAGTTCTGGAAAAGGTTAAAGTCTAGTATGGATTTTGTTGGTGGCTCAAGCTCTGACTCAGGCAGTTCAAGATGCTTGAGGTGTGGAAGGCCACACAAGGGAGTCTGTCGGTATAGGACTACGGCATGTTATAGATGCGGACAGCAAGGACACATAGCATGTGAGTGTCCCACTGCACCCTGGTTGGCACAGTCCCAGCGGGCAACTTCAGGTAGTGTGGTTCAGCCAGTAGCTCCAGCCATGTCGCAGGTCAGTGGTAGAGGCAGAGGGAGAGGGTCAGCCTCTCCTTCCGTAGGTTCTCGCGGGGAAGGTCCGTCAGTTCCAGCTTGGATCTTTGCCCTGACTCTGTAGGAGGCTAACACATCGAACACGGTGGTGTCAGGTACGCTCACTTTTGAATGTTCTAATGTGTATGCTCTTATGAACCCTGATGCTTTTCTCATTCTTTTGTTGCTCCGTGAGCCGTAGAGAGGTTGGGTTTGATAGTCTCTGGCTTAGAGTGTCCCCTCTGGGTCAGTGGACCCAAGTGTGAGCCATGAGTGGCAGAGTCAGTCTGCCTGTTCAGTCCAGTACTTGTTGAGAGTAGATGCCTTCCAGCCGACCTTGTGGTACTAGATTTGACGGATTTGATGTCATTCTAGGGATAGATTGGTTATCTACTCATGGTGCTACCTTGGATTGCAGAGACAAGGTAGTCAGGTTCAAAGACCAAGATGGATCAGAGGTTGTCTTCAGAGGAGACAGGAGGGGTATACCTAGAGGTCTGATATCAGCCCTGCAGGCTCGTAGGTTGCTCAGGAGAGGTTGTCAGGGGTTTCTAGCTCATGTGAGAGAGCTGGATAGTCAGGTTAGGGAGCCCGCCTCAGTGTCCGTGGTCAGAGAGTTTCTAGATGTCTTTCCAGATGAGCTTCTAGGACTACCACCTGCTAGGGAGATAGAGTTTGAAATAGAATTGATGCCTAGAACCAAACTAATCTCTATCCCTCCCTACAGGATGGCACCAGCAGAGTTGAAGGAGCTGAAGGAACAGTTGCAAGAGTTGGTAGACAAGGGTTTCATCCGACCGAGTACCTCACCTTAGGTGCTCCAGTTCTATTTGTAAAGAAGAAGGATGGATCCTTGAGACTTTGTATCGACTACAAGCAGTTGAACAAAGTCACTACTAAGAATAAATATCCGTTACCTAGGATCGACGATCTATTCGACCAGCTAGCAGGAGCGGGTTGTTTCTCCAAGATAGATCTGAGATCCGGGTACCACCAGCTGAGAATAAGAGAAGAAGATGTACCGAAGATGGCTTTCTAGACTAGATATGGGCATTATGAGTTCTTAGTAATGCTGTTCGGGCTAACCAATGCCCCTGCAGCATTCATGGATCTCATGAACAGAGTGTTTAGCCAGTATCTGGATCACTTTGTTATTGTCTTCATAGATGATATCTTAGTATATTTCAGAAATGCAGAGGAGCATGCCCATCATCTGAGCTTGGTTTTGCAGACCCTGAGGGAGCACGGCTTGTATGCCAAGTTCTCCAAGTGTCAATTCTGGTTGAGGAGCATCTCATTCTTGGGGCATGTCGTATCAGAAAACGGAATAGAAGTGGATCCCAAGAAGGTGGAAGCTGTAGCAAACTAGCCTAGACCCACTACAATATCAGAGATCAAGAGCTTTTTGGGTTTGGCAGGTTACTACAAGAGGTTCGTTCATGACTTCTCCAAAATTGCCGCTCCTATGACCAGATTAACCAAGAAGAACCAGAGGTTTGTGTGGTCTGATCAGTGCGAGGAAAGCTTTAAAGAGCTGAAGAAAAGATTAACGTCAGCACCGGTGTTAGCTCTGCCTACCAGTTGTAACGACCCGAAAATCGGACCGCTACCGGCGCTAGGATCCGGGTCGACTTCAGGCCGCCGGGACCCGTAGCAAGCCTAACATGCATCCTGCTTAATCCCATACATGATCAACAACATACATAAAAATTAAAACTTTTCTTTCCATACACATCAACCATACTCAACCTGTGCATGCACTGTAAATAACATAAATCATAAACATTGATCCCTTTGTGGGATCTCATCAGTGCCCCCAAAAGGGTGACATAACATATGTTGAGTTGATTGCATAAATGACATAAAAGATCCAAGATCATGTATTAGAAGGGATAATAAAACTCTATGGTCAAGCACACCTCTAATATCCATAAACATCATTACATAACTATACTGTACTTTTACATTACATCGTTCTACGATTTGTCATGTCCACATTCTATCTATTACATACACAAGCTTTACTCTAACCGACCTCCTCTTCTATCCTGTACCTGCAAGCCTGGGGGTAAAAGGGAGAGGGGTGAGCTAAAAGCCCAGTGAGTAGAACTATAAAACATATTAACACTATGCTCCAATGAAATGCATCATAACACACAATTCACATAAGGGTTGGGTGAACTTGTCACCAATTAGTCCAAGCTAACTCTGTGCCAGGCCGTAGCATGGGGTCCTGGTCTTCCTGTCATACATACATTACTTACCATTGTCCCAGGGCCTCCTCTGGGCTCCTGGTCTTCGAGTCCTATAACCATGCCAGGCCGTAGAATGGGGTCCTAGTCTTTCCTTACTCTGTGTCAGGCCGTAGAATGGGGTTCTGGTCTTCCTGTCATGGACTAATTGGGTCATCCAACATTCACCCACATCAACAACAATCGATGCAATGCGGCATATTCGTGAAAACTAATGCAATCATCCTATTGCGTAATCATGATGCATGAAACATGATAAAACATTAAATTTCTCAATTTAAAAGATTAAGTTTTGTTCCACTCACCTCTGGCAAACTCTGACAACACCGAAGCAGCTAAACTCACTGCTGGGATCCTCGGTTCCTCGGGTCCGAACCTATACAGGTGGACTCAAATGAGGGACCAAACATACCTGAACATGACTATAAACTACTCCCCAAAAACCCCCTAAAACATCATGAAACAACCATAGAAAAACATGCAAAGGAGGCCTGGACAGAGCACTTTCGGCGGCAGGTTCGGCGGCCGAAAGTCCCTCCAGAGCCGAAGTCAGGCAGGTTCGGCGGCACCTTCGGCGGTCGAAACTCCCAGACAGAGACAAAACTCATGCATGTTCGGCGGCACCTTCGGCGGCCGAGACTGCCAGACAGAGACGAAAGTCTCCTTTCGGGGGCAAGCTTCGGCAGCCGAAAGGCTGCCTCCCCAGCCATGTTCGGCGGCCGAAAGTCCTTCGGCTGCCGAACCTGGTTTCTGCCAAAAGGCAGAAACTTGGCTCCCTTTGCACATTTCGCCTCGAAACCTTTCCAACATGCATCAAACCTATTCTACAACACACAAACACAAGCATACATGTTCCTAGGGGCTTCAAACCATCATAAACCCCATCTACAACACATCAAGCATCCACATTGTTCATGAACATACATTTATACCCATAAACATAACCATAACCTAAACATGCATTCTACCCCATAGATCTACTTAAAACTTACTTTAAACATGCAATGAGCTTAAGATCGGCTCTTACCTCTTGAAGATCGAGAAGGAGACGACCTAGACTCAAAGTTGGGAGAGCTTGAGTTCTTGAACCTCCAAGCTCCAAAACTTTGCTCAAATGCTCAAATCATCAAAATAAAGTTAAAACAAATGAAAATCTTGAAAGATCTAGAGGAAAGACGCCAAAGATGGGTGAGGGGCGGCGGAGACTCACTTTGGCCGAAAATGGGGAAAAAGCTCGCCCGTTTTCGGCTAAGGGACCCTTTTATAGTGGCTGGCCAGACCACGTTCGGGGGCCGAATGTGCCTCCGCATGCATGCCATGTTCGGCGGCCAAACTTGAGGTTCGGCGGCCGAACCTGGACTTCCCTCACTTATGCTTTCGGGGGCCTAAAGCACACCCGCAACGCATGCATGTTCGGTGGCCGAACTTGAGGTTCGGCGGCCGAACCTGAGTTTTCCTCCAATGCTATTTTCATGCAAAAACTCATTTTCTTTCATGCTTAAAACATAAAACACATTAAAACATTTTATAAAAACATGGTTTTACCCTACTAGAGGCTTCCGACATCCGAGATTCCACCGGACGGTAGGAATTCCGATACCGGAGTCTAGCCGGGTATTACATTCTCCCCCCTTAAGAACATTCATCCCCGAATGTTCCTCAACTAGCACATGCATAGAGTCATCACAACATACACATAAAACACATAGGGACCAACCTTAAAAGAGATGAGGATATTGCCGGAGCACAGACTCCCGTGTCTCCCAAGTGCATTCTTCCAGATTGTGGTGGTTCCAAAGGACTTTCACCATCGGGATTTCCTTGTTTCTCAGCTTCCTGATTTGAGTGTCCAGAATCCGTACCGGCTGCTCAACATAGGTGAGATCCTCTTGGATCTCCACATCAGGCTCACTAAGAACCTTGCCCGGATCTGACACGAACTTTCTCAACATAGAAACATGGAAAACTGGATGGATTCTCTCCATTGAAGCAGGTAAATCCAGCTTGTACGATACATTCCCAATCTTTTGCAAGACTTCAAAGGGTCCGATGTACCGCGGAGCCAGCTTACCTTTCTTCCCGAACCGAACCACTCCTTTCATTGGAGACACCTTGAGCAATACCAGATCCCCCTCCTGAAACTCTACTAGTCTTCTGCGGATGTCTGCATAACTCTTCTGTCTGCTTGCAGCAGTCTTGATTCTTTCTCTTATTAAGGGTACCACCCTGCTGGTGATCTCTACTAGCTCAGGCCCTGCCAAGGCCTTTTCTCCAACTTCTTCCCAGCAAACAGGTGACCTGCACTTCCTTCCATATAAAGCTTCATATGGAGCCATCCCAATGCTAGCATGATGGCTGTTATTGTAGGCAAACTCCACCAAAGGTAGATGCTGCCTCCAAGAACCGCCAAAGTCCAGCACACACATTCTCAGCATATCTTCGATGGTTTGGATGGTCCTCTCTGACTGTCCGTTTGTCTGTGGATGGAAGGCAGTGCTGAAATCCAATCTAGTACCCATGGCATCCTGCAGACTCCGCCAAAACCTGGAGGTGAACTGGGGTCCTCTATCTGACACAAAAGAAACAGGAACCCCATGCAGTCTGACTATTTCATCAACATACACCTGCGCCAACTTGTCCACAGAATAGCCACTCCTGACAGGGATGAAGTGAGCAGATTTGGTGAGTCTGTCCACAATCACCCATATGGAGTCCAATCTGTTGGACGTCGCCGGTAACCCCACTACGAAGTCCATAGCTATATTCTCCCATTTCCACTCTGGAATAGGTAGCGGGTTAAGCATTCCAGCCGGCTTCTGATGTTCCAGCTTCACCCTCTGACACACTTCGCAGGCTGACACAAACTGTGCCACTTCTCTCTTCATAGCTGGCCACCAATAAATCCTTTTTAGATCCTGATACATCTTGGTGGCCCCGGGGTGAATGCTGTATCTTGCATTATGAGCCTCTCTCATAATGTCTCCTTTTAGCCCTATGTCATCTGGTACACACAATCGACTCCCATAGCGGAGGATCCCCTTATTGTCGAATCTGAACTCACTGTCCTTGCCTGACTGAACAGTCCTGGCAATCTTCACCAACTCTGGGTCCTCATGCTGTTTTTGAGCCACCTGCTCCAGAAACACGGGTGTCACTTTCATCTGAGCAACCAAGGCACCTGTACCAGACAACTCCAAATGTAGACCTTCATCAATGAGCTTGTAAAACTCCTTCACCACTGGTCTCCTCTCTGCCGTGATATGGGATAGACTGCCTAGTGACTTCCGGCTTAGGGCGTCTGCCACGACATTCGCCTTACCCGGATGATACTGAATTTTGCAATCATAGTCACTCAGCAGCTCCACCCATCTCCTCTGTCTCAAGTTCAAATCTCTTTGACTCAGGATGTACTGCAGGCTCTTATGATCTGTAAAGATCTCACATTTTACCCCATAGAGGTAGTGCCTCCACATCTTGAGTGCAAAGATTACTGCCGCCATCTCAAGGTCATGTGTGGGGTAATTCAACTCATGCTTCTTTAGCTGCCTCGAAGCATAAGCAATCACCCTCTCATTTTGCATCAGTACACAATCCAGTCCCACACGGGACGCATCACAAAAGACTGTAAAGTCCTCATCACTAGATGGCAGAGCTAAAACTGGTGCTGAAGTCAACCTCTTCTTAAGCTCTTCAAAACTCTCTTCGCACTGGTCAGTCCACAGAAACTTCTGATTCTTCCTGGTTAGCCTGGTCAGAGGAGCTGCTATTTTCGAGAAGTCCTGAACGAACCTCTTGTAGTAACCTGCCAAACCCAAGAAACTCCTGATTTCCGTCACTGAAGTGGGTCTAGGCTAGTTAGCCACAGTTTCTGTCTTCTTGGGGTCCACCTCTATCCCATTCTCTGACACTACATGCCCCAAGAACGAAATGCTCCTCAGCCAGAACTCACACTTAGAGAACTTGGCATACAAGCCATGTTCCCTCAAGGTCTGTAGAACTAACCTCAGATGATGGGCATGCTCCTCTGCATTCCTGGAATACACTAGGATATCATCTATGAAGACAATAACAAAGTGATCCAGGTATTGACTAAACACCCTATTCATGAGATCCATGAATGCTGCAGGGGCGTTGGTTAACCCGAACGGCATCACAAGGAACTCAAAATGCCCATATCTGGTCCTGAAAGCTGTCTTTGGCACGTCCTCTTCCCTGATCCTCAACTGATGATACCCGGACCTCAGATCTATTTTGGAGAAACAACCCGCTCCTGCTAGCTGGTCGAATAGATCGTCGATCCTTGGCAATGGGTACTTGTTCTTGGTAGTGACTTTGTTCAACTGCCTGTAGTCGATACAAAGCCTAAGGGATCCATCCTTCTTTCTCACAAACAAAACTGGAGCACCCCAGGGTGAGGTACTCGGTCGGATGAAGCCCTTGTCTACCAACTCCTGTAACTGCTCCTTCAACTCTTTCAATTCGGCTGGCCCCATCCTGTAGGGAGGGATAGAGATCGGTCGGGTTCCAGGCATCAGTTCTATCTCGAACTCTATCTCCCTAGCAGGTGGTAAACCTGGCAGCTCGTCTGGGAACACATCTAAGAACTCTCTAACCACTGGCACCGAGGCGGGCTCTCTAACCTGACTGCTAAGCTCTCTCACATGAGCCAAATACCCCTGACATCCCCTCCTGAGCAACCTACGAGCCTGAAGAGCTGATATCAGACCTCTAGGTGTACCCCTCCTGTCTCCTCTGAAGACAACCTCAGACCCATCCTGACCTCTGAACCTGACTACCTTGTCCCTGCAGTCCAAGGTAGCACCATGGGTAGATAACCAGTCCATCCCTAGAATGACGTCAAAATCTGTCAAATCTAGAACCACTAGGTCGGCGGACAAGCATCTTCCCTCAACAAACACAGGACTACACTGGCAGACTGACTCTGCCACTGATGGATCACACTTGGGTCCACTGACCCAGAGAGGACACTCTAACCCAGAAGTCATCAGACCCAACCTCCCCACGGCTCTCGGAGCGATAAAAGAATGAGATGCACCAGGGTCCATCAAGGCATACACATCTGAACAACCAATAATTAAGTTACCTGCCACCACGGTGTTAGATGCATCTGCCTCCTGCTGTGTCATTGTGAAGATCCATGCTGGAGCTGATGGACCTTCACCTCGGAAACCTGCTGAAGAAGAGGCTGCCCCTCTCCCTCTGCCTCTGCCACTGGCCTGAGTCATGGCTGGAGCCGCTGGCTGCGCTACACTGCCTGAAGCTGTCTGCTGGGACTGAGCCATCGGGACTGCTCTTGGACATTCTCGAGCCATATGCCCCTCCTGACCACATCTGAAGCAAGCGTTCGTCCCAAACCGACATACTCCCTTGTGTGGCCTACCACACTTCGCACAAACTGCATTATCCGCACCAGAGCTTGAGCCACTCCCAAATCCCAGACTAGACTTAACCTTGTTCCAGAACTTATTCTTCTTACCCTTGGGCTTACCCCATCTCTTACTGCCTGAAGCTGCTGCACTCAAGGTAGAGGGATCTAACCTTCCCCCACCCGGAGTTTTTGAACCAGAAGATTGTGCCACTGTCTGCTTAACTGTCCCCTGAATGATGGCACTGGCCTCCATTTTCCTGGCCATATCTACTATGGCATGGAAGCTCTCCCTGTCCACGGACTGAATCATGGAGGAATACCTGGAATGAAGTTTCATGACATACCTCCTTGACCTCTTCGAATCTGTATCCAGACTCTGCCCAGCAAAAGGCAACAGCTCCAAGAATCTGTCGGTGTACTCCTCTACACTCATTTCATCCGTCTGCCTCAACTGCTAGAACTCAATCATCTTCAGCTCTCTTGAACTATCGGGAAAAGCCCATCCTGCAAACTCGTTCGCAAACTCTTCCCAAGTCATGCTGTCCACTCTCGGGTTCACATAATTCTTGAACCACTCTCGTGCCTTCTTGCACTTAAGCATGAACCCGGCCATCTGAATGGCTCTGCTGTCATCAGCCCCAATCTCCTCTGTGATCACTTTAACCCTTTCAAGATACACAAATGGGTCATCCCCTTTTTCATACTGAGGAGCACCCAGTTTCATGTAATTGGTCATCCTGACCTTACTCCCACTGGCTGAGCTAAGTCTAGAAGGTTGAGTAACTGGGGCTGCTGGTTCTGTAGGTGGTGGAGGTGGTGCAACATTTTCTGAGGTAGGGTTTGCTGGATTTGGATAGTAAGGTGGGGGTGGATACATTGGGTATTGCGAATATGGTGGGTAGTATGGTGGGTATGGCATCTGTGTGGGATAAGGGGTGAAGCTAGGGTAATCCGATGTACCTCCCATCGAATACCCGGGATTTTGCGAGAAGTGTGGGTAGTGGGGTGGCTGAACAAATCTCGAGGCCTGAGTGCCTCCTTGGGACTCTCCCATTCCCTCTTCTGACATGCTAATTCCCAGACTGCCATCCCTTCTCTGCTCTACATCCATATCATCCCCCATGTCCTCTGACGCTCCTCCCTGAACTGTTCCTCTGACTGATCTGCTCCTACCCAGATCCAGAGACCTTCTAGGGTCTCTTGCTGCTCTATCGCGGTTAGACCTACTAGACATTGCCCTAGGCAATGCTGAAGGACGGGCGCTCATGCCCTCATCCTCAGGTGGTACTCCAGTCAATCTTGCTGATCGACGAGTTCCCCTCATCCTGTTTTCTGAAAAACAGTACACATCACAAGCAAACATTAGTATCATATGGTTCATGTGGGCACATATGAACCCGCATCACATACATCACATATCCTAGCATATCATTAATGCACATGCATATTATCATGGCATTTCACATTATCATACAAGACAGGACTCCACATCCTATCCTAGTGGACATGATCTTCCTATTGTGCTTGACCTTCTATAACACCTATGAGCCCGACACTCTAGGTCCGACCATATAAACCTAGGGCTCTGATACCATTCTGTAACGACCCGAAAATCGGACCGCTACCGGCGCTAGGATCCGGGTCGACTTAAGGCCGCCGGGACCCGTAGCAAGCCTAACATGCATCCTGCTTAATCCCATACATGATCAACAACATATATAAAAATTAAAACTTTTCTTTCCATACACATCAACCATACTCAACCTGTGCATGCACTGTAAATAACATAAATCATAAACATTGATCCCTCTGTGGGATCTCATCAGTGCCCCCAAAAGGGTGACATAACATATGTTGAGTTGATTGCATAAATGACATAAAAGATCCAAGATCATGTATTAGAAGGGATAACAACACTCTATGGTCAAGCACACCTCTAATATCCATAAACATCATTACATAACTATACTGTACTTTTACATTACATCGTTCTACGATTTGTCATGTCCACATTCTATCTATTACATACACAAGCTTTACTCTAACCGACCTCCTCTTCTATCCTGTACCTGCAAGCCTAGGGGTAAAAGGGACAGGGGTGAGCTTAAAGCCCAGTGAGTAGAACTATAAAACATATTAACACTATGCTCCAATGAAATGCATCATAACACAGACAATTCACATAAGGGTTGGGTGAACTTGTCACCAATTAGTCCAAGCTAACTCTGTGCCAGGCCGTAGCATGGGGTACTGGTCTTCCTGTCATACATACATTACTTACCATTGTCCCAGGGCCTCCTCTGGGCTCCTGGTCTTCGAGTCCCATAACCGTGCCAGGCCGTAGAATGGGGTCCTGGTCTTTCCTTACTCTGTGCCAGGCCGTAGAATGGGGTCCTGATCTTCCTGTCATGGACTAATTGGGTCATCCAACATTCACCCACATCAACAACAATCGATGCAATGCGGCATATTCGTGAAAACTAATGCAATCATCCTATTGCGTAATCATGATGCATGAAACATGATAAAACATTAAATTTCTCAATTTAAAAGATTAAGTTTTGTTCCACTCACCTCTGGCAGACTCTAACAACACTGAAGCAGCTGAACTCACTGCTGGGGTCCTCGGTTCCTCGGGTCCGAACCTATACAGGTGGACTCAAATGAGGGACCAAACATACCTGAACATGACTATAAACTACTCCCCAAAAACCCCCTAAAACATCATGAAACAACTATAGAAAAATATGCAAAGGAGGCCTGGACAGAGCACTTTCGGCGGCAGGTTCGGCGGCCGAAAGTCCCTCCAGAGCCGAAAGTCAGGCAGGTTCGGCGGCACCTTCGGCGGCCGAAACTCTCAGACAGAGACGAAACTCATGCATGTTCGGCGGCACCTTCGGCGGCTGAAACTGCCAGACAGAGACGAAAGTCTCCTTTCGGGGGCAAGCTTCGGCAGCCGAAAGGCTGCCTTCCCAGCCATGTTCGGCGGCCGAAAGTCCTTCGGCTGCCGAACCTAGTTTCTGCCAAAGGGCAGAAACTTGGCTCCCTTTGCACATTTCGCCTCCAAACCTTTCCAACATGCATCAAACCTATTCTACAACACACAAACACAAGCATACATGTTCCTAGGGGCTTCAAACCATCATAAACCCCATCTACAACACATCAAGCATCCACATTGTTCATGAACATACATTTATACCCATAAACATAACCATAACCTAAACATGCATTCTACCCCATAGATCTACTTAAAACTTACTTTAAACATGCAATGAGCTTAAGATCGGCTCTTACCTCTTGAAGATCGAGAGGGAGACGACCTAGACTCGAAGTTGGGAGAGCTTGAGTTCTTGAACCTCCAAGCTCCAAAACTTTGCTCAAATGCTCAAATCTTCAAAATAAAGTTAAAAAAAATGAAAATCTTGAAAGATCTAGAGGAAAGACGCCAAAGATGGGTGAGGGGCGGCGGAGACTCACCTTGGCCGAAAATGGGGGAACAGCTCGCCCGTTTTCGGCTAAGGGACCCTTTTATAGTGGCTGGCCAGACCACGTTCGGGGGCCGAATGTGCCTCCGCATGCATGCCATGTTCGGCACGTTCGGGGGTCGAATGTGCCTCCGCATCCATGCCATGTTCGGCGGCCGAACTTGAGTTTCGGCGGCCGAACCTGGACTTCCCTCACTTATGCTTTCGGGGGCCTAAAGCTCACCCGCAACGCATGCATGTTCGGCGGCCGAACCTGAGTTTTCCTCCAATGCTATTTTCATGCAAAAACTCATTTTCTTTCATGCTTAAAACATAAAACACATTAAAACATTTTATAAAAACATGGTTTTACCCTACTAGAGGCTTCCGACATCCGAGATTCCACCGGACGGTAGGAATTCCGATACCGGAGTCTAGCCGGGTATTACACCAGCAATGAAGACTTCACAGTGTTTTGTGCTGCGTCCCGTGTGGGACTGGGTTGTGTGTTAATGCAAAATGAGAGGATAATTGCTTATGCTTCTAGGCAGCTGAAGAAGCATGAGTTGAATTACCGTACACACGACCTAGAGATGGCAGCTGTGACCTTTGTACTCAAGATGTGGAGGCATTACCTTTATGGGGTTAAATGTGAGGTCTTCACAGATGATAAAAGCTTGCAGTACATCTTGAGTCATAGAGAGTTGAACTTAAGGCAGAGAAGATGGGTGGAACTGCTCAGTGACTATGATTGCAAGATTCAGTACCATCCGGGTAAGGCAAATGTTGTGACAGATGCCCTAAGCTGGAAGTCACTTGGCAGTCTATCCCATATTACAGCAGAGAGAAGATCGGTGGTGAGGGAGTTCTACAAGCTCATTACTGAAAGGCTACAGTTAGAGTTGTCTAGTACAGGTGCTTTAATAGCCCAGATAAGAGTGACACCTGTGTTTCTGGAGCAGGTGGCCCAGAAACAGTATGAGGACCCAGAGTTAGTAAAAATTGTCAGGACTGTTCAGTCAGGCAAGAATGAAGAGTTCAGACTTGATAGCAAAGGGATCCTCCGCTATGGGAACAGGTTATGTATACCAGACGACGTGAGTCTGAAAGGAGACATTATGAGGAAAGCTCATAATGCCAGATACAGTGTTCTCCCTGGAGCCACCAAGATGTATCAAGATCTAAAGAAAGTTTATTGGTGGCCAACTATGAAAAGAGAAGTGGCACAGTTCGTGTCCGCCTGTGAAGTATGTCAGAGGGTGAAGCTGGAACATCAGAAGCCGGCTGGAATGCTTAACCCACTGTCGATTCCAGAGTGGAAATGGGAGAATATAGCTATGGATTTTGTGGTGGGGTTACCAGCAACGTCCAACAGATTGGACTCCATATGGGTGATTGTGGACAGACTGACCAAATCTGCCCACTTCATCCCTGTCAGGAGTGGCTATTATGTGGACAAGTTGGTGCAGGTGTATGTTGAAGAAGTGGTAAGGTTGCTTGGGGCTCCCGTTTCATTAGTGTTTGATAGGGGACCCCAGTTCACCTCCAGGTTTTGGCGGAGTCTACAGAATGCTATGGGTACCAGGCTAGATTTTAGCACTGCTTTCCATCCACAGACTGACGGGCAGTCAGAGAGGACCATCCAGACAATTGAGGATATGCTTAGAATGTGTGTGCTAGATTTTGGCAGTTCTTGGAGGCAGCACCTACCTTTGGTGGAGTTTGCCTACAATAACAGCTATCATGCTAGCATAGGAATGGCTCCATATGAAGCTCTGTATGGAAGGAAGTGCAGGTCACCTGTCTGCTGGGAAGAAGTTGCAGAAAGGTCCTTGGCAGGGCCTGAGTTAGTAGAGATCACCAGCAGAGTTGTGCCCATTATCAGCGAAAGAATCAGAACTGCTGTGGGCAGGCAAAAGAGTTATGCAGATGTCCGCAGGAAGCTTGTAGAGTTTCAGGAGGGAGATTTGGTGTTGCTTAAGGTGTTTTCTATGAAATGGGTGGTTCGTTTTGGGAAGAAAGGTAAGCTAGCTTCACGGTACATCGGACCCTTTGAAATCTTGCAGAAGATTGGGAATGTATCGTACAAGCTGGAATTGCCTGCTTCAATGGAGAGAATCCATCCGGTTTTCCATGTTTTCATGTTACAGAAGTACGTGTCAGATCCGGGCAAGATTCTTAGTGAGCCTGATGTGGAGATCCTAGGAGATCTCACTAATGTTGAGCAACCAGTGCGAATCCTAGACACGCAGATCAGAAAGTTAAGGAACAAGGAAATCCCGATGGTGAAAGTCCTTTGGAATCACCATAATGTAGATGAATGTACATGGGAGACATGGGAGTCTATGCTCCAGCAATACCCTCATCTCTTTTAAGGTTAGTATCTATGTGTTGTTATGTGTTTATGTGTGTTATGCTTGTTTGGTGAGCATTCGGGGATGAATGTTCTTAAGGGGGGAAGAATGTAATACCCGGCTAAACCTTGGCATCAGAATTCCTATTTTCCGGTGGAATCCCGAATGTCGGAAACCTCTAGAAGGGTAAAATATGTTTTTCTAAAATGTTTTCATGTGTTTTAAGGTTTTAAGTAAGAAAGAAATTGAGTTTTTGAAAGAAAAGCACTAAGGAAGGAGAGGCAGGTTCGGCCGCCGAACATGGTGCAGTTTAGAGAGCACCTTTGGCCTCCGAAGGTGGTCTGGCCAGCCACCTATAAAAGGCCCCATGTCCGAAAATAGGCGAGTTTTCTCCTCCATTTTCGGGCAAAGGTGAGTCCATGCCCTTCCATGGTTAGTTTTGATGTCTTCCTTCAACTCATTCATGTTTTTGATGAGTTTTAACTTGGTTTTAAAGATTTTCGAGCAAAGATCGAAGTTTTGAAGCTTGGAGACCTCGGAGCTCGATTTCTCCTATCTCCGAGTTTGGATCGCCTCTCCTCTCGATTTTCAAGAGGTAAGAGTAGATCCTACCCTTCTTTTATGTTTTTAGTAAGTTTTGAGGGGTTTGAGGGGCGTTGGATGCATGATTACAGTAGTTGTAGATGTTAGGGTTTATGTGAGTTTAAGGAGGAAATGTGTGTTTAATGTATGTTGCTATATGTTGATGTTGTTGGGGTATAGGCTAGTTTTAAGCCCCTAAATGCTTGAGAATGTGTTTATACATGTTTTTGCATGAGTTGGTTTGAGTTTGGAGGGCTTGGGAGGCAAAATGTGCATGAGAGGCTTGAGTTCTCCCATTCTGGAAGAACTCAGGTTCGGCTGCCGAAGCCATGTTCGGCCGCCGAACCTGCCTGGGGAGGTAGTTCTGGCTACCGAACCCTGCCCCTGAAAGTTGGACTTTCGGCTCTGGAAGGGAGTTTCGGCCGCCGAACCTACCGCTGAAAGTGCATGAGTTTCGGATCTGGAAAGGACTTTCGGGCGCCAAAGGTGCCGCCGAAGGTGCATGACTTTCGGATCTGGAGGGGGGTTCGGCCGCCGAAAGTGCCGCCGAAAGTCTCCTGTCCAAGCCTTCCTTTGCATGCTTTATATGATTGTTTTAGGATGTGTTAGGAGGTTTTTGGGGAGATGTTTAGAGTCATGTTAGTGTGTGTTTGGTCCCTCACTTGAGTCCACCTGTGTAGGTTCGGACCCGAGGAACCGAGGACCCCAGCAGTGAGATAGCTGCTTCAGAGTCTTCTCAGAGTCTGCCTGAGGTGAGTAGAATGGATCTTTATGTTTTAAAGCAAATAAATTTTGAGCATGTTCATGCATCACGATTGCCATGATATATGCTAGGTTGTTTGCATTAGAATTCACGAATATGTTGCATTGCATATTATGATGTTGATGTGGATGGATGTTGGATGACCCATAAACCCTCGATATGATATGATGACGATGATACGGTACGAAGTCCAGTGAGGCCCATCCTACGCCCCTGGCACTATGTAAGAGAAAGACTAGTGGGCCCATTCTACGCCCCCTGGCATATTGGATATGCTATGTTATGTTATGTTTAAGAGAAAGACCAGTGGGGCCCATTCTACGCCCCCTGGCACCATTGGAATGTGTAGAGGGCTATTGATGACAAGTCCATCCTTGATATGAATTGTTTGTGATGTGATGCATTTCATGAAAGCATAGATTTTAATATGTTGTTTTACTATTCTGCTCACTGGGCTCTAGTAGCTCACCCCTTTCTCTTAACCCCCAGGTTTGCAGGTTCGGGATAGACCAGGAGGTCAGCAAGAGTAAAGGCTTAGTGTATATAATAGTTAGTTGTGGACATGAAAGATAATGTAATGTAATGTAAGATATTGTATAGAATTGTATTGAGGATTAGTATTGTGCTTGACCCTAGAGTTTATGGTTAATCCCTTCTGATACATGATCTTTATGTAATGTTTTATTAATATGATGTAAACCAAGCTTGAGATATGGTATGTTGCCCCACTAGAGCATTTGATGAGGGCTCTAGTGTGGGGTTTTTATGTATTCAGTATTAGCGCATGCACAAGTCAAGCTTGGTGTATGAAAAAGTTTAAGTTTTTATGAAAATGTATGATCATGTATGGGATTTATCAGGTATGACAAGTTGTATGCTAGGCTTACTACGGGTTCCGGCGACCTTAAGTCGATCTGGATCCTAGCGCCGGTAGCAGTCCGATTTCGGGTTGTTACACTCGTAGCAAGCCTACTATGCATCCTGTGTACTTGATAAAATCCCATACATGATCATACAACAACATAAAAACTTAAACATTTCATGAAAACAAGCTTAACCTGTGCATGTATTAAAAACTGAAAATATAAAACCCATACTAGACCTCTCATCAAATGCTCCAGTATGGTCAACATACATGCCCCCAATTGGTTCAACATAACATAAACATAAAACTTTTACATAAAGATCATGAAAACTGGGATTACAACATTATCATTAGGGTGAAGCACAATTCTAATCCATAAAATATTACGTGTCCACAACTATTCTATTACATAAAAACTCTACCAAAAGCTATGCCGACTCTCCCAAGCTATCTGCACTCCTGCATACTTGGGGTTAGGGGAAAGGGATAAGCTACAAGAGTCTAGTGAGCAGAACATAAAAACTGTTTATTAAACATATGCTCTCATGAAATGCATCACAACACAAACAATACATATCAAGATGGACTTGTTACCAGTAACCCTCTACATATCCAAATAATGCCCGGCCCTCGATGGAGCTCCTCAAGACTTCCTCTTAAACATAACATAACATATCCAACTGTGCCAGAGGCGTAGAATGAGCCTCGATCTGAACTTTCTCTTACATCGTGCCAGGGGCGTAGAATGAGCCTCGACCTGGATTTCCGTATCATATCATATCATATCATATCGAGGCTAGTGTGTCATCCAATATCCATCCGCATCAACAGTAAATTATGCAATGTATCATATTTGTGAATTCTAATGCGAAAACCTATTACATAACATGGCATTCATGATGCATGAACATGCTTAAAAGTTTGATTATTTTAAAAACAATATATTAGTTTAGTTATACTCACCTCTGGCTGATGCTTTACTAACACCGGAGCAGTTACCTCACTGCAAGCCTCTACGGTCTCTCTGGTCCGATCCTACACAAGTGGACTCAAATGAGGGACCAAGTATAGCTATCACATGACTCTAAACACTCCCCAAAAACCCCCCCCAAAACATCACAAAACATGCATATAAAACAGGCCAAGGAAGGCTGGGCAGAGGACTTTTGGCGGTAGGTTCGGCGGCCGAAGGTCCTCTATAGATCCGAAAGTCGGGGTCCTTCGGGGGTAGGTTCGGCGGTCGAAAGTCCTCCACAGATCCGAAAGTCAGGAACTTTCGGGGGCTGGTTCGGCGGCCGAAACTCCCTTACAGATCCGAAAGTGCATACTTTCGGGGGCATGTTAGGCGGCCAAAAGGCTGCCTCCCACGCAGGTTCGGCGGCCGAACCTGGGTTCTCCAGAATGGCAGAACCCGATTCTGCCCTATGCATTTCAGCCCCAAAACTCTCAAATCCTCACACCCAACTTTCCACAACATGCATACTCACTCCAGCATGCATAAGGGGTATAAAAACTAGCCTAAGCCCCAACAAACATCAACAAAATACAAGAGGGAGCATACATTCATCAAAACCCAACTCAAGGCCTATAACCTTAGATCTAGCCATTTCATGCATTTTTAACACCCTTTTTAAAACTTACTTAAAATATATGAAGAGGCAAGGATCTAAACTTACCTCTTGAAGATCTAAGGTAGATGTGATCCAAGCTTAGAGTTGAGGAGAAACGGTCTCTAAATTTTAAAATCTTGGATCCAAGCTTAAAACTTCAAAAATAAGCGAAAACTCATGAAAATTTGAAGGATTTGAAGGAAAAACATAAAATCATTAAAGGAAGGGCAAGAACTCACCTCTGCCCGAAAATGGAGAGAGAAAACTCTCCCATTTTCGGACTGAAGGCCTCTTATAGGTGGCTGGCCAGACCACCTTCGGGGGCCAAAAGAGAGCTCCCGCGGCAGCACCATGTTCGGCAGCCGAACATGAGGTTCGGCGGCCGAAGCTGGGCTTATCCCTCAAAAGCATTTTTCTTTTTTTTTTTTTAAACTTTAACTCAAAACCAATCAATAAAATTATGAAAAACATTTTGTAAAAACATATTTTACCCTTCTAAGAGGTTCCAGTATCCGAGATTCCCGGATTCCATTGGGATTCCGTCGGAAAGTTGGAATTCCGACACTGGACTCTAGCCGGATATTACAATGAAGGTACCTTTGGCACACATGAAAGAGCGACCACACTGGCAAATAAGATCTTCAGACAAGGGTACTACTAGGCCACCCTAAAAGCAGATGTGGAAAAATTTGTTAAAAAATGTCACATCTGTCAATAGTTTGAAAGGGCAATTAACGTACTTGCGGTAACTAGAACCAGTATCTTAACTCCCTGGCCATTCTTCCAATGGGGAATCAACATCTTCGGACCCTTCCCTCAAACCACAGGCTAGAGAAGGTATGTTATAGTGACTGCAGAGTACTTCTCCAAGTTGCTAGAGGCTGAGGCAATTAGGAGCATTACAACTCGACAGATGATTAGCTTCATATGGAGTGACATAACATGCAGATTTGGAGTTCCTCATGTCCTCATATTGGATAAAGGGACCCAGTTTGATTGTAAGGAGTTTAAGAAGTTCTCCGAGAACTTGGGAATAGACCATAGGTTCATGTCGATGGCTCACCCCGACACCAATAGGAAAATAGAAGTAACCAATCGAACTATCATGACCGATCTAAAGAAGAGACTAAATGGTTTGAAGATTGGATGGGCAGATGAGATTTCGAGCATACTATGGGCCTGTAGGACCTCACCTAGGGCAGCGATTAAGGGAACACCTTTCTCTTTGGCATATGGAATTGAGGCCATGGTGCAATAGAGCTAAAAATTCCCACATATCGAGTGCAATTTTGTGACGAATTTACTAACACTGAAAAGTTGCGGAGTAATCTAGATGCCTTAGAAGAATGGAGAGACACTGCCAGCATCCGAACCACAGCCGATCAGCAAAGGGCAATAAGATACCACGACCATAAAATCAAGGAGGGAATATTAAAGGCAAGAGACTTGGTGCTATGAAAATTGGACGCCACCGATAAAAGAGAAGGCCAAAGGAAATTTGCTCTAGGGCCATTTAAAATCATCAAAGTTATCAAGCCCGGAGTGTTCCACTTGAAAGATCTAAGTGGAACAAGAGAACCACATGCTTGGAATGTACAACATCTTAAAAGGTACTATGTGTAATATCGTGTCAATCTTTAATAAAAGTTTTCCAAATTCTTCCAAATGAATGGCTTTACTTTAGAGATTTGAGATGATACAACCAAGTGCTCGTACTATAAAATCAAAGAAGACTGTGAGAAACAATATCTTTAAATCACAAATTGTACTTATATTCATTTGAAGCATGAGATTGATTGCCCTAAAGAAGAACATTCTTTGCTGATAAATATTACTGAAATTTACAATGGGTGTTCTTATTATATGTATGTTGTACAATCCTTCATTTTGCAGATAAGTTTTAAAAACAAGAGAAAGGCTAATAAGCCTAAAAATCGCTAGTAGGCCATAGGCATGAATACTTGGAAATTACCAGTAAAGCCACGAGTTTGGATACTTAGAATCGCCAATAAAAGCACGAGTCTGAATACTCGAAATCACTAGAAAAACTATGAGTCTAAATACTCAGAATTGCTAGTAAAGCTACGTGCCTGAATACTCAAAATCTCCCATAGTGTAACAGCCCGGCCCTTTCACCGGCACTGTTACCGTTCACGGCCCAGGGCTATCCCTCGCCTGACCTCTTGCCACCTCGGGCTTTCCACTGGCGTCGTGAACAGCTCTTAACATCCATTCACCCTCACGGGTTCCTGGCAGGATTTGTCCCCTTGGGTTCTCGCATCGCATCCTTCCCCAAGTGGATTTGGCCCAAATTTCCCTTTGGAAATTAGGTCGCCTCCCCCACTACTCGAACCCTTGACCTCCCACTTTAAGGGAATAGTCTGGTGAGAGTGAGTACCGATTGTTCCATACCCAGGCAGGTTCGGTGGCACCTTCGGCGGCCGAAAGTGCCGCCGAACCTGCCCTGTTCAGCCTTCCTTTGCATGTTTTTGCATAATTGTTTTGAGGTATTTTAGGGGATTTTTGGGGGATGTTTTTAGAATTATGTTCTAGTTGTTTGGTCCCTCATTTGAGTCCACCTGTGTAGGTTCGGACCTGAGGAACCGAGGACCCCAGCAGTGAGTCAGCTGCTTCAGTCTTTGTCAGAGCTAGCCAAGAGGTGAGTAGAATAAACCTTTACGATTTAAAGCAAATAAATTATAAAGTTTTTAGCATGTTCATGCATCATGAATGCCATGTGATAAATTAGGTTGTTTGCATTAGAATTCACGAATATGTTGCATTGCATTTATGATGTTGATGTGGATTGATTATTGGATGATCCTTTAGTCCTCATATGGTATGATGATGTTACGGCATGATATGGTATGGAAGTCCAGGTTGTACCCATTCTACGTCCCTGGCACTATGTAAGAGAAAGTCCAGGTTGTACCCATTCTACGTCCCTGGCACATTGGAATGTTATGATATGTTATGTTAAGAGAAAGACCGGTTGTACCCATTCTATGTCCCGGCACTTTAGAATGTAGAGGACTATTGGTGACAATACCATCCGAGATGTGATTTGTTGTGATGTGTTGCATTACATGATGGCATGAGAATTTAAATGTTGTTTTTCATTATTCTGCTCACTGGGCTCTAGTAGCTCACCCCTCTCCCTTAACCCCCAGGCTTGTAGGTACGGGCTAGACAGAGGAGTCAAGGAGAGTAAAGTCATGTATTTGTAATAGATAGGAAGTGGACATGATAAATTGTAAGATAATGTAAAGTTGAATAGTCATGTTATGTATAATGAAATTGAGGATTAGAAGTTGTGCTTGACCCTATGGGTATTGTTATCCCCTTTTATTACATGATCTCAGATATTTTATGAAGTATATGTGAACCAACTCAACGCATGTTATGTCGCCCATTGGGGCTTTGATGAGATCCCACAGAGGGGTCAATGTTATGGTTATGTTTATGTTTAGTCCATGCACAGGTTGAGATTGGTATATGAGAAAATGAATGAAAGAAAAGTTTTAACTTTTATGTATGGGATTAAGCAGGTTTTCAGGATGTATGTTAGGCTTGCTACGGGTCCCGGCGGCCTTAAGCCGACCTGGATCCTAGCACCGGTAGCGGTCCGATTTTCGGGTCGTTACACATAGTGCCACAAGCCTGAATATTTGGGAATCGCCAATTGAGCCACGAGCGTAATTACTTAGAAATCGCTAGTAAACTCACGTGCTTGAACACTCAGAAGACAACAAAGGGCCAGAAGTGCTCAAATGAAGACTTAGGACTAAGAACCCAGAAGCATAAAGAGCCAGAAGTGCTCGGACGAAGGCCCAGAGCTAAGAGCCCAAAAGACGACAAACACTACAAGAAAATTGTTCACTAACGAGAGAAAAAATTATCATTAAATATTAAAATTGATTGTTAAAAATTATTAACGGCCATTTTATTTGATTGTTAAGTCGTCATTAGAGATTCTGTCGCTAAAATTTTTTAACGAGAATATTGTACATCAATTGCAACGATACTATAATCGGGTGTTAAAATTATAACAGTAACGACAAGTTTATCTTTTATTAATGATAATGAATATGGTCTAAAAAATTTAATTTTAATAAAAAATTATTATTAATTTTAAGAGATAATTACTGTCGTGCCCTGTAATTTACCTTAATTAATTAAAATACCCTATAATTTTGGAATTATATTAAAATACTCTTATACTTTTATTCCGTTAACTAAAAAGGACATCCATTAATTTTTATCTATTTTTATCGTTAAGTTTGTTCTAAATAATTAAAATACCTAACATTAAAATGCCCTTATATTTTTATTATGTTAACTGACTGTACGGTTGTCGAAGCCGATAAAAAAAACTTTTTTTGTTATCAATAATTTTACAGCTGTAGATAGTGGCCAAAGGATTGAATCCACAGAGAATTGACATTTATCTATTTTTATTATCAAGACCAAGCAAATAAACTGAAAGTAAATAAACTAAAAGTAAAATAAAAAGGGAGATTTTGAGATTGATTGAATTAAACTAATACTGAAAGCAAATAATTAAAGTAAAGGAATTCAAATATGAGGAAAGCTCTAATTGAAGAATTGGATCCACTTCAGTTGTTGGGATTGATCATTGATACTTAGGTTACTTTGTTTGATTCAATAAATTAGTTATGGAGATGGAAGACGCTTCTCACCACCATATCCCTCCTCAAGCATAAATCAATTAGAGAATGTTCTCTAATTAATCACTAATCAACAAGTTGCCAAGGAACATCCTTGCGCCTTTGGCATCTAACAACTGTCAATTGCATTAAGAAATAGAGAGACCTAATTCTAGCTATCCAAACGCATGGTGATATTGCTAGATCATGCAATTTCCTTAGTTTTTACACCAAGAATTACTTATGTTTGAATAATCCAAGCAATTACAGACTTAAAATTATCCAAACTAATAAACTATTACTTTGCAATCAAGAATCAATTGGCCCTATTGATCTAAACCACAAAGCAACAATGGAATTAAGCATGAAATTGCATAAATATTGAAAAATAAAAGATAAACAATGTATGTTCAAATCTCGCAATTCATAAAACAACCAAAGTTTCACCTAATCTTCAACTAAAAAAAAAAGGTTTCAGCCACTCATGGCTGAAACAAAACAAAAAATAAAAGAAAGGAAGAAGGAGAGATTGGCCAGCGGCCTTGGAAGGAGAAAAGACTTGTGTGGCCCAATAGGAGAAGAACCTCCGGGAGAGGCGTGCAGCTTGGAGAGGAATTTATAGTGGAGAGTGTTGCCCTAAGTTTCCTTGTGAGGTGGAGCCTTCTTTTGAATTTCAAATTTTAAATGTTCTCTTTTGAATTTTGAATTTTGAATGCTTGGGAGACGAGTGCATCTTCTTGAGATTTGGCTTCTTGAATAATCTGAATTTTGAATTTTGAATTTTTAATACTCTTGAAGATTTGAAATTTAAATTTCAAATTACTTGACTGAATGTACTTTCCTTATTTATCTCCTGTTCAGTTGCAATTTGGCATACTTATTTTCCTTTGTTCCATTTTAGGTAGTTTTGAAAGTATTTTCACCAAATTATCTCTTTACACCATTTTCTGCAAAATAAGATCAAAACCACAGAATTAAGCAGAAAAAGTGTAAATTAACATTAATAACATCATAATAAAATGGTCTAAATTTGAACTGATCATTAACTAAGAAGGATACTTATTAGTTTTTATCCATTATCTTTAGTTTATTAGTCAAAAATGAAAAAATATATATATATTCAATTAAAACCTTATACTTTTACTCAAAGGATGTATAAGTTCGATTTATTTATTTTTTTATCAATTAAGTCCATATACTTTTAATTAAAGATAAAATAAATCCAGTCATAAAATAATAATATTTTTTAATAATAAAATACTATTTTTGATATTAAAATATTATTTTTATTAATAGAATTTTATTTTTACAATTTTTAAAATTATTTATTATCTTTAGGCATTTTTTAAACATTTTCATGTTTATTAAAATAATAAGTTCAAATTAAAACAATAATATTTTGTTATTAAAAAGTATTATATCAAGTCAGGACTTATTTAACACTCGAATAAAAGTATATGGACTAAATTGATCAAAAAAATTAAATTGGACTTAATTGACTTTTAAACAAAAATACAAGAGCTTAATTGGACTTATTTTCAAAAATTATTTTATCCCCAATTACCCTACTCATCAAATAAAATTCACCACCCATCTCTTTTGATCTGTCTCTATATGCTCTCGCATCTTTTCACATTTCTCTAAAAAAATAGAGATTTATAATTAATAATAGAGTGTTGACAGTGTGAATAATTGTAATTTGACTGATGAGATTGGTGAGTAGCGGGTGAGTTATTTAATACGAGGTAAATTTGGACATACAATTTTTTTTTAATTTTAATAATAAATTAACAATAAAAATGGATAGAAACTAACAAAATGTATTTTTTTATTAATAAATTAAAAATATAAGAATATTTTAATATAATTCTAAAATTAAAAGACATTATAGTTAGTCAGGATAAAATATAGGACACAATATCAAAACTGTTTTTAATTTTAACTAATAGATTAATGGAAAAATTAGCGGATGTCCTTTTTAGTTTGCAAAATAAAAATGTAAAGGTATTTTAATGTAATTCTAAAACTATAAGGATATTTTAATTAGTTAGGGTATATTATAGGGACACGATAATAATTATCTTTAATTTTAAAATAATAATAATAATTAAAAATAATTAAATATTGATAATAATTGTGTACACAATATTTCAAATAAAATAAAAAAAAATTAATTTATGCTAATTGTGAGTTTACACGATTTATAAGTCATCCTGCTTGTTGATTTATAATGATTTTAGATGATATCTCATTTTTTCTCTTTCCGATGTGAGATTCAAAAAAACAAAAGGTGCACTTACACTTTAATCAACAGTAATAAGCATGAAGCTTTGACATAATGTTTGTCTTCCTCTACCTTCTCTTGCTATTGGTACTCTCATTTTTAACAAGAATATTTTACAACGATCGTTAAAATTTAATATAACAACGACCAATTATATTATTGGTCGTTACATAAATATATCATTAACGAAAAAAAGTTAAACTGGTCTTTATCTTTTTCTCATTAAAAACTATATTTCTTATAGTGAAAGAGCCAGAAGTGCTCGGATGAAGACAAGCAAGGTCACTAGTCAAGTTGAGCTCAACTTCGGAGGTGTTCTTCGAAGCATTAACAGTCATAACAGTCGAATTTGCTGAAGTACCACCTTCCAAAGGAGGATTCATACGAGCATTTGTGGCCTCAGGATTAGGAAGATCATCACCGACCTGATTAGTATCCTGATCAAACTCAGTTGCCAGACGAGCTAAAATCCTTTGAGGAGCAAGAGGACAGACTTTGGGGAGAGAACGATCGTCAGATCCATATTGCACATCCTCGTTGTCGGAATCATACTCTACAGCATGAAGAGTACTGAGCGAAATTGCAGGAGATTCCCGAGCCGTTCGAAGGCTGTCATTGAAGCCCGTCGCATAGAAACAAGTAAACTGCTAAAAGACTTTGCCTTTAAACTCGTCCGGCTTAAGATACCTATTAACATGGCTTTGGACAACCAGTTCAGCACCCTCCCGAGCATCCACAATCTTCTTCTCGTAGGCCTTGCATTGATCAAAAAGATCATGGCCCTCGCTCTCAACTTGACTCTTCATGGCTTCGGAAGCGCTCATATCCCCTCGAGCCTTGCTCAACTCCAGTGTAACAGCCCGGAAACCGATACCCTATCGTAACGGCCCGAACCACCACCGGCGCTAGGATCCAGATCGGCTTAAGGCCGCCGAGACCCGTAGCAAGCCAACATACCTTCTATCACCTGGTCAAATCCCATACATGATCAAAACTTTAACATGAAAACTGAGACATATGATGTATATCCCGAGCCTGACATGTATGCAACATAACTGGAAACATAAAGAATCCCCTACTAGAGCCCTCATCAAAACTCTAGCTGGGTCAACATAATATATATCAAGCTGGGATTACATCCAAAGAACTAGAACCTAACCTGTGCATGCCTCAAACCACAAACATAAGACCTCCTCTAGGGTCCTCATCCATTACCATAGCGTGGTAAACAACACATGCCACAAGATTAGTTCAAACATAACTCAACAATAAACCAAAACATACATCATGTATTAAACAGGGACCAACCAAGTCTCAGGGCCAAGCACAGTACTAATCCATAAACATAACTCTACTACACTTTACATTACATTCTCTTACAAATCATTATCTCAATTTACAATACATGTCCACACTAAAACACTAATCTAATACTATTACAAAAGCAAAGCCTTTACTCTTGAGACTTCCCGATCAACCTCAAACCTGCAACACTGGGGTTAGGGGAGAGGGGTGAGCTAAAGAGCCCAGTGAGTAGAAACAAAGAAAACAGTTCATTAATTACATGCTTTCATGAAATGCGTCACAGCACAAACAAATCATATCACGGATTGGACCCAACCCCAAAACATCCCTAAGCTATTTGCCCGGCCACCATAGAGGGCACCACAGGACTTCGTAATGCCTGGCCCAGCTAGGTCTTATCCATTGGGCTAGTGGGGTCGTCCTTGGTCCAATCTCCATAAACAGTAAATGATGCAATGCTTCATATTCGTGTAACTAGTGCGATCAACCTATTACATATAAACATGATGCATGAGCATGCTTTAGGCATTTGATTTCATAAAATAAAAGATTAAGTTTAGTTCTACTCACCTCTGGCAGACGCTAGACTGACTCTGCAACAGCTAACACTGATGGCCTCCTCGATCCCTCGGGTCCGATCCTACACAAGTGGACTCAAATGAGGTGCCAACACATTCTAAACAACTCATAAACAACTACCCAAAAACCCCTAAAACATCATAGAAACATGCATGGAAAACACCCAAGAAAAGGCTGGACAGGGCACTTTCGGCGGCACCTTCGGCGGCCGAAAGCCCCTTCCAGAGACGAAACTCGAGTAGGTTCGGCGGCAGGTTCGGCGGCCGAAACCCCAGGACAGAAACGAAACTCAGCCTTCAGGGGCACGTTCGGCAGCCGAAAGACTGCCTCCCATGCAGTTTCGGCGGCCGAACCTGGTCCCCTCTAGACGACAGGTCCGATTCTGCCAAGCCAAAAACCAAACTCAATACACCCAAATCCTTACATACTCTCTCCCAAACATGCATACTCACTCCCACATGCATAAAAGGGGCATAAACTAACTTAAAACCCCAACAAAACATCATGTAATCATACATTGGCACAAAACTCACATAAACCCTATCATGCATATCTACCCAAACACATGCATCAAATCCCCTTAAAACTTACTTAAAACTCAATAAAGCATAAAGAAAAGCATAGATCTACACTAACCTCTTGGAGATCGAGGGTTGGTGTGACCCGAACCTTGGAGATGTGGAGGAAACTAGCTCCGGGGTCTCCAAGCTCCAAATCCTTGATCCAAGCTTAAAACTCTTCAAAACCAAGGATAAAACTCATAACACTTTGGAAAGTCAAAGGAAAACTTGAAATTGACCAAGGGAGGACATGAATTCACCTTAGCCCGAGAATGGGGAGAAAACTCGCCCATTTTCGGTCTGAGGCCTTTTATAGGCGACCGGCTGAGCCACCTTCGGCGGCCAAACCAGCACCCTAAAGTCCCCCATGTTCGGCGGCCGAACTTGAGGTTCGGCGGCCGAACTTGAGGTTCGGCAGCCGAACCTGGTTTCTACCCAACTAAACTTTCGGAAGCCAAAAGTCCATCCGAAACCATCTCATGTTCGGCGGCCGAACATCACCTTCGGCAGCCGAACCTAGGTTCTTCCTCCTTGGCATTTTCTCTTCAAAACTAAATTTTCTTTCAATTAAAACCCTTAAAATCATTTGAAAATATTTATAGAAAACACATTCTACCCTTCTAGAGAGATCCAACACCCTAGATTCCACCGGAAGGTAGGAATCCCGATGCCGGATTCTAGCCGGGTATTACATTCTTCCCCCCTTCAAGAACATTCGTCCCCGAATGTTCCACAAACATACATACATAAAAACATGGCATCAATCATACATAAACAAGCAAGCAAACAAGCAAGCAAAACCTAAAAATCTCTCTCCTGAAAGAGAGACACAGGCACTGCTGGAGTAAAACTCCCGGGTCTCCCAAACACTCACTATCAACCAGTGGTGATTTCCAAAACTTTTCGCCATCAGGATTTCCTTGCTCCTCAATTCTTGACTTATGTGTCCATGATCCCCAGTAACTGCTCAACATAGGTGAGATCCCTTGAGATCTCCACCTCTGGTTCCCTGAGAACCCTACTAGGACCTGACACGGACTTCCATAACATAGGAACACGGAAATCCAAATGGATTTTCTCCAAAAAGAATCGCCCTTACCAACGAGACACCTCAGCAATACCCAACCTTCTTCTGAAACTCAACGCTTCCACTGCGCTACTCTGATCCTTACTCTTTCTCTCCATCTTCACTAACTGGCTTCTTCTCACTTCTGACCCAAAACTAACTCTAACTCTCACAGGTAGTACCCGAATTTCAGATCTATCTTGGAAAACAACCAGCTCCTACTAGCTGTCCCAATCGATCATCCATCCTGCATGGGAAATACCTGCCCTTGGTAGTGACCTTGGTCGACTGCCTACAGTCGTTACAAAGTCTCGAGGATTCATCCTTCTTTTCCCACCACCACACTGGAACAATCCAGGGTGAGGTACTAGGTCGGATAAAACCCCTGTCTACCAAGTCTCGCCTCTACTCTGACTACTACCTCTCTCTACGCAGGCGCCATCCTATAGGGAAGGACATAAATGGTTCTGCGTCCAGACACCACTCCTATACCAAACTCTAACTCTCTGACAGATGGTAAACCTGACAACTCGCCTGGGAAGACATCTAAGAACTCTCTCTAACAACTGGCACTAAGACTGGTTCCCTGACCTGACTGCTAAACTCTCAAGCAAGAGCTAGAACCCTCTGACAACCCCTCCTATGCACCCTACGAACCTGATAGGCTGACAACAAACCTCTAGGCATCCCTACCGTGTCCCCTCAGAAGAGAACCTCTGACCCATCCTGTCCTCTGAACTTGACTACCTCGTCTCTGCAGACCAAGATAGCACCACGAGCAGGAAAACCTAGTCCAACCCTGAACTGACGTCCAGACAGTCAAGTCTAGGACCTCAAAGTCGGGTGGAAGGCATCTACCCTCAACTGTCATAGAACTGAACCGGCAGACTGACTCTACCACAGATGGATCACACTCGGTTCCACTGACCCAAAGAGAACACTCTATCCCAGAAGCTCTCAACTCAACCTCTCGATGGCTCCTAGAGCAACTAAAGAAAGAGAACTCCAGGGTTCACAAAAAACATACACATTAGAACATTCAAAAGTGAGAGTACCTGACACCACCGTGTTCGATGTGTCTGCCTCCTGCTGAGCTTGGGTGAAGATCCGGGCTGAAGCTGACGGACCTTCTCCACGGGAACCTTCAGAAGAAAAGGCTGACCCTCTTCCTCTGCCTCGACCCCTAACCTGAAACACGGCTGGAGCTGCTGGCTGAGACTGTACTACCCGAGGCACAGTAGGACACTCACGTGCTATGTGTCCTTCCTGTCCGCATCTGTAACATACATCAGTCCCATAACGGCAGACTCCCTTGTGCGGTCTACCGCACCTCAAGCATTTCGAACTGCCGGAGCCAGAGCTCGAACCACCAAAACCCAGACTAGCCTTCAACCGATTCCACAACTTGCTCTTCTTTGACCTTCTCAGGCCTCTGTTCCCCTTTTTAGTGGTGTTTCCCCACCTTTTATCTCTTGAGGCAGCAGTACTTAGAGTGGAGGGATCAATCCCTCCTGAATCTGAAATCCTGGAATCCTGAGTCTGAGCATCCTCCTGAGAATCTCCCATGCCCTCCTCTGGCACTCTGATTCCCAAACTAACATCCCTTCTCTGAACCTCCAACTCTACTTCCCTCATACTAGCTGACATCCTTCTTGGAGCCATTCCTTCTCTGCTTACATCAAAAGACCTTCCAGGGTCCCTTGATGTTCCCCATCTGCTGACTCCCCATGACTGCGCTCTTGGCAGAGCAGGAGGAAAGGTGTCCATACCTTTCCTCTCAGATGGAACTCCAGTCGATTTCACAGATCGACGAGCACCTCGCATTCTGGCTCCTCTGAAGAACAACACACAAGCATACAATCAATCATTAGCATCATACGGTTCATATGAAAACACATGAACCTACACATACATGCATACATAGCATATCATACATAACATTAATGCCCATGCATGAAGTCATGGCATTTCACATCATCATCATACAAGACAGGACTCAACATCCTATCCTAGTGGACATGATTCCTCCTATTGTGCTTGCCCTTCTATGATCTCTAAGCCAACCTCTTTCTGATGTGCAACACACCGTACTCTCGAGGCCCAAAGCTCTGATACCATCTGTAACAGCCTGAAAACCGATACCCTACCGTAACGGCCCGAACCGCCACCGGCGCTAGGATCCAGATCGGCTTAAGGCCACCGGGACCCGTAGCAAGCCAACATACCTCCTATCACCTGGTCAAATCCCATACATGATCAAAACTTTAACATGAAAACTGAGACATATGATGTATATCCCGAGCCTGACATGTATGCAACATAACTGGAAACATAAAGAACCCCCTACTAGAGCCCTCATCAAAACTCTAGCTGGGTCAACATAACATACATCAAGCTGGGATTACATCCAAAGAACTAGAACCTAACCTGTGCATGCCTCAAACCACAAACATAAGACCTCCTCTAGGGTCCTCATCCATTACCATAGCGTGGTAAACAACACATGCCACAAGATTAGTTCAAACATAACTCAACAATAAACCAAAACATACATTATGTATTAAACAGGGACCAACCAAGTCTTAGGGCCAAGCACAGTACTAATCCATAAACATAACTCTACTACACTTTACATTACATTCTCTTACAAATCATTATCTCAATTTACAATACATGTCCACACTAAAACACTAATCTAATACTATTACAAAAGCAAAGCCTTTACTCTTGAGACTTCCCGATCAACCTCAAACCTGCAACACTGGGGTTAGGGGAGAGGGGTGAGCTAAAGAGCCCAGTGAGTAAAAACAAAGAAAACAGTTCATTAATTACATGCTTTCATGAAATGCGTCACAGCACAAACAAATCATATCACGGATTGGACCCAACCCCAAAACATCCCTAAGCTATTTGCCCGGCCACCATAGAGGGCACCACAGTGTAATACCCGGCTAGATTCAGACATCGGAATTCCTACCGTTTGGTGGAATTTGAGGATGTCAGAGGTCTCTGGAAGGGTACGAGAAAGTTTTCTCAAATGTGTTCAAATGTTTTCAAGGTAGAAAACGAGTTGAGTTTTGTGGAGAATTGGCCAAAGGAGTTTCTGTCATGTTCGACCCCCGAAGGTTAAGTTCGGCCGCCGAAAGTGCCCAATGGTCGGCCCCCGAAGGTTATGTTCGGCCCCCGAAAGTTGCATGGTTTTGCATGCAGTTTCGGCAGCCGAAGCTGAGGTGGTCGGTTAGTTGTGCACGCTCCTCAGTCCGTGACTTGGCCAGGTGTTCACCTCCAGTTCATGACCAGAGGTTAGGCCACGTCTCCCTTGACTCATCTGCAAGCTTTTAAGCAGCTCATGCAGAGGGTTGATCATTTACAAAAGGTGTTGAACGTTTTTGAGAGAAAAAAAGAGTTGTGAGGGTTTGAAGCTTTGGAGGAGGAGTGGCTGAGTTTGGTTGTTCCTCTTCTGATTTCAGGAGGTAAGGGAAGTCTTTAAGTTTGTTTTAATTTTTTTTTAACAGCTTTTAGAGGTTAAGGGTAGAGTTGCATGTTTAGGTTTTAGAGTTTAGTTTTTGATATGTTAATGGTGAAAGCATGATTATGTGTTGTGTTAGTTGTTTTGTTGGGGTTAATAGGTAGTTTGGGACCCCTTTGTGCATATACCAGAGTATATGTGAGTGAAGATGCTGAGTTATGCATGTTAGAGTGTCTTGGAGACGTTGTGCATGAGAGGAAGCAAGGTTCTGCCTTCTGGAGAACCCAGCTTCGGCCGCCGAAGGGAGGATTCGGCCGCCGAACCCCTTGTGGAGGTAGTTTCGGCTGCCTAAGGTTGCCTCCGAAAGAATGGACTTTCGGATCTGTCATGCACATTCGGCCGCCGAAGGTGCCGCCGAACATGCATGAGTTTCGGCTCTGGAGAGGACATTCGGCCGCCGAACCTGCTGCCGAATGTGTTCTGTCCAGCCTTCTTTTGCATGAGTTATGTGATTATTTTCAGAGGTTAGAGGGGATTATGGGGATTTGTTTAAGAGTTATTCAAAGTATGTGTGACACCTCATTCGAGTCCATTTGTGTAGGATTGGACCCGAGAGTTCGAGGAGGTCATCAGAGTTAGAGATATCAGAGTCAGTACAGTATCTGCCAGAAGAGCAGAGGTGAGTGGAACTAAACTGAATATGTTATTTTGAGAAATGACACGATTCTAGCATGATCCATGCATCATAAAATGCCATGTTATGTATTAGGTTGTGTTGCATTAGAATCCACGAATATGCTGCATTGCATAAGATGATATTTGTGTGGATGAATGTTGAATGATCCATAGCCCTTGATATCAGTTGAGACACCATGAGAGCATATGAGATATGGCATGAGATAGCCATACCAGGTCGCCCCTGGATAGTCCAGGTCGCTCCTGGTACTATGAGTTAGACAGCTGGGCTGTCAGATCAGATAAGAGAAGTCCAGGTGATGACGTAGTCTCCTTGGCACAGTGGGACATGTTATGATATGAGAGAAACAAGAGAAGTCCAGGTGATGACCTAGTCTCCTTGGCACAGCAGGACATATTATGACATGTAGTAGAGGGCTATTGGTGACAAGTTCATCCTTGAGATGATATGTTTGTGATGTGATGCATTCCATGAGAGCATGTAATGAATGAATTGTTTTATTGTTCCTCCTCACTGGGCTGTAGTAGCTCATCCCACTCCCTTAACCCCAGTTTTGCAGGTTCTGAGATTAGCTGTGAGAAGTCAAAGTCAGCAAGAGTAAAGAGGAAGGATATGCATGAATGTATGTTTGTAATAGAATAGTGGACATGATGTAATTAAAAGATTAATTGTAATGTATAGATATGTACTGTCATATACTGGATAGACTTGTGCTTTCCCTAGTGTCACTGCTATAGTGTAATGTATGATTAATCCCTTTGTACATGAATCCTGTTTTACGTTTCTTGATGAGAAATGTGTGAGTTGGGCTTAACGTATGGCTTGATGAGATACCAATGGGATGTGTTATAGATTAAAAGGGTTTCAATCCCTTGAACCACAGAGATGGTAGTCCCTGGTATAGGCCCTGAGGGCCCTTTCAGATTGATATATCTGAGGAGCAGTAGTTAAGCCTATAGAGTTTTACAGGATTGTTGAGTCGTTTTATATCATGTATGGGATGTATCAGGTACACAGAGAGTATAGTCGGCTTACTACGGGTCCCGGCGGCCTTAAGCCGATCTGGATCCTAGTGCCAGTGATGGTTCGGGCCGTTACAGAGGGGTACCGGTTTCCGGGTCGTTACACACAGGACTTCGTAATGCCTGGCCCAGCCAGGTCTTATCCATTGGGCTAGTGGGGTCGTCCTTGGTCCAATCTCCGTAAACAGTAAATGATGCAATGCTTCATATTCGTGTAACTAGTGCGATCAACCTATTACATATAAACATGATGCATGAGCATGCTTTAGGCATTTGATTTCATAAAATAAAAGATTAAGTTTAGTTCTATTCACCTCTGGCAGACGCTGGACTGACTCTGCAACAGCTAACACTGATGGCCTCCTCGATCCCTCGGGTCTGATCCTACACAGGTGGACTCGAATGAGATGCCAACACATTCTAAACAACTCATAAACAACTACCCAAAAACCCCTAAAACATCATAGAAACATACATGGAAAACACCCAAGAAAAGGCTGGACAGGGCACTTTCGGCGGCACCTTCGGCGGCCGAAAGCCCCTTCCAGAGACGAAACTCGGGTAGGTTCGGCGGCAGGTTCGGTGGCCAAAACCCCAGAACAGAAACGAAACTCAGCCTTCGGGGGCACGTTCGGCAGCCGAAAGACTGCCTCCCATGCAGGTTCGGCGGCCGAACCTGGTCCCCTCTGGACGACAGGTCCGATTCTGCCAAGCCAAAAACCAAACTCAATACACCCAAATCCTTACATACTCTCTCCCAAACATGCATACTCATTCCCACATGCATAAAAGGGGCATAAACTAACTTAAAACCCCAACAAAACATCATGTAATCATACATTGGCACAAAACTCACATAAACCCTATCATGCATATCTACCCAAACACATGCATCAAATCCCCTTAAAACTTACTTAAAACTCAATAAAGCATAAAGAAAAGCAGAGATCTACACTAACCTCTTGGAGATCGAGGGTTGGTGTGACCCGAACCTTGGAGATGTGGAGGAAACTAACTCCGGGGTCTCCAAGCTCCAAATCCTTGATCCAAGCTTAAAACTCTTCAAAACCAAGGATAAAACTCATAACACTTTGGAAAGTCAAAGGAAAACTTGAAATCGACCAAGGGAGGACATGAATTCACCTTAGCCCGAGAATGGGGAGAAAACTCGCCCATTTTCGGTCTGAGGCCTTTTATAGGCGACCGGCTGAGCCACCTTCGGCGGCCATACCAGCACCCTAAAGTCCCCCATGTTCGGCGGCCGAACTTGAGGTTCGGCAGCTGAACCTGGTTTCTGCCCAACTAAACTTTCGGAAGCCAAAAGTCCATCCGAAACCATCTCATGTTCGGCGGCCGAACATCACCTTCGGCAGCCGAACCTAGGTTCTTCCTCCTTGGCCTTTTCTCTTCAAAACTAAATTTTCTTTCAATTAAAACCCTTAAAATCATTTGAAAATATTTATAGAAAACACATTCTACCCTTCTAGAGAGATCCAACACCCTAGATTCCACCGGAAGGTAGAAATCCCGATGCCGGATTCTAGCCGGGTATTACATCCAGCTTCATTTCCCCCAACTCCCCAAACATCTATTAAACTTTCTCTTCAAGCTGGATAGACCGGATGGTAAGGCTTTTCCCTTTTTGATCCGTAGAGGCCTTCTCTTGAGCAAGCTTGACTTCTGCGATGGACCTTTCTTCAATAAGCTATGCCTCTAAGAGGGCAATTTTTTCACTCTAAGCTCAATTGTCTCGAAGAAGCCCTTCCAGTCGATCGAACTCCCCTTAATACTCTGGCCACTCACACAACCTCCTCTTCCTTAACCCTCTCAATGTTGTGGTGGACGGCCTCCCGAGCACTATCCATCTTACCCTCTACTCCACCAAAAGACTAAGAAGCTTAAAAAAAAAAAAAAAGAGAGGGAAGAAGAAGAGAGAAGAGAGTTAGAAAATATTTAAAAAGTCATGAAGTAAGGATAAGAGTAAGAAAAACTTACAAGAAGAACTTGTCTCTCAAAAGCACCAAAAAGATACCCCTCTGCCTGGAAAGTAAATGAAGCCGACTGCTCGATGGATTGTACTATATGGAAAATCGTGCTTACCATCCGAGGATCTATTAGATTCGAAGATGTCCCAAAGACATAATTATTGAGGATCTTGACAATAGAGGTAGGTGTAGAGTCAGGGTTCAATTGAAAATGTAGTCCTGACTTATTGGAAATTAGGGCGGTCTAAAGATTATTATGGATCCTCGAGACGAGATCTCATTGCCCTTTCCTTTGCCCTTGCTGGCCTTGTCCGTTGAGAACTTCTTTTGAGGCAAAGAAGATAAAGTCCCTCTCCATGAGGGGACCAGTTTGGACTCCTTTACCAGTCTCCTCTTCTTACTGGTCATCCTTGACGGGGACGGAGGACAGTAGACGACTTTTAAGCCAGTCGAGATTTTTCCTCCTTTAAACTCTCGGCAACCTCCTCAATTGAAGAAGACTAGTTTGGGCTAACCACCATCCTCACAATGAGAACGTCCAAGCTACCTAGAAACCGAGCGCCCCCAACAGCGGGAGGAACAACCTTAGCTTAGCCTATACTGATCACGCCCAGCTCCATGTTAGCCCTAATAGAGGGTGGAGGAGGCATAGTTTGGGTTGGAGTGGACTCATCCCCTAGCATCTCCACCACTACTTTCATAGTTTTCCTCGTTTTAAAGGCCTCGACAGCTACTCAAACAACGTTCCGATTCAAGAAAAATTTTTGAGGCATCGAAATCTTATCGTAGGAACTATGCAAGCTGAAAAATAAATAAAAACGAGTCAAAAACAAAAATTTACAGAATGATAAAGACAATAAAGAACAACATTCGAGAGAATGATTGGTACCGGCCAAGTAAAAATATAACTCTCTGTGATCAGGATATGTGTCCATGGTCTGACCAAGGCTTGGCAATTGAAGAAAACCGACCTTGATAAGGGTCGGGCAGGCTGAACACGACCTGATCTGACCAAGGGATAAATGCAAACCTTCAACGCGATGGTCGGCTTCATTAATCCTTGCCGAGCACATAAATGCATGTGTTATAGATTAGACTGATGTGACACAGGCGAAAGGAAGGAGTATGGATTAACCGGCCTGCATTTATTAACTGAATGCCACCATTACTGAGCTGCCTGATACACCTGCCAAAAGATAAATACAGAGGGTGTTTAGGCTGAATCAACTCCTATTCGACATGATTAACTTCCCGTATAGAACTTGGCACTTTCACTACTTCCGAACCTTAACCTACACGGCTCATAACACTCAGATTTATTTAACTCCTCAACCAACAATTCCAATCCATTGATTTCACGGCCAATCCACCCCTTATCCACTGCCTTCATGGATCTCACTTCATCACATTGTAATACACTCCTAACAGTTCAAAAGCTATACACCCACTTCATATTTTTTTAGCACAATTAGTTCCATATTTTCCAGAAGTTGGTTGATTGAGAAAGCTTCATTTTCTTTCGAATCAAACAAAGAAAAATGAGAATTTAACTTCCTTCGCATTACTTGGAGCCTATTTCTGATCCTAAAGCATTCAAAATTTTCATATTGTGTCAAGTTTTAATTTATATATTGAGAGAAGTAAAACAAAAGACTCTTTGTGAATTAAAATTTTCAGGCACCACAAATTGTCAAACATAAAATTGATGAGTTCATATTTCTGTCATTGCAAAATCATATGAGGAAATCATATTTATTTCTACTAATTTTGATTAAAAATATTAGAATCCTTTAAAAACTCAAACCTCATAAGCATGCAGGAAACTTTCTCTCGATTAAAGCAGGATTTGCATTGTTCCTTGCAATTGCTTCTTTCTATTTTCAAGGAAAACATGGTTGTCTAAAAGTA
Organism: Manihot esculenta; assembly: GCF_001659605.2. Lineage (NCBI taxonomy): Eukaryota > Viridiplantae > Streptophyta > Magnoliopsida > Malpighiales > Euphorbiaceae > Manihot > Manihot esculenta. The sequence continues at coordinate 21,478,614 of NC_035173.2, read as the reverse complement.
AAAATAAAAAATTGAAACTGGACCAAACATATTATAGAATGAAATTTGATTAAAACCCCTAGCAGAAATCTTGAAAAAAAAAAGAGAGAAATAAGCAACCTGAATGGCCTGGCCAATCTGCATATGGAGCAGGATGCGAATTGAAGTCTTTTAGTCCTTTTAGTGAACGCTATACCTTAAAGTCATGATCCATTTTCCTATTACTCCTGGAGGTAGGCATCCCTTGGTCCAATCAACACCCAAATTGCCATGAACGATGGTGTGTAAGCTTCGGCCTGTTGTGAATCTTTTAATCTCGCCTTTCATTTCTTTCAAATTTTGGATGTTTATGTTATTTATATATCGTTTGAAGGGTGATTGCAGAGGAGAGAATGGAGAAAGGCATAGAAGAAAGGGAATTTTATTCAAAGCTCTGATGCGAAGAAAGCCCTAGAAATTCTAAAAGAGAAAGTGGCTATTTATATATCGTTTAACAATATGCCTCTATTTAGAGGCTAAATTCTAAACCGCCTCTTACAAAATTATAGTTATACACACGAATTTATTTGAGGCAGATTGCTTAATTTCCTCGTGTACTTTTCCGGCATACATCTAAACTTTTTGTAGTGTATTTACGGTATTTTTATTGTCATCTTGGGTCATAGATCTCATTATAGTATAATTTATAGGGAAGAAGTTAATATCTCAATTTCGTTAATAAGAAGAGTCTTAAATCTCAATATATTTATAATTCATATGTTTATTTTATTAAATGAGAATAAACTCTTTATACAGTGGAGATTCATTCCATCATAATACTTTTAATTAGTGTAGATATTTAATATAAAAATTTTAGATAAAAAACTATGGATAAAAAAATAAATATTTAATAACAAACTATTAAGATAAGTTAATAAAGATAAGAAACTATTAGATAAATGCAATCTATTTATTGCATATAAAACATAATCTTAATTGATATAATTTTTCAAAAATTTGAACTCTCTTTAAATGCAATCTATTCTTTCAAAAATACTGAAAGAATACTGGGAGATCATTGAGGACAACATATGCACTGTGGTGCAAGTTTTCTTTAAGCATGATAGATAGTTAGAAGCATTAATCACACTCATATATTTGATTCCAAAAGTGAAACAGGTATAGAGTATGAAAGATTTCAGACTATAAGCCTGTATAATCACTTACAAAATCATATCAAAGGTCTTTATTGGTAAGCTTCAAACTTACATGAACTCTATTATCAATCAAGAACAAAGTGCCTTCACCAAAGGAAGATTAATTTTGAATAATCTTCTTATAAACCATGAGTTGATGCATGGATTGAAAATGAGAAAGAAAGGGAAGAATCATGGCATGGCACTTATATTTGACATTAGCAAAGCTTATAAGCGCATTGAATGAGAATACTTGAGAAATATGGTAGGTGTTTTCAGCTTCCATAGTCAGCAAATTAATTGAGCGATGCAATGCCTTACAACAGTCTCATATTCAATGAACATTAATAGACATAGAATGGGTCCTGTCTATCTAAAGGGTTGAGGCAGTGGATCTTCTTTCTCCCTACCACTTCCTCCTTTGTGTTAAGGGTTTCTTACAAATTATAGAATTCAGTACTTCATGGCAACTCTATATCAAGATATAGGTCTTCCAATACCTATCTATTTTTTGTAGATGACTTGTGGCTTACTTAATAGTAACTCTAACAGAAACGGAGATAATCAAGTAGTGTTTCAAGTATTATGGAAAAGCTAACGGGTAGATGATAAACTTTGCCAAATCATCTACAACTTTTAGCCCTAACACTCTGTAGAATTTGAAATCTCAGCTAGCATCTATTCTCGGAATCTCAAATGTCAATGTTCTAAAAAATTCATGGTTTTCCAGCATCCTTTTGAAAGTCAAGGAAACATCTTTTTCAAGATTTTGAGAGATCAAATAAAAAGAAAATTTTCTAGTTGGAAGGAACAACTCCTTTCCAAAGGAGGCAAGGAAGTGATTATTAAATCTATGGCTTTTGTTGGTCTTGTTTTCTCTATGAACTGCTTCAAGTTACCTTTCCACCCTTTACAAGGATATTAAATGCACTCATGGAGAAGAGAGGAATATTGGAGGGTCATTTTAAATCTAGATTCTCTTATTGCTCATCTACTAAAAGGAAAATACTTTCTATCCACCTCCTTAATGTGGGCTAAGCAAGGATATTTTGCTTCATGGGGTTGGAAATTTTTTTATTGAAAATGGAATATGATGGCAGAGTGAGAGTGGGAATCGGTAATGTGCAAGCTGGATAATTGAATCCTTAATTCCTTCCTTAGACAGCTTAATGTCAAGAGTGATCATGATCCTTCTATGGTTTGCATTTCAGGATTCATCTCAGAAACTACTTGTGAGATATTTCATCGGCACTCACTCATCATGAAGACTTGTGTATTTTTTGCCTTCTATTGCTTCCTAGGTTGGTAATGTGGAATATTTTCTACTAAGTTGGACTTGATCTCCACCAAAGGGTGTTTTCAAACTTAACTTTGATGTAGCCATTATAACAAAGGAAAATAGATTCATAATTGTTACTATTGGGTGAGATCACATTGGATACCTAGTGGGATGGAATTGCTAATTCATTACTAGTATCTCAGACCCCTTTGTAGTTATTTTCTAAGCTATCATGAAATCCTTCACTCTTGATTGTGAGAGCGGTGAAGTTTGGATTGAGTGTGTCTCTCTATCAGTTATTTACGCTATCAAAGAGGATTGTCCTTTATTGCATATTTTTTAGCTTATTTCAGTCATTAGCTAGATAGCTAGTAATTTTAAGGAGATTGATTTCTACTTTGTTAGGAGAGTTTATAATGGTGCAACCCACAACTTAATTAGCTGTCGAAAATGTTCATGATATAAGCTATACTTGCAACACTATGATGCAAGTCAAATTTGTATGAGAATGAATGCATTATTGATTCTTTAACAAGTGCCTTTTTGACCAAAAAAAAAAAAAAGTCTCATACTTAAGATAAACTTATTAATTGTTTAATTATTCAATCTTCAACTTCAATGTTGTTCGCTTCTTTTCTTTTTTTTTTTTTTTTTTCAAATCTTCATATTCTCAATTTTATTTATTTTCCATCAAAAACTCCATCTCAATTTAAACTTTCCTCCGCCTTGTTGAGCTTGCATTACCATTGCCACTATGTTCATCCTCATCAAGATAGTTTCTAAAAGTTCTAACAACTTTTGTTGTGCACCGTAAAAGCATGTAAATAAAATAAGTATGAACCTTCTAGTACCTATAAGTTATCCCCCATTTATTTTTGAAAAATGTGCTTCCAAATTAGAATGCAAGAGTACTATGGAATGCGTTTTCCAAGTTTGTGAGGTTGCTGAGGTTTAAAAGGTTGTATTGCAAGGGAAGGAGATCTAAATTTTCCTGTGTTACTTTGCCCTTTCCTCAAGAACATTAATGGAAAGTGGATAGGAACCTACAGTTGTGGCCACATTAGGAGCTTAGTTTGAAACAATTTATTAATTTAAATGAACTATTACAAAATCAAAGCATAATTTCAATTTTTTTAAAATGAAATTCTTTTTAAGTTAAAAAGATTTTAATTCTTTTATTTTGAATAAAAAAATTGATAATATCATAGTTTAGTGTTTATACAACAATATCATAGCCGTTGTTAAAAAATTATTATTTTAATACCATTAAGTTAACAATTTGCTAGCAATTTAAAATTATTATAAACAGAATTTAATTTTTCACTATATATAATAATATATTCTAATAAATAGTTTATATTATGTTTAATAAGATTATAATTTTACCTATAATTTTATCCGTCGCGAAAAAGTAAATAAATTGTTGCCTTATACTAAAGCAACGGGGCAAATGCAATTTCTCCAACTGTTATTATCAACTCGTGGTTATAATTTAAATATATAGGATAATAATTTACTGCCTTAAGACTCATTTTTATTGTAGTGTCTTATAGAATTCTTTTTCCATATGGGGTTCAAGGTTCCCTTTAAGATATAAAAGAAATCAAACTGCTCATAGGAAAAGTAGTAAGCAGAACAGGCAGATGGAATGAAGGTTATAGAACCTGGAGAAAATAGACCGGACTATCAAAATCCATTGTACTTCTCTATGAATTATAACTATTGTATGATAGAGCTTAATTCTGAATAAGAAATGCTAAGGAAAGAATGAGACTTTATTAAACCTCCCCTTATCATATGGACGAAGTGGAAATTTCTCAAGTTCCTACATGCAGAGATAATCAATTGAATCATTTAAGAACTATCACACATGTTAATGGTGAACCTGAACTTTAATGATAATAACAGTCCAGTGCTAGGCCACTGCATGTCTCCATCACCGTTAAAGATGCGTAAGCTCTTGAAACAAAGAGGGAAATCAAGAACTGCAGTGGACATGGATGATATCTACCAAAAGGTAGCCTCTGGTGGAAGTATAAGCCAACATTTAGCTACCCTTATTTATCCTAATCAAACATTTGTTTCTCTTAATGAAATACATTAACTCATATAGAGAAGTTGCTCTCACATTGGAAAGGTTAAAATCTAGGACGAAGTTTTGAGTGAAGAAGTTTTTCTTGAGTAGATTACGGAACATATGAAGGAAGATTAGACCAAGTTTTTAGAATCTAAACAAGGGTTCTATATCGATTTTAAAGGAAAAAAAAAAAACTTGTCGTTTCTTTTCCCTTCTTAGAGGCTCAGTGCTATTGGATTCATCTTCTTCTAGCGATTGCTTGAGTTGCTCTAAGCTAAATTAGTGAGTTGAATAAGGGCATTGCTTCTTGCCTTGAAGTCATTCTAAATGTTGAATTTCGTCATATTCCGAGTGAAGGGAGTTCAATGGCAGATTCTCTTGTGAATCATGAGCTTTCTATAATGTAGGAATTCTCGGCTTTTTTTTTAATAATTCTTATATGGGTTGCTTATAGCTTGATGCTTCAAGTCTTAATGTTTGGGATTTAGGAAGTTTGTTTTGGTCTATTAGCAACAAAAAATTTATAATACAAGTGTTGTATGTATAACACTTAGTATAACTATTGATTATGGTAGATCCTATGTAGATTTTATCATAATCAATAGTTAATAAGCAATCTGGCTCACCATAATTATAAATTCTATAATTTTTGTTTGTTGTATTGGTGTGCTTTCTCATGAAAGTTGAATAAGAACATCTCCTGCTCATGAAAGTTACTAAGTGTAATACCCGACTAGAGTCTGGCGTCGGAATTCTACTTTCCGGTGGAATTTAGGATGTTGGAATCTTTAGAAGGGTAAGATTTATGTTTTTCTAAAGTAATGTAGTATGTTTTAAAGTTAAATGGAACTAAGTGTTTGAAAGAAAAGCACCAAGGAAGAAAAGCCAGGTTCGGCCGCCGAAGGTGAAAGTTCGGCCACCGAACATGCATGCTTTTGGTTTCACGATAGGCCGCCGAAGGTGGTCTGGCCAGCCACCTATAAAAGGCCCTCAAGCGGTGGAAGGATAAGCATCCGCCTTTTCTTTCACTTTCCAGAGGTGAGACTGTATGATCATGTATGGGATATACAGGTATACAAAGAGTATAGCAGGCTTGCTATGGGTTTCGGCGACCTTAAGTCGACCTGAATCCTAGCGCCGGTGGCGGTCCGATTTTCGGGTCATTACAGAGACCATCTCTTTCTTGGAGTTTCTTCATGTTTTCATCAAATCTTGCAATGTTGTGATTGCTTTTCATGTTATTTTGAAGATTTTGAGTTAAAAACCCAAGATTTGATGTTTGGAGAGTTTGAAGGAGAGTTGCTCCATATCTCCACATTGGGATCGTTCATCTTCTTATTTTCAAGAGGTAAGTGAAGATCCTGAGCTTCTTTTCCTGTTTTATGGAAGTTTTATGGAGGTTTTGGGTAGAGTTGCATGAATAGGGTAAAAAGTGAGTTTTTGGTGTTTTGTTGATAAAAGCATGTTTATGTGTGTTGTGTTATGTTTGAGTTGGGGTTTTAGGTAGTTTTTGACCCCTTTGTGCATATACTTGCGTATATGTATGTTGAGGAATTGAGATGTTTGAGTTTGAGAAGTTTGGTGTATTTTGGCGTGAGGCAGAGCAGGTTCTGCCTTCTTGATGAACCCAGCTTCGGCCGCCGAAGAATGGTTCGGCCGCCGAATGTGCTGAGGAGGTGGCTTCGGTTGCCTAAGCTTGCCCCCGAGAGTTTGGACTTTCGGCTCTGGAGGGGAGTTTCGGCCGCCGAAGGTGCCGCCGAAGGTTATGGACTTTCGTCTCTGGAGTGCCTTTCAGCCCCCGAAACTTGCCCCCGAAAGGGTTCGGCTGCCGAAAGTAGAGATTCGGCCGCCGAAGGTGCATGAGTTTCGGCTCTGGAGAAGACTTTCGGCCGCCGAACCTGCTGCCGAAAGTGCTCTGTCCAGCCTTCCTTTGCATGTTTTGCATGATTGTTTTAAGGTGTCTAAGGGGATTCTTGGGGAGTTTTATAGAGGTGTTTTTGAGCTAGTTTGGTCCCTCATTTGAGTCCATCTGTGTAGGCACAGACCAGAGGAACCAAAGAGAGCAGCAGTGAGTACTGCTTCAGAGTTTGCAGAGTCAGTCCAGAGATAGCCAGAGGTGAGTGGAACTAAACTTAATACTCGTTTTAATTGAGACATTGAATGCTTTTAGCATATTTCATGCACCATGATTATGCAATAGGGTGATTGCATTAGAATCCACAAAGATGTTGCATTGCATACTTATTTGTTGATGTGGGTGAATGCTGAATGATCCAATAGTTCCAGACAGGAAGTCCAGGACCCCATTCTACGGCCTGGCAGGTATAGGAAAGTCCAGGTGCCCAGTCTACGCCCTGGCAGGTATAGTAAAGACCAGGTGCCCAGTCTACGCCCTGGCAAATGGTAAGTACAGGTGTTATATACACGTATACATATACAGTACAGGAAGACCAGGACCCCATTCTACGGCCTGGCACGGAACAGATACTGGGACTATGTGGTGACGGGTTTACCCTTGATGTGAATTGTCTGTGATATGATGCATTCCATAAGATCATGTTTTAATGACTTGTTTTATTGTTCTACTCACTGGGCTATAGAGCTCATCCCACTCCCTTAACCCCAGTTTTGCAGGATCAGTGTACAGGGGAAGTCCAGCAGGGTACAGGAAGAAAACAGAGTTGTGTAATAAGAGAGTGTGGACATGTAATATTAAAGAGATGTACTAGTTGTTGTGCTTGACTTAGTTATTTTGTATTGTAAATCCTTTTGTAAACATGGTCTGTTTTTATGTATATGTCCAGTTGATGAGTATGGATAACCAGGTTTAACATATACTGTGTGGACTCAGCTAGAGCTTTGATGAGTGCTCTGGCAAGGAGGTCTGTGTACATAGATAGTGCATGCACAGGTTGAGCCTTGGTTCAGAGGAAAGTTTTTATTTTCACAGAAAATGTATGATCATGTATGGGATTTACAGGTACTCAGAGAGTATAGCAGGCTTGCTACGGGTTTCGGCGACCTTAAGTCGACCTGAATCCTAGCGCCGGTGGCGGTCCGATTTTCGGATCGTTACAGATTGGTATCAGAGCCCAAGGTTCAAATGATCGGACCTATAGAGAGAGTGTCGGGCTCATAGAGGTTAGAGGTGGTCAAGCACAATAGGAAATCATGTCCACTAGGATAGGGTGTTGAGTCCTATCTGTTTGCTGATATGAAATGCCATGATTTATGCATGTGCATTATTGATATGTGATGCTTATATGCTGATGTGCTATGTTATGTGTTGTTTTCCAGAGTTAAGATGAGAGGAACTCGTCGATCTGCACGATTGACTGGAGTCCCACCAGATAGTGAGAGAATAGATGCTCGTCCTCCTGCATTGCCAAGGGCAAGGTCTCAGAGATCAAGCAGGGAAGGTATGTCAATGGACCCTAGAAGGTCTTTGGACGAGAGCAGAAGAGGAACAGCTAGAGGAGGGAGATCAGAGGAAGTGAGGGAGGCTATGGAGGTTGATCAGTCAGTAGATGAAAGCATGGGTGTAGGCAGATCTGAAGAAGGTATGGGAGAGTCTCAGGGAGGCGCTCAGGCCTCAGGGTTTGGTTATCCAGCCTTTCCTCAGGACCCAGGGTATCCGATGGGAGGTATGTCGGAGTACTCTAGTTTTGTCCCATATCCTACTTACATGCCATATATGCCTTATCCTCATTATTACCCACCATATCCTATGTATCCACCCTCACCTATCCATCCAAGTGCAGCACACCCAGAGCCAAATGAACCAGTACCACCACCACCTGAACCAGTAGCCCCTGTTGTTGAAGCACAACAACCTAGCTCATCTGGGGGAAGTAAGGTGAAAATGACAGAGTACTTGAAATTGGATGCTCCTAAATATAACACGGGAGATGATCCATTTGAATACCTCAGATCAGTTAGGATGATAACCAGTGAATTGGGAGCTGATGATAGTAGAGCCATTGAGATGGCGGGGTTCACACTGAAATGTAAGAAAGCCAGAGAATGGTTTAAGAATTATGTGGAGCCCAGGATGGACAGTATGTCATGGGGAGAGTTCGCCAATGAGTTTGCAGGGTGGGCTTTTCCTGACAGTTCCAGGGAGATGAAAATAATAGAATTTGAACAGTTGCGGCAGACGGACGAGATGAGTGTTGATGAATTTACAGATAAATTCCTGGATTTGCTTCAGTACGTGGGTCAGGCCTATGATACTGATCAGAAGAAGGCAAGGAGATATACTATGAGACTGCATCCCAGGTATTCTTCCTTGATTCTTCCAGCAGAGAAGGAGAGTTTCCACTCTATAGTGGATGCCGCCAGGAAAATGGAGGCGAATGCCAATATTCAGAGTACATTAAAACAGTCAAAGGCACAGGCTTCGGGTTCTAAGGCCCCCAGTGCAGCAACTTCAGGCAGCAAAAGATGGGAAAAGGCAAAAGGAACAAAGAATAAGTTCTGGAGCAAAGTCAAGTCTGGTCTGGGAATGGGTAGTGGCTCAAGCTCTGGCGCAAGCAGTCCAGTATGTAGGAGATGTGGGAGACCACACAAGGGAGCTTGTCAGTTGGGATCTTCAGCCTGTTATAAATGTGGACAGGAAGGGCATTTTGCTCGGGAATGTCCTCAGGTGACTTTTGCACCATCCCAGCAGATGAGTTCAGGCAGTGTAGTACAGCCAGCAGCTCCAGCCGTACCTCAGAGTAGTGGCAGAGGTAGAGGGAGAGGGTCAGCCTCTACTTCAGCAGCAGGTTCCCGAGGTGGAAATCCGGTAGCCCCAGCACGGATTTTCACTGTGACTCAGGAGGAGGCGAACACGTCGAACACAGTGGTGTCAGGTAATCTCATCATAGGGTGTTCTGATGTGTATGCTTTGATGGACCCCGGTGCTTCTCATTCCTTTGTTGCTTCGAGAGCCATAGAGAGGTTGGGTTTGATGATTTCTGAGTTAGAGTATCCTCTCTGGGTCAGTGGACCCAAATGTGACCCATCAGTGGCAGTGTCAGTCTGTCGTTTCAGTCCAGTGTTCATAGAGGGTAGATGCCTTCCAGCTGACCTTGTGGTTCTAGACTTGACAGATTTTGATGTCATTCTAGGGATGGATTGGCTATCTGCATATGGTGCGACCTTGGACTGTAGAGAGAAGGTAGTTAGTCTCAGAGACCAGGATGGGTCAGAGTGTGTCTTCAGAGGAGACAGGAGGGGTACACCCAGAGGTTTGATTTCAGCCCTTCAGGCTCGTCGTTTGCTTAGGAGGGGTTGTCAGGGGTTTCTAGCTCATGTGAGGGAGCTAGATAGTCAGGTTAGGGAACCAGCCGCAGTACCAGTAGTTCGAGAATTTCCAGATGTGTTCCCAGACGACTTACCAGGACTACCACCTAATAGGGAGATAGAGTTTGAAATAGAATTGCTGCCTGGTACCAGACCTATCTCTATTCCTCCCTACAGGATGGCACCAGCAGAATTAAAAGAGTTGAAAAAGCAGTTGCAGGAATTGGTAGATAAGGGTTTCATCCGCCCTAGTACCTCACCTTGGGGTGCTCCAGTGCTTTTTGTCAGAAAGAAGGATGGATCCCTCAGACTTTGTATCGACTACAGACAGTTGAACAAGGTCACTACCAAGAATAGATATCCTCTACCTAGGATTGATGATCTGTTCGACCAGCTAGCTGGAGCAGGTTGTTTCTCTAAAATAGATCTGAGATCCGGGTATCATCAGTTGAGAGTCAGAGAGGCAGATGTGCCAAAGACAGCTTTCAGGACCAGATATGGGCATTATGAGTTCTTAGTGATGCCGTTCGGGTTGACTAACGCCCCTGCAGCATTCATGGATCTCATGAACAGAGTTTTCAGTGAGTTTCTGGATCACTTTGTCATTGTCTTTATTGATGATATCTTAGTGTACTCCAGAGATGCAGAGGAGCATGCCCAGCATCTGAGGATAGTTCTGCAGACACTGAGAGAGCATGGATTATATGCCAAGTTCTCAAAGTGTGAGTTTTGGTTAAGGAGCATTTCCTTCTTGGGACATGTAGTATCAGCAGAAGGGATTGAGGTAGACCCCAAGAAGATAGAGGCTGTAGCTAACTGGCCCAGACCCACTACAGTGACTGAGATTAAAAGCTTTCTGGGACTGGCAGGTTACTACAGGAGGTTCGTTCAGGACTTTTCAAAGATAGCTGCTCCTATGACCAAACTGACTCAAAAGAACCAGAAGTTTGTCTGGTCGAACCAGTGTGAAGGGAGCTTTGAGGAGCTCAAGAGGAGATTGACAACAGCACCAGTGTTAGCTCTGCCTGTCAGTAATGAGGATTTCACAGTGTTCTGTGATGCGTCTCGAGTGGGATTGGGTTGTGTTTTGATGCAGCAGGATAGGGTGATTGCTTATGCTTCTAGACAGTTGAAGAAGCACGAGTTGAATTACCCCACCCATGACCTAGAGATGGCAGCAGTTATCTTTGCACTCAAGATGTGGAGACATTACCTCTACGGGGTTAAATGCGAGATCTTCACTGATCATAAGAGTTTACAGTACATCCTGAGTCAGAGAGAACTGAATTTGAGGCAGAGAAGATGGGTAGAATTGCTCAGTGATTATGATTGTACGATCTAGTATCATCCGGGTAAGGCGAATGTTGTGGCAGACGCCCTAAGCCGGAAATCACTTGGCAGCTTATCCCATATAGCAGCAGAGCGAAGGCTAGTCATGATGGAGTTTTACAAGCTCATTGAGGAAGGGTTACAGCTAGAGTTGTCTGGTACAGGTGCGTTGATAGCACAGATGAGAGTGATACCAGTGTTTCTGGAGCAGGTGGCTCAGAAACAGCATGAGGACCCTGCGTTAGTTAAAATTGCCAGGACTGTTCAGTCAGGCAACAGTGCAGAGTTTCAATTTGACAGCAAAGGGATTCTCCGTTATGGGAATCGATTATGTGTACCAGATAGTAGGAATCTAAACGAAGACATTATGAGGGAAGCTCATAATGCGAGATACAGTGTTCACCCAGGAACCACCAAGATGTATCAGGATTTGAAGAAAGTGTATTGGTGGCCAGCTATGAAGAAAGAAGTGGCACAGTTCGTGTCAGCCTGTGAAACTTGTCAGCGGGTGAAACTAGAACATCAGAAGTCGGCTGGAATGCTTAACCCACTACCGATTCCAGAATGGAAATGGGAGAACATAGCTATGGATTTTGTAGTAGGTTTACCGGCAGCGTCCAACAGGATAGACTCCATATGGGTGATTATGGACAGACTCACGAAATCTGCTCATTTCATTCCAGTTAGGAGGAACTATTATGTGGATAAGTTAGCACAGGTTTATGTGGATGAGATAGTACGGTTACATGGAGTCCCAGTGTCTATAGTTTCAGATAGAGGACCTCAGTTCACCTCTAGATTTTGGCGGAGTCTGCAGAGTGCAATGGGCACGAGATTGGATTTTAGCACTGCTTTCCATCCACAGACTGATGGACAGTCAGAGAGGACCATCCAGACCATAGAAGATATGCTCAGAATGTGTGTGTTAGACTTTGGCGGTTCTTGGAGGCAGCATCTACCTCTGGTGGAGTTTGCCTACAATAACAGCCATCATGCTAGCATAGGGATGGCTCCTTATGAAGCTTTGTATGGGAGGAAGTGCAGATCCCCTGTTTGCTGGGAAGAAGTAGGAGAGAAGGCTCTTGCAGGGCCAGAGTTAGTAGAAATTACCAGTAGAGTGGTGCCCATGATCAGAGAGAAAATCAGAACTGCTCAGAGCAGACAGAAAAGCTATGCAGACGTACGCAGAAAACAGATAGAGTTTCAGGAGGGTAATATGGTATTGCTGAAGGTGTCTCCAATGAAAGGAGTGGTTCGTTTTGGAAGAAAAGGTAGGTTAGCTCCACGATACATTGGACCCTTTGAGATCTTGCAGAGGATCGGGAATGTGTCGTATAAACTGGATTTACCTGTTTCTATGGAGAGAATTCACCCGGTATTTCATGTTTCTATGCTACGGCAATTTGTGTCAGATCCGAGTCAGGTTTTGAGTGAGCCTGATGTGGAGATTCTTCGAGATCTCACCTATGTAGAGCAGCCAGTACGGATTCTAGACACGCAGATCAGGCAGTTAAGGAACAAGGAAATTCCGATGGTGAAAGTTCTGTGGAACCACCATAATCTAGAAGAATGCACCTGGGAGATGCGGGAGTCTATGCTCCAGCAGTATCCATATTTGTTTTGAGGTTAGTTTTCCTCCTTTTATGTGTTTATTTGTTGATTTGAGGAACATTCGAGGACGAATGTTCTTAAGGGGGGGAGAATGTAATACCCGGCTAGAGTCTGGTGTCGGAATTCTACTTTCCGGTGGAATTTAGGATGTCAGAATCTTTAGAAGGGTAAGATTTATGTTTTTCTAAAGTAATGTAGTATGTTTTAAAGTTAAATGGAACTAAGTGTTTGAAAGAAAAGCACAAAGGAAAAAAAGCCAGGTTCGGCCGCCGAAGGTGAAAGTTCGGCCGCCGAACATGCATGGCTTTTGGTTTCACGATAGGCCGCCGAAGGTGGTCTGGCCAGCCACCTATAAAAGGCCCTCAAGCGGTTGAAGGATAAGCATCCGCCTTTTCTTTCACTTTCCAGAGGTGAGACCATCTCTTTCTTGGAGTTTCTTCATGTTTTCATCAAATCTTGCAACGTTGTGATTGCTTTTCATGTTATTTTGAAGGTTTTGAGTTAAAAACCCAAGATTTGAAGTTTGGAGAGTTTGAAGGAAAGTTGCTCCATATCTCCACATTGGGATCGTTCATCTTCTTGTTTTCAAGAGGTAAGTGAAGATCCTGAGCTTCTTTTCCTGTTTTATGGAAGTTTTATGGAGTTTTTGGGTAGAGTTGCATGAATAGGGTAAAGAGTGAGTTTTTGGAGTTTTGTTGCTAACAACATGTTTATGTTTGTTATGTTATGTTTGAGTTGGGGTTTTAGGTAGGTTTTGACCCCTTTGAGCATATACTTGGGTGTATGCATGTTGAGAAATTGTGGTGTTTGAGTTTGAGAACGTTTGGTGTATTTTGGCGTGAGGCAGAGCAGGTTCTGCCTTCTTGATGAACCCAGCTTCGGCCGCCGAAGAATGGTTCGGCCGCCAAATGTGCTGAGGAGGTGGCTTCGGTTGCCTAAGCTTGCCCCCGAGAGTTCGGACTTTCGGCTCTGGAGGGGAGTTTCGGCCGCCGAAGGTGCCACCGAAGGTTATGGACTTTCATCTCTGGAGTGCCTTTCAGCCCCCGAACCTGCCCCCGAAAGGGTTCGACTGCCGAAAGTAGAAGTTCGGCTGCCGAAGGTGCATGAGTTTCGGCTCTGGAGCAGACTTTCGGCCGCCGAACCTGCTGCCGAAAGTGCCCTGTCCAGCCTTCCTTTGCATGTTTTGCATGATTGTTTTAAGGTGTTTAAGGGGATTCTTGGAGAGTTTTATAAAGGTGTTTTTGAGCTAATTTGGTCCCTCATTTGAGTCCATCTGTGTAGGCACAGACCAGAGGAACCAAAGAGAGCAGCAGTGAGTACTGCTTCAGAGTTTGCACAGTCAGTCCAGAGATAGCCAGAGGTGAGTGGAACTAAACTTAATACTCGTTTTAATTGAGACATTGAATGCTTTTAGCATATTCATGCACCATGATTATGCAATAGGTTGATTGCATTAGAATTCACAAAGATGTTGCATTGCATACTTATTTGTTGATGTGGGTGAATGCTGAATGATCCAATAGTTCCAGACAGGAAGTCCAGGTGCCCAGTCTACGCCCTGGCAGGTATAGAAAGACCAAGTGCCTAGTCTACGCCCTGGCAAATGGTAAGAACAGGTGTTATATACACGTATACATATACAGTACAGGAAGACCAGGACCCCCTTCTACGGCCTGGTACGGAACAGATACTGGGACTATGTGGTGACGGGTTTACCCTTGATGTGAATTGTCTGTGATATGATGCATTCCATAAGATCATGTTTTCATGACTTGTTTTAGTGTTCTACTCACTGGGCTATAGAGCTCATCCCACTCCCTTAACCCCAGTTTTGCAGAATCAGTGTACAGGGGAAGTCCAGCAGGGTACAAGAAGAAAACAGAGTTGTGTAATAAGAGAGTGTGGACATGTAATATTAAAGAGATGTACTAGTTGTTGTGCTTGACTTAGTTATTTTGTATTGTAAATCCTTTTGTAACCATGGTCTGTTTTTATGTATATGTCCAGTTGATGAGTGTGGATAACTAGGTTTAACATATACTGTGTGGACTCAGCTAGAGCTTTGATGAGTGCTCTGGCAAGGAAGTCTGTGTACATAGATAGTGCATGCACATGTTGAGCCTTGGTTCAGAGGAAAGTTTTTATTTTCACATAAAATGTATGATCATATATGGGATTTACAGATACGCAGAGAGTATAGCAGGCTTGCTACGGGTTTCGGCGACCTTAAGTCGACCTGAATCCTAGTGCCGGTGGCGGTCCGATTTTTGGGTCGTTACACTAAGCTTCCAATTGCTGCATTTTCCTGTTTTGTTGCTTTGTTCCTTTATATCCTGCTTTCATTTTGCTTTGTCTTGCTTTTGCTTGTTTGTTGTAGTTTTTTACATCATCGTATTGATGATTCTCCTTCATTCTTTTTCAATGAACACTCATACTTATCAAAATAAATAAAATTGTAAAAAAAACAAACAAATAAATCTCAATAATAATATTTACGTGGTTCACTCTCTGAAATAGGAATATATGCACAAACAAACCTTTCTTCCACTAAATTTAAATAACTCATTCCCTTTAACCAAATTACACCTTATTAATATCTCTTTACAAATGGCTCATAGTAAGCCATTAGTTAGTCCCTCTTATATATTATTTTTCAAACGTAATTCGATATGTTAGAAATTATTCGCTACTCGAAATATTTATTATTTAATTATTAATATGTTAAATGAGTCCATTAAAAGAAACTAATTACCAACTCACTAAACTATTTTCATTTTCATGCTGAAATATAAAAGGTGAGAAGTATTATCTCATTATATTATGTGATACTTCCAATTTATTGTATATTTTTTTTTTTCCAATATATTTACCATTTTGACTAAATTTTAGTAAGTATAATAGTTAACCCCCCACATTCTCCTTTAGATATAACTAAAATGCTTATTACTTTAACTTCATATTCCTAATTCTTTCATGGGCTGCAATGAATAATAGTCTCCTTCTCTTGGACTATATTTTGCCTTCACATTAAGGGGAAACCTCTCAAATAGGCTAAAATCAAATAACTTTTTCATAATATTCCATTTACAGTGTTAGATTGCCCAAATGCTAATCTAATTAAAAATGTTACCCAATTTAGAAATAAGAAAAGAGCTCTTTAGAATCTTATTTGGATTATGAGTTAATAAATAATATGGAGAATGATATATATCTATGTTGTAACGACCCGGAAATCGAACCGCTACCGGCGCTAGGATTCAGATTAACTTAAGATCGCCGGAACCCGTAGCAAGCCTAATATACATCCTGTTATACCTGATGAAATCCTATACATGATCATACATTTTCATAAAAACTTAATCTTTTCATATATCAAGTTTGATCTGTGCATGCATCATTACTGTAAACATAAAAACCCCATACTAGAACTCTCATCAAATGTTCTAGTAGGGTCAACATCTCATACATCAAGTTTGGTTCAACACATCTCATCGTTAAAAATATTTACATAAAGATCATGAACAAAAGCGATTACAATCTGTCAATAGGGCGAAGCATAATACTATCCACAATACATTACATGTCCACTACTAATTTATTACATCATGCTATACCAAAACTCTGATGACTCTCCCACAGCTACCTGTGCTCCTGCAAACCTGGGGGTTAGGGGAAAGGGGTGAGCTACTAAAGCCCAGTGAGCAGAACCATAAAAACAATTTATACAAACAAATGCTTTCATGAAATGCATCACATCACAAACAATTCACATCAAGGATGGACTTGTCACCAGTAACCCTCTACATATCCAACTGTGCCAGGGGCGTAGAATGGGCCTCGACCTGGACTTTCTCTTAAGCATATCATAACATAACATATGCAACTGTGCTAGGGGCATAGAATTGGTCTCGACCTGGACTTTCTCTTACATCGTGCCAGGGGCGTAGAATGGGCCTCGACCTGGACTTCCATATCATATCACATCATATCATATCATATCATATCGAGGGCTAATGGGTCATCCAAAATCCATCCACATCAACAATACATAATGCAATGCGTCATATTCATGAATTCTAATGCAAACAACCTATTACATCATGATGCATGAACATGCTTAAAAGTTTGATTGCTTTGAAAAAAAAGTTCTGTTCTACTCACCTCTGTCTGATGCTTAACTGACTCCGAAGCAGCTAACTCACTGTTGGTCTCTTTGATCTCTCAGGTCCGATCCTACACAGGTGGACTCAAATGAGGGACCAAACATACTCTATAAGGACTCTAAACATCTCCCCAAAAACCCCCTAAAACATCATAAAACATGCATAGAAAATAGGCAAAGGAAGGCTAGGCAGGGGACTTTCGGCGGCAAGTTCGGCGGCCGAAGGTCCCTACAGATCCGAAAGTCAGGCACTTTCAGGGGCAGGTTCGACGGCCGAAACTCCCCTCCAGAGCCGAAAGTCTAACTTTCAGGGGCGAGTTTAGGCGGCCAAAACTACCTCCCTTGGCAGGTTCGGCGGCCGAACCTTGCTTCGGCTGCCGAACCTAGGCCCTCCTGGGTGGCAGAACCCGATTCTGCCATTATGCCCCAAGCCACCAAAACTCCCACAACATGCATCCAACTATTCTAAAACATGTATAAACACATTTTCAAGCACATAGGGGCATAAAACTAGCCTAAACCCCAACAAACATCAACATAGCATCACATTTATCATTAAACTAACATAAACCCTAACATTTAGATCTACTCTAAACATACATTAAACACCCTTAAACATCTTAAAACTTACTTAAAACATATAAAAAGGTATGGATCTACACTTACCTCTTGAAGATCGAGAGGAGATGCGATCCAAACTTGGAGATTAGGAGAATAGGTCTCCGGAGGTCTCCAAACTTCTAAAACCTTGATCTTAGCTCAAAAATCTTCAAAACAAGGAAAAAACTTATCAAAAATTGAAGGATTTGAAGGAAAACATAAAATCAACCATGGAAGGGCGAAATCTCACCAATGCCTGAAAATGGAGAGAGAAAACTCGCCCATTTTCGGACAAGGGGCCTTTTATAGGTGGCTGGCCAGACCACTTTCGGGGGCTAAAAGAGCTTCCGCAACTCTACCATGTTCGGCGGCCGAACCTGGACTTTTCCTTCATGGTGTTTTCTTTCAAAACTCAATTTTCTTCCTTTGATTAAAACCATAAAAACATTAAAACATTTTATGAAAACCTTTATTTTCACCCTTTTAAGGGATTCTGACCTCGGGATTCCGGATTCCAACGGAGATTCCGTCGGAAGGTTGAAATTCAGATGCCGAAGCTTAGCCGGGTATTACATTCTTCCCCCCTTAAGAACATTCGTCCCTAAATATTCAACAAACAAACAAAAGCAACAAGGAAGCACACATAAAAACATAAGACACTAACCTTAGAAGAGATAAGGGTATTGCTGGAGCATGGACTCCCGTCTCTCCCAGGTGCACTCTTCCATGTTATAGTGATTCTAAAGGACCTTCACCATCAGGATTACCTTGTTCCTCAGCTTTCTGATCTGCGTGTCTATGATCCGCACTGGCTGCTCAACATAAGTGAGATCTCCTAGGATCTCCACCTCAGGCTCATTAAAAACCTTGCCTGGATCTGACACGAACTTTCGTAGTATGGAAACATGGAAAATCGGATGGATTCTCTCCATGAAAACAGGTAAGTCCAACTTGTACAATACATTCCCAACCTTTTGCAGGATCGCAAAGGGTCCGATGTACCGTGGAGCTAGCTTACCTTTCTTCCCAAAACGAATCACCCCTTTCATTGGAGACACCTTGAGCAACACCATATCTCCCTCCTGGAACTCTATATGCTTCCTGCGGACATCTGCATAACTCTTCTGCCAACTCACAGCAGTTCTAATTCTTTCTCTAATAATGGGCACTACCCTGCTGGTGATCTTTACTAACTAAGGCCCTGCCAAGGCCCTTTCTCCAACTTCTTCCCAGCAGACAGGTGACCTGCACTTCCTCCCATAAAGAGCTTCATAAGGAGCCATCCCGATGCTAGCATGATAGCTGTTATTGTAGGCAAACTCCACCAAGGGTAGATGCTACCTTCAAGAACCGCCAAAATCTAGCACACATTCTGAGCATACTTCTATAGTCTGGATGGTCCTCTCTGACTGTCCGTCAGTCTGAAGATGGAAAGCAGTGCTAAAGTCTAGCCTTGTGCCCATAGCATTCTGCAGACTCCGCCAAAACCTGGAGGTCAACTGGGGTCCCCTATCGGACACTATTGATACCGGAGCCCCATGCAACCTCACAACCTCTTCCACATACACTTGTGCCAATTTATCCACAGAATAGCCACTCCTGACAGGGATGAAGTGAGCAGATTTGGTCAGTCTGTCCACAATCACCCATATGGAATCTAGATGATATTTATGCTGAAATTGAAGAAATTGATTTAGATCAAAATATATTAATGTGTTTGTATGCGGATTTAGAACCAATAAATTTTAAAGAAGCAAAAAAGATCAAAAGTGGAGAACAACCATGGATGAAGAAATGAGAGCAATCCAAAAGAACGATATTTGGGAGTTGTCATCACTTCCAAAAGACAAGAAAGGTATTGGCGTGAAATAGATTTACGAAGTAAAGAAGAACTCTAAAGGAGAAGTGGAAAGGTACAAAGCCCGTCCTATTGCAAGAGGTTTCACTCAAAGAGCAGGTATTAATTATGAAGAAGTCTTTTCTCCAGTAGATCGTTTAGAAACTATTCGGATGATCATTGCTTTAACTGCACAAAACAAGTGGAAGATTCATTAAATGGATGTGAAATCAACCTTTTTACATGGTCATCTTGAAGAAGAATTCTATGTAGTGTAACCATTAGGATATAAGATTCGGCGAAAAGAAGATAAGGTTCTGAATTTGAAGAAAGTTTTGTACGGCCTTAAACAAGCTACAAGAGCCTGGTATACTCACATTGATGAGTATTTCGAGAGAAATGGCTATAGAAAGTGTCCTCATAGACATGGCTTGTATGTTAAGAAAGATGCAAGTGGAGACGTAATGTTTATTTACTTATATGTGGATGATTTAATTTGTATAGGTTCAAATATAAAGATGTTTGATAAGTTCAAAAAGAAGATGACACAAGAGTTTGAAATAACAGATTTAGGGCTAATGACTTATTATCTGGGAATTAAGGTGAAGCAAGGACATGAAGGTATTTTCATTGCTCAAAAAGCTTATGCTGAAAAATTTTTGAAAGAATTTCAGATGGAGCATTGTCATCCTGTTAATACACCTGTAGAGTGTGGATCAAAGCTGATGAGATTTGATGATGGTGAGAAGGTAAATTCAAATTTATTTCGAAGAATAGTTGAAAGTTTGAGATTTTTAACTTGTACAAGACCTGATATCTTGTACGAGATTGGGATGGTTAGTCGATTTATAGAAGCTGCTAGTTCAACTCATATGAAGGATGCAAAAAAGAATTCTTCAATATATCAAAGGTAAATGGATTATAGCTTGTTTTATTTTACTGAAAATAATTTCAGATTAATTGGTCACAATAATAGTGATTGGAGTGGAGAGATTAATGATCGAAAGAGCACATCAGGTTTTATTTTCTTTATCGAAAATTCAGCTTTTATTTAGAGTTCAAAAGAACAACCAAGTGTAACTTTATCATCATGTGCAGCATAGTATGTAGCAACTGCATCATGTATTTGTCATGGGATTTGATTAAGAAGATTATTGGAAATGTTAGGTTTTACTCAAAAGAAAACTACTAATATTTTTATTGACAATAAGTTTGCGATTGCTTTGAGAAAAAAATCTAATTTTTCATGATAGGAGCAAATATATAGACACAAGATATGAGAAAGTATCAACAAGAAAAAAAGTAGCTCTAAAGCATGTGAAGAGTGAAGAACAAATTGCAGATATATTCACTAAAGCATTAAAGTTTGAAATTTTCTGCAGATTGAGAGCTTATCTTGGAGTATCGAAAGGACATTTTTAAGAAGGGATGTTAAAAGAATAAACTTATTAATTAATTATTAAACACAGTTCGTTTATCTATGAGAAATTTAATTAGTTTCATGTACCTAAATTATTGTGTATGCAAAGTTCAATGTGTGGATTAGTTCATGTATTAGTATTAATAGGGATTTATGTATTAAAGGGTTCATGTACTAGAGTTCAAGAGATATACTTATATTTTATATATATATATATATATATATATATATTTCGTATTTTATGAGAATGGAAGAATAGTGAAGATTATTCTTGTCATTAAGTTTTATCTCCTCTAATTCCCTTTTTCCTTTCCAAACACATGCATTCATCAATGGAGGCAGATACCTTCTTCAAGTCTTTAATGGATTTACGCAGCTGCATCACTTAAGTTTGAGGCCCTTTGAGAAAAGATGGATGCAAGTTTATTCCAGGCATAAAAAATTGTAGCTGAACTAACTATATCTATGGAAAAATGGTGCTGGACAAAGAGTAGAATAGCCAACTCAGGACCAATTTGGTCTTGACGATACCGTATTTCATATTGTGTTTTGACGGAACCATCCTCCAAAACCTTCTTTGGAACATTAGCCGTGGAGGTGATATGAGAGGAGAGGTCATAATTATACAACACGGGCAGGATTTTGAGCCTTCCACAGTGAGTAATTGCTAAAAGTGAGCTTGATGGGCAAGTATTTGATGACACTGGAACAATGGTTATTTGACTTGAAGAAGAGAAAGCAAGAAGTGCTTGAGAATTGTTCATGGTGTGCCGAGAGAGGCTCTGATATACGATGACGAGATTTTGAGAAATTGTAATTCATCGAGTATTCAGAACTGAGTAATTTTACATGTATTCATCTATAAAGGTATGAGATAATGACAAACTCAGAGTTTACATGATCTTGATTAGGGTTATTCCTATCAAGTGCAAAGGATTTTATTATTATTATTATTTAGAATTTTTGCTTTTAGTTTTTTATAATTAAATGATAAAATAAATAATAGCTTTAAAATTATTAAAGTGCAGTTGACATTAACATCACATCAGTGCCACGTCCCCCATTAACAAGTTGTGCCGTACTTGCTAATCTAACATAAGATAAGTATCAAACTAACAAAAATTAAAGCATCACTTTTTATGTGTAGGATCCCGAAATCAGAAGATGTTTTCTTTTGGTTTTACTTTTCCATTATTATTATTTTTTCTATCCTATAATTTTTACTCGTTTTTTTTATTTAAATTATAATAATAAATAAATTAATAATTATAATTCTATTTAATATTATTTTATTTTCAATAAATTTTTCAAAATATCTTGTAATATTTAATAAAAATTTAATATTTTTAATATTAATATAATAGAAAAATTAATTAAAAAATATATTTTTTACAAAAAAAATAAAATAAATAAAAATTATAACATGAAAAAAAATTTAAAATTAATTATTGAGAGTTATATTCTTTTTAAATTTTACCATTTTACTATATACAAAATGTATTACCAATTAACTCTAAAATTTATTTTTTTTTCTATTTTATTATTTTTTATATGACAAAATTAATAAAATTACTACATCAGTTTATTAGGTTAATAACATTTAGAATATAATTCACAGCAATTTAAAAATTTAGAGTTTTATTAACAATTTCAGAAATTCAAAGGTGGAATTAAATTATTTAGAGTTCAAAATTTTTCTCATTTTTCCTAAAGTTGAAATTTATAAGATATATTTTTTTCATATTACGTTCAAAATAGTAATTATAGATTTTATTATTAATTGTATTTAAAAAAGTTAATTTATGATATTATGAGATATATTTGTCGATCACTTAAAAATAATAATTTATCTTCATTTAATTTCGCACAACCCACTATTTAAATAATTTTTTAAAATACTATAATAAATAAAATAATAATAAAATTTATGAATTAAATAATAAAAAGCAATTTTAAAATAAATTATTAATTATTTATTAACTATTTAAAATATCAATAATAAAATTATTAACATTATCTATGAAAATGCATCCTTATATCTTTATTTTCTTACCGTAAAAAATCTACTATTGATTGTTGTTTAAAAAATTAATTGATTGATACTGTAGCTTAGGTCGAAAAATTATATTTTAAAAAAGTATATTAAAAAAATATAATTTAGAAAAAATTATTTTATTATTTTAATATTTTTAAAAATAAATTATATTCGAGCAGTGGAAACCATGCAGAAGGGGATTATGTCTCCTGAGTTTTTCGAGTCGCTGTGCAGAAAGCCACCTACCACCCTGGCAGAACTAATGAAAAGAGCAGAGAAATATATAAGGAAGGATGACGCCTTAACCACCAATAGGTTCGCTAGGGAGGCTGGGAATAGGGAAAAGGCAGTAGAGGAGAGAAGGCCAGAGAGGCATGAGAGGCGACAGAACAGGGGGCCTGAGATGTATAGCTAGCCTTGGGACAAGAGAGAACAGAGAGCATACCAGCCCCGGATCCCTAAGGTAGTTACTTCCTTTAATGCATCTAGAGCCGAAGTGCTCATGGCGGTATAGGACAAGAACTTCATCTTATGGCCTAAGCCTATAAAGGCCGACGCTAGCTGGATGGACCCAGACAAGTACAGCCAATACCACCGAACCCACGGCCATGATACCAACAACTGCTACCAACTGATTAGTGAGATAGAGAGGTTGATAAAGAGGAGGCATGACAGAGCATAATTTAGCCCACTTTATCATGATAATCTTGATATATTTTTACACCTTTTCTACCTAATTTTGTGGTTTTAACCATGTTTTGCAGATATTAGGTGTAAAGAGACAATCTGGAGAAAATGCTCTTAAAACTGCCAAAAAGTGCCAAATATGGAAAGTTCCAGAAAAGAAAAGTTTTCATATATGGAAAGTTCCAAATAAGGAAAGTTTTCATATATGGAAAGTGCCAAATAAGGAAAGAGTCAGACAGCACAGTCAGCAAACTGTCCGAAATTCGAACTGCAGAATCTTTCCTGCCTTATTTAGAGCATGAAGCCAAAAAGGAAAGTTTTCAAATAAGGCAAGTTGTCAGAAAAGGAAAGTCTTCAAATGAGGAAAGTGCAGAAGCAAAAGCAAATAAGGAAAGCTCAGTCAGAAGATTATTTGAAATTCAAATCGCAGATCTTTCTTTCCTTGTTCAAAAGATGTGCACACACTGCAGCAGTCATATCTTCCTGTTTAGGCAGCAAGATCTCAAGGAGATGCTCTTTCTCTTCTGCATTCAGCATTCAAAATTTAAACGAAGGCTGCACCTAAAAAGGAAAGACTGGACAGATATCTTTCCACTTCTGTACATTAATGACTGCATTCTCCTGCCTCTTTTGCAATCCATGCGCGCGCCACCTCTTCTGGAAGCATGATCCGCGTGTCCTTCCCCTTCTGAAGGCCTTGGTACGTGCATATTTCCTTATGAACATCAAGCCACGACTTTTCTTCCTCTATTGGCAGTCTTGGATCGCTCTTCCTTCCTTTTCAAGCACAAGGTACGCTCCTTTCCTATTCTGAAGGCAATCTGCGCGCCAACTTCCTTTTGAAGCCTTGCAGTCCGATTCTTTCCTCTTTTGCAACAACTTGGGCATCAAGTTGCACATGGGCAGCACATTGGGCAACCTCTACACTAATTAGGAAGCAAGGTCAGCATCTAAACTTATTTAGGAAGCACAATCTGCGCCTCCTTCCCTTTCTGAGACCAAACCGCGCTCACCAACTTCCTTCTGCAGTGCATTTTCGCGCAGCCTTCCTTCTGAAGCCGAAAAGCGCGATTCTTTCCTTCTCAGACACATCTTGGGCAGAAAATACCTCTTGGGCAATAAGTATGACCTAGGGCAATACTTTTCAACTATAAAAAGCCACATAAGAAGCCTCTACATGGTCTTTACACTCCCCCTGGGAGACACCTACGGGATTGCAAGTGATGTAATACCCGGCTAGACTCCGGTATCGGAATTCCTACCGTCCGGTGGAATTTGGGTGTCGGAAACCTCTAGAAGGGTAAAAGCATGTTTTTATAAAATGTTTTCATGTATTTTAATGTTTTAAGTATGATTTTAAATAAGTTTTTGCATGAAAATTCTTTAAGGAAAAACTCAGGTTCGGCCGCCGAAACTCACTTTCGGCCGCCGAACATGCATGGACTTTGGGAGGCACGTTAGGCCCCCGAAAGTCTAAGTGAGGGAAGTGCAGGTTCGGCCGCCGAACCTTATGTTCGGCCGCCGAACATTGCATGGATGCGGAGGCACATTCGGCCCCCGAACGTGGCCTGGCCAGCCACTATAAAAGGGTCCCCTTGGTCCGCACGGGCGAGCTTTTTCTCTCCCATTGTCGGCCAAGGTGAGTCTCCACCGTTCCTCCCTCGATCTTGAGTGTTTCCTCTAGATCTTTCATGGTTTTAACAAGTTTATAACTTTGTTTTGAAGATTTGTGAGCTTTGAGCAAGTTTTGAGTGCTTGGAGGTTCAAAGAGCTTAATCTCTCCATCTCCAAGCTAGGATCGCTTTCCTCTCGTTTCTTCAAGAGGTAAGGGTCGATCTTGAACCCTTTTTATGTTTTGAACAAGTTTTAAGTAAGATCTATGGGTAGAAATGCATGTTAGGACATATGTTGAGTTTATGGGTTTTGATGATGTTTGAGCAATGTAGCTTGATTGTGTGTGTATGAAGTGTTGTAGATGGGGTATATGCATGTTTGAGACCCCTAGGAACTTGTATGTGTGTTTTGGTTGAGAAATATGCATGATCTATGGTTTTGGGAGGCAGGAGGTTCATTTGAACCAAGTTTCTGCCGTTTGGCAGAAACCAGGTTCGGCAGCCGA
This sequence comes from Manihot esculenta, assembly GCF_001659605.2. Taxonomy (NCBI): domain Eukaryota; kingdom Viridiplantae; phylum Streptophyta; class Magnoliopsida; order Malpighiales; family Euphorbiaceae; genus Manihot; species Manihot esculenta. Next base: position 21,453,018 of record NC_035173.2, on the reverse strand, counting down.
AGGGAGTTTCGGCCGCCGAACCCCTCTTGTGAAGGCAGCTTTCGGCTGCCGAAGGTGCCCCCGAAAAGAGACTTTCGTCTCTGTCTGGCACTTTCGGCCGCCGAAGGTGCCGCCGAACCTAGCTGAGTTTCGTCTCTGTCCAGGACTTTCGGCCGCCGAAGGTGCCGCCGAAGGTGCCTTGTTCAGCCATTTCATGCATATTTTCTATGATGTTTTCATGATGTTTTAGGGGGTTTTTGGGGGATATATTAGAGTTATGTTTTTATATGTTTGGTCCCTCATTGGAGTCCACCTGTGTAGGTTCGGACCCGAGGAACCGAGGACCCCAGCAGTGAGTGAGCTGCTTCAGTGTCTGGTCAGAGCTAACCAGAGGTGAGTGGAAACAAGCTTAATGTTTTAAATCAAGCAATTAAATGTTTTGAGCATGTTTCATGCATCATGATGACATGTAATAGGCTGATTGCATTAGTACACGAATATGTCGCATTGCATTTTATTTTGTGGTTGTGGGTGAATGCTGTATGATCCAATTAGTCCACGAGACTTAATATATGATATAACAGGAAGACCAGGACCCCATGCTACGGCCTGGCACGAGACTTTATGTATGTTATGACAGGAAGACCAGGACCCCATGCTACGGCCTGGCACGAGGCTTTATATATGATATGACAGGAAGACCAGGACCCCATGCTACGGCCTGGCACGAGACTTTATGTATGTTATGACAGGAAGACCAGGACCCCATGCTACGGCCTGGCACGAGACTATGTTGGGACTAATTGGTGACAGGTTCACCCTTGATGTGAATTGTCTGTGATATGATGCATTTCATGAAAGCATGAATTTTAATATAATGTTTTTAGTTTCTGCTCACTGGGCTTTTAGCTCACCCCTCTCCCCTAACCCCCAGGTTTGCAGGTACGGGAGTGATAGAGAAGAAAAGAAGAGAAAAGTCATATGTATGTAATAGCTAGAGTATGTGGACATGACAAATGATAAGAATGTAATGTAAAGTTTGAAACAGTTATGTTTATGTAACTAAGCTCATTGAGGATAGAGTTGTGCTTGACCATAGTATTTGTTAATCCCTTGGTATGTACATGATCTTATTTTATGATGAATATGTGAACCAACTCAACACTGAATGTATATTGCCATAGAGGCTTTGATGAAATCCCACAGAGGGATTAATGTTTATGTATATGATGAATACAGTGCATGCACAGGTTGAGTTTGGTATATGAAGAAAAAGAAAAGTTTTTAATTCTTATGTATGTTTGTTGATCATGTATGGGATTAAACAGGTAAACAGGATGTATGTAGGCTTGCTACGGGTTCCGGCGGCCTTAAGCCGACCTGAATCCTAGCGCCGGTAGCGGTCCGGATTTTCGGGGCGTTACAGAGTGGTATCAGAGCCCTAGGTTCATATGGTCGGACCTAGAGTGTCGGGCTCATAGATGTTATAGAAGGTCAAGCACAATAGGAAAAAGTCATGTCCACTAGGATAGGATGTAGAGTCCTGTCTTGCTATAATGATGTGATATGTATGTGATGAGGATTCATGTGTGCCCACATGAATCATATGATGCTAATATTTGCTGTGCTATGTGCTGTTTTCAGAAAACAGGATGAGAGGAACCCGTCGATCTGCGCGATTGACTGGAATACCACCTCAGGACGAGGGCACTGATGCCCGTCCTTCAACATTGCCTAGGGCAATGTCAAGTAGGTCCAACAGAGACCGAGCAGTGAGAGACCCTAGAAGGTCTTTAGATCTGGGAAGAAGCAGATCAGTCAGAGGAACAGTGCAGGGAGGTATGTCAGAGGATATGGGGGATCAGATGGATGTTGATCAAAGGAGGGATGGCAGTTTGGGCGTCAGTATGTCAGAAGAGGGTATGGGAGAATCCCAAGGAGGCACTCAGGCCTCGGGATTTGTTCAGCCACCTCACTATCCGCCCTACACCCAAAATCCCGGGTATTCGATGGGAGGTACATCGGATTACCCTAGTTTTAACCCCTACCCCACACAGATGCCATACCCACCATACTACCCACCATATCCACAGTACCCAGTGTACCCACCTCCACCATACTATCCAAATCCAGCAAACCCTACCTCAGGGGATGCTGTACCTCCACCACCACCAGCACCTACATGCCCAGATACCCAGATACCTCAGCCTAGCTCATCTGGGGGAAGCAAGGCTAAAATGACAGATTACATGAAGTTGGGTGCTCCCCAGTTTGAGTCAGGTGATGACCCGTTTGTGTATTTGGAGAAGGTCAAGATGATCACAGAGGAGATCGGAGCTGATGATAGTAGAGCCATTCAGATGGCTGGTTTCACTTTGAAATGCAAAAAGGCCCGGCAGTGGTTCAAAAACTATGTGAAGCCGAGGGTGGATAGCCTATCGTGGGAGGAGTTCGCTAATGAATTTGCAGGATGGGCTTTCCCTGATAGTTCAAGGGAATTAAAGATGATAGAATTTGAGCAGTTGAGGCAAACCGATGACATGAGTGTAGACGAATATACTGACAGGTTTATGGAGTTGCTGCCTTTTGCTGGGCAAGACCTTAGCACAGACCAGAAGAAGTCGAGGAGGTATATCATGAAGCTCCATCCCAGGTATTCCTCCTTGGTACAGTCAGCAGATAGAGAGAGTTTTCACGCCATAGTGGATATGGCTAGGAGAATGGAGGCTAGTGCCATCGTTCAGGGGACAGTCAAACAGACAGTGGCACAAGCTTCTGGTTCTAAAACTCCGGGTGGGGGAAGGTTAGATCCCTCTACCTTGAGTGCAGCAGCTTCAGGCAGTAAGAAATGGGGTAAGCCCAAGGGTAAGAAGAATAAGTTCTGGAACAAGGTCAAGTCTAGTCTGGGATTTGGCAGTGGTTCTAGTTCTGGGGCAGATAATGCAGCTTGTGCGAAGTGTGGTAGGCCACACAGGGGTTTATGCCGGTATGGGACAACGACCTGCTACAGATGTGGGCAAGAGGGGCATATGTCATGGCAATGTCCTAAAGCAGTTCCTATGGCACAGACAGCTTCAGGAAGTGTGGCACAGCCAGTAGCTCCAGCTGCTACACAGGCCAGTGGCAGAGGCAGAGGGAGAGGGTCAGCCTCTTCTTCAGCAGGGTTCAGAGGTGAGGGTCCGTCGGCTCCAGCCAGGATCTTCACCATGACGCAGCAGGAGGCTAACACATCCAACACCGTGGTGTCAGGTAATCTCATCATTGGGTGTTCTGATGTGTATGCATTAATGGACCCGGGTGCATCTCACTCTTTTATTGCACCGAGAGCCGTTCAGAGGTTAGGATTGATGGTCTCTGAGTTAGAGTGTCCCCTATGGGTCAGTGGACCCAAGTGTGACCCGTCAGTTGCAGAGTCAGTCTGCCAGTGTAGTCCAGTTTTTATAGAGGGAAGATGCTTGTCCGCCGACCTTGTGGTTCTAGAGTTGACAGACTTTGACGTCATTCTAGGGATGGATTGGCTATCTACCCATGGTGCTACCTTGGACTGCAGGGACAAAGTAGTTAAGTTCAGATGTCAGGATGGGTCAGAGGTCGTCTTCAGAGGAGACAAGAGGGGTACACCTAGAGGTCTAATCTCAGCTCTTCAGGCTCGTAGGTTGCTTAGGAGGGGATGTCAGGGGTTTCTAGCTCATGTGAGGGAGTTGGATAGTCATGTTAGAGAGCCCGCCTCAGTGCCTGTGGTGAGTGAGTTCTTAGATGTTTTCCCAGACGAGCTGCCAGGGTTACCACCTGCTAGGGAGATAGAGTTCGAAATTGAGTTAATGCCTAGTACCAGACCGATCTCTATCCCTCCCTACAGGATGGCACCAGCCGAGATGAAAGAGTTGAAGGAACAGTTGCAAGAACTGGTGGACAAGGGTTTCATCCGACCGAGTACCTCACCTTGGGGTGCTCCAGTACTCTTTGTGAAGAAAAAGGATGGATCCCTCAGGCTTTGTATCGACTACAGGCAGTTGAACAAAGTCACCATCAAGAATAAGTACCCATTGCCAAGGATCGACGATCTATTCGACCAGCTAGCAGGAGCGGGTTGTTTCTCCAAAATAGATCTGAGATCCGGGTACCATCAGTTGAGAATCAGAGAGGAGGATGTGCCAAAGACGGCCTTCAGGACCAGATATGGGCACTATGAGTTCCTTGTAATGCCGTTTGGGTTAACCAACGCCCCTGCAGCATTCATGGACCTCATGAACAGAATATTCAGACCATACCTGGATCACTTCGTTATTGTCTTCATAGATGATATCCTAGTGTATTCCAGGAATGCAGAGGAGCATGCCCATCATCTGAGGATAGTTTTGCAGACCTTGAGGGAACATGGCTTGTATGCCAAGTTCTCCAAGTGTGAGTTCTGGTTAAGGAGCATATCATTCTTGGGGCATATAGTGTCAGAGAATGGAATAGAGGTAGACCCCAAGAAAGTAGAGGCTGTGACTAACTGGCCCAGACCCACCTCAGTGACAGAGATCAGAAGTTTCTTGGGTTTGGCTGGTTATTACAGGAGGTTCGTACAGGACTTCTCCAAAATTGCAGCTCCTTTAACCAGATTGACCAGAAAGAATCAGAGGTTCGAGTGGACCGATCGATGTGAAGAAAGCTTTGAGGAGCTCAAGAAGAGGTTGACTTCAGCACCAGTGTTAGCTCTGCCAACCAGCAATGAGGACTTCACAGTATTCTGTGATGCATCCAGAGTAGGCTTGGGTTGTGTGTTGATGTAGAATGGTAGGGTGATCGCTTATGCTTCTAGACAGCTAAAGAGGCATGAGATGAATTACCCCACACACGATCTGGAGATGGCAGCAGTTATCTTTGCCCTCAAGATGTGGAGGCATTACCTCTATGGGGTAAAATGTGAGATCTTCACAGATCATAAGAGCCTGCAGCACATCTTGAGTCAGAGAGATTTGAACTTGAGGCAGAGGAGATGGGTAGAACTGCTCAGTGACTATGATTGTAAGATACAGTACCATCCGGGTAAGGCTAATGTAGTAGCTGATGCCTTAAGCCGGAAATCACTTGGCAGTCTATCCCACATCACGGCAGAGAGGAGACCGGTGGTGAAGGAATTTTATAAGCTCATTGAGGAGGGTCTACAGATGGAGTTGTCTGGTACAGGTGCTTTGATTACACAGATGAAAGTAACCCCCGTGTTTCTGGAGCAGGTGGCTCAGAAACAGCACGAGGACCCAGAGTTAGTGAAGATTGCCAGGACTGTTCAGTCAGGCAAAGATAGTGAGTTCAGATTCGATGATAAGGGGATCCTCCGCTATGGGAATAGACTATGTGTACCAGATGACATCGGGCTTAAAGGAGACATTATGAGAGAGGCTCATAATGCAAGATACAGCATTCACCCTGGAGCCACCAAGATGTATCAAGATCTGAAGAGGGTGTATTGGTGGCCAGCTATGAAGAGGGAAGTGGCACAATTCGTGTCAGCCTGCGAAATATGTCAGAGGGTGAAGCTGGAACATCAGAAGCCGGCTGGAATGCTTAACCCGCTACCTATTCCAGAATGGAAATGGGAGAACATAGCTATGGACTTTGTAGTGGGGTTACCGGCAACATCCAACAGACTAGACTCCATATGGGTGATTGTGGACAGACTCACCAAATCTGCTCACTTCATCCCAGTTAGGAGCAACTACTCTGTGGATAAGTTAGCGCAGGTGTATGTTGAGGAGATTGTCAGACTACATGGGGTCCCGGTATCTATAGTGTCAGATAGAGGGCCCCAGTTTACCTCCAGGTTTTGGCGGAGTCTGCAGAGTGCTATGGGTACTAGGTTGGATTTTAGCACTGCCTTCCATCCACAGACAGACGGACAGTCAGAGAGGACCATCCAGACCATAGAAGATATGCTCAGAATGTGTGTGCTAGATTTTGGCGGTTCTTGGAAGCAACATCTACCTTTGGTGGAGTTTGCCTACAATAACAGCTATCATGCTAGCATAGGGATGGCTCCATATGAAGCTTTGTATGGGAGGAAGTGCAGGTCACCCGTTTGCTGGGAAGAGGTTGGAGAGAGGTCCTTAGCAGGGCCTGAGCTTGTTGAGATCACCAGCAGGGTGGTGCCCATTATCAGAGAAAGGATAAAGACTGCCACCAGCAGGCAGAAAAGTTATGCAGACATCCGCAGGAAACAAGTAGAGTTTCAGGAGGGGGATCTAGTGTTGCTCAAGGTGTCTCCAATGAAAGGGGTGGTTCGATTTGGTAAGAAGGGTAAGCTAGCTCCGCGGTACATTGGACCCTTTGAAGTCCTGCAAAGGATTGGGAATGTATCGTACAAGCTGGACTTGCCTGCTTCTATGGAGAGAATCCATCCGGTTTTCCATGTTTCCATGTTGAGGAAGTTCGTGTCAGATCCGGGCAAGGTTCTTAGCGAGCCTGATGTGGAGATCCAAGAGGATCTCACTTATGTTGAACAGCCAGTGCGGATTCTTGACACTCAGATCAGAAAGTTGAGGAACAAGGAAATCCCGATGGTGAAAGTCCTTTGGAACCACCACAATTTGGAAGAATGCACTTGGGAGACCCGGGAGTCCATGCTCCAGCAGTACCCCCACCTCTTCTAAGGTTAGTTGAGATGTGTTCCATGTGCTATATGTGTGTATGTTATGTTTGTTTTGCTATGCATGTACTAGTTGAGGAACATTCGGGGACGAATGTTCTTAAGGGGGGGAGAATGTAATACCCGGCTAGACTCCGGTATCGGAATTCCTACCGTCCGGTGGAATTTGGGTGTCGGAAACCTCTAGAAGGGTAAAAGCATGTTTTTATAAAATGTTTTCATGTATTTTAATGTTTTAAGTATGATTTTAAATAAGTTTTTGCATGAAAATTCTTTAAGGAAAAACTCAGGTTCGGCTGCCGAAACTCACTTTCGGCCGCCGAACATGCATGGACTTTGGGAGGCACGTTAGGCCCCCGAAAGTCTAAGTGAGGGAAGTGCAGGTTCGGCCGCCGAACCTTATGTTCGGCCGCCGAACATTGCATGGATGCGGAGGCACATTCGGCCCCCGAACGTGGCCTGGCCAGCCACTATAAAAGGGTCCCCTTGGTCCGCACGGGCGAGCTTTTTCTCTCCCATTGTCGGCCAAGGTGAGTCTCCACCGTTCCTCCCTCGATCTTGAGTGTTTCCTCTAGATCTTTCATGGTTTTAACAAGTTTATAACTTTGTTTTGAAGATTTGTGAGCTTTGAGCAAGTTTTGAGTGCTTGGAGGTTCAAAGAGCTTAATCTCTCCATCTCCAAGCTAGGATCGCTTTCCTCTCGTTTCTTCAAGAGGTAAGGGTCGATCTTGAACCCTTTTTATGTTTTAAACAAGTTTTAAGTAAGATCTATGGGTAGAAATGCATGTTAGGACATATGTTGAGTTTATGGGTTTTGATGATGTTTGAGCAATGTAGCTTGATTGTGTGTGTATGAAGTGTTGTAGATGGGGTATATGCATGTTTGAGACCCCTAGGAACTTGTATGTGTGTTTTGGTTGAGAAATATGCATGATCTATGGTTTTGGGAGGCAGGAGGTTCATTTGAACCAAGTTTCTGCCGTTTGGCAGAAACCAGGTTCGGCAGCCGAAGGGAGTTTCGGCCGCCGAACCCCTCTTGTGAAGGCAGCTTTCGGCTGCCGAAGGTGCCCCCGAAAAGAGACTTTCGTCTCTGTCTGGCACTTTCGGCCGCCGAAGGTGCCGCCGAACCTAGCTGAGTTTCGTCTCTGTCCAGGACTTTCGGCCGCCGAAGGTGCCGCCGAAGGTGCCCTGTTCAGCCATTTCATGCATATTTTCTATGATGTTTTCATGATGTTTTAGGGGGTTTTTGGGGGATATATTAGAGTTATGTTTTTATATGTTTGGTCCCTCATTGGAGTCCACCTGTGTAGGTTCGGACCCGAGGAACCGAGGACCCCAGCAGTGAGTGAGCTGCTTCAGTGTCTGGTCAGAGCTAACCAGAGGTGAGTGGAAACAAGCTTAATGTTTTAAATCAAGCAATTAAATGTTTTGAGCATGTTTCATGCATCATGATGACATGTAATAGGCTGATTGCATTAGTACACGAATATGTCGCATTGCATTTTATTTTGTGGTTGTGGGTGAATGCTGTATGATCCAATTAGTCCACGAGACTTAATATATGATATAACAGGAAGACCAGGACCCCATGCTACGGCCTGGCACGAGACTTTATGTATGTTATGACAGGAAGACCAGGACCCCATGCTACGGCCTGGCACGAGGCTTTATATATGATATGACAGGAAGACCAGGACCCCATGCTACGGCCTGGCACGAGACTTTATGTATGTTATGACAGGAAGACCAGGACCCCATGCTACGGCCTGGCACGAGACTATGTTGGGACTAATTGGTGACAGGTTCACCCTTGATGTGAATTGTCTGTGATATGATGCATTTCATGAAAGCATGAATTTTAATATAATGTTTTTAGTTTCTGCTCACTGGGCTTTTAGCTCACCCCTCTCCCCTAACCCCCAGGTTTGCAGGTACGGGAGTGATAGAGAAGAAAAGAAGAGAAAAGTCATATGTATGTAATAGCTAGAGTATGTGGACATGACAAATGATAAGAATGTAATGTAAAGTTTGAAACAGTTATGTTTATGTAACTAAGCTCATTGAGGATAGAGTTGTGCTTGACCATAGTATTTGTTAATCCCTTGGTATGTACATGATCTTATTTTATGATGAATATGTGAACCAACTCAACACTGAATGTATATTGCCATAGAGGCTTTGATGAAATCCCACAGAGGGATTAATGTTTATGTATATGATGAATACAGTGCATGCACAGGTTGAGTTTGGTATATGAAGAAAAAGAAAAGTTTTTAATTCTTATGTATGTTTGTTGATCATGTATGGGATTAAACAGGTAAACAGGATGTATGTAGGCTTGCTACGGGTTCCGGCGGCCTTAAGCCGACCTGAATCCTAGCGCCGGTAGCGGTCCGGATTTTCGGGGCGTTACAAGTGACATCTTCTCTTTTTCTTCCTTTCTTTATTTTTAGTTTTTGTTTCACCCATGAGTGGCTGAAACCTTTTTTCTAGTTGAGGATTTGGTGAAACTTTGGTTGTATTTTTGGATTGAGAGACTTGAACTACATGGTTAATCTTTAGTTGCTTTTCAATATTCATGTAATTTGGTGCTTTAAGATATTATTGCTTTGTCTTGCGGATCTCTATTGATCTTTGATTTCAAGGTAATATATTGTTGTTTGAATAATCTTAGTCCGTATTTGCTTGGATTGCTCAAATATAAGAACACTTGGTGTAAAAACCAAGGAAATTGCATGATCTAGTGTTGTCTCCATGCATGTGGGTGACTAGAATTGGTTCTCTCTATTTCTTTATGCGATTGACTATTGTATAAGGCCTGTGGCTCAAAGACGTTCTTTGGCAATTGTTAATTAGTAATTAATTGGAGGACTATCCCTAATTGATTTAACCTAAAAGAGAGATAATGGATGTGAGAAGCTTCTTCAATCTCCATGGCCAATTTATTGAATCAACAAAGGAACATATGAGTCAATGATCAATCCCATCAACTTAAAGTGAATCCGAATCTTCAACTAGAGCTTTTCTCTTATTTGTTTTCTCTTTATTTTTATTATTTGCTTTACTTTATTGTTTCCACCATTAGTTTAATCGAATCAATCTCAAACCCCCCTTATTTACTTTACTCGCAATTTATTTTCATTGTTTATTTATTTTCTGTTTGTTCATTTGGTCTACTCAAGGAAGGTAAATAAGTATCAATTCCTTGTGGATACGATCCTTTTACCACTGTCTACAGTTTTAATATTGTTGGTAGTTAAAAAGGTTATTTATTTTGACCGGCTTCGACAACCGTTCTGTCAAAATTGGCGCCGTTGCCGGGGAATTGATTTAACTCATTTGTTTTTCTTTCAGGACCAGATCTGGAAAAAAAAAAAAAAAAAAAAAGAGCACTCTGCGCAGAACCATCTTCTGAAACATCTCAATTGCACATCTGAATCATGGATGAGGTAAGTAGATCTGATCTTTCTTTTCTAACATCTTTATTGAAAGATTTAACCATAGAACAAGACGCGGTAAGTACACCTTTTCGCCTAGCGGAACTTTACGAACAAATCGCTGCTATGAGAAGTTTTGTTATAGACCAAGCTGAACAAGCTTTTGAAGAACAACTCCAACAAGTACATGCATGTGAAAGATTCTATGGACAGCCGAGATATGCAATACCAGAAGATACCAGAACTAATCTTTATAAGATGTTGGAGACTTTGCATAATTTCCAACAGGAAGTGGATCGAATAGCCGCCAAATGGAGAGCAGACATGGTAAGAAAAGAGGAAGAGCTCCAAGATGGTGAGACAGATGATGAAAGTTGGCAAGTACAAGAACAAGCTGCTGAAGAGGCACAACCAGAAAACTGTTTGCTCAACCCAACTGATCAAACAGAACCTGTTGTTGATTTAGATATCACTGATTGTTTGAGTAAAGATGTTTTTCATATAAATCAAGACGATATACTAAATAATGATCTTTGCAGGAAAGAGAGCCAGAAAGAGCCAGAACTGAAAGAAACTGACTGTTGCATCCAACAGGTGGACTGCAGCCATGCGCAGAATGAACAGGAGCAGATCGCACCACTTCAGCTTGGTGCGCAGATCAGCCTGGCGCAGACTAAAACCACCACCTTTCGGCTGCCAAACTTCACCACCTTTTGGAAGCCGAACTTCACCACAATTCGGCCGCCGAACCTCTCACTACAGCTTCCATCGCAGCATCTTCAGCCTTCAGCGCAGAAAGAGGAAGCTGAACCCAATTCAGCTATTCCTCCATCGCAGAAAGCCCATGCACACAATGAACAAGTGGAAATCCAAGATCCAAAACCAAAGGAGCATGTAGATCAATGCCTGCCCAAACCGCCGGATAAGGTAGAGTTTGTTTTGCCTGAATTCAGTACTAAATTGCAGCTACCCATGGAGAAATATGAACTGGAGTTCAAAGTGCTGCCCAATCATCTCAAAAATGCAAACATAAGGGCAAGAGGCACACCTCATCTGAAAAAGGAGAAGCTAATCATGTTGCTTCATGAGTACATGAAAGAAATAAGATGGGTTATGACCAAATCAAAAGGCGTGCTACACTATTCACTTAATTATGTTGGGACCCTTTTTCCTCCCCTAATTACTTGAGGCAACTTACCAAGTGGATCGCACCATACAACACCACACCAGGGGAGTACTCAGTTTCCTTTGTTCTTTTATGTTTTCTATACATTGAGGACAATGCATGATTTAGGTGTGGGGGTGCAGATCTCTGAAATTTTTAATTTTTTGCTTTAGACACATTTTTCCTTTCAGTTTGCATTTTCCTTTCAGTTTGCGTTTGATTTTGTTTTCAGTTTTGTTTTGATTTGCTTTACTCAAACTGATGAACTATGTTGGATGAGCTTTCTTTCCATGACCCATTTGATGTGATGACTCTTTAAACCTAGGTTGAATCAATTGTAATGAGATATATTCATGTTTGGGAATTGCTTTTTGAATTGAATCTTTGAGCTTGCCATGGTGAAAAATATATTGATGACACTCATTTGAGAGAATGAATTAATTGATGTGTGAATGAACTTAATGTGACTTGTTAGCAATTGGTTTTGATTTGCCCAAATCATTGAGAAAAAGAAATTCAGAAAAGGCCTAGACTTCATTGAAAACTGTTCCAATGGTCAAAAGACTATGAACAGAGCTAGTTGCCACTTGGACAGGTGACCAACTGAGTAACTGGGGGTGGGTATCACCAATATGTACCTTCACATCAAAAGGTTGGTGACTTTTTCAAGCAAGAATAAAGTACAAAAAGGCTAAATAAAGTACTTCAAGGTAAGGGCAAGTCACTCTGAAAGTTAGAATAAGTTTTTAACTGAACAAATGAAATGTGCATGTATGATCTCTCTCTTGAGTAAAACCAATCCTAGCCATGGTAAGTAAAGGGAAACAAGGAAAGAGGTAAGTAACCTTGATGCATATATTCTTTATTGCAATGCTTCAAAATAGGGGTTTAGAGTAAGAACTTAAGTGGACATAAAGGATCAAAGCAAGGAGAGCTTGTTTAACTATGTTTGTTTGCTTGAGGACAAGCAAAAGGTTAGGTGTGGGGGTATTTGACAGAGCATAATTTAGCCCACTTTATCATGATAATCTTGATATATTTTTACACCTTTTCTACCTAATTTTGTGGTTTTAACCATGTTTTGCAGATATTAGGTGTAAAGAGACAATCTGGAGAAAATGCTCTTAAAACTGCCAAAAAGTGCCAAATATGGAAAGTTCCAGAAAAGAAAAGTTTTCATATATGGAAAGTTCCAAATAAGGAAAGTTTTCATATATGGAAAGTGCCAAATAAGGAAAGAGTCAGACAGCACAGTCAGCAAACTGTCCGAAATTCGAACTGCAGAATCTTTCCTGCCTTATTTAGAGCATGAAGCCAAAAAGGAAAGTTTTCAAATAAGGCAAGTTGTTAGAAAAGGAAAGTCTTCAAATGAGGAAAGTGCAGAAGCAAAAGCAAATAAGGAAAGCTCAGTCAGAAGATTATTTGAAATTCAAATCGCAGATCTTTCTTTCCTTGTTCAAAAGATGTGCACACACTGCAGCAGTCATATCTTCCTGTTTAGGCAGCAAGATCTCAAGGAGATGCTCTTCCTCTTCTGCATTCAGCATTCAAAATTCAAACGAAGGCTGCACCTAAAAAGGAAAGACTGGACAGATATCTTTCCACTTCTGTACATTAATGACTGCATTCTCCTGCCTCTTTTGCAATCCATGCGCGCGCCACCTCTTCTGGAAGCATGATCCGCGCGTCCTTCCCCTTCTGAAGGCCTTGGTACGTGCATATTTCCTTATGAACATCAAGCCACGACTTTTCTTCCTCTATTGGCAGTCTTGGATCGCTCTTCCTTCCTTTTCAAGCACAAGGTACGCTCCTTTCCTATTCTGAAGGCAATCTGCGCGCCAACTTCCTTTTGAAGCCTTGCAGTCCGATTCTTTCCTCTTTTGCAACAACTTGGGCAGCAAGTTGCACATGGGCAGCACATTGGGCAACCTCTACACTAATTAGGAAGCAAGGTCAGCATCTAAACTTATTTAGGAAGCACAATCTGCGCCTCCTTCCCTTTCTGAGACCAAACCGCGCGCACCAACTTCCTTCCGCAGTGCATTTTCGCGCAGCCTTCCTTCTGAAGCCGAAAAGCGCGATTCTTTCCTTCTCAGACACATCTTGTGCAGAAAATACCTCTTGGGCAATAAGTATGACCTAGGGCAACACTTTTCAACTATAAAAAGCCACATAAGAAGCCTCTACATGGTCTTTACACTCCCCCTGGGAGACACCTACGGGATTGCAAGTGACATCTTCTCTTTTTCTTCCTTTCTTTATTTTTAGTTTTTGTTTCACCCATGAGTGGCTGAAACCTTTTTTCTAGTTGAGGATTTGGTGAAACTTTGGTTGTATTTTTGGATTGAGAGACTTGAACTACATGGTTAATCTTTAGTTGCTTTTCAATATTCATGTAATTTGGTGCTTTAAGATATTATTGCTTTGTCTTGCGGATCTCTATTGATCTTTGATTTCAAGGTAATATATTGTTGTTTGAATAATCTTAGTCTGTATTTGCTTGGATTGCTCAAATATAAGAACACTTGGTGTAAAAACCAAGGAAATTGCATGATCTAGTGTTGTCTCCATGCATGTGGGTGACTAGAATTGGTTCTCTCTATTTCTTTATGCGATTGACTATTGTATAAGGCCTGTGGCTCAAAGACGTTCTTTGGCAATTGTTAATTAGTAATTAATTGGAGGACTATCCCTAATTGATTTAACCTAAAAGAGAGATAATGGATGTGAGAAGCTTCTTCAATCTCCATGGCCAATTTATTGAATCAACAAAGGAACATGTGAGTCAATGATCAATCCCATCAACTTAAAGTGAATCCGAATCTTCAACTAGAGCTTTTCTCTTATTTGTTTTCTCTTTATTTTTATTATTTGCTTTACTTTATTGTTTCCACCATTAGTTTAATCGAATCAATCTCAAACCCCCCTTATTTACTTTACTCGCAATTTATTTTCATTGTTTATTTATTTTCTGTTTGTTCATTTGGTCTACTCAAGGAAGGTAAATAAGTATCAATTCCCTGAGGATACGATCCTTTTACCACTGTCTACAGTTTTAATATTGTTGGTAGTTAAAAAGGTTATTTATTTTGACCGTCTTCGACAACCGTTCTGTCAAGGCATCTCTGGAACTTTGTGAAAAAACCAGAGGGAGAGAGGCCCCAACAGAATGCCACAGTAGAGAGGCCCTATAGACAAGGAGCAGGACCCGTGAACGACAGCTCCAGCGAAACCATTAACATGATCGTAGGGGAAACTGGAGGCCAGATGAGCAAAAAAGGGAAGAAGAGAAGCCGCAATTTAGAGGGGAGCAACAACGAAGTCCTGCAAATAGTAGAGCACTCCCCAGTAACCATTTCCTTCTCCCCTGAAGACGCTCACAGGATTCAGATGCCTCACGATGATGCTCTAGTCATCGAGGCTATCATTCATAACTACAGGGTCCGCAAGATCCTGGTCGACGACGAGAACAAGGTGAATCTGCTACCGTACAGGGTCTTTCAGCATATGAGAATACCAGAGGAGCAGCTGGTAAGAGATCAGACCCCAGTTAAGGGAATAGGGGGGAGCCCCGGTAGCTGTAGAAGGAAAAGTGAAGGTTGCCCTAACATTGAGAGAACTGCCCTGGTCTCGCACCCACTACGCAGTCTTCCTGGTGGTAAAGCTCCTATTAAGCTACAACGCAATCTTAGGAAGGCTTGTGATGTACGACTTTGAAGCAATGACCAGCATTAGATACCTGACCATGAAGTTTCCAATCGAGGCGGGGTGGGAGTAGTCCAGGGATAACAGGAGGAAGTTAGAGCAGTGTATCTAGCCACGGTGGCAGAACCAAGTGCAGTAGCTGAGGAGATAAACCCGGAGGTCATGGAGGTCCAGGATGAAAAGAAAGAGGCCAGGACAGAGCCCATTCGTGAGCTGGAGACATTCCCACTATAAGAAGAAGAGACAGACAAGGTCTTCATCCTCAACGCGAGCCTTGACGAAGAGCAAAAAGTGGCAGCAATGGCCCTTATCAAAGGACATGCCTCAAGCTTCACCTGAAAGCCTTCTGATATGCCAAGAATAGATCCCGAAGTGATGACCCACAAGCTCAACGTCCTCCCCAGAGCAAAGCCAATAAAGCAGAAGAAAAGGGTGTTTGGGAAGGAAAAACAACAGGCTACCAGAGAAGAGGTTCAAAAGTTAGAAGAGGCAAGGTTCATTAGGGAAGTTATGTACCCACAGTGGTTAGCAAACCCTGTGTTAGTCAAAAAAGCCAATGGCAAATACAGAATGTGTATAGACTTTACCGATCTGAACTGGGTCTGTCCAAAAGATTGTTATCCCCTTCCTGACATTAATAAAATTGTCGATTTCACGGTCGGCTTTGATTATATATCGTCCCTTGATGCGATGTCTGGTTATCATCAAATTCAAACAGACAGGTCGGATGAGGAGAAGACCTCGTTCATAACTGAAGACGGGACTTATTGCTACAAGGACATGCCCTTCGGGCTGAAAAATGCAAGGGCGACATACTAGAGACTGATGAATAAAATCTTCAAAGGCCAGATAAGGAGGAATGTAGAAGTATATGTAGATGGCATGGAGGTGAAGAGCCAGACCTTCCAACAGCACTTGGCAGACCTGAAAGAGGTATTTAGGGTGCTGGAACAGTATAGAATGAGGCTAAACCCGGCGAAGTGCGCTTTCTTCATCCCAGGAGGGAAATTCCTAGACTACATGGTCAGTGGAAAAGGCATTGAGCCAAACCCAGAAAAGGTGAAAGCTATACTAGAGATGCCAAAGTCGACTTATGTGAGAGATGTGCAAAGGCTCATAGGGAGAGTGGTAGGGCTCAACCAATTTATGTTGAAATCTACAGAACGGTATTTGCCATTCTTCAAGAAGCTGGGGAAAGTCTCAAACTTCGAATAGACAGAGGATTGCCAACAGGCCTTCAGAAGTCTCAAGCAATACCTCAGTTCACCGCATGTGCTCAACAACCCACTAGCCGGGGAAGAGCTCCTGATCTACCTAGCGGCCTCAGACCAAGCCATAAGTGCTGTACTAGTAAGAGAAGAAGGAGGAGAGCAAAATCCAATCTTCTATGTTAGCAAGGTGCTCAAAGATGCTGAGGTCAGGTACATGAACATAGAGAAGCTGGCATTCATCTTGCTGTTGGTAGTGAGGAAGTTCAGAGTCTACCTTAAAAGCCACCAAGGAGTTGTAATGACGGATCAACTTCTAAAGAAAATCTTCACAGACTAGAAACATCAGGTAAGATGCTCGCCTAGTCTGTCGAAATCAGCCCATACTGTCTCGAATATCGACCTCGGACGGCCATCAAAGCTCAAGCCCTTGCTAACTTCATAGCCGAATGCTCCTTCAATGAAGAACGACCAAAGCTTAGTAGAGAGTCTCTAGGCTCATCAGAAGGGGGAATGGAGGGTGGCCACCACGAAAATTCAGCTGGAAGTTGTTTGCGGATGGGGCATTCGGTGCTGGGGGCAATGGTGCTGGAATACTGCTAAAAGGCCCATAAGAGTTCAAGGTCTGCTACGCCCTGTGCCTAAGGTTTACGACCTCCAATAACATAGCGAAATATGAAGCTCTAATAAATGGGACACTGATAGCACTAGAAGTAGGAGCAACCGACCTCCAAATAAGCAGCGACTCTCAGCTGGTGATCAATCAAATAATGGGGGCATACCAAGCCAGGGACCCCGTCATGCAAAAGTACTTGGCTAAGGTGCAAGCTGTAGAAGCTAAGCTTGGCAAGCAAGGAATTGTTATGCAATACTAGAGAATACCTCGAGAGGAGAACGAAGAAGCAGACCTGCTCAGCCAATTATCTAAAGAAAAACTGGAACAGCTCTCTGATGATGTAACGACTCGAGAACCGGACCACTATCGGCGCTAGGGTTCAGATCGACTTAAGGTCGCTGGAACCCATAGCAAGCCTATTATATATCCTGTTACACCTGATAAAATCCCATACATGATCACACGACTTAACAAAAACATAAACATTTCATGAACCAAGGCTCAACATGTGCATGTATCAGTACTGAAATCATAAAAACTCATACTAGAGCCTTCATCAAATGCTCCAGTATGGTCAATAAAACATGCCTCAAGCTCAGTTCAAATATAACCCATAATTAAAACTTTTACATAAGGATCATGTAAACAAGGATTACAAGGACAAAAACTAGGGCAAAGCACAATTTTAAAATCATAAAGCAATACATGTCCGCATCTATACTATTACAATAGGCTATACCAGCAACTCAACTGACTTTCCCAAGCTAACTCTAATCCTGCAAACCTAGGGTTAGGAAAAAGGGATAAGCTACAAGAGCCTAGTGAGCAGAACATAAAAACAGTTCAATAAACATATGATCGTATGAAATGCGTCACAACACAAGCAATTCACATCAAGATGGATTTGTCACCAATAACCCTCTATAAATTCCAATAGTGCCCGGCCCACGATGGGTGCTCCTTAGGACTTCCTCTTAAATATATCATAACATATCCACAATGCTAGGGGCGTAGAATGGGCATCACTGGTCTTTCCCTTACATAGTGCCAGAGGCGTAGAATGGGCAGCCCTGGTCTTTCCATATCCATCATAACATATCTTACTCGAGGGCTAGTGGGTCATCCAACATCCATCACAACAACAGTAAATCATGCAATGTATCATATTCGTGAATTCTAATGCAAACAACCTAATATATATACATAGCATTCGTGATGCATGAGCATGCTAAAAAGGTTTGATTTCTTTAAAATAGTAGATCAGTTCAATTCTACTCACCTCTGGCCGACGCTCGCCTAACACTGACGTAGTTATCTCACTGCAGGCCTCTACAATCTCCCAAGTCCGATCTTACACAAATGGACTAAAATGAGGGACCAAACATAACTTTTACAAAATTCTACACAACTTCCCAAGAATCCTTAAAAATATACCAGAACATACATAGAAAACAAACAGAAAAGGCTGGGCAGAGGACTTTCGGCGGCCGAAGGTCCCTCACAGATCCGAAAGTCAAAACTTTCGAGGGCAGGTTCAGCAGCCTAAAGCCCAACATAAATCTGAAAGTCAAACCTTCGGGGGCAGGTTCGGCGGCCTAAAGCCCAACACAGATCCGAAAGCCAAACCTTCGAGGGCAGGTTTGGCGGCCTAAAGTCCAACACAGATCCGAAGGTTGGAACCTTCGAAGGCAAGTTAGGCGGCCAAAAGGCTGCCTCCACAAGCAAGTTTCGCTGCTGAACCTTGCTTCGGCAGCCGAATATGGGTTCTCAAACAAGGCAAAACCCGATTTTGCCCTATACACACAGCCACCAAAAACTTCCTTCCTCACATGCAACATTTCAGAAAAAAAATGCACGCACTAAACATGTAAAAAGGACAACCAAATCTAACCTAAACCTCACATGCATCACCAAAAACCTAAGAGAACACATCCCTCAACAAAAACTAACCCAACCTGTCATCTTAGGCATATTCAACATGCATGCATTAACAAAATTTCTTAGAAACACCCAAAAACTTACTGAAACCTTAATGTAAACCAAAGAAGGGTGAAGACCAAACTTACCTCTTGAAGAACACTAAGGTGGCAGCAAGCTAGGGGGAGGGTTTTGCAAATGGTGAGATGAGTTCTGAGGCCTCCAAGAGTTAAAAAATTTTGAAACACAGCTTAAACTTCAAAAACAACAGCATAAAGATATGAATTCTTTGAGGGATTTGGAGAAATTCAGTAAAAATGCCACAGAGGATGCATGAACTCAGCTCTGCCCGAAAGTGGGAAAAGAAAACTTCACATTTTTAGACGGATGGCCTTTTATAGGTGGTTGAAGGAACCACGTTCGACGGCTGAACCTTGAAATTCTCCTAAAACTCTTTTCTATTTCTTTCTTTTAACAAGATTTCAAAAACTTCAAAAAAAACATTTGTGAAAATCTTATTTTACCCTTCCAAAGATTCCAGCTTCAAGATTCTGGATTCCGATGGAGATTCCGTCGGAAAATGGGAATTTCAGCACCGGAGTTTAGCCGGGTATTACAGATGAGGTGTACATACAACACATCAGCACCCCCACTTTTGAAAAGCCCACCGCAGTAATGCAAGTCGAAGAGGGGCAGAATTGGATGAACCCATACCTGAAGTACTTAGAGGCTGGAAAGCTACCTGAGGATAAAGCTGCAGTTAGAAAAATTGCAGCTCAAGCTACTAACCATCAGGTGATAAGGGAAACCCTGTATCAAAGGGGAAAGTCCAGTCCATGGCTCCAATATGTAGGCCTAGAGGAAGCAGCCAAGGTGATTAAGGAAATACATCAGGGAGTCTATGGGGCACATGAAGGAGCAGGCATGCTGGCAAACAAAATCTTCAAGTAAGGCTACTATTGACCCACAATCAAAAAGGAAGCAGAGGAGTTCATCAGAAGGTGTGACATCTGCCAAATATTTGCCAACGCCATTAACATTCCAACTACGCCACAATCTAGCATATCAAGCCCTTGGCCATTTTCACCGTGGGGCATAGATATCCTGGGCCCCTTCCCTAAAACCACCGGGCAAAAGAAGTTCATAATAGTAGCGGTGGAGTACTTCTCCAAGTGGCCTGATGCCGAGGCCATGCCTACCATCACTGTAACAGCCCGAAAATCGGACCGCTACCGGCGCTAGGATCCAGATCGGCTTAAGGCCGTCGGGACTCATAGCAAGCCTAACATACATCCTGTATACCTGTTAAATCCCATACATGATCAACATAGACATGAAACTTTAAACTTTTTCTTTCCTTTACCAAGCTTAACCTGTGCATGCACAACCCATAAATATAAAACCCCACATTGGAGCCCTCATCAAATGCTCCAATGGGGCAACATATCATACATTAAGCTTGGTTTGCAAAAAACATCATTAAAACATTTGAGAAGGATCATCTGCCAAAAGGGATTAACCATACATGACTAGGGCAAAGCACAACTCTAGCCATGACATCGATACATACTTTTACATCATTACATAACTTTACAAATACATCATGTCCACGACTATCCTATTACATAAACATGACCATAGCCATAACCTGCTAACCTCCTGAACTATCTCTGTCCCTGCAAACCTGGGGTTAGGGGAGAGGAGTGAGCTAAAAAGCCCAGTGAGCAGAAACCATAAAAGAAAAGCAATTCATTAAAACGTATGCTATTATGGAATGCATCACATCACAAACAAAGCACATCAAGGATGAATTTGTCACCAATAGCCCTCTACATATAAATCTCATATCATAACAAGTTCAGCAATGCTCTATGCCAGGGGCGATACGGCCATGCCTATACTTCATATACTCTATGCCAGGGGCGATACAGCCACACCTGGACTTCTCTTACTCTATGCCAGGAGCGATACGGCCACGCCTGGTCTTTCCATCTCATATCATGTCATACATGTCATATCGTGTCATATCATGTCATACTGAGGGCTAATGGATCATCCAATATCCATCCATATCGTCATCATCGTATTATGCAATTTAACATATTCGTGAACTCTAATGCAAACAACCTATTACATAACATGGTATTCGTGATGCATGAACATGCTTAAAACACTTAATTTCTTTAATATTAAAGGAGTTATGTTCTACTCACCTTTGACTAGCTCTGGACTAACTCTGAAGCAGCTAACACTGCCAAACACCTCGGTTCCTCGGGTCCGATCCTACACAGGTGGACTCCAGTGAGATGCCAAACAAACTCTAAACACTCATAAACAACTCCTCAAAAACCCCCTAAAACATCCTCAAAACAAACATAGAAATCATGCAAAGGAAGGTTGGACAGGGCACTTTCGGCGGCAGGTTCGGCGGCCGAAAGTCCCTCCAGAGCTGAAACTCAGCTACTTTCGGCGGCACCTTCGGCGGCCGAATCTCCCCTCCAGAGCCGAAAGTCCAACTTTCGGGGGCAAGGTTCGGCAGCCAAAAGCTGCCTCCACAGGCAGGTTCGGCGGCCGAAAGTCCCTTCGGCTGCCGAACCTGAGTTCATCCAGAACTCAGCCTCATGCACAAACAAGACTCCAAACATCCTAAACATGCATTCAACCTTCTCAAAAACATGCATTAATCCTTAACCATGCATAAAGGAGCTTAACAACTAGATTAAACTCAAAAAACAACATCAAAAAGCATACATAAATAGCTTATGACCCACATAAGTCAAAACCATTAAAACAACCCATAATCTCACTTGCCCTCTCCCAATCATGCATACACTCTCCCACATGCATATAGGGCATAAACACTAGTCCATGCCCCTAACAATCAGCACATAAACATACATTGGGCACAAAACCCACATAAACCTTAACATGCATATCTACCCATACTCAACCATTAAAACCTTTTAAAACTTCATTAAACACAAAGGGAAGCAAGGATCTACACTTACCTCTTGAAGATCGAGGGTTGGTGCGATCCCTAACTCGGAGGTGTGGAGGATCCAAGCTCCAAAAGCCTCCAAGCTCCAAAACTTCTATTTAGGCTTCAAAACTTCAAAACAAGGGTAGAACTCATGAAAACTTGAGGGATGGGTAGAGAAAGCATGAAAATGACCAAAGGAGGACAAAAACTCACCTGAGCTCGAGAATGGGGAGAAAACTCGCCCATTTCCGATTTGAGGGCTCTTTATAGGTGGCCTGGTCAACCACCTTCGGCAGCCTAACGTGCCCCCTAAACTCATGCATATTCGGCGGTCGAACCTTGGTTCGTTCAAACAAAGCTTTCGGAGGCCAAAAGCGCTCCCAAAATCTTCCCATGTTCGGCGGTCGAACTTCACTTTCGGCAGCCGAACCTGGCAAATGCCTCATTGGCCTAATCTTTTAAAAACTCATTTCTTTTCCATTAAAAACCATAAAATCGTGTGAAAACATTTTAGAAACACATTTTACCCCTCTAGAAGACTCTGGCATCATCAGAATTCCAGATTCCAATGGAGATTCCGCCGGAAGGTAGGGATTCTGATGCCGGAATCTAGCCGGGTATTACAATCACAACGTGCAAAGTGATAGACTTTGTTTGGGGCAATATCATCTATAGATTTAGGATACCGAGGACACTCATCTCAGACAATGGCAAGCAGTTCGACTGCAAGACCTTCAAGGATTTCACAAGAAACATGGGCATATGGCACAAGTTCTTCTCGGTAGCGCACCCTCAAACCAATGGCTAGACAGAGGTCACGAACCGAGCCATTCTTCAAGGGCTAAAGAAGCGACTGGATGGAGCAAAAAAGAACTAGGCAGCCGAGCTCAACAGCATCTTATGGGCATTTAGAACTACCCCTCGGATGCCAACAAAGGAAACACCAACGGCGAAAGGCTGAGAAGCAACTTCGATGCCCTAGAGGAGATCATAAAGGAAGCTTAAGTGCGCACTGCTGCTTATCAACAAAATGCAGCCCGCTACTACAATCAGAGGGTTAGAGAAAGAAGCCTAAAAGTTAGAGATCTAGCCTTGAGGAGGTTAGAAGAAACATCAAAAAGAGTAGCAGTAGGGAAGTTGGCACCAACATGGGAAGGCTTCTTCAGGATAACTAAAGTTGTCAAGCCTAGAGTCTACCTGATTGAAGACCTACAAGGGAACCCGGAGCCTTATGCTTGGAATATCCAACACCTGAAGAGGTACTTTCCTTGAAATATGTACAATGAAATACTCTGTACTCTGAAAATATAAATGAAATGAGAAATGCTATTTTTATCTCCCTATATATCTCAAGTATTTTTAAGATAGACACTGAAAGCCTTAAGTGAGGTAGGTGACTGGCCTCGGAAAATGATCGCTAGCACCACAAAACCAAGCTGAAAAGGAAACAAGTCCCCTTAGTGAGGTAGATGACTTGAAAAATGAACGCCAGCACCACAAAACCAAGCTAAAAGGGATTGAAGCCCTCAGTGTGCTCCTAAGCTCATTGAAGAGCTCAAGACAACCAAAAATCGAAAATAAAAAATCTGAGCTCCCAAGCTCACAGGAGAGACGTGCTCAGTCTATAGGCATATGAAAAAGCATAAGTGAAAACAAGGGGCCGAGCTCACAGTTCGAACAGACTCGCAACATGTAAACATTCAAGCAGAATAAAGCTAAGTGTAGAAAAATAGCAAGAAGCCAAACTCCATATATGAGGAGGCCCACAAGCACGAAACACACAACAAGATAAACAAAAATAAAGGGTTGTGCTTCTAACTCGGATCAGCTCGCGATGAATAAACACTTAGCGAAATAAGTTAAGTAGGGAAAAATGATAGAAGGCCAGGCTCTCTGTCCGAGTGGGAACTGCAACTCAGAGTATTTAATTCACAATTTCTGTTAGATGATTACATCAAATAAAGAAGGAACTCGAGGATAAGGTGTTCGGGCTCGTAGCATGGACAGACCCAAAAAACCATCTCATACGGAAACACTTATACATAAGGGTGATTATTCTAAGTATTACATATCCGAGCTCACAGCACTGAGGAGGGCGCGAGTAAATGACGAAAATGGCCTCATGAAAATAGGACAAACTCACGAGCCAGAAGCTTAGCCAAACACCGAGCTTTTAGCCCGGACCTGCTCGTTTGGCAAAGTCCCACGAGAGACAGTCTAGTCCGTTAATCAAATAAAGTTAAGTAAGTTGAAATTTACTAATTAAGCATACGGCTTAAGGTTTTTTATGATTAAGTTAAGTTAGAAGAAATTCACAAGTCAGATGAAGAGAATAAGTTAAGTCTTAAAGGGTCTGAGCAGCTCGGCAAAGCTAAAAAAGTAATGTGTACAAAAATAATCTAAGTATAAACAAAGCATGCGCTGAGGCAAAATATCATTTATTATCACTACGCACTCCCAGATCGTCACACATTCAGACGTCAAGTAAAAAGATAAAAAATAAAAGTACAACAAATAAAATAAACATAAAGGCAAAGTAGGTAAAAAGCAACATCTTTATTTATTTAACTGTTTATCGATACAGAGGAAGAGCCCGAACTGACAAGGTCGTTCAAGGGCTTATTTACACTATCTTCTCCCTAGGGTCTAGCTAGTGGGGGAGGAGCTCCTTTAGGCAGCGGGTTATCATCCTCTCCGTAGCGCACCTCCTCGCCGTCAAACTTAACTTTAGGAGCCCAAAGGGCTGCCAACGGAGTGGAGGGGGCATCCCTAACTAACTTTAGACCTTGATTAAATCCAGAGGCGAATATGCGGAAGGCTGAGTTGTATAAATCTTCCTTCATTGCATCAGAAGCCTTGTACTCCGCAAGTTGCGCCTCGCAGGCCTACTCAATCTTGGCCTTCAACTCAACAGAGTCCTTGTATTCCTGCAGGCGCTCCTCACAGGCCAACTGGACCCTATCTTCCTCGAGTCTAGCATCCCTCAGCAAGGCAAAATACCTCTCCTCCAGAGCAGTGACCTCTTGGCAGAGTTGTTGTTGCTGAAGCTGTGACTCCTCCATTGCCAAGGCCATGCCTTTCAGGTCCTCGGCGTGCTTGTTGAGCTTCTGCTGAAAGACAGCAGCCCGAGCTAAAGCTTCCTCCCTCTGAGCCATTGCCTCCTCGTACTGAGCCCGGGCTTCATCCCGTTGAACCTTATCCGTCTCACATTGAGCCCAAGCCTCATCGCATTGAGCTCTAGCCTCATCCCGTTCACGATAGGACTCTTCCAAAGAAGACAACTAGGCCAAAGCCTTGTCCCGTTGAGACTTCGAAACAGAAGCCCACTCGGAAGCCCTACCGACCTCATCCCGCATCTCCGCTAAGCGAAGAGTGAGGTCATCGAGTTAGCTCTTGAGCGCAACTATATGCCCATGAGCATCACCAGTCGCCACGAGGTTCTCCTCACGGCGAGCTTCATCAATTTATAGGTCCATCGAGCTTTGGAGAGATTAATCTCGAGTATCGATCTCCATGTATATGCCAAGCGCCTAGCAAAAAGACACAGCAAACAGAGTAAGAACACAGCAAAAATAAAGCAAACCTAAAGAGAGTTAAGTAACTAACCATAAGGAGCATCTTTCGGAGGCTGTCTCCCTGCTCCTCCCAGGACTGCGATCGGAAAGCCACCTATTGCTTGGTGGAACAGGCCAGATGGCTGGCAAGAGCAAGGAAACACAGATCGGAGACATTAGATATCCCACCAAACATCTTCTTTCACAACAGCTCAGCCACAAAGGTCGTCACGGACCCAAGAGCTATCTCAGCAACATTAAGGAGCTCATTGTCAGAGGCATAAGACAACATCCCCATAGCTTGCTTTCTCTTTTCAGCAGGAGGAGGGAGAGTGGCCTCGGGAGACCTAGCCATGCGAGCCTACTTGGAGGCCTAGCTCTCGGGAGGGACCTCAGTAGATGAAGTTCGCTTGCCAATGGCGTCCCTGATCACGATAGCACCACTGACAGCGGCCTGCTTAGGTCAAAGTGCAGAAGGGGCGACCTCAGCCCCTCCCTTGGAACCATCCTCTGTGGATTCTTCAATGGTAACAAGCTCTTGGGAGGCTAGAGTGGAGGTCGGCTTGGGCCTAGGAGCCGTAGGAGACTTGGAGGAACTCGAAGTCCTGCCGCGGGTGGAAGCTTTGGAGGCCTCAGAGTGAGAGCCCTTGGAGGCTAGCACTAGAGCACGGGATGAAGCAAGAGTAGGGGGAGTAGTCCGACCAGCCACAGGAGGAGAGATGGCATGAAAGACCTCTCGGGTCACATCAGCCAAAGATCTACCGGCCCAGAAGGCCTCCAGGGCGACCTTCATGTTCTCCCTGGATATCGTGAAGTTCTTCGGTGGCTTGATTTACTCTATTGCGAAAGAGGAGGCTATGAAGAGAAGACAAAAGGAGAAAGAATAAATGGGAGGGACGTGATCTTCCCTGGCCAAACTTACACACACATACTTGATAGAGCATATTTTAGTCCATATTTTCATGATCTTATTGATGTTTATTTGCACCTATTCTATCTAATTTTGTGGTTTTAATCATGTTTTGCAAATATTAGGTGTGAAGAAACAATTTGAAGAAAATGCTCTTAAAAGTGCCAAAAAGTGCCCAAATTCAGCAACCTTCGGAAGCACTTTCGGAAGCCAAAATCCAGTCACCTTCGGCGGCACCTTCGGCGGCCGAAAGAGGACTCCAGAGACGAAAGTCGACCACCTTCGGCGGCACCTTCGGCTGCCGAACCTTGCATCCAGAGCCGAAAGTCCAGCCTCCGAAACTCATTTTAGGCGGCCGAATCTCCCTCTCAATGCACTCTTTCCTTATTCAAGAAGCCATATCCCAAGTTGCCATATTAGAGGAGCCAAATAAGGGAAGTATTTTGAGATCCAAATCTTCAAGGTTCACATTCAAATATTGGATTTCAAGATCAAGTTTTTAAGGAAGCCAAATCCAAAGATCACATGTTTCCCACTTAGTATCATGCACATTCAAAATTCAAAAGGAGGCTCCACCTTCCTTAATAGTGCATGGGCAGCCTCTTAACCCTTTAGGCAACATCTTGAAGACCTTGGGCAGTAATTAAAAAGACTAAAGAGTCCCCACTTGCCCCCCATCATATGCATCTCGTTTTTGCCTTCACCTATGCACAAAGAAGGCACATATGGGACCAAGGGCACTTTGGACAGCCTCTAAAAGACTCATGGACTGCCACCAAACCCTAAGGAGCCTCTCAAGATCTATTTAAAGGCTTCAAGAAGACAAGAAGATAGATTTTGATCCACCACCTTCTCCAAGAATCGGCAAGGCTCTCCAAGCCTCTCCCTCCACCTTAGTTCTTCATCTTTTGCTTTCTTTTCTTTTATTTTCTGTTTTGGTTCAGCCATGAGTGGCTGAAACCCTCTTTCTAGTTGAATTTTGGTTGAAACTAAGGTTGTTTAAAGGGTTGTGAGATCTGAACAGAAACTTTTGTCTTTGATTTTATTCAATATTCATGCAATTGATGCTTAATTCTAAGATTGCTTTGTTGTTTTGATCAAATTGGCCACTTGATTCTTGATTGCAAAGTTAATTGATTGTTGGATTAGGATATTTATTAGTCCGTAATTGCTGGAAATATTCTGTCCATTAAACACTTGGTGTAAAAACCCAAGGAATTGTATGATCTAACATCATCTCATGCGTTTGAGTAGTTAGGGTTTGGATCTTTCTTATTCTTCATGCAATTGGCAATTGTTTTGATGCCTAAGGCCCAAAGACGTTCCTTGGCAATTTGTTGATTAGTAATTGGTTAGAGGACATTCCCTAATCAATTTGTTCATAAGGAAAGACATGGTGGTGAGAAGCGTCTTCCACCCCCATAACCAACCTATTGATTCAATCAAGATAACCATGTTTCAATGATCAACCCAAACAACCAAAGTGGATCCATATCTTCAATTAGACCTTTCTCATATTGATTCTCTCTTTTATTTTAATTACTTGCTATTTTAATTGCTTTTATTAATTGTTAATCAAATCACTCTCAAAACCCCCCCTTTTTACTTTCCTTGCACTTGTTTCTATTTCTCTTTGATTACTTGCTTTCACTCGTGCTTTCAATTAGTTCTATTGGTCTTGATTGAGATAAATAAATAGGTAATCAATTCTCTGTGGATATGATCCTTCACCACTATCTGTAGTTGTAAATTGTAGGTAACCAAGAAGGTTATTTTTGACCGGCTTCGACAACCGCTCCTGTCAAAAATTGGCGCTGTTGCCGGGGACTTGATTCTACTTGTTTGTTTATTTTTCTTTTTCTTTCATGACCAGGTCTGAACATAGGGACACTCTGCCCTTTGATCCATAAATTGAACGCACCATCGGAAGGCTAGGGAAGCAAGCCTCAAACGCAGAACCTTCTGCCCAACCTTCGGCCGCCGAACCATCCCAACATTCGGCCGCCGAAAGTCCTACACTCCAGCAACCGAATCTTGCACCAATGGCAGAACCTCAAGCACCAGCTGCTGCCCATGATGGACATGCTGTCTAGAACTAAATAGTCCAAGAGAATCCAGCAAATAGGCCTCAAGAACAAAGAGAAAGAACCATGAGAGAATTGGCCACTCCTGTAGGTGACTACGCACCACTTTGCATCACCTACCCACCTCTGACAGTTCCCTTTGAACTAAAGACAGGTTTGATACATATTCTCTCTAAGTTTAGAGGTAGAGAGAATGAAAATCCACACAAACACTTGAAAGAGTTCGCCATTATTTGTTCATCTATGAGACCTCAGGGTGTTTCTGAAGATGATATCAAGTTAAGAGCTTTTCCCTTTTCATTAGATGACTTTGCTAAAGATTGGTTATTTTATTTGCCACCTGGATCTATAACTTCTTGGGATGACATGGTCAAAATTTTTTTGAACAAATACTTCCCAACCCATAAATCAATTGGCATCATAAGAGAAATCACAAGCATAAGACAAAAACCATCTGAAGATCTATATGATTATTAGGAAAGGTTTGAGAGACTTTGTACAAGATGCCCCCAACATGACATGACAGACAGAGCCCTCATTGAGTTCTTCTATGGTGGATTATCTCCTTCGAAAAGAAAATTTATTGATGTAGCTTGTGGAGGATCCATTAAAGACAAGACACCCAGACAGCTGAGAGAATTGATCTCCACTCTTGTAGCCTCATCTAGACAATATGGAGAGGAAAAACAACTATAAAGAGCCAATGAGGTAAGCTCACCTATTGTTTCTGAACTAACATCTGTCATGAAAGATTTTGCTTTAGGACTGGTGCAACAAATCCAAGCATCCCAGCCCCCTAGGCCATGTAGTATCTGTTCATATGTGGGACATCCAACTGATCAATGCCCCACACTCCAAGAAGACCATCACCAAGCCAATGTAATTGGGAGGTACAACAACCAATCCAGATATGATCCATACTCCAATACCTATAATCCAGGTTGGAGAGACCATCCCAACTTCAGCTATGGAAAGGGCAACAATGATCAGAATCACCAAAGTTACCAAAGAAGCCAAGTCCAACCAGCACCACCAATGGACACTAATAATGAGGTAATGAAGACCTTGCAAATGATGCAACAACAGATGGGACAAATGGCCATCTCCATAAATAGGCTTGGAGCTCAAGGAAAGTTACCATCCCAAACTGAGGTAAATCCCAAACAAAATGTAAGTGCCATTACTTTGAGAAATGGGAAAGAGCTTCAAGATACAAGATATGAGGAGGAAAAGCAAGTCGAACCAAAGTCTGCACCATCTGAAACACTTGCACAAGAGCCAAGGCAATCTGAAGCCTCTTCATCACACTCTGCACCACCTCCGGCGCAAAAAGCTGATCCAAAGGTAAGTTTTCACATTCCACCTCCTTTTCCAAAAAGATTTGAAAGAACTCAAAAAGAAAAAGAAGAAAAGGAGATCCTTGATGTAATACCCGGCTAGAATCCGGCACCGGAATTCCTATTATCTGGCGGAATCCGGGGTGTTGGGATTCTATCTAAGGGTAGGAGTTATGTGTTACTAAGGATTATGATGTGTTTAAATGTTTTTTTTAAGATAAATGGAACTAAGTTAGAGTTGAAATGACCTAAGGCAGTTGAGCCAAGTTCGGCCGCCGAAAGTAAGTTCGGCCGCCGAAAGTGTTTGGCTTCCGAAGGGAAGTTCGGCCCCCGAACGTTGCATGGTCTTGCATATGATTGGGCAGCCGACGATGAGTTGGCCAGCCAAGCTGAGTCATGGCTTTTGACAGATGTTGGCCTCAGATTCTTGCCATGAATTAGCCACGTCTTCTATGACTCATCTGCAAGTGTTTTGAGCAGCTCATGCAGGAGTTTGCTCATTCACCAAGTTTTGAAGGGTTTGAAGCAAAAAGTGAGTTTGAGAGAGTTTGAGAGTGTGAGAAGAGGTGATCCGTTTTCCCTTGTTCAGAGTGTTTAGCTTCTTGCTACAGGAGGTAAGTGATGCACTTGAACATGTGTATATGTTTCTGAGTTTATGGGGATAAAGGAAGGAGATGCATGCTTAGGGTATTAATGGTAGTTTTAAAGAATTATGCATGGTTACATGTTTATATGTATGTTTGTTTTGTTGTTTGGGGTTATTAGCTAGTTTTGGACCCCTGTGATCATATACATGAGTATATGTATGTTGAGGAAGTGAAGTTTGCATGGTTTGAGAAGTTGAAGGAAAGAGGGAGATGGTTTGCCATTGAAACTGAGTTCTGGATGAACTCAGGTTCGGCAGCCGAAAGTTCATTCGGCCGCCGAACCTCTTGCATGGTAGCTTAGGCTGCCACAGCTTGCCCCGAGTGTTTTTGCATGTTCGGCTTTGTTTGGGGGATTCGGCCGCCGAAGGTGCCGCCGAAGGTGCTTGAGTTTCGTCTCTGGAGAGGACATTCGGCCGCCGAACCTGCCGCCGAAAGTGTTCTGTCCAGCTTTTCTTTTGCATGCTTTGCATGATTAGTTAAGTGAGTGTCAGGGGATTCTTGGGGAGTTTAATAGAGGTATTGATAAGTTAGTTTGGTCCCTCATTTGAGTCCATCTGTATAGGTACAGACCAGAGGAACCAGAGAGAGCAGCAGTGAGTACTGCTCCAGAGTTTCAGAGCCTGCAGAGTCAGTCAGTCCAGATAGCCAGAGGTGAGTGGAACTAAACTTATAACTTTTAATTGAACCACAAACTGCTTTTAGCATATCTCATGCATCATGTTTATGCCATAGGTTGATTGCATTAGTATTCACGAATATGTTGCATTGCATCGTTATTTGATGATGTGAGTAAATGCTGAATGATCCAATAGTCACAGACAGGAAGACCAGGAGCCTTTGACTACGCCCTGGCACGTATAGCAAAGACCAGGAGCCTTTGACTACGCCCTGGCAGGTATATAGTAAAGTCCAGGAGCCTTTGACTACGCCCTGGCAATGGTAAGTTCACAGGTGTTATATACACATATACATATATGACAGGAAGACCAGGTGCTCGATTCTACGCCCTGGCACAGAGTTACTGGGACTATGTGGTGACAGGTTTACTCTTGATGTGGCTTGTCTGTGATATGATGCATTCCATGAGATCATATTTTACTGAGATGTTTTACTGTTCTACTCACTGGGCTATAGAGCTCATCCCACTCCCTTAACCCCAGTTTTGCAGGTTCAGTATTCAATGTACAGTGTACAGGAAGGGACAGACCAGCAGAGTACAGAAAAAGTAAAGAGATCTGTAATAGCTTAGAGTGGACATGTAATATTAAAGAGATATAATAGTTGTTGCTTGACCTAGTGATGTATGTGTTGTACATGATCTGTATATGTATATATGTTTTCTTGTATGTGAAAACCAGGCTTGACAGGTATGAATGAACCCATCTAGAGCAAGCTCTAGTCAGGGATACAGAGTACAGAGTACATGAGTACAGAGTACAGAGATAGTGCATGCACAGGTTAAGCCTTGGTTCAGAAAAGAGTTTTATTTTCACTGAAAATGTATGATCATGTATGAGGTTTACAGGTACACAGAGAGTATAGTAGGCTTGCTACGGGTTCTGGCGGCCTTAAGCCGACCTGAATCCTAGCGCCGGTGACGGTCCTTTTTGGGGTCGTTACACTTGAGACTTTCAGAAAAGTGGAAATCAACATACCACTGCTAGATGCAGTCAAGCAGATTCCTAGGTATGCAAAATTTCTGAAGAAACTTTGCACAAATAGAAGAAAACTTGCTGAAAAAGAAAAAGTAAGTGTAGGTGAGGTAGTTACTGCTGTTATTAAAAGAGAACTCCCTACCAAATGCAAGGACAAAGGTATGTTCGCTATCTCTTGTAAGATTGGGAATGTTGGTATCAAGAAAGCCATGTGTGATCTTGGTGCATCCATTAATGTCATGCCTCTCTCCATCTATAAATCTCTCAATGCATGTGCACTTAAAGAAACAAGAGTTGTGATACAATTGGCCGATAGATCTGTGGTATACCCCATAGGTGTTCTAGAGGATGTGTTAGTCCAAGTGGATGAACTTGTCTTTCCTGCTGATTTTTATGTGATTGATACTAAGGAAGATAGTTGCAATACTAGTTCTGATATTCTTCTTGGACGTCCTTTCTTGAGTACCGCTAGAACTAAAATAGATGTGCATGATGGTACTCTTACCATGGAATTTGAAGGGGAGATCATTAAATACAATGTCTATGATGCCATGAAATATCCACATGATATGTCCCCAGTTTATGGTCTTGATATTATTGATTGTTTAAGCCAAGATGTGTTTAATGAAAATCAAGATTCTGTTTTAGATGATGATCTTTGCAGGATTGAAAACCTGAAACTGAAAGAAACAATCTGCAGCATTCAGCAGATAGAGGTTGCACAGAAAGAAGACATTCTGCCGCCGAACATAGCCCACCTTCGGCCGCCGAATCCCACTGCCATTCAGACACCACCTTCTGTCGCACTGCTTGAGCAAAACATTGCGCGGAAAGAAGACGAACTTCGACCGCCGAACATCTTTCGGCCGTCGAAACCCAATGACTTGCAGAAGCCGAATCCATCGCCACAACTCATTGACAGAGCATAATTTAGTCCATATTATCATGATATTATTGATGTTTATTTACACCTTTTCTACCTAATTTTGTGGTTTTAATCATGTTTTGCAGATATTAGGTGTAAAGAGACAATATGGAGAAAATGCTCTTAAAACTGCCAAAAAGTGCCAAATATGAAAAGTTCCAGAAAAGGAAAGTTTTCATATATGGAAAGTTCCAAATAAGGAAAGTTTTCATATATGGAAAATGCCAAATAAGGAAAGTGTCAAAAAGCACAATCAGCAAACTGTCCGAAATTCGAACTGCAGAATCTTTCCTGCCTTATTTAGAACATGTGCCAAGAAAGGAAAGTTTTCAAATAAGGCAAGTTTTCAGAAAAGGAAAGTCTTCAAATGAGGAAAGTGCAGAGGCAAAAGCAAATAAGGAAAGCTCAGTCAGAAGATTATTTGAATTTCGAATAGCAGATCTTTCTTTCCTTGTTTAAAGATGTGCACACACTGCAGCAGTCATATCTTCCTGTTTAGGCAGTAAGATCTTAAGGAGATGCTCTTCCTCTTCTGCGTTCAGCATTCAAAATTCAAACGAAGGCTCCACCTAAAAAGGAAAGACTGGACAGATATCTTTCCACTTCTGCACATTAATGACTGCATTCTCCTGCCTATTCTGCAATCCATGCGCGCGCCACCTCTTCTGGAAGCACGATCCGTGCGTCCTTCCTCTTCTGAAAGCCTTGGTACGTGCATATTTCCTTATGAACATCAAGCCACGACTTTTCTTCCTCTATTGGCAGCCTTGGATCGCTCTTCCTTCCTTTTCAAGCACAAGGTACGCTCCTTTCCTATTCTGAAGGCAATCTGCGCGCCAACTTCCTTCTGAAGCCTTGCAGTTCGATTCTTTCCTCTTCTGCAATAACTTGGGCAGCAAGTTGAGCATGGGCAGCACCTTGGGCAGCCTCTACACTAATTAGGAAGCAAGGTCAGCATCTAAACTTATTTAGGAAGCACAATCTGCGCCTCCTTCCCTTTCTGAGACCAAACCGCGCGCACCAACTTCCTTCCGCAGTGCATTTTCGCGCAGCCTTCCTTCTGAAGCCGAAAAGCGCGATTCTTTCCTTTTCAGACACATCTTGGGCAGAAAATACCTCTTGGGCAGTAAGTATGACTTAGGGCATGTAACGACCCGAAAATCGAACCGCTACCGGCGCTAGGATCCAGATCGGCTTAAGGCCGTCGGGACCCGTAGCAAGCCTGACATGCAACCTGAAAACCTGTTTAATCCCCTACATGATCAACAACATGCATAAAAATTTAAAACTTTTCCTTCAAACACCCAACTCAACCTGAGCATACACTGTACATAGTCATAAACATGACCCCTCTGTGGGATCTCATCAATACCCCAAAGGGGCGCTATAACATGAGATGAGTTGGCTTACATGAACATTATAAAATATCTAAGATCATGTATTAAAAGGGATACCTCAAACATAAAGTCAAGCACAATCTCTAATCCTCAATATCATTACATGACTGAAACTGTACTTTTACATAACATTAATACATTTATCATGTCCACACTATCTATTACATACACATGACTTCATTACTCCTATGGATCTCCTAGTCTACCCTGTACCTGCAAACCTGGGGAATTTGGGAGAGGGGTGAGCTACTAGAGCCCAGTGAGCAGAATAAAAAAAAAACATTTAAATCATATGGATCATGGAATGCATCACATCACAGCTAATCACATCAAGGATGAACCTGTCACCAATAGCCCTCTACATGGTCCAACTGTGCCAGAACGTAGAATGGGTCCTGGTGTTTCCCTTACATAGCATAACATACCATGGTCCAACTGTGCCAGAACGTAGAATGGGTCCTGGTCTTTCTCTTACATAGTGCCAGCGAATGTAGAATGGGTCCCACTGGTCTTACTTTCCATACCGTACATATCACATCGTCATATCATAGATCTAGGGCTATGGATCATCCAGCATTCATCCACATCAACATTTAAAATGTGCAATGCAACATATTCGTGAATTCTAATGCAAGCAGCCTAATTCATCACATGGCATTCATGATGCATGAACATGCTCAAAACTATACGATTAATTTGCTTAAAAACATAAAGGTTTATTCCACTCACCTCTGGATAGCTCTGACCAGACACTGGGGCAACAGACTCACTGCTGGGGTCCTCGGTTCCTCGGGTCCGAACCTACACAGGTGGACTCAAATGAGGGACCAAACATACATGAACATAACTCTAAACTATTTCCCAAAAACCCCCTAAAACATCATGGAATAATCATAGAAAAACATGCAAGAAAGGGCTGGGCAGGGCACTTTCGGCGGCAGGTTCGGCGGTCGAAAGTCCCTCCAGAGCCGAAAGTCAGGCAGGTTCGGCGACACCTTCGGCGGCCAAAACTCCCAGACAGAGGTGAAACTCATGCATGTTCAGCGGCACTTTCGGCGGCCGAAACTCCCAGACAGAGACAAAAGTCTCCTTTCGGGGGCAAGCTTCGGCAGCCGAAGGCTGCCTCCACAAGCACGTTCGGCGGCCGAAAGTTCCTTCGGCTGCCGAACCTGGTTTCTCCCAGAATGGCAGAAACTCAGCTCCCCTATGCATTTATGCCTCCTATCTCATCCAAACATGCATAAACCTATTCTACAACACTCATACACAAGCATACAAGTTCCTAGGGGCATCAACTAGCTAAAACCCCATCTATAACACATTCAACATACATTTGCAAGCCACATTGATCAAAATCACATCAAAAACCCATAAGCTCAACATAAGCTACACATGCATTTTCTAACCCATGAACTTGCATAAAACTTGCTTAAAACATAAAGTAAGCTAGAGATCGACCCTTACCTCTTGAAGATCGAGGGTAGAGGCGATCTAACTTGGAGTTGGAAGAGATTTGAGTTCTTGAACCTCAAAGCTCCAAAACTTGCTCAAAACTCGGAAATCTTCAAAACAAGATGAAAACTAGTGAAAAACTTGAAAGATCTAAAGAAAAAGACTCAAGATCGGTGAGGGGTGGCGGAGAACTCACCTTGGCCGAAAATGGGGAAAAAGCTCGCCCGTTTTCGGCTAAGGGACCCTTTTATAGTGGCTGGCCAGGCCACGTTCGGGGGCCGAACGTGCCTCCGCATGCATGCCATGTTCGGCGGCCGAACTTGAGGTTCGGCGGCCGAACCTGGACTTTCCTCACTTATGCTTTCGGGGGCCTAAAGGCGCTCCCGAAGGCCTGTATGTTCGGCGGCCGAACCTGAGTTTTCCTCTAAGGTTGTTTTCATGCAAAAACACATTTCCATTTTACTTAAAACCATGAAATACCTTAAAACATTTTATGAAAACATGATTCCACCCTACTAGAGGCTTCCGACATCCGAGATTTTACCGGACGGTAGGAATTTCGATACCGGAGTCTAGCCGGGTATTACAGGGCAACACTTTTCAACTATAAAAACCCACATAAGGAGCCTCTACATGGTCGGAAGCTCCCCTTGGGAGACACCTACGAAATTCATATCTCTTCTTCTACCTTTCTTCTTTTCTTTTATTTTTTGTTTTGTTTCAGCCATGAGAGGCTGAAATCTTTCATTCTAGTTGAAGAAATAGTGAAGTTTTAGTTGTATTGTGGATTGAGAGACTTGGACTACATTGTTTATCTTTTGGTTATTCAGTATTCTTGTGATTTCATGCTTAAGGACATTATTGCTTTGTTATTTAAGATCTCCATTGATTTTTATTGCAAGGTAATATATTGTTGGTTTGAGTGATTTTAAGTCCGAAATTGCTTGATTTGTTCAACCATAAGAACACTTGGTGCACTACCAAGGAAATTGCATGATCTAGTGTTGTCTCCATGCATGTGGGTGACTAGAATTGGTTCTCTCTATATCTTTATGCAATTAACTATTGTAAAAGGCCTAAGGCTCAAAGACGTTCTTTGGCAATTGTTAATTAGTAATTAATTGGAGGACTTTCCCTAATTGATTTAATCTTGAAGAGAGACAATGGATGTGAGAAGCTTCTTCAATCTCCATGGCCAATTTATTGAATTAACAAAGGAACATATGAGTATTTTAGCCCACTTAATCATGATATTCTTGATGTTTATTTGCACCTTTCTGCCTAATTTTGTGGTTTTAATCATGTTTTGCAGATTTTAGGTGTAAAGAGACATTCTGGAGAAAATGCTCTTAAAACTGCCAAAAAGTGCCAAATATGGAAAGTTCCAGAAAAGGAAAGTTTTCATATATGGAAAGTTCTAAATAAGGAAAGTTTTCATATATGGAAAGTGCCAAATAAGGAAAGTGTCAGAAAGCACAGTCAGCAAACTGTCCGAAATTCGAACTGCAGAATCTTTCATGCCTTATTTAGAACATATGCCAAGAAAGGAAAGTTTGCAAATAAGGCAAGTTTTCAAAAAAGGGAAGTCTTCAAGTGAGGAAAGTGCAGAGGCAAAAGCAAATAAGGAAAGCTCAGTCAGAAAATTATTTGCAATTCAAATCGCAGATCTTTCTTTCCTTGTTCAAAGATGTGCACACACTGCAGCAGTCATATCTTCCTGTTTAGGCAGCAAGATCTCAAGTAGATGCTCTTCCTCTTCTGCGTTCAGAATTCAAAATTCAAACGAAGGCTCCGCCTACAAAGGAAAAGATTAGACAGATGCACTTTCCCTTCTGCATTCAATGACTGCGCACCACTTGCCTCTTGCAACACAATCTGCGCGCCACTCCCTATTCAGGAAGGAGATCTCAACGCACTTGGCCTTTATTCAGTCCAGATTCATAATTCAAAAGATGCTCCATCTAAATAGGAAGTTTGGACAGCAATTACTTCCTATTCAGAAGCATCTGCGCGCCTACCTCTTCTGCAATCCGGATCCGCGGGCCTAATTCCTATTCAACTCCATCCGCGCGCATGTCTCTCTCCTGCAGAGCAAGCCACGACTTTTCTTCCTCTATTGGCATCCTTGGATCGCTCTTCCTTCCTTTTCAGGCATAAGGTACGCTCCTTTCCTATTCTGAAGGCCATCTGCACACCACCTTCCATCTGAAAGCCTTGATTCTCTCCATCTTCCTCTTCTGCAACAACTTGGGCAGCAAGTTATGTTTGGGCAGCACCTTGGGCAGCCTCTACACTAATTAGGAAGACCTAGGCAGCACCAAAACTCTATAAAAAGGTGCTCTCTTTGGCAGCCACGAATTCGGACACTTTTCAGACTCATCTTCTCCTTCTCATCCGGATCAAGCAAGGCCGCGCCTCACCACCTTCGGCTTCTTATTCTCTTCTTCTACCTTTCTTTATGGTTTTTGTTTCAGCCATGAGTGGCTGAAACTCTTTCATTCTAGTTGAAGAAATAGTGAAGCTTTAGTTGTATTGTGGATTGAGAGACTTGGACTACATTGTTTATCTTTTGGTTATTCAGTATTCTTGTGATTTCATGCTTAAGGACATTATTGCTTTGTTCTTTAAGATCTCCATTGATTTTTATTGCAAGGTAATATATTGTTGGTTTGAATGATTTTAATTCTGAAATTGCTTGATTTGTTCAACCATAAGAACACTTGGTGCACTACCAAGGAAATTGCATGATCTAGTGTTGTCTCCATGCATGTGGGTGACTAGAATTGGTTCTCTCTATATCTTTATGCAATTAACTATTGTAAAAGGCCTAAGGCTCAAAGACGTTCTTTGGCAATTGTTAATTAGTAATTAATTGGAGGACTTTCCCTAATTGATTTAATCTTGAAGAGAGACAATGGATGTGAGAAGCTTCTTCAATCTCCATGGCCAATTTATTGAATTAACAAAGAAACATATGAGTCAATGATCAATCCCATCAACTAAAGTGAATCTGAATCTTCAACTAGAGCTTTTACCATCATTGTTTTACCCTTAATTTGCCAACTGCTTTCTTTTTAATTGCTCTTTACATTAGTTTAATCAAATCAATCTCAAAACCCCCCATTTTTACTTTACATGCACTTGCACTTTCTTTTCTTTTCTGCTCTTTTTAATTTGGTCTACTCAAGGAAGGTAAATAAGTATCAATTCCCTGTGGATACGATCCTTTCACCACTGTCTACAGTTTTATTATTGTTGCATCCAACAGGTGGACTGCAGCCATGCGCAGAATGAACAAAAGCAGATCGCACCACTTCAGCTTGGTGCGCACATCAGCCTTGCGCAGACTAAAACCACCACCTTTCGGCTGCCGAACTTCACCACCTTTTGGAAGCCGAACTTCACCACCATTCGGCCGCCGAACCTCTCACTGCAGCCTCCATCGCAGCACCTTCAGCCTTCAGCGCAAAAAGAGGAAGTTGAACCCAATTCAGCCATTCCTCCATCGCAGAAAGCCCATGCACACAATGAACAAATGGGATTCCAAGCCCCCAAACCAAAGGAGCATGCAGATCTATGCCTGCCCAAACCACCAGATAAGGTAGAGTTTGTTTTGCCCGAATTCAGTGCGACGTTGCAGACATCTATGAGAAAACATGAATTGGAATGCAAGGTACTACCAAATCATCTCAAAAATGCAAACATAAGGGCAAGAGGCACACCTCATCTGAAAGAGGAGATGCTAATCATGTTGCTTCATGAGTACATGAAAGAAATAAGATGGGTTATGACCAAATCAAAAGGCATGCTACACTTTGTACTTAATTCTGTTGGAACCCTTTTTCCTCCCCCAATTACCTGAGGCAACTTGCCAAGTGGATCGCACCATACAACACCACACCAGGGGAGTACTCAGTTTCCTTTGTTCTTTTATGTTTCTATACATTGAGGACAATGCATGATTTAGGTGTGGGGGTGCGGATCTCTGAAACTTTAATTTTTTTTGCTTTAGACACATTTTTCCTTTCAGTTTGCGTTTTCTTTTCAGTTTGCGTTTTCTTTTCAGTTTTCCTTTCAGTTTGTGTTTGATCATCCACAATCTTCTTTTTGATTTGCTTTACTCAAACTGATGAACTATGTTGGATGAACTTTCTTTCCATGACCCCATTGATGTGATAACTCTTTAAACCTATGTTGAATCAATTGCAATGAGATGTATTCATGTTTGGGAATTGCCTTTGAATTGAATCTTTAAGCTTGCCATGGTGAAAAATATATTGATGACACTCATTTGAGAGAATGAATTGATTGATGTGTGAATAAACTTAATGTGACTTGTGTTAGCAATTGGTGTTGATTTGCCCAAATCATTGAGAAAAATAAATTCAGAAAAGGCCTAGACTTCATGAGCACAAATTGAAAACTATTCCAATGGTCAAAAGACTATGAACAGAGTTAGTAGCCACTTGGACAGGTGACCAACTGAGTAACTGGGGGTAGGTATCACCAATATGTACCTTCACGTCAAAAGGTTGGTGACTTTTTCAAGCAAGTTTAAAGTGCAAAAAGGCTGAATAAAGTATTTCAAGGTAAGGGCAAGTCACTCTGAAAGCTAGAACATGTCTTTAATTTAACAAATGAAATGTGCATGTATGATCTCTCTCTTGAGGAAAACCAATCCTAGCCATGGTAAGTAAAGGGAAACAAGGAAAAAGGTGAGTAACCTTGATGCATATATTCTTTATTGCAATGCTTCAAAATAGGGGTCTAGAGTAAGAGCTTAAGTGGACATAAAGGATCAAAGTAAAGAGAGTTTGTTTGACTGTGTTTGTTTGCTTGAGGACAAGTAAAAGGTTAGGTGTGGGGGTATTTGACAGAGCATAATTTAGTCCATATTATCATGATATTATTGATGTTTATTTACACCTTTTCTACCTAATTTTGTGGTTTTAATCATGTTTTGCAGATATTAGGTGTAAAGAGACAATATGGAGAAAATGCTCTTAAAACTGCCAAAAAGTGCCAAATATGGAAAGTTCCAGAAAAGGAAAGTTTTCATATATGAAAAGTTCCAAATAAGGAAAGTTTTCATATATGGAAAATGCCAAATAAGAAAAGTGTCAAAAAGCACAATCAGCAAACTGTCCGAAATTCGAACTGCAGAATCTTTCCTGCCTTATTTAGAACATGTGCCAAGAAAGGAAAGTTTTCAAATAAGGCAAGTTTTCAGAAAAGGAAAGTCTTCAAATGAGAAAAGTGCAGAGGCAAAAGCAAATAAGGAAAGCTCAGTCAGAAGATTATTTGAATTTCGAATCGCAGATCTTTCTTTCCTTGTTTAAAGATGTGCACACACTGCAGCAGTCATATCTTCCTGTTTAGGCAGTAAGATCTCAAGGAGATGCTCTTCCTCTTCTGCGTTCAGCATTCAAAATTCAAACGAAGGCTCCACCTAAAAAGAAAAGACTGGACA
Source organism: Manihot esculenta (assembly GCF_001659605.2). Lineage (NCBI taxonomy): Eukaryota > Viridiplantae > Streptophyta > Magnoliopsida > Malpighiales > Euphorbiaceae > Manihot > Manihot esculenta. The sequence goes on along the minus strand of NC_035173.2, from coordinate 21,411,949 downwards.
TATATCTTTCCACTTCTGCACATTAATGACTGCATTCTCCTGCATATTCTGCAATCCATACGCGCGCCACCTCTTCTGGAAGCACGATCCGTGCGTCCTTCCTCTTCTGAAAGCCTTGGTACGTGCATATTTCCTTATGAACATCAAGCCACGACTTTTCTTCCTCTATTGGCAGCCTTGGATCGCTCTTCCTTCCTTTTCAAGCACAAGGTACGCTCCTTTCCTATTCTGAAGGCAATCTGCGCGCCAACTTCCTTCTGAAGCCTTGCAGTCCGATTCTTTCCTCTTCTGCAATAACTTGGGCAGCAAGTTGAGCATGGGCAGCACCTTGGGCAGCCTCTACACTAATTAGGAAGCAAGGTCAGCATCTAAACTTATTTAGGAAGCACAATCTGCGCCTCCTTCCCTTTCTGAGACCAAACCGCGCGCACCAACTTCCTTCCGCAGTGCATTTTCGCGCAGCCTTCCTTCTGAAGCCAAAAAGCGTGATTCTTTCCTTTTCAGACACATCTTGGACAGAAAATACCTCTTGGGCAGTAAGTATGACTTAGGGCAACACTTTTCAACTATAAAAACCCACATAAGGAGCCTCTACATGGTCGGAAGCTCCCCTTAGGAGACACCTACGAAATTCACATCTCTTCTTCTACCTTTCTTCTTTTCTTTTATTTTTGGTTTTTGTTTCAGCCATGAGTGGCTGAAACTCTTTCATTCTAGTTGAAGAAATAGTGAAGCTTTAGTTGTATTGTGGATTGAGAGACTTGGACTACATTGTTTATCTTTTGTTATTCAGTATTCTTGTGATTTCATGCTTAAGGACATTATTGCTTTGTTATTTAAGATCTCCATTGATTCTTTGTTGCAAGGTAATATATTGTTGGTTTGAGTGATTTTAAGTCCGAAATTGCTTGATTTATTCAACCATAAGAACACTTGGTGCATCACCAAGGAAATCGCATGATCTAGTGTTGTCTCCATGCATGTGGGTGACTAGAATTGGTTCTCTCTATATCTTTATGCAATTGACTATTGTAAAAGGCCTAAGGCTCAAAGACGTTCTTTGGCAATTGTTAATTAGTAATTAATTGGAGGACTTTCCCTAATTGATTTAATCTTAAAGAGAGACAATGGATGTGAGAAGCTTCTTCAATCTCCATGGCCAATCTATTGAATCAACAAAGGAACATATGAGTCAATGATCAATCCTATCAACTAAAGTGAATCTGAATCTTCAACTAGAGCTTTTCCCATTATTGTTTCCTCTTTATTTTTATTTGCTTTATTTATTTGCTTTCATCATTAGATTAATTGAATCAATCTCAAAACCCCCCTTTTTACTTTACTTGCACTTTATTTTTATTTTCAGTTTGTTTGTTTGGTCTTGACAAGAAAGATAGGTAAGTATCAATTCCCTGTGGATTCGATCCTTTTACTACTATCTACAGTATTTATAATGTTAATAAATGAATTGATTATTTTGACCGGCTTCGACAACCGCTCCATCACTCATTCCGAAAACTGAAGAAATTCGGCCGCCGAATGCAGAACCTTTTCGACCGCCGAACCTCTCCCAGCAGCCCCCATCGCAAGCAAGCTCTTCTAATCCACCTTCGCAACCACCTTCTGATCTAAAGCCTCTTCCAGACCATCTGAAATACATATACTTGGGAGCAAATAAGACACTACCAGTAATAGTGTCCAATAAATTGAGCCAACAAGAAGAATCAAGCCTCTTGAAGGTACTACAGAAACACAAAAAGGCCATAGGATGGACCATTGATGACATTAAAGGTATCTCCCCCTCCACCTGCATGCATAGAATTCACATGGAGGATGAGTGCAAGCCAGTCAGAGATGCTCAAAGAAGACTAAACCCACCTATGATGGAAGTAGTGAAAAAGGAGATAGTCAAACTCCTTGATACAGGCATTATATACCTAATCTCTGATAGCAAATGGGTGAGCCCTGTACATGTAGTTCCAAAGAAAACTGGAATTACCATTGTTCCAAATGCTGAAGGAGAACTTGTTCCCACAAGAGTTCAAAATGGATGGAGAGTATGCATGGACTATAGAAAGCTCAATGCTGCAACAAGGAAGGACCACTTCCCACTGCCTTTCATTGATCAGATGCTAGAAAGGCTTGCAGGTAAATCTCACTATTGTTGTCTTGATGGTTACTCAGGTTTCTATCAAATTCCAGTTGCCCCAGAGGACCAAGAGAAAACCACCTTCACTTGTCCTTTTGGCACTTTTGCCTTTAGAAGAATGCCATTTGGACTATGCAATACACTTGCCACTTTTCAACAGTGCATGATGAGCATATTTTCTGACTATGTGGGTAAGACAATTGAGGTATTTATGGATGACTTCACAGTTCATGGAAATTCTTTTGATGAATGCCTTACCAATTTAGAAAAGATCTTGCAAAGATGCATTGAGACTAACCTTGTGCTTAATTATGAAAAATGTCATTTTATGGTTAATCAAGGTATGGTCTTAGGTCATGTTGTTTCAGCTAAGGGTATTGAAGTGGACAAAGCTAAGGTGGATACCATCAAGAATCTGCCTTACCCCACAAACGTTAAAGACATTCGATCATTCCTTGGCCATGCAACATTCTATAGAAGATTCATCAAAGATTTCTCAAAAATCACTTTGCCATTATGCAGATTACTCCAACAGGATGTAACATTTGATTTTGATGCAGATTGCAAAAAGGCATTTGATTTAATTAAAGAATTGCTTGTGACTGCCCCAATTATTCAAGGGCCTGACTGGAACTTACCATTTGAAATCATGTGTGATGCAAGCAATTATGCAGTAGGAGCAGTCTTGGGGCAACGTGTAGGAAACTCATCCCATCTCATTCACTATATCTCTCGCACACTAGATGCTGCACAAAGCAACTACACAACAACTGAAAAAGAACTCTTGGCAGTTGTATTTGCTTTGGAGAAGTTCAGACCATATCTATTGGGAACCAAAGTCATTGTCTATTCTGACCATGCAGCCTTGCGATACTTGATCAAGAAAAAAGAAGGAAAACCAAGGCTCATTAGGTGGATCCTACTTCTATAAGAATTTGATCTAGAGATAAGAGACAAGAAGGGCAAAGAGAATCTTGTGGCAGACCACCTCAGCCGACTTCCATATAGTTCTGCTCCATGCCCAGTCAAAGAAGAGTTCCCAGACGAACATCTGTTCGTCACTCACTCTGCCTAGATAATCATGCCATGCACACCATACCCCAGGGAAGTACTCAGTTTCCTTTGTTCTCTCCTCTCTTCCTCTCTTCTCTTTTTCTCTCTTCTTTTACATTGAGGACAATGCATGATTTAAGTGTGGGGGTGCATATCTCTCTCTTCTTCTTTTTTTCTTCTTCTTTTCCTCTTCTTCTCCCTTCTTCCTTTCAGTTTCTTGCATTTTGCATCTCTTTCAGTTTAATTAGCCACAGTGAAAATTTTTCATTTTTATTATTTTTGCTTTCAATAAAACACACATAACCACAACCTTCTTCTTCTTTTTGTTTTGCTCTACTCAAACTGATGAACTATGTTAGATAAGTTTTTATTTCCATGACCCCATTGATGTGAAAACTCTTTAAACTTATGTTGAATCACTTGCAATGGATTATATTCATGTTTGAGAATTGCCTTTTGAATTGAATCTTTGAGTTTGCCATGGTGAAAAATATACTGATGACCCTCAATTGATTGAGAATAAATTAAAGTTGTGTGAATGAACTTAATGTGACTTGATTTAGCAATTGGTGTTGATTTGCCCAAATCATTGAGAGAAAGAAAATTCAGCAAGGGCAAGTGTAACAGCCCGCTTACCGGACCATCACCGGCACTAGGATCCAGATCGGCTTAAGGCCGCCGGGACCCGTAGTAAGCCTACTGTCAACTCTGTGTACCTGATAAATCCCATACATGATCATACTTAAGCTTAAAACTGTTACTTACTCTTTTTTATTTTTTTTTTTCTTTGCTTGACTATCTTTTCTTTCTGTATAACTTTCACTAAGCCTGGACTATGCATGCTCTGTCTGTATGCACTCGAAGAGTGATACCTGCTATGGTACCATACAGTGACTACAGAGATAGAAAGACTACCATGCACCAAGCTTAGCTCATCATCATCACAACATTATCTCAATCATATATATCATAAAAGGATCATGTGCAAAGGGATAACAAGCACTAGGGCCAAGCACAATTCTATAACTCACTATATAACTTACTATTACATCATTTCTATACATTACATAAACTCTGTACTGTACATCATTATCATGTCCACTATTCTATACTATTACATATGCCTTTTACCCTTGCTATCTCTTTCTCTTTCTCTTCTCTGAGGCCCTGAAAAATGGGGTTAGGGAGAGGGATGAGCTGCTAAAGCCCAGTGAGCGGAATCTATAAAAAAAATCACATTTAAAACATCCTCTCATATGATGCATCACTGCACAAACATTTCACATCTCGGATTGGACATGATCCCAAAACTCCCTCTGTCAGTGCCCGGCCCCCAAAGGAGCTCACACAGGTCTTTCACTAACTACTCATGGTGCCCGACCCTATAAGGGCTCTCACAGGACTCATCCAAGGTAAATGCCCGGCCCCAAAGGAGCTCACACAGGACATACAATAATGATAGACTTATGGGCTATTGAGATCGCCTCGGTCCAATCCACATATACAAGTAATAATGCAATGCATCAACTTGGTGAATACTAATGCAAAGCATCCTACATAAACATGGCATTCATGATGCATGAATCATGCTAAAACAGTTCTTAACTTTTAAAATAACGTTCTGTTCCACTCACCTCAGTCAACTGCTGAGCAGTCTCTGTAACTCTAACTCTGTGGGCCTCCTTGGTCTCTCGGGTCCGTACCTACACAGGTGGACTCAAATGAGGACCAAACTTACTTAAACACAACTCCTACTATCTCCTCAAAACCCCTCTAAAACATCATAGGCATGCATGGAAAAATGGGCAAAAGAAGGCTGGACTGGGCACTTTCGGCGGCTGGTTCGGCGGCCGAAACCTCCCTCCAGAGACGAAACTCATGCATGTTCGGCGGCACCTTCGGCGGCCGAAAGTCTCATCCAGAGACGAAACTCATGCACTTTCGGCGGCCGAACTCCCTCTTTCGGCGGCCGAAAGCCCCTTTCTCACCCAAAAGCCTAGCTTTCGGGGGCAAGGTTTGGCAGCCGAAACTGCCTCCACAAGGGGTTCGGCGGCCGAACCTTGCTTCGGCGGCCGAACCTGGATTCTCCAGAAAGGCAGAATCCGAGCACAACTCATGCTCTCAGCCTCCAAACTCCTATCAAACACCCAGAACATGCATACCAACATTTCTCAACTAACATATAACATATCTCATGCATATAGAGGCCTAAAAACTAGTTCAAGCCCCAAAAACAACAACAAAACGCATATGAGCAACATATGCTCAAACTCATGCTTATACCCCAAAACATGCCATAAACCTCTCCAAAACTTCTAAAACTTGCTTTAAACATAAGGGGAGGTGAGGATCCATGCTTACCTCTTGAAGAACTAGAGGATTGCTGATCCAAGCTTGGAGATAGGAGAAAACTCAATCAAACTCTCCAAGTGCTCAACTTTGCTTCCTTTTGCTCAAATCTCTAAAACAAAGCTCAAATCAAGTTAAAACATGCAAGATTTGAGGAAAACATGAGAAATCACACCAAGGAGAGCTTGAACCTACCTTTGACCCAAAAACAGAGTGTTTAACACTCAAGTCTCGGGCAAAGGGGCTTTTGTAGTGGCCAACCGACTCTTCCTTCGGCGGCCTAACGTGCATGCGAAACCATGCAACTTTCGGCGGCCGAACTTCACCTTCGGCGGCCGAACCTGGATTTTGTCCCCTTGGCCTTTTCATTTCAAAACTCAATTTTCTTAACTCAAAACATGCAAACATGATAAAAACACGTAAAAACATCTTAAAAACCTTTCTTATACCCTTAGGGCAAGCTCCGACATCCTCGAATCCCGACTTCCAACGGAAATTCCGCCGGAACGTAGGAATTCCGATACCGGGGTCTAGCCGGGTATTACAGCAAGGATCTCAAAAGCACAAAAATGCTCCAATAAAAGAGCTAGTAGCCACTTGGAAAGGTGATCAACTGAGTAACTGGGGGTGGGTATCACAAATATGTACCTTCACGTCAAAAGGTTGGTGACTTTTTCAAGCTAAATCAAAGTGCAAAAAGCCTGAATAAAAGTACTTCAAGGTAAGGGCAAGTCAATCCAAAAGCTAGAAAAAGTCTTAACAAATTAATGTGCATGTCTCTCTTAAGGAAAACAAATCCTAGCCATGGTAAGCAAAGGGAAACAAGGAAAAGAGGTAAGTAATCTTCATGCATATATTCTTCACTGCAATGCTTCAAGATAAGTGTCTAGAGTAAGAGCTTAAGTGGAAATAAGGATCTAGAGGAAGAAAACTTATTTGACTATGTTTATTTGCTTGAGGACAAGCAAAAGCTTAAGTGTGGGGGTATTTGATAGAGCATATTTTAGTCCATATTTTCATGATCTTATTGATGTTTATTTACACCTATTCTATCTAATTTTGTGGTTTTAATCATGTTTTGAAAATATTAGGTGTGAAGAAACAATTTGAAGAAAATGCTCTTAAAAGTGCCAAAAAGTGCCCAAATTCAGCAACCTTCGGAAGCACTTTCGGAAGCCAAAATCCAGTCACCTTCGGCGGCACCTTCGGCGACCGAAAGAGGACTCCAGAGACGAAAGTCGACTACCTTCGGCAGCACCTTTGGCCGCCGAACCTTGCGTCCAGAGCCGAAAGTCCAGCCTCCGAAACTCATTTTAGGCGGCCGAATCTCCCTCTCAATGCACTCTTTCCTTATTCAAGAAGCCATATCCCAAGTTGCCATATTAGAGGAGCCAAACAAGGGAAGTATTTTGAGATCTAAATCTTCAAGGTTCACATTCAAATATTGGATTTCAAGATCAAGCTTATTAAGGAAGCTAAATCCAAAGATCACATGTTTCCCACTTAGTATCATGCACATTCAAAATTCAAAAGGAGGCTCCACCTTCCTTAATAGTGCATGGGTAGCCTCTTAACTCTTTAGGAAACATCTTGAAGACCTTGGCCAGCAATTAAAAAGACCAAAGAGTCCCCACTTGCCCCCCATCACATGCATCTCGTTTTTGCCTTCACCCATGCACAAAGAAGGTACATATGGGACCAAGGGCACTTTGGACAGCCTCTAAAAGACTCATGGACTGCCACCAAACCCTAAGGAGCCTCTCAAGATCTATTTAAAGGCTTCAAGAAGACAAGAAGACAGATTTTGATCCACCACCTTCTCCAAGAATCGGCAAGGCTCTCCAAGCCTCTCCCTCCACCTTAGTTCTTCATCTTTTGCTTTCTTTTCTTTTATTGTCTGTTTTGGTTCAGCCATGAGTGGCTGAAACCCTCTTTCTAGTTGAAGTTTGGTTGAAACTAAGGTTGTTTAAAGGGTTGTGAGATCTGAACAGAAACTTTTGTCTTTGATTTTATTCAATATTCATGCAATTGATGCTTAATTCTAAGATTGCTTTGTTGTTTTGATCAAATTGGCCACTTGATTCTTGATTGCAAAGTTAATTGATTGTTGGATTAGGATATTTGTTAGTCCGTAATTGCTGAAAATATTCTGTCCATTGAACACTTGGTGTAAAAACCCAAGGAATTGTATGATCTAACATCATCTCATGCGTTTGAGTAGTTAGGGTTTGGATCTTTCTTATTCTTCATGCAATTGGCAATTGTTTTGATGCCTAAGGCCCAAAGACGTTCCTTGGCAATTTGTTGATTAGTAATTGGTTAGAGGACATTCCCTAATCAATTTGTTCATAAGGAAAGACATGGTGGTGAGAAGCGTCTTCCACCCCCATAACCAACCTATTGATTCAATCAAGATAACCATGTTTCAATGATCAACCCAAACAACCAAAGTGGATCCATATCTTCAATTAGACCTTTCTCATATTGATTCTCTCTTTTATTTTAATTACTTGCTGTTTTAATTGCTTTTATTAGTTGTTAATCAAATCACTCTCAAAACCCCCCTTTTTACTTTCCTTGCACTTGTTTCTATTTCTCTTTGATTACTTGCTTTTACTCGTGCTTTCAATTAGTTCTATTGGTCTTGATTGAGATAAATAAATAGGTAATCAATTCTCTGTGGATACAATCCTTCACCACTATCTGCAGTTGTAAATTATAGGTAACCAAGAAGGTTATTTTTGACCGGTTTCGACAACCGCTCCTGTCAATACTGTAAACCCTATTTTCTAGATCTCAAAATATCAGTTGTGATATATCACAATAAACTATATAATAGTCTTAATATTTAGACGGTAAGCGGTAGATTATAGTATGAACATTATTTTATTGTGTAGAATTGCGATATATCATATGTTCTATAGCAAATATTGCAGATTGCTTTTGTTTTAATATTTTATTTAGATATCATTGATATTGAAATTGCTTTAAATATTAAATATTAACAGGGAATTATTATATCTCCTTGAAGGAGACAAATCATAAAGTGTTGTTTCAAAGTGAGATAGTTATGTGAATAAATTGTTACTCTATTAAAATTATAAATTTCTTGATGTGTAACATATGATTATAAATTTAATACTTGAACATAATACCTTAATATTTTAAAAAATGTTTGGCCAAAAAAAAAATTAAATTCTTTTATGTAATACTTTTTTATACTTTGAGGATATGAATTGACAGATAAAGAAGGTAAAATAAAACTAATCTAGTGTTTAAGGTCTCATAAAAAATAAAATAGTAATAATAATAATGAGAAATTGAGAAAACTTTAAAATAAAAGATAGTTAGACTAGTCAAGGTTATAATGTAATAGGAGTTGTAATTTTCGGTAAAGATGAAAGTTTTAGTAAAATTAATCATAATTGGATTGTAGGCTAAGCATGAGAATAGTTGAGGAGAAGAATTATTAAGGGATTCGAGTCATGATTTATAAGTACAATGTTAAGGGTTCATTAAACTGGAAGTTTTAATTTATAAGTTACAAGATAAGGCTAATATCAATTAATAAAAGAGGTAGAGTTGCATTAGTGAGTTGACTTACAACCCTTAATTTGAATCTTTTGGTGGTAGGTGGCGAAAATAATTAGGTAAATATATATATATATATACACTTTTTAGAGTCCCCAAACAATCTCTCTCCCTTTCTCTTTCTTCCTTCTTCCTCTCTCTCTTTCTTCTCCGTTCTTGTCTTCCACTTCCATATGCCATCTCTCCTACTATTGGGGGCAATGGGCTTCACCGAAAGACGATTCTCTAAGGATTAAAACAGCATTGAATTCCGATGGCAGAGATTAAAACTCGCGAGGAGAGAAAATGACAATAGAAAATTTTCAACATCGTTTTTAGTGTTCTTAACATCAAATTGAAGTGTTTCCAAATGGCAACAGTACGTGTTTTCATTTAGGACTAGTCTTACCAGAGTTTATGGAGTTTCCAGATAAATGTAGGAGAGAGAAAGCATAAAAGGGCTAATTAGTCAAATTTTTAAAATTTTAAAAATATTTAATATATCTTTTAAAATTATAAGACTAATTATGTAAATTTTTTTATATTATAAAAATTAAATAATAATTTTTTTTATTTAAAAATATATTCTAAAATTCGAATTAGGACAAATTTGAATTTAATATAAAGTGAATGGATTTGGAGAGCATTATATTAATTCAAGTTCTAGTGTCAATCAGCCTATAAAATTTGAGTTATCACACTCATGACATTATTTCTCATAGGACCATCAGATCCATGACATCATTTCTCAAACAACCATTATCTTAACCTAAAAACCTCACTCACGTCTGAACAAATCGAATAATCATTACTTAACCATTTATTAGCACATAATCTCTAAAATCCTTATAAATACAAAATTTTTTATTTTTTAGTTAAAAATTCTAAATTTTAAAATAAATAATTAAGTAACTCTATTTTTTACGATATAAAAATATACAGAATATAAAGTTTAATGTACACCATTTCTAAACATTTAAGATATTTCTTATTTAAATTTTATATTTATTCATATTATATTTTAGTAATTTAAGTGTTGAGTGTCAAAAATGATTATTAATAGAACATTAGCCACATCAATTTTTTTTACAAATTATCACGCAATTAAAGAGATAAAGATTATATTAAAAAAAAGGGGTGGGAAAAATATCTTATCTGTCACCACCGTTATCCATTGATCCACATCGACATCCACGATCAGGATGCGAGATTGAGGAGTGAGTTCAGGTCCCATGACGCAAAACAATGAAAAAGGAAAAGAGATTCTCTTACAGATTTCTGACCGCTGAACCAATAGGGATAAGCTAAATTTCATGTCATGGACTTGTCATCACTCACGCATTGCTCCAAACTTTTCTGCTTCTCTCTTTGACTAATTGCCTCTTCTCATCCACTCCACTGCATACTACTGTAGTCCACCATATACAGACACAATTTTTCCTATCAATGGTAACATTATTTTTTTATTTATACCAAGAATTGCCCGTTACATATGGAAAATGGGTCCCATTTTTATAGATTTATAATATAAATAAATATAGGTGAATAGTGAATTTGATCAGCAATTTTGGAATTGTAAATACATGGCAATGCATTTCAAGTTTATGCCATCTTAATTATAATTTTAATTAATTTATATGTATTATAAAACATTTTTAAAATTTAGAATGTTATAGGACTTCTTTTGTTATAAAATTTGTTTGGCGTATACGTATACACATGCATATAAACATATACATGTCCAGCGTAACACATCTGCTAAATATCTAATTTATAATATGGGATATAATGTAAATTTTTGTTATATTGTTTAATTCATTTTGCTTTTCTTATGAATTTTAATCTTATTGTTAAAGAATTTCTTAATAACATCACTCGTGTATATCACTAAATAAATCCTTTTATTTCTTTTTTCCAATTTAGAATAAGAGAAAATAATATGATTTGTATGATTTCTTAGAAAATCTGAAATGTTTTTTTTAGATCAAGATTTTTTTAAAAATAATTAATTTTTTATTAATTCTCTTATTTTAGATATTTATATGGCTATAAAATTATATTGCGATTGGTCAATTTATAAGAAAAGAAAGCAAGGTTATTGGCGTCTATAACGGTCACTCCGACACTCAAGTCAGTAAATTAAAGAAAAGAGTGAGTGTAATAGATTGTTTTGAACTCGAGAGCAGTTATGTAAGAATACTTACCTTGATCTCCATGTTCATTAGCTTTTATACTGTAATGTTGGTTATCAAATCTTCTAGAAATTTCATTAGTATCGACTCGTAGATAAGGGATCTATCCTAGTTAACGACATCCCTTCTGTACTCATTGAGAAGGACGTAGACCGTTTACACGATTAATACCACACCTCTCAAGAAATCTTTCGTGTCTTCGCTTCATCTCCGAGCGTTTACATGAATGACCAAATACCTATGGAGGATACCATCCTGGTCTATGAAGAGTAGCTGAAGACGAGTCTTTGATTCCCTATGGATTCATTTTTTACTAAGATTCTCCAATTCCACGAGCTGACAATCACCCAACTGCACCCCAACAGTTGGACGATCTTGGTGGCCTTCTGGTTTATTTGTTTTAATAACAACATTGAATCAAGTGTGGCCCTCTTCTCTCAACTGTATTAGATGGGCACTCAAAAAAATGAAGAGTTATGATTTTTCAGTGGGAGTCAATGCGAAACATTATTTAACCAAATATCCTCATCCCTATAACGATGGAAGAGCAAGTTTTTCATCCTCCATCACAGGGTGTCCGTTGGTTTTGATCCCATCTGTACCAGTTGGAATATGTATGTGGAACTGAGAAAGGATGGGGTTCAACTATCGAGGAGTGAGAAAGAGGTTCTAAACTTCCTCCAGACTATGACCACGTCCTAAAAAATAGACATTATCGTGGTGATGAGGAACGTCGTTTTATCCTAGCAAAGCCAACTCCAAGCGAGCCAAGCACAGGCTCCTCACCCGCCTAGCCTTCCCTGTCTTGGAGAAAGCACCTTCCTGGCTAGTGAACAGCGTATTTTTCTTTCCAACTCCTTTTGTAATTTAAACTGCCTTACTTACTCGCCTTTTGTTCTGGTAGATATAGCCAGATAAAAAAAAATCATCGAGGTAGCACATGTTGTCTGGAAGGCAAGGCTATTGCTGGAGCGATCGTGCCTCCACCCAAGCGTGCTCATCACTCCGAGGAGATCATCATGCATCCTCCTCCTCCTCCCCCTCTTGCGACTGAAGAATCGACTCCCACTCAGCCCAAGTCTTCTATAAGGGATACTCCTCCTGCAGCCCCTACTCATACTAATGCTTCACAACAAGAAGTTGGTGTTGGATGAGGTCGAGATCAATGACCTGTTCAATGAGGTCGAGATCAATGACCTCTATGACAACATTATCTATTCTGCCATGGAGAGTGCTCTCTATGCTTACATGGCTAAGGAGCACAACAAAGCTCTAAGACGAGAGTTTGGAGCTCAACAAATGGACAAAAATCTCCTACAGGAAGAGTGCTCGAGGCTGAAAGCTTGGGTTGAGGAGAAGGAGAACACCATGAAGGAGACCCTAGAGTCTGTTGACAAACTCCAAGCAGACCTGGACGAGACTAATACTTCAAAGCTAGCCTCTGAAAACTAGGCTAAAACTGCCAGGGACTAGGTGGCTACTCTCCAACACCAAGTCTAAGAGCTGCAATCTCAAGCTGAGAAGGGTCGGGCCGCCACAGATAGAGTGGCTAAACTAAAAGCTAAACTTTAGGAGATGGTAGCCCGGGACGGGGAGATATTCATACAAGGTCAAGACTCTGTCAATAAGGAGTTCACCAGGCAATTTTTTGTAGAGGACTTCTCTTGGATCGATGATATCTTCTCGGACGAGGATGAAGATGATAAGGAGAAGGAAGCTAAGGATAACCGGGTCTCCGTAAATACTGTAGTAGATGTAGAAAATAATGTAATAAAGATCCGAGAGGGGGATGAGGATGTCCCTCCCATGTAATTTTCCTTTATGAATGAAAAATTCGTCATACTATTTTCTTGTTTTTATTTTTGCCAAGTTTTTAAGGATCAATACTCAATTATAAAAGGACCCTCATTCAATTATCGCCAAATAAGACTTAAACCGTTTTCTAATAAGTTGCTAAGTGAGGTTATCTCTCAATAATTTAAATAGACTTATTATCGGAACCAAATATTGTGGCTAAAACAAAACTATACTACAATTGATCAATCTGAAAGTAAGTGAGGTGATTGGTGCCTATAACGGACACTCTGATACTTAAATCGATAAATTGAAGAAAAGAACGAGTGTAATAAAATATTTTAAACTTGAGAATAGTTGTGTAAAAATGTGTACCTTAATCTTCATGTTCATAAGTTTTTATACTATAAGAAGGTGGAATTGGTTATCAAATCTCCTGAAAATCCGTCTAGTATCGGCTATTAAATAAATTATCCCGCGATTATATATGTAATGGGGATCTGTTGGATTGCGTTCTCTAATTGTAATTTTCCGTGAAGTCTCGCCATGTGATTAAAAGGGTGAGGTTTTGACAGAGAGCTGAGACTTGCTGTGTTTGGATTTTTTTTCCATCGATGGGACCGAATATCATCTGATCAGATTTTTATCACGTGACTATGTTTTCAAATATCAGTTCATTATATATATAAAAGTTGAATTCTTTTAAACTTAAAAAATTTATTTTAAAAGAAAATAAAATTAAAATCTATTTGAATTTTTTTTTTATAAAAAACATATTAGATAAAATAATATAAAACTTTGTGAAAAATCCCATTTACATTCTAAACTTTATTTTTGGATAATAAAAATAAAATTTCGAAATTAATTAATCACTATTTTAATCAATGAACTAAATTAAATTTAAAAACTTAATGGTATATTATAATATGATCTTAAAGTTTTTATTTAATTAATAAAATAATACTTTAAAACAAATATGTTTATTTTAACTTTATATATTAAATTTAGTAATCGCGTCTTTTGTCAATTATATTATCCTTTTTTTTTCAATAATTAAAAAATTATGAAAATTAAGCTTAAATTAAATTTAATATATCTTAATTTTTTATTAACATATATTAGAATAATAAAATAATATTTTTAAATTAATTTTAACAATATTTAAAACTTCTTTGAGCTCTCAAAACATACATACATATTTTTTTAATATTATTGAGCATGAAATATTGAATATAAATATTTAATTAAAATTTTAATTAATTAAAAATTCTATTTTATTATTTTAGAATTTATTAATAAAAATTGAAATACGTGAAAGTTAATTTAATTTTAAATTCTTTAATTATTCAAGAGAGAAATAATATAATTAATAACAAATGTGAATATCGTTGAATTTAATAATGACAAGCAAGAACATGATTAAAATAAAATATTTATTTTACAATACTATTTTATTAATAAAATAAAATTTCAATTACATTAAAATTTTCAAATTTAATTTAATTTGTTGGCTAAACGTAGTTTTTCATGAACATTTATTTTATTTTGTTATTTCCCTTCACAAAATGAGTGGAAGTTTTTAACCTTAGTGGAATGTTCCAACTTGGGGAGTCATCGGGGAAGTGCTTACAGACAATGATACGTACAGTTGTACGCTGTCCCGCTTGGAGTATTGTTGGCCTTTTGCGTTGATCTGATGAGGGACCAGTGGTCTTCATGGTCTTGTGCATATAATAACTATTTTTATTTAATTATTATAATAATGGATACATAGTATTCTTGGCCCATTGCGTTTCTCTCCCCTATCATTCAACACCTATCAAGGACTGATGAGGGACCACTGATCTTCACGGTGTTCTGCATATATATCTACTTTTATTTAATTTATATAATATATAAATTCGAAAATAAAAGGGAAAAAGCAACCGCACGGGGTAGGTGAGCACGGTCGGCTGTATTCAAAATCACATCGGATTGGAAAATAAAAATTTACGGGTATATTATATTTTAATTTTAATTTTTAATATAATTAATAGATTGTATTTTAAAATTTTTTTTATTTGTTTATATTTCTTAGAGAATACTCAGATTAGAGCACTAATAAATATGATTAAAAATATACTACTAGTAATTATTTCTACAATCATCCTTAAATTCTGCTTACAAAACTGATTATGACACGAAAAAGACTTATCATTATTTTTTTGATTAATAATTGAATTAAAACTAATGAGTCAATGATGGCAAAGGTGACTTCATAGAATTAGTCGTTGGATTCATCAAATTAATCATTGGAGGCAGAGATGATAATCCAAAATCTGAAATTAAATCAAAGGAAGAACTAAATCTCTACCACTCAATACCGTGGACTTCTATGCTCCCTTGTATTGACCTAAAGAACCTAATGAACCTAACGAACCTAACGTATGTAAAATTATTCACTAAATCAATAGTAAGTAATAGAATCAACCTTTTGGATTTAAGGTTGGAGTATGAAACGGAGACTTTGAGACAGCGATTTGCCTTATTGTATTCGATCCACGCATTAATAAGATCACCGCTCTTTAGATCGATATTTATAGCTCCTAAATCATCAACTTGTGAAAAAATCATACTATTTAGATCTAAACCCACATGGTTTTCATTAATATTTTTGAACTCCACATCCATAAGAGTATCAAATTCAAATGCCACGAAATCCGAGCTAGAACTATCAGAGTTGAGGAGTTCGAAACACACACCGACAACATCAATAGTGTTAGAGTCCAACAAGATGATAAATACATGCCTGCTACCATAGAAGACAGATTTAGATTGACAACAAAAAAATTAAGAAAAAGTGGTAAAACTGGTAATAGAATGAGCATTTAGTTGCCGAAATTTGGATAGGTATAGAAAGATGGAGAGGATGAACAAAAATAAAATAAACTTTTTGATGTATAATAAGAATGTTTGGAGAATTTAAATTATTTTTTTAATAGGTTTTAGAACGAAAGGATTTTCAGTTTGGGTGGAATAAAAATGCAGAAGGTAAGTGTTCGGTTGTAAAAAATAAAGAAGCTATTCTATTAATTATACTAAAATTTAAAATTAAAGTGTAAATTATTTAAAATTAAATGACAGAAATTATTAAAATGAAGTGCATGTATTTAAATGTAAATTAAAGCCCATCAAATTGAATTTAGTAATTCAGGTTTCATTGGGTTAGAAGTGAGATATGAGGTTTTGAAGATAAGACCTCCAAGAGGTTTATCACATTTTAAACTAAACTAAAGGTGATACTAGATAAAAATTCTGAGCTAATTAAAACGTATATTGTTCAGTGCCATTTTTTTATTTTTATGTAAAATTTGAATTAAATTAAAACAGTTGAAAACTTAAAAATAAATTAATACAATCACATTTTAAATAATAAAAATAAATAAAATTAATCCATATGATTAATTTTTCTATTTGAACTGAATTCCATTACCATAGGAAAAAACAGAGCAAGCTCACGACATCACAGATTACTCGTCGCATCTATATTTAAATAAGATAACTTTTTTAAACTTGTTCTGAGTGTATATTAATTTAAATTTAAATATAAAAGTTATTATTATTTTAATTAATATATTATTTATTTATTAGCGGTGGGCATTTTATGTTTAAATCAAGTAATAAGAATACAGGTTAGGTTAAGCGTTATGGGAACGATAACTTCACCTGCTGGTATTGAAGAGTAATATAATTTTTTATCTCTATTTTATTAAAATTTAGTATATCTTTTGATCTCCTTATTAATCTACAAAAACTTTAACCCTCCATTTAGTATATTTTATTTTGTAAGAAAAAATTTAAATAAATTTTTGAAAAATCATATTAAATTTTATTTTTTAAAAAAATAAAAAATTTTAAAATTAAAAATAATTTATTACTTTCATTCTAAATAATAAAAATATTAGAAAAAAATCAATTGAATTTAATTATTGTAAACTTTTTATTTGAATGAAGAGTAAGAATATTTATTTTAATACGAAAATAGATTTCATTAAATAAGAAAAGATTTGCAGTCTATAATTAAAAATTACAAAAGGTTCAAAATTACCGTTTATAAAGATTAAAATCAAAGGGTTCTATAATTTAGAGAAAAATAATCAGATTTAGCCGCTTCTAATGTTTAGCGCCGCTTTTCCTCTATAAATTTCATCTATCCAAGATAACTAATAATGCTATAAATGTTTAGAAGAAATCTTTTCCTTTAATAGATATGCCAATTATAAAAGTTTATGAAAGAATAAACATAAAAATCTTTGTCTAGAGGACTATTATTTTAAAGAAAGTCTTTGATTTTTTCTAAATAAAAGCACTCATAACCAAAATCTAAAAGAGATGATGATGCCAAGATAAAAGATTATTAATGTTGAACCGCGACCAAACATCTCTTACTAGATTAGAGAGAATACAACCAACTCAAAAGGAGCTAGCAAAGGTAAGAGTGGCATAATCTTTAGTGATTCAATGAGTCTTTTGAGGTAACTCTATAAATTACCATCAGGTCATCTATCACTTATTAAACAAAGAAATATTAGAATTAATCATAACCACCAAATACAAAATCTACAAATTTAAACTGCAGCCATTAAAAGAGATTCTCATTGTCCAGTACTGTTGCCTATTGAAATAAAAATCTACTACATATACTCAATCTAACAGTGGGAAGATTAGATTCATTTTCGAATTGAGAGGAGGACTTCTCCCATCTAATAGGGGAGGAGACACTCCAGATTAAACAATGAATCGATTTTACCGAAAAAGAAAAAACACACTGATTTTAACTAAAAGAAATATCTCATTTTAATAAAAAAAATAAAAATATATATATAGAGAGAGTATGATACATGATATTCGTTACTTAAATAAATTTTATTTGAACCTGCAAGTTGAATACAAAAATCTAAACGAATTATATAAGCACTTATTTTTAGGAAATTCTTATACTTTATTTAGTCTTGTATTTAAAGATTTTTATTTTACACATTAACTTAGTTCCATTATTTTAAAGTTGAAAATATTTTAGTCCATGGAGTTGCACTCAATTCATAATAAATTCCAAAAAAGTTAGAATGCAGAAAATTCAAGAAAGCTGATGGTAAAATAATCCGATTAGATCATTAAGTGATGAAATTTTATCATATATAAAACCTTTTTTTTAACAGTTTAATTCCTTTTATTTTAATATTTACAATAAATTTATCCTTTTAGTATTTCTAAACTCTACCAATTTTTAGCTTTTTCTGGTTGTTTTAATTTGTGATTCGAGGAATGATTATTTTATTATTATAATAAAAATTTAAAAATAAAAATTTAGAAATAAATTATTTGTTATTCAAAATAGAGTTTAAATTGTAAATTTAACTAAATGTAAGAGAATACATTACGAGTTACTATTATTATTCGCAATTAAATAAATATGTACGAAAATTCATATAATTAACATATCCATTACGTAAAATAAATTTTAAAAAAATATACTTGAAATCACACCAAACAAAAATAAAAAATTTTTCACTGAATAAATAAATAAATAACTTGACGGAACTGCTATGAAATTTTGAACCGTGACTCAATTAAAACTGAAATCAAACTAGAATAACGAATAACCGAAATCATTGATCCGGTTAAGTGTCAAGCAAGCCGTGGGAACCGCAAGGGTTTATCGCATTCCACGTGTCTCCACATGAATGGGGTTACACGGAAATTTGATAAGCTTACATATGAAGGAAACATGAAATGATCAGATCAGTTGAACCTAGCTGCCACTGTTATATAAAGTTCTTTTAAGAAAAAGAGAAAATAAAAAATAATTCACTCACCCATGCCAGTTTCTTCCTTCCCCAGCAGCCATGGCAAGTCTCTCAGAAATCCTCTCTCGCCTCTACACCGTAGCCATAGTCTTCTTCTGCCTCCTCGCGCTCGAAGCCGTAATCCTTTTCCGGTCGGTCACCGCAAGCATCGCGAATTCGGATAAGCGAAGCGTAATAAGCACAAGCCAATATCTGCAGCTGATTGAAGAGAAATATCCATCGACTCTCTACAAAGAAAAGCTGAGGCAGCAATCGTTAATAGAATGCGCTGTTTGTTTATCTGAATTTTTGGAAGGGGAAAGGGTTAGGAAATTGAAATGTAAGCACACATTTCACAGAGATTGCCTTGACAAATGGCTGCAGCAATATTTGGCTACTTGCCCTCTTTGCAGGACAAAGGTTTTGCCTGATGAGATTGTTGCTGATTTTCATCGCCTTCAAGATCAGATCGATCAATACGATGGGAGTGATGATGAGATCATTTTCTTGCTTTCTGCTTTACATGGTAATGGTTTACAGAGAATTTTTTAGATTATTATTGCTTCTTTCTTAATTAAAATTTCTCAATTTCAGGATTTTTGTTAAAAATTAATATTTTCTTTCCTTTTCCCCTTTTTTTCTCCTTGTATAAATATTAACAACGATGCATATTAGTTTCCTTCTTTCTTGGTAATGATGCTAAAACAGGAAATTTTTGGTAGTAACCCTGGAATTTAATTTTTTTTATTATTATTTTATCTTAATGAAGGATAAACTTTTTAGAGGATCAGATTTTCTTTTTCTTGAAAGAAATAATTCGGTAAATTCTAATTTCTGTGTTAAGGGAGAAGATAAATTTTTAGATTTTTTTAAAAAAATATAAACAAAAATATCTTAGTCTTACGCATTTTTATTAGATTTTGGTTTAATTTGTGTTGAAGTCATCGTTACAATATCGCATTTTTTAAAAATTTTTGAAAATTATCACAAACCGGGGAGTGAAACTCTAATTGGAGAACTCACCTAATAGCTATTTAACTCTTTCCACTAAATCCAATCATTCCTAGATATTATGCTTTAAAAGCAAAAATTAGTTGTCTAATTTAATGAAAAACTATTAATTTAATCTCTTTGGACATTAAAAAGTTGTAATTTTAAAATCTTAAGAAATTAATAATTTTTTTAGATCAAGAAATTAATAGTTTTAAAATTATAAAAATTAAATAGATGTATTTTAAAATTAATAAGATGAATTAAGGACAAGAAAATCTTAGTTGTTTACATATTATAAAAATATAAATAAATAGTTAATAGTTGAAAAACCGTGATTAATTAATTAATTTTTAAAAAATAAAAATTGAATTAATTAATTTTATTAATTTATAGAAATTTAATAGTAATTTTTCTATTAAAAGATAAATTTCTTTCTATTATGCGTGCTATATTGAGTTGATACAATTGTATGTGCAAGTTACATTTGCAACAGAGCTTATCATAATTAATACAATTGGGTGTCAGAATTAAGAGTGTGTTAGGTATGATTTATAAATAATTATAAGTAATTTAATATGTTGACTTGATTTATAACTATAATATTATTTAAAATAAATAAAAAAAAATTATTAGTAAAAAAGATATTTATAATTAATTAATTATTTTTAAAATTATTTTATTCTTTAATTGGATTAAATACTTTATAATCTTAATAATTTTTAAAAATATCGAACGTTATGTTCGTTTTAATTCTGAATACAATCTGTGGTTTCTATATGTATATGATAATTATTCAATGTTAGTATTGAGATTATAACACATACAAAATCAAATTAAAACATTTTTTTATTAAATAAAAAATGAACTATTTAATATTTTGTTTAAATTTCTGTAAAAATATTTATGAATTTATTTTGGTTTTGGTTTTAATTTTGGTATATATTGAGACTAAGTACTATCGTTAAAATTATAATATTAAAAATAAAATAAGTTAATATTAGATTTTTAAAAAGTTAATTATTAATGAAAAGTTTACCATTTTAAGATATATATACATTTTAATTAGATTTTAAAAATAAAAGTCAAATAATTAATATTAATAAATTATAGTGCCGTGATAGTAATTTATTATAACTATAAAATGGAAGTGAAACTTTGCTGATGAATCCGGACACTTGAACTACCGATAAAAAAATAAAAATAAATATAAAAAATCCTTTCATTGAAATGCGTACCCAACGATGCATTATTGGACCGAAAAAGTAGAAAACAAAAAGTTTTAAAGTTTTATTATTTTTTTATACCTACCAATTATTAGAGATTTTGAATTGAATTAAAAAATTATATTAAAATTAAAAATTAACATTATAAAATTTAATTATATCAAATTGAATTTATTTAATTTTTTATTTTAATTTTAATTTTAATTATCTATTTAATTATTTTTATATTTAATATCATTTTATTACTTTTACTTGATTGTTAAATAATTATTAACCATAATCTAAAATAATTATATATTTTAGTTTCCAAAAGTTCACCTTTTTATGTGCATGTTAATTAATCTACACATATCATGTTAATTTTTTTTTCTATAAAATTAATTTTTTATTTATATTAATTAAACAAATTATGAAGAAAATTATAAATATAAAATTCAGATCCGACCACCCCATTAAATCAAATTGAGGATTATCAAACACTAATTGCGGATTATTAAATCAAATTGAGGATTATCAAACACTAATTGCGGATTATTAAAAACTGATTGATTAGATCGAGTCGATTTTTCGAATCAGATTATCCGATAATCAGATGACTCTTCAAATTAAATCATCTAATTATATAAGATTAATAAATTAAATAAAATCAAATTAATGTTTCTGATCAGAACATTCGATCAAATATTTAATGATCGCTCAAAATTATACTAATCAATCAAATTGATTAAATTATCGGCTCAAAATCATGATTAATTTATCTAAAATAAAAATTTATTTTATGATAAAATTGTAAGAAATCATATACATTACAATATATATATATATATATATATATACGGGATTTAACATATGATTATATAATATAAACTCTTAAATTAAATTGATTTTATGAATTACATACTATATTTAAAATCTAACTTATTATTTATTTTTATGCCAGATATTTTTAATTTAAATTAGTTCTATATACCGTACAATTAAATTACGTATAGATACTATATATGAAATTTAATTTATGACTTATTTTATATTTCATACTAAAATTAAATTATATAATATAGATGATAATTACACATTTCACAAAAAAAAATATAGATGATAATTAATTTATAATTATATGACATATTCTTAAACTGAATTGACTCATGTGTGAGCTTATATTATTATTTTGGATATCATGTTATTGTTTATTTCAACATTTTTCTACCATTTTAAATTATTGTTTATATTTATTTACAAAAATGCTTGAATTTAAAAATTAATTTTGAATTATTTGAAAAGTGTTCCTCAATTCCTAAAGATAATTATGTTGATTTATAGAGAAAAAGGAAAAAAATAATATTGTGGTGTAAATTTATTTCAATCTTAATTAAATTTAATTGTATGTAGTGGATATAAAATGATTTTAATCTTAATCTAATTGAATAATATATCATAATATACATAAGACTATAGTGATTTTAGTTTAATTTAATCATATATAGTATACATAAAATAAATTCTATGTTAATTTAATTTGATTAATTTTATAATTTACTTGATCTCCATTCAATTGATTCAATTTATAGTTAACATAGTACAAATTAAATTTAATTCATATTACTCACATGTTATAAATATAAGATTATTTATATTTTAATTAAATTTATATATATATAATAGATATTTTTTTATTTTTAATTAAATTAAATTAAACATGATATAAATTAACCTTATAGAAGAAAACAATTTAAAAGAAATAATTTTAAGAAAAATAATTTCAGGAGACCAAACAATAAAAATAATATAACATGTTATTTATGTAACCAAAAAGGACACTATGCCAAAGAATGTCCTGCAAGAAAGAAAATACATGAACTAGGATTAGAATTAAAAATTGATAATATTGAACAATTATTAGAAAAAATTGATCAAATTAAATTATCTTCCTCAGAATTAGAAGATGACTATAATAGTGACAATTTATTAGAAACAATGAGTAGTACAGATAGTAACCATGATTGTCAATGAGAAATTTGTAATTGTAATAACAAAATAAATGTTTTAACAGAATATCATCAAGTATTAGAACAAATAGAACAAGTACAAGATTTTAATATAAAAAGAAAATTCTTCAAAAAATTAACAAAATTAATTAATGAAGAAATAAAACAAGAAACTGAACCACCAACCAAGTTTGAAGACATTGAACAAATGTTTAAACACAAAAAATCAGTAACAACAATTTCTTCCATAGATCTACAATCAGAAATAAAATAATTAAAATTAGAAGTAAGACAATTAAAATTAAGATGTGATTATTTAGAGCAAAATCAAAACATAAAACAAAATTTAGACATAGGACAGAGTTCGGAAAAAAATAACATAAAAATAGAACAAAACTTGGAAAAAATAGATTCAGACAATGAGAGTGATAAAGATTTAAAATTTAATAACATCACTAGAATTAAATACCAAAAATGGTATGTAAAAATTATGTTAACAATAAAAGATTTTAAATTAGAAACCATAGCTATGTTAGATTCTGGAGCAGACATGAATTGTATAGACCAAGGAATTATACCAAGTAAATACTTTCATAAAACTAAACAAACTTTATCTGCAGCAAATTCGACTAAAGTAAAAATAGATTATAAAATACCAAGTGCACATATTTGTAACAATGGAATTTGTTTTAAAACAAGTTTTATGTTAATAAAGAACCTTAATACACAAATTATATTAGGAAATCCATTCTTACAAATGTTGTATCCTTTTAAGGTAACACATTTAGGTTTAGAAACCAATGTATTAGGACAAGACATCATATTTAAATTTATAGTACCAATTAATTACCATGATATAAATTTATTTCAACAAGAAAACATAAGTAAAATAAATAATTTAGAAAATCAGATTAAATTCTTAAAACAAGATTTACATTCAATAAAAATAGAAGAACAGTTAGAAAAACCTCATATTCAACAACAAATAAAAGAAATTCAAGAACAATTTGAAAAGGATTTATGTTCAGATCTACCAACAGCCTTTTGGAATAGGAAACAACATATAGTTGCCTTACCTTATGAACCAGACTTTAAAGAACAAGACATTCCTACAAAAGCTAGACCAATTCAAATGAACTAAGAAATGTTAGAATTTTGTAAAACAGAAATTCAAGATTTATTAACCAAAAATTTAATTAGACCAAGTAAATCACCATGGTCATGTGCCGCTTTTTATGTAATAAAAAATGCTGAAATAGAGAGGGGTGCACCTAGATTAGTAATTAATTATAAACCATTAAACAAAGTTTTAAGATGGATAAGATACCCAATACCAAATAAACAAGATCTTTTAAATAGATTATATAAAGCAGAGATCTTTTCAAAATTTGATATGAAGTCAGGATTTTGGCAAGTACAAATAGATAAAAAAGACAAATACAAAACTGCATTTACAGTACCTTTTGGACAATATGAATGAAATATAATGCCATTTGGATTAAAAAATGCACCAAGTGAATTTCAAAAGATCATGAATGATATATTTACACCATATACTTTTATCATAACTTATATAGATGATGTTTTAGTATTTAGCCAAAATATTGACCAACATATTAAACATTTACAAATTTTTTATAAAGTCATAAAAAGGAATGGACTAGTACTATCTAAACCAAAAATGAAATTATTTCAAATAAAAATTAGATTTTTAGGACACGAGATTTTTAAGAATACTATTGTACCAATACAAAGAAGTATAGAATTCGCAGATAGATTCCCAGATGAAATAAAAGATAAAAATCAATTACAAAGATTTTTAGGTTCATTAAATTATATTTCAGATTTCTATCCTAAGTTAAGAATATTTTGTAAACCACTTTATAACAGACTGAAAACGAACCCTAAACCATGGACAGAAGAACACACTAGAATTATTCAAGAAATTAAAAAATATGTAAAAAATTTACCATGTTTGAATATTTGTAATCCTAATTTTCCAAAAATAGTAGAAACAGATGCTTCTGATCAAGGATATGGAGGTATTCTTAAACAAAGGATAAACGAAAAAGATTTTATTATTAGATATTATTCAGGATTTTGGAATCCTACTCAAGAGAAATATTCTACCATTAAAAAGGAAATTTTATCAATTGTTTTATGTGTAACAAAATTCCAAAGTGATCTTTTAAACAAAAAATTTACCATTAGAGTAAATTGTAAAGCAGCCAAAGATGTTTTGACCAAAGATGTAAAAAATTTAGCTGCTAAACATATCTTTGCACGATGGCAAGCTTTTTTATCTATATTTGACTTTGATATTATTCATATAAAAGGAACTGACAATTCTATTACTGATTTTTTGACCAGAGAATTTTTACAGGGAAAATGACAGACAAAGGCAAGGAAGTAGAAAAGGTCTCTTTGAGATCACAGACCAATGTACCTAAGACAAATTTACAATTATTCAACTCTGGACAAACCTCAGTTCATCGACCAATATATACTAGTACTTCAAGCATTATGTATAGACCAATGAGCCAAATGTCAAGTGCCCTTATTACTCAACCAACTTATCCCAGACCTAGGTCACCAAGACCCAATTTTGTTTCACTTAACAGATTCAGCCCACTACAAACCCCTATCAAACCAATAACACCTTCTACTTTCAAACAAGCAGTCACTGGCCCATCTTCTTCTAGCCCAAAACCAGTAATCTCATCAGACCAATCTCAATCAGAATACAAATATAAATCTGTTGAAGACTATATTCTTACCATAGAACCCGAATATTGGGCTCAAAATCCTAACTTAAATGTATACCAACTTTGTGATTCTATTTTCCCCAAAACTCATTTCTATATACCAGATAATTTTCATAAATCTCAATAATTTTATGAATCCATTCTCATTAATACCAATTCCATTATCATGCATAACAATTTTGATCCACATATTCCAAATAAATTGAGATATTGTAAAGTTCGATTATTAAAAATTTGGACTCTCACAGATTGGGGACAAGAACCCCATAAAACAAAAGAGATGACAATGACAAATGGACAAATGAGACAAAGTATTAAATACAATTACTATGATTATCAAATTGCTTGGGAAAGAACCTTCCTAAAGCAGAATGACCAATTATCAGTTTCTTTCTTTTTCTTCTTTTCCGACAACTTCACATATCCATTACCTTATTGGTTTCACCAATAGTGGAACAAATTTGGTTTAGATGAAAACGTTATTCCTGACCAAGTAAAACTAGCAAAAACCCAATTCTTTGACAAAAACCAATTACTTGATACCCTTATTTGTTCACCCCAATGGCTAATCTATTGCCACTATTTTCATATACCTTGGATTCTTATGATTGAATATCACATAAAAGACCAGACTATTGACAATTTCCAAATACCCATTTTAGTCAGACAATATAAAACCAAATGGTGGAATAAAACCAATATGCAAACTTGTGGCCCAACGGCTATAGACCAATTCTGTTCAGAACATCCACAATATTGTAAAACTCCAAGCCCATCTACTATAACCAAACATGAGACTTTTCTAGCCCGAAAACAACACATAATAGCCCAAATGGCAGCATGCACTTCAGAAAAGGAATATGACAAATTATTAGAAGAATTAAAAGAGACAAGAAGTTCTACTGCATCACCATCACCAGTAGACCTTTCCGATGACAATGATGATTTTTTCACCCAGATTGAAATGTAACTATTCAACAAACAGAGACAAAAGCACTGATGTAAGCACTGACGTCACACAAATAACGACAAAACCACTGATGTAAGCAATGACGTCATGATACACTTACCAGACAAATGGCCGACAAAGTGGCAGACACCGGGACCCACACAATTATGGCAGACAAAGTGGCAGACACCGGGACCCACACAGCATTCAATTATGGCAGACAAAGTGGCAAACATAAGGACCCACTGGGACCCACAAAGAATTGACCAAAGACCGCTTAACCATATTGAATTCCAGCTTGACGTCCGGACCGCTCAACTCCATTTAATAAATTTTGACGTCCGCGGCTATAAATAAGGGGGTTCAGATCATTTGAAGGACACACCGAAATTTCACCAAGAAATTCTCTTTCAAATCTTTATGTATTCAATGCTTAGCTTAGTTTTATTCTCAACAAGTTGTAAGGAGTCTATGGTTTACTACAACCTAGACGTAGCAGTTATTTAATAAATATTTGTATTTTACAAAAGTAAGTATTTGTAAGTATCTGTATTTGTATTCAGTTTTAATAATACTTTGTATTATACAAATTGCTACTGTGTAAGACCGTGTTGACGGCAATCCTATTCTCTCTCTCTCTACGTATACCAATCTGAGTTAATTCTGGAAATCCAGGTTAACAGTGCAGGAACCTTAACCAAAATTAAAACATTGCATTCATAATAAGTATGCTCTGTGGTTGCAGCTTATGCTGATCTTCCACACCAGAAATTGTGTTGCTCATTTGCTCATTTAAACTTAAGAATACGATTAAAAATGGAAATTGAAATAATGGTTTATTATTGTTATACTTGTAGATGTTATTATACTGTAATATTTATTAATTAAAGCATTAACACCATGAGATTTATCATATCTGCATTAGAACAATTAAGTTTAATTGATTTAACAAATAAAGGTGAAGTAGAAGTTTTTAGACATTGTTTAGTAAGACAAGGAACACATATGTATGAATGGCATATAACAAACCATAATAATTTTTGTGATTGTAGGGAAACACAAAGGACTTTAGATTTATTTAATTGCATTATAACCTACTTAGATCAATTGATAAGAGATAATAATTTCTAGATAAGACATTATAATGAAACAATACAAGAATAGTAAATGTATGTGTATTAATTGTATGTTAAATTGTATATTAGTAGATACATTTAGTTATTTCATTTTCATTTATCTGTATTGGATTTGAATCTGTATTTGATTTGAATCAGCATAAGCTGCAACCACAGAGCATACTTATTATGAATGCAATGTTTTAATTTTGGTTAAGGTTCCTGCACTGTTAACCTGGATTCCCAAAATTAACTCAGATTGGTATACGTAGAGAGAGAGAGAATAGGATTGCCGTCAACACGGTCTTACACAGTAGCAATTTGTATAATACAAAGTATTATTAAAACTGAATACAAATACAGATACTTACAAATACTTACTTTTGTAAAATACAAATATTTATACAATAACTGCTACGTCTAGGTTGTAGTAAACCATAGACTCCTTACAACTTGTTGAGAATAAAACTAAGCTAAGCATTGAATACATAAAGATTTGAAAGAGAATTTCTTGGTGAAATTTCGGTGTGTTCTTCAAATGATCTGAACCCCCTTATTTATAGCCGCGGACGTCAAAATTTATTAAATGGAGTTGAGCGGTCCGGACGTCAAGCTGGAATTCAATATGGTTGAGCGGTCTTTGGTCAATTCTTTGTGGGTCCCAGTGGGTCCTTATGTTTGCCACTTTGTCTGCCATAATTGAATGCTGTGTGGGTCCCGGTGTCTGCCATAATTGTATGGGTCCCAGTGTCTGCCACTTTGTCGGCCATTTGTCTAGTAAGTGTATCATGACGTCATTGCTTACATCAGTGGTTTTGTCGTTATTTGTGTGACGTCAGTGCTTACATCAGTGCTTTTGTCTCTGTCTGTTGAATAGTTACATTTCAATCTGGGTAAAAAAATCATCATTGTCATCGGAAAGGTCTACTGGTGATGGTGATGCAGTAGAACTTCTTGTCTCTTTTAATTCTTCTAATAATTTGTCATATTCCTTTTCTGAAGTGCATGCTGCCATTTGTGCTATTATGTGTTGTTTTCGGGCTAGAAAAGTCTCATGTTTGGTTATAGTAGATGGGCTTGGAGTTTTACAATATTGTGGATGTTCTGAACAGAATTGGTCTATAGCCGTTGGGCCACAAGTTTGCATATTGGTTTTATTCCACCATTTGGTTTTATATTGTCTGACTAAAATGGGTATTTGGAAATTGTCAAAAGTCTGGTCTTTTATGTGATATTCAATCATAAGAATCCAAGGTATATGAAAATAGTGGCAATAGATTAGCCATTGGGGTGAACAAATAAGGGTATCAGGTAATTGGTTTTTGTCAAAGAATTGGGTTTTTGCTAGTTTTAGTTGGTCAGGAATAACGTTTTCATCTAAACCAAATTTGTTCCACCATTGGTGAAACCAATAAGGTAATGGATATGTGAAGTTGTCGGAAAAGAAAGAAACTGATAATTGGTCATTCTGCTTTAGGAAGGTTCTTTCCCAAGCAATTTGATAATCATAGTAATTGTATTTAATACTTTGTCTCATTTGTCCATTTGTCATTGTCATCTCTTTTGTTTTATGGGGTTCTTGTCCCCAATCTGTGAGAGTCTAAATTTTTAATAATTGAACTTTACAATATCTCAATTTATTTGGAATATGTGGATCAAAATTGTTATGCATGATAATGGAATTGGTATTAATGAGAATGGATTCATAAAATTGTTGAGATTTATGAAAATTATCTGGTATATAGAAATGAGTTTTGGGGAAAATAGAATCACAAAGTTGGTATACATTTAAGTTAGGATTTTGAGCCCAATATTCGGGTTCTATGGTAAGAATATAGTCTTCAACAGATTTATATTTGTATTCTGATTGAGATTGGCTTGATGAGATTACTGGTTTTGGGCTAGAAGAAGATGGGCCAGTGACTACTTGTTTGAAAGTAGAAGGTGTTATTGGTTTGATAGGGGTTTGTAGTGGGCTGAATCTGTTAAGTGAAACAAAAATGGGTCTTGGTGACCTAGGTCTGGGATAAGTTGGTTGAGTAATAAGGGCACTTGACATTTGGCTCATTGGTCTATGCATAATGCTTGAAGTACTAGTATATATTGGTCGATGAACTGAGGTTTGTCCAGAGTTGAATAATTGTAAATTTGTCTTAGGTACATTGGTCTGTGATCTCAAAGAGACCTTTTCTACTTCCTTGCCTTTGTCTGTCATTTTCCCTGTAAAAATTCTCTGGTCAAAAAATCAGCAATAGAATTGTCAGTTCCTTTTATATGAATAATATCAAAGTCAAATATAGATAAAAAAGCTTGCCATCGTGCAAAGATATGTTTAGCAGCTAAATTTTTTACATCTTTGGTCAAAACATCTTTGACTGCTTTACAATCTACTCTAATGGTAAATTTTTGGTTTAAAAGATCACTTTGGAATTTTGTTACACATAAAACAATTGATAAAATTTCCTTTTTAATGGTAGAATATTTCTCTTGAGTAGGATTCCAAAATCCTGAATAATATCTAATAATAAAATCTTTTTCGTTTATCCTTTGTTTAAGAATACCTCCATATCCTTGATCAGAAGCATCTGTTTCTACTATTTTTGGAAAATTAGGATTACAAATATTCAAACATGGTAAATTTTTTACATATTTTTTAATTTCTTGAATAATTCTAGTGTGTTCTTCTGTCCATGGTTTAGGGTTCGTTTTCAGTCTGTTATAAAGTGGTTTACAAAATATTCTTAACTTAGGATAGAAATCTCAAATATAATTTAATAAACCTAAAAATCTTTGTAATTGATTTTTATCTTTTATTTCATCTGGGAATCTATCTGCGAATTCTATACTTCTTTGTATTGGTACAATAGTATTCTTAAAAATCTCGTGTCCTAAAAATCTAATTTTTATTTGAAATAATTTCATTTTTGGTTTAGATAGTACTAGTCCATTCCTTTTTATGACTTTATAAAAAATTTGTAAATGTTTAATATGTTGGTCAATATTTTGGCTAAATACTAAAACATCATCTATATAAGTTATGATAAAAGTATATAGTGTAAATATATCATTCATGATCTTTTGAAATTCACTTGGTGCATTTTTTAATCCAAATGGCATTATATTCCATTCATATTGTCCAAAAGGTACTGTAAATGCAGTTTTGTATTTGTCTTTTTCATCTATTTGTACTTGCCAAAATCCTGACTTCATATCAAATTTTGAAAAGATCTCTGCTTTATATAATCTATTTAAAAGATCTTGTTTATTTGGTATTGGGTATCTTATCCATCTTAAAACTTTGTTTAATGGTTTATAATTAATTACTAATCTAGGTGCACCCCTCTCTATTTCAACATTTTTTATTACATAAAAAGCGGCACATGACCATGGTGATTTACTTGGTCTAATTAAATTTTTGGTTAATAAATCTTGAATTTCTGTTTTACAAAATTCTAACATTTCTTAGTTCATTTGAATTGATCTAGCTTTTGTAGGAATGTCTTGTTCTTTAAAGTCTGGTTCATAAGGTAAGGTAACTATATGTTGTTTCCTATTCCAAAAGGCTGTTGGTAAATCTGAACATAAATCCTTTTCAAATTGTTCTTGAATTTCTTTTATTTGTTGTTGAATATGAGGTTTTTCTAACTGTTCTTCTATTTTTACTGAATGTAAATCTTGTTTTAAGAATTTAATCTGATTTTCTAAATTATTTATTTTACTTATATTTTCTTGTTGAAATAAATTTACATCATGGTAATTAATTGGTACTATAAATTTAAATATGATGTCTTGTCCTAATACATTGGTTTCTAAACCTAAATGTGTTACCTTAAAAGGATACAACATTTGTAAGAATGGATTTCCTAATATAATTTGTGTATTAAGGTTCTTTATTAACATAAAACTTGTTTTAAAACAAATTCCATTGTTACAAATATGTGCACTTGGTATTTTATAATCTATTTTTACTTTAGTCGAATTTGCTGCAGATAAAGTTTGTTTAGTTTTATGAAAGTATTTACTTGGTATAATTCCTTGGTCTATACAATTCATGTCTGCTCCAGAATCTAA
The DNA here is from genome assembly GCF_001659605.2 of Manihot esculenta. NCBI lineage: Eukaryota > Viridiplantae > Streptophyta > Magnoliopsida > Malpighiales > Euphorbiaceae > Manihot > Manihot esculenta. The sequence continues at coordinate 21,379,916 of NC_035173.2, read as the reverse complement.
CATAGCTATGGTTTCTAATTTAAAATCTTTTATTGTTAACATAATTTTTACATACCATTTTTGGTATTTAATTCTAGTGATGTTATTAAATTTTAAATCTTTATCACTCTCATTGTCTGAATCTATTTTTTCCAGGTTTTGTTCTATTTTTATGTTATTTTTTCCCGAACTCTGTCCTATGTCTAAATTTTGTTTTATGTTTTGATTTTGCTCTAAATAATCACATCTTAATTTTAATTATCTTACTTCTAATTTTAATTGTTTTATTTCTGATTGTAGATCTATGGAAGAAATTGTTGTTACTGATTTTTTGTGTTTAAACATTTGTTCAATGTCTTCAAACTTGGTTGGTGGTTCAGTTTCTTGTTTTATTTCTTCATTAATTAATTTTGTTAATTTTTTGAAGAATTTTCTTTTTATATTAGAATCTTGTACTTGTTCTATTTGTTCTAATACTTGATGATATTCTGTTAAAACTTTTTCTTTCCAATGGTATGCATTAGGGTCTGCTAAAGCATAAACACGTTTTAAAAAATTGTCCTTATACCATCTGAAATTTTCTAATTTTCTACATTTAAGATTTTGTAGTATTTCACTATTTCTTTCTGTGTATAAATCTAAGTCTCCTATAAAATGTGATATAATATTATAAACTAGGTATGCTAAAGTAAAAGATTGTGGTTGTCCTGTTGTTGGGTCAATAACTGGTTCTCCTGTAGTACTATCAATTCTTCTTGCTGTTAATATATTGGTTTTTATTTCATTGCTTAGTAATTTGTCCCACCAAGTTCTTAGTTCTCCGGTGAACCCTAATATTATATTTTCGGCTGCATCTCTTTCAGTAATACCAACTCTTTGTTTATAAATATTTCCTACGATGACCATTTCTTTGGTTATTTGTATTATTTCTATTTCTGATAAATCATCTATGTTCCATTCATAAATATTCTTTGCATTATATTGTTTTTGTTTTCTATCTAAGATTTTTAAATCATCTGGTCTATTATGTTGCCTTTCTATGGTATTTATAGGAACACTAATTTCTTGGTCAGAGTCTGATATGTCTAAGGGATTGTATATAGTTTCATCATATGAAGAAGAAGTTTCATTATGTTCAGTTAGAATGGTTATTTTTCCTTTATCTTTATTAGTACTTGGTTCTTCTATCTTTATTCCTCCTGAGGTGCTAGTTTTTGGAGACATACTCTGGTCATTTATTATTTTTTTGTAATAACTTTGACATATCACTCAGTTCTGTCTTTGGATTTATTGTTACTGTATCTATTGGATTCTGAGATGGTGGTATCATTTTTATAAATGGTTTATTTATTTGTTTTCGAGCTAGATCTATGTCATAGGGTTTTGGATTGCTATATCTTTGAGATAAATATGTTGTGTTTGGTTTGGGCGTTATGGGAGATGGTGCCTGAGGTGTTTCTATATGTTCTATATTTATTATATCTTCATGGTTTCTATCTATTTTTTCTTCTATTCTATCTAATTGAGTTCCTAAGAGATGTAATGATACATTTGTCCAATTATTTTGTAAATTTATCTCTCTGGTGTCATTATTCTGGATATTTTTAGTATTTACAATTGGTTGCATGCCATAAGCAATTTGGTTCTTTTTGAAAAATACTCTATCCATTGGTGGTTTTTCGCATTCATGATATATCTCACTTGGTTCACCAGTATCATTAACTTTGTGCCATTTATGTATTTTCTTTTCTAATATATTTAACTTATATTTATGAAATATTTTAAGTATGTAAAAAATGGAATAGTTTTCTCTACTTGTTCACAAAATGTAAAAAATTGTTTTTTAATTAAACTTTGTTCTTTTCTGGAATAGGTTTGTAAAAATATGTCTCTTTTCCCCATGTTTTTATCTGACATATAGTCAGCTTGAATTTGGTCTCTGTCGAGTGTGAAAGAGTGGGTTAAAGTATTAATAGAAAAATCACTATCTTCATATGGTTGACTAAATTGACCTTAGTGAAAGACACCTTCTTGTATTTTGATACCTTTGGGAGTAGGTTGTGGAATGGTTTGAGGATTAAATGTTTATTCTACAGGTTTGGTTTCAGAGGTTTCTCCAACAAAAGGTCCTGTATATGGTGGGATAGTAGTTTCTTCAGAAATACTAGTATCTGTATTGATCTCAATATTGGGTCTTCTTTGGGAAGATCCTATTGAATGTCTAGATGGTTGATAAATGGTTGAACTGGTTTGTCTAAAAGAGTTTGATCTTTTATATTTTAATTCTATTGAACCATCATCGTTTTGTATAATATAATCTATGTCCTTGTTTTCTTTTGCCGGTAATGTTGGTATTGTTTTAACTGGGTATTTCCAGCTGTCTGGTAAACTAATATCTTTCCATTGTATAGTTTTTGGTATGTTTATGTTTGCTTTCGTTTGGTCAATTTCCCAGAAAATTGTTTCTCCTGTCTGTCTATTATGATCAATAGCATTAGGACATAATCCTGTGTTCATTATTTTATAATTCAATCTATAAAATATTTCATAAATATGTGATCCTTTAAGCATATTGTAATTATGTGTTAAAATGTCTAATGTCAATATTTTCATTATATGGGGATCAGTTAATGAAATTGTAAAATTAGGAAAACAGTTTGAATAAATCGGTCCATTTGTTAAACTAGTTTCAAATAATCCTAACAAAGAGTCTTTATAAGTTAGATGTCTACAATCTCGTAAGGCTACATGCATACTTGTATTTAATCCTTCTACAGTTAATGGTTTAATAGCAATTTGTACTAATCCTATATGCATAAACCTGTATCCTTGATTGATATATTTCAATATTGTCTTTTTACTTAATAGACTCATTGATTGATTTTCAGAGTATAATGGTACTACTTTCTCTTTGGTTTTAATAGATCTAAGTGACTTAAAATCTATTATACCTTTTTTATAAATTGTTTCTATTGGCGTCTTAGGTGGTTTCCAATTAGTTAATCTTTGGTTATTCCAAATACTTTCCCTAGACAGTATTGTTTTTGTATTATCTGTATTAATATTTAAATCATTTATGAGTTCGTCATCTGGTTGTCTGGACCTAGAAGATCTAGTTCTTCTAAACATATTCATTTTAAATCCTAGGGTTTTCACATACACTTCCTTCTCTACTCGTTCTGCAGGTCTTACACCTTTTGCCTGACTTATGACTTTCGTGACACAGTTACAACCCTAAAATTTTAATTTGAATAGTTTAAAATAGCTAGATTCTTCACTGGCTCTGATACCATTCTACGGTCCCAGGTATGATTCAAATCAAATACAGATTCAAATCCAATACAGATAAATGAAAATGAAATAACTAAATGTATCTACTAATATACGATTTAACATACAATTAATACACATACATTTACTATTCTTGTATTGTTTCATTATAATGTCTTATCTAGAAATTATTATCTCTTATCAATTGATTTAAGTAGGTTATAATGCAATTAAATAAATCTAAAGTCCTTTGTGTTTCCCTACAATCACAAAAATTATTATGGTTTGTTATATGCCATTCATACATATGTGTTCCTTGTCTTGCTAAACAATGTCTAAAAATTTCTACTTCACCTTTATTTGTTAAATCAATTAAACTTAATTGTTCTAATGCAGATATGATAAATCTCATGGTGTTAATGCTTTAATTAATAAATATTACAGTATAATAACATCTACAAGTATAACAATAATAAACCATTATTTCAATTTCCATTTTTAATCGTATTCTTAAGTTTAAATGTAAAAAATGGAATAGTTTTCTCTACTTGTTCACAAAATGTAAAAAATTATTTTTTAATTAAACTTTGTTCTTTTCTGGAATAGGTTTGTAAAAATATGTCTCTTTTCCCCCTGTTTTTATCTGACATATAGTCAGCTTGAATTTGGTCTCTGTCGAGTGTGAAAGAGTGGGTTAAAGTATTAATAGAAAAATCACTATCTTCATATGGTTGACTAAATTGACCTTGGCGAAAGACACCTTCTTGTATTTTGATACCTTTGGGAGTAGGTTGTGGAATGGTTTGAGGATTAAATGTTTCTTCTACAGGTTTGGTTCCAGAGGTTTCTCCAACAAAAGGTCCTGTATATGGTGGGATAGTAGTTTCTTCAGAAATACTAGTATCTGTATTGATCTCAATATTGGGTCTTCTTTGGGAAGATCCTATTGAATGTCTAGATGGTTGATAAATGGTTGAACTGGTTTGTCTAAAAGAGTTTGATCTTTTATATTTTAATTCTATTGAACCATCATCGTTTTGTATAATATAATCTATGTCCTTGTTTTCTTTTGCCGGTAATGTTGGTATTGTTTTAACTGGGTATTTCCAGCTGTCTGGTAAACTAATATCTTTCCATTGTATAGTTTTTGGTATGTTTATGTTTGCTTTAGTTTGGTCAATTTCCCAGAAAATTGTTTCTCCTGTCTGTCTATTATGATCAATAGCATTAGGACATAATCCTGTGTTCATTATTTTATAATTCAATCTATAAAATATTTCATAAATATAAGTTAAATATATTAGAAAAGAAAATACATAAATGGCACAAAGTTAATGATACTGGTGAACCAAGTGAGATATATCATGAATGCGAAAAACCACCAATGGATAGAGTATTTTTCAAAAAGAACCAAATTGCTTATGGCATGCAACCAATTGTAAATACTAAAAATATCCAGAATAATGACACCAGAGAGATAAATTTACAAAATAATTGGACAAATGTATCATTACATCTCTTAGGAACTCAATTAGATAGAATAGAAGAAAAAATAGATAGAAACCATGAAGATATAATAAATATAGAACATATAGAAACACCTCAGGCACCATCTCCCATAACGCCCAAACCAAACACAACATATTTATCTCAAAGATATAGCAATCCAAAACCCTATGACATAGATCCAGCTCGAAAACAAATAAATAAACCATTTATAAAAATGATACCACCATCTCAGAATCCAATAGATACAGTAACAATAAATCCAAAGACAGAACTGAGTGATATGTCAAAGTTATTACAAAAAATAATAAATGACCAGAGTATGTCTCCAAAAACTAACACCTCAGGAGGAATAAAGATAGAAGAACCAAGTACTAATAAAGATAAAGGAAAAATAACCATTCTAACTAAATATAATGAAACTTCTTCTTCATATGATGAAACCATATACAATCCCTTAGACATATCAGACTCTGACCAAGAAATTAGTGTTCCTATAAATACTATAGAAAGGCAACATAATAGACCAGATGATTTAAAAATCTTAGATAGAAAACAAAAACAATATAATGCAAAGAATATTTATGAATGGAACATAGATGATTTATCAGAAATAGAAATAATACAAATAACCAAAGAAATGGTCATCGTAGGAAATATTTATAAACAAAGAGTTGGTATTACTGAAAGAGATGCAGCCGAAAATATAATATTAGGGTTCACCGGAGAACTAAGAACTTGGTGGGACAAATTACTAAGCAATGAAATAAAAACCAATATATTAACAGCAAGAAGAATTGATAGTACTACAGGAGAACCAGTTATTGACCCAACAACAGGACAACCACAATCTTTTACTTTAGCATACCTAATTTATAATATTATATCACATTTTATAGGAGACTTAGATTTATACACAGAAAGAAATAGCGAAATACTACAAAATCTTAAATGTAGAAAATTAGAAAATTTCAGATGGTATAAGGACAATTTTTTAAAACGTGTTTATGCTTTAGCAGACCCTAATGCATACCATTGGAAAGAAAAATTTTTAATAGGATTACCTAGATTATTTTCAACTAAAGTCAAAGAAACAATTGAACAAAAATTTGGACACATTTCTTATGATGATTTAACATATGGAGATTTAATAACATGTGTAAATCTAACAGGAATTAGATTATGTAGAGATATGAAATTACAACAAAAATTAAAAATGAAAAATAGACAATCTAAAAAAGAATTAGGAAATTGGTGTGAACAATTCGGTTTTGGAACAATAAAGAAACATAAGCAAAAGAAATATAGACCTTTCAAAACAGACAAAATTTATAGAAAATATAATTATAAACATAAAAAATATGAAAGACAGCTAGATAGAAAACCTTATAGAAGAAAACAATTTAAAAGAAATAATTTTAAGAAAAATAATTTCAGGAGACCAAACAATAAAAATAATATAACATGTTATTTATGTAACAAAAAAGGACACTATGCCAAAGAATGTCCTGCAAGAAAGAAAATACATGAACTAGGATTAGAATTAAAAATTGATAATATTGAACAATTATTAGAAAAAATTGATCAAATTAAATTATCTTCCTCAGAATTAGAAGATGACTATAATAGTGACAATTCATCAGAAACAATGAGTAGTACAGATAGTAACCATGATTGTCAAGGAGAAATTTGTAATTGTAATAACAAAATAAATGTTTTAACAGAATATCATCAAGTATTAGAACAAATAGAACAAGTACAAGATTCTAATATAAAAAGAAAATTCTTCAAAAAATTAACAAAATTAATTAATGAAGAAATAAAACAAGAAACTGAACCACCAACCAAGTTTGAAGACATTGAACAAATGTTTAAACACAAAAAATCAGTAACAACAATTTCTTCCATAGATCTACAAATCAGAGATAAAACAATTAAAATTAGAAGTAAGACAATTAAAATTAAGATGTGATTATTTAGAGCAAAATCAAAACATAAAACAAAATTTAGACATAGGACAGAGTTCGGGAAAAAATAACATAAAAATAGAACAAAACCTGGAAAAAATAGATTCAGATAATGAGAGTGATAAAGATTTAAAATTTAATAACATCACTAGAATTAAATACCAAAAATGGTATGTAAAAATTATGTTAATAATAAAAGATTTTAAATTAGAAACCATAGCTATGTTAGATTCTGGAGCAGACATGAATTGTATAGACCAAGGAATTATACCAAGTAAATACTTTCATAAAACTAAACAAACTTTATCTGCAGCAAATTCGACTAAAGTAAAAATAGATTATAAAATACCAAGTGCACATATTTGTAACAATGGAATTTGTTTTAAAACAAGTTTTATGTTAATAAAGAACCTTAATACACAAATTATATTAGGAAATTCATTCTTACAAATGTTGTATCCTTTTAAGGTAACACATTTAGGTTTAGAAACCAATGTATTAGGACAAGACATCATATTTAAATTTATAGTACCAATTAATTACCATGATGTAAATTTATTTCAACAAGAAAACATAAGTAAAATAAATAATTTAGAAAATCAGATTAAATTCTTAAAACAAGATTTACATTCAGTAAAAATAGAAGAACAGTTAGAAAAACCTCATATTCAACAATAAATAAAAGAAATTCAAGAACAATTTGAAAATGATTTATGTTCAGATTTACCAACAGCCTTTTGGAATAGGAAACAACATATAGTTACCTTACCTTATGAACCACACTTTAAAGAACAAGACATTCCTACAAAAGCTAGACCAATTCAAATGAACCAAGAAATGTTAGAATTTTGTAAAACAGAAATTCAAGATTTATTAACCAAAAATTTAATTAGACCAAGTAAATCACCATGGTCATGTGCCGCTTTTTATGTAATAAAAAATGCTGAAATAGAGAGGGGTGCACCTAGATTAGTAATTAATTATAAACCATTAAATAAAGTTTTAAGATGGATAAGATACCCAATACCAAATAAACAAGATCTTTTAAATAGATTATATAAAGCAGAGATCTTTTCAAAATTTGATATGAAGTCAGGATTTTGGCAAGTACAAATAGATGAAAAAGACAAATACAAAACTGCATTTACAGTACCTTTTGGACAATATGAATGGAATATAATGCCATTTGGATTAAAAAATGCACCAAGTGAATTTCAAAAGATCATGAATGATATATTTACACCATATACTTTTATCATAACTTATATAGATGATGTTTTAGTATTTAGCCAAAATATTGACCAACATATTAAATATTTACAAATTTTTTATAAAGTCATAAAAAGGAATGGACTAGTACTATCTAAACCAAAAATGAAATTATTTCAAATAAAAATTAGATTTTTAGGACACGAGATTTTTAAGAATACTATTGTACCAATACAAAGAAGTATAGAATTCGCAGATAGATTCCCAGATGAAATAAAAGATAAAAATCAATTACAAAGATTTTTAGGTTCATTAAATTATATTTCAGATTTCTATCCTAAGTTAAGAATATTTTGTAAATCACTTTATAACAGACTGAAAACGAACTCTAAACCATGGACAGAAGAACACACTAGAATTATTCAAGAAATTAAAAAATATGTAAAAAATTTACCATGTTTGAATATTTGTAATCCTAATTTTCCAAAAATAGTAGAAACAAATGCGTCTGATCAAGGATATGGAGGTATTCTTAAACAAAGGATAAACGAAAAAGATTTTATTATTAGATATTATTCAGGATTTTGGAATCCTACTCAAGAGAAATATTCTACCATTAAAAAGGAAATTTTATCAATTGTTTTATGTGTAACAAAATTTCAAAGTGATCTTTTAAACCAAAAATTTACCATTAGAGTAGATTGTAAAGCAGCCAAAGATGTTTTGACCAAAGATGTAAAAAATTTAGCTGCTAAACATATCTTCGCACGATGGCAAGCTTTTTTTATCTATATTTGACTTTGATATTTTCATATAAAAGGAACTGACAATTCTATTGCTGATTTTTTGACCAGAGAATTTTTACAGGGAAAATGACAGACAAAGGCAAGGAAGTAGAAAAGGTCTCTTTGAGATCACAGACCAATGTACCTAAGACAAATTTACAATTATTCAACTCTGGACAAACCTCAGTTCATCGACCAATATATACTAGTACTTCAAGCATTATGCATAGACCAATGAGCCAAATGTCAAGTGCCCTTATTACTCAACCAACTTATCCCAGACCTAGGTCACCAAGACCCAATTTTGTTTCACTTAACAGATTCAGCCCACTACAAACCCCTATCAAACCAATAACACCTTCTACTTTCAAACAAGCAGTCACTGGCCCATCTTCTTCTAGCCCAAAACCAGTAATCTCATCAGACCAATCTCAATCAGAATACAAGTATAAATCTGTTGAAGACTATATTCTTACCATAGAACCCGAATATTGGGCTCAAAATCCTAACTTAAATGTATACCAACTTTGTGATTCTATTTTCCCCAAAACTCATTTCTATATACCAGATAATTTTCATAAATCTCAACAATTTTATGAATCCATTCTCATTAATACCAATTCCATTATCATGCATAACAATTTTGATCCCCATATTCCAAATAAATTGAGATATTGTAAAGTTCGATTATTAAAAATTTGGACTCTCACAGATTGGGGACAAGAACCCCATAAAACAAAAGAGATGACAATGACAAATGGACAAATGAGACAAAGTATTAAATACAATTACTATGATTATCAAATTGCTTGGGAAAGAACCTTCCTAAAGCAGAATGACCAATTATCAGTTTCTTTCTTTTCCGACAACTTCACATATCCATTACCTTATTGGTTTCACCAATGGTGGAACAAATTTGGTTTAGATGAAAACGTTATTCCTGACCAAGTAAAACTAGCAAAAACCCAATTCTTTGACAAAAACCAATTACCTGATACCCTTATTTGTTCACCCCAATGGCTAATCTATTGCCACTATTTTCATATACCTTGGATTCTTATGATTGAATATCACATAAAAGACCAGACTATTGACAATTTCCAAATACCCATTTTAGTCAGACAATATAAAACCAAATGGTGGAATAAAACCAATATGCAAACTTGTGGCCCAACGGCTATAGACCAATTCTGTTCAGAACATCCACAATATTGTAAAACTCCAAGCCCATCTACTATAACCAAACATGAGACTTTTCTAGCCCGAAAACAACACATAATAGCACAAATGGCAGCATGCACTTCAGAAAAGGAATATGACAAATTATTAGAAGAATTAAAAGAGACAAGAAGTTCTACTGCATCACCATCACCAGTAGACCTTTCCGATGACAATGATGATTTTTTCACCCAGATTGAAATGTAACTATTCAACAGACAGAGACAAAAGCACTAATGTAAGCACTGACGTCACACAAATAACGACAAAACCACTGATGTAAGCAATGACGTCATGATACACTTACCAGACAAATGGCCGACAAAGTGGCAGACACCGGGACCCACACAATTATGGCAGACAAAGTGGCAGACACCGGGACCCACACAGCATTCAATTATGGCAGACAAAGTGGCAAACATAAGGACCCACTGGGACCCACAAAGAATTGACCAAAGACCGCTCAACCATATTGAATTCCAGCTTGACGTCCGGACCGCTCAACTCCATTTAATAAATTTTGACGTCCGCGGCTATAAATAAGGGGGTTCAGATCATTTGAAGAACACACCGAAATTTCACCAAGAAATTCTCTTTCAAATCTTTATGTATTCAATGCTTAGCTTAGTTTTATTCTCAACAAGTTGTAAGGAGTCTATGGTTTACTACAACCTAGACGTAGCAGTTATTGTATAAATATTTGTATTTTACAAAAGTAAGTATTTGTAAGTATCTGTATTTGTATTCAGTTTTAATAATACTTTGTATTATACAAATTGCTACTGTGTAAGACTGTGTTGACGGCAATCCTATTCTCTCTCTCTCTACGTATACCAATATGAGTTAATTCTGGGAATCCAGGTTAACAGTGCAGGAACCTTAACCAAAATTAAAACATTGCATTCATAATAAGTATGCTCTGTGGTTGCAGCTTATGCTGATCTTCCACACCAGAAATTGTGTTGCTCATTTGCTCATTTAAACTTAAGAATACGATTAAAAATGGAAATTGAAATAATGGTTTATTATTGTTATACTTGTAGATGTTATTATACTGTAATATTTACTAATTAAAGCATTAACACCATGAGATTTATCATATCTGCATTAGAACAATTAAGTTTAATTGATTTAACAAATAAAGGTGAAGTAGAAATTTTTAGACATTGTTTAGTAAGACAATGAACACATATGTATGAATGGCATATAACAAACCATAATAATTTTTGTGATTGTAGGGAAACACAAAGGACTTTAGATTTATTTAATTGCATTATAACCTACTTAGATCAATTGATAAGAGATAATAATTTCTAGATAAGACATTATAATGAAACAATACAAGAATAGTAAATGTATGTGTATTAATTGTATGTTAAATCGTATATTAGTAGATACATTTAGTTATTTCATTTTCATTTATCTGTATTGGATTTGAATCTGTATTTGATTTGAATCATACCTGGGATCGTAGAATTAATTAAACAAATTATGAAGAAAATTATAAATATAAAATTCAGATCCGACCACCCCATTAAATCAAATTGAGGATTATCAAACACTAATTGCGGATTATTAAATCAAATTGAGGATTATCAAACACTAATTGCGGATTATTAAAAACTGATTGATTAGATCGAGTCGATTTTTCGAATCAGATTATCCGATAATCAGATGACTCTTCAAATTAAATCATCTAATTATATAAGATTAGTAAATTAAATAAAATCAAATTAATGTTTCTAATCAGAACATTCGATCAAATATTTAATGATCGCTCAAAATTATACTAATCAATCAAATTGATTAAATTATCGGCTCAAAATCATGATTAATTTATCTAAAATAAAAATTTATTTTATGATAAAATTGTAAGAAATCATATACATTACAAAATATATATATATATATATATATATATATACACGGGATTTAACATATGATTATATAATATAAACTCTTAAATTAAATTGATTTTATGAATTATATACTATATTTAAAATCTAACTTATTATTTATTTTTATGCCAGATATTTTAAATTTAAATTAGTTCTATATACCGTACAATTAAATTACGTATAGATACTATATATGAAATTTAATTTATGACTTATTTTATATTTCATACTAAAATTAAATTATATAATATAGATGATAATTACCCATTTCACAAAAAAAAAATATAGATGATAATTAATTTATAATTATATGACATATTCTTAAACTGAATTGACTCATGTGTGAGCTTATATTATTATTTTGGATATCATGTTATAGTTTATTTCAACATTTTTCTACCATTTTAAATTATTGTTTATATTTATTTACAAAAATGCTTGAATTTAAAAATTAATTTTGAATTATTTGAAAAGTGTTCCTCAATTCCTAAAGATAATTATGTTGATTTATAGAGAAATAGGAAAAAAATAATATTGTGGTGTAAATTTATTTCAATCTTAATTAGATTTAATTGTATGTAGTGGATATAAAATGATTTTAATCTTAATCTAATTGAATAATATATTATAATATAATAAGACTATAGTGATTTTAGTTTAATTTAATCATATATAGTATACATAAAATAAATTCTATGTTGATTTAATTTGATTAATTTTATAATTTACTTGATCTCCATTCAATTGATTCAATTTATAGTTAACATAGTACAAATTAAATTTAATTCATATTACTCACATTTATAAATCTAAGATTATTTATATTTTAATTAAATTTATTTATATATTAGATATTTTTTATTTTTAATTAAATTAAATTAAATATGATATAAATAAAATCATTTTAATATTTATTTAATTGACTCACATATAATGAATATAAGATAATTTGGATCTTTATTCGATTGACTCACTTAAAACTTAACATAAGTGATCACTTATGTTATTTATAGTATTCTGAACATAAAATTATTTTGATTTTAATTAAATTTATTTAATGAATATATTTTTATCTTAATTCAATATTGTATATAAAAGATGATTTTGATCTGGGACGGATCCACGATTGGTGCTAAGAGGTTACGGGCTCTTTGAAAATTTTCAAAATTATGTAGATATGTTTATATAATTTTATATATATAGCAGAAAAAATAACTATTAGATATTTATATATATAAAAAATTTATTAGTTAATTCTTATTTCAAAATTACTCAATTAAAATATTTTATAGTTTATAAAATTAAATTTTTTAATTTTTTTATTAAATAAATTCTTATTTGCCAGTTCATTTAATTTTAGTTATTCATTTTATTTTGTCCCTCTCATTTTATTTTTTATTTTTAAAATTTCAATTCCAACATGTAATTTCTTTTTAAAATTATCTATTTATTGCATAATTTAATTTTATATATTATTTTTATATTAAAAAGTAATTATTTCACTTAATTATAATCTATTTATATAATTAAAATTATTTAAATATAGAGAAATAAATTTTAAATTTTTATAAATAGAATTATTTATGAGTAATATTTTATTAATGAATGAATTTTGTGGACTATTTAAATTTAAAAAATAATTTAATTTTAAAAAATATAAATTTAATAGATAATAGGTTAAATAATTTAAATTTAAAAATATTTAAATATAAATCAGTATTATTTTTATAGATAATATGTTAAATTATTTAAATGAAAGAAAAATAAAAATATTGTTTTTATAGCTAATAAATTAGATAATTTAATTTTTTAAAAAGTAAATTTTGTAATAAATATTATATTAAATTATTATGTTACATATTATTATTATTTTTTTATAAATTTACATGTTATATAAAAAAAATTTTATAATAAATATTATTAAAAGATGAATTCATAATAAAATGAGAGATAAACTATTTATCTATGGATCGTTAAGAAAGATATAATTATACATATAAAAAAATAAATTTATTATTAATATATTTTAATTAATAAAAAATAGATAAATTTTAATTTAATTATAATATTTTATTAATTTATATAACATTTTAAAATATATATTTATTTTATATATTTTATTTTACATATTTTATTTTCACTAACCATTCATTAAAATTGAATCTCTCTTAATAAAATTTTTAGATTTGTCACTAATTTTGATCTTAATTAAATTTAATTAAACATAATATATATGATAAATTAATTTTAATTTAACTGATATACACATAATAAATATAAAATGCTTTTGATATTAATTTAATTTATCCATTTTATAATAGACTTATTTTATAATTTTTTTAAATGAAAATTAAAAATTGGGGAATAAAATTTAGAGACTTTCAGATTTATTCAGATGCACTCACCACTAAATTAAGTCTGTACTTGTTTTATAGTTATATAATATAAATTAATATTAATTTATATTATTACACATAGTAAATATAAAATTAATTTAAATTTAATTAAATTTAATTATATGTTGTAAATATAATTTTTTTATTTTAATTTAATTTAATTAGATATATTAAAAATTATATTACAATACAAATAATTTACATTAAAAATTATAATGTATCGTTATTTTGTGTTATATTACAATAAATATAAAATTTTATTTATATTACATTATATAGAAAATTATGAGAAAGGCTACAGAGAGCATGCTTGTTTGTGCAAACCCGCTCTCCATCGCGTGATTCATTAAAAATTAGAAAAGGGAGTTTTTTTAGTTAAGTTTAGTTTTCCTTTTTTCAATTTTTATGTAGCAGCTTTTTCTTAATTAGATTATTTACTTTATAAAAATTGTTTTTATTTTATAGTCTTTATATAATTATACAATTATTACATATTTATGTTAAATTTTTAAATGTTTCTTTATGTTAATAAATTAGTAATTTCTTTATAATTTATTACTATTTATAAAATAATATTTATTATTTTAAATATTTCAAATTTAAATAGATGAAAAATAAAAATACTATAATAAATTTAATATGCAAACCTGTAATATATTTGCTGTGTTTTTTACTTTTTTTTTTAGATTTTTTTCTTTTAATTTTTCCTTCTAATACATATGGGTTGTTTTGGATTTTATCTCATTTTTTCTTTTTATTAATGTAATATTTGAAATTTAAAATTATAATAAATAAAAAATTCTAAAATAAAAACATAAATATATTTATTTTTTATTAAAAAAATATAAAATAAAAACTAAAGGAAAAAAAAAAAAGCTTCACTTATCTCATAAAACTTTCTTTCTACTCGCGAATGATTTTAAACGTTAGAGAGCATGTTTTCCAAAAGTTACCTTTATATTGCAGATAATATAAATATTTTTTATATCTTGAAAATGATATGTTAATTGTTGAAAAAGAAAATATGTATTTAATAGAGGAAAAAGAGTGTCGGTTGGTTGGAAATTTTATCAATAATATTATTAAAGGTAAAGATATATTTTATATTGGTGGATCTTTTTAATCTACTAATCATAACTTCACTGTAAGTTTTTCTATGTGATTACTTTATGACTCGATACTCTCGCATTTTCATATTTCTTAAACCTAACTTCTTCTTTTCCCTTCTCCATGGAAGATATCTGCGTCAATTGACTATTTATAAAAAATAAGATGTTGTTGTCCCTATTAAGAGTTACAGACATATTCCGATCGACACTTATGATTTCTGTATAGTGGGGATGTTTCTCACATATAATCCAATCAATTTTCAGAAGATGCATATTTTTTTGATAGATTTATAGTGGTAATCATCGGACAGTTATTGCATTGAAGGATTTGATTCCTAGTTACAAGCCGGATATTTTATTTTTGATGGAAATAAAAGTTCTTAGTTCTCTTATGAAATTTTTTCGTAATTTTTTACATTTTGATAATTGCTTCTCAGTTGATAGACAAAGATTGGGATGAGACTTTTCGTTAACGTGGAAGAGTTATGAATATGTTTCTGTGGTTAGTTTTTCTTCAAATTCTATTGATTCGGTTGTTTCAAAAGGTAATATTCAATGGAGGTTTACTAGTTATTATGGATTTCCGGAATCGCAACGACGACGTCAGTCTCGGAATCTTATTCGAGCTTTATCTCGTATGAGCTCTCTTCCGTGGCTTTGTTCGGAAAACTTTAATGATGATTTATGCTCGAGAGATGAGAAAAGAGGAGTATCTTTGCCAAATTATCTTATGCAGGGGTTTAAACAGGCACTTGAGAGCATTTTTGCCAAATTATCTTATGCAGGGATTTGATTTTGAATGATTATAAATTTTTATTAGACTCTAGAACTGATATTTTTGTTAGATGGATTTGTCATAATGCTATTTCAGCTGCTCATACTTTAGCTAGAGCATTTATCAACCATAATCGTCTATCTGTTTGGGATGATATCTCTCTTTATTTGATATAATTTTTTTAATATAATCAATAGTTTTGATTGCAAAAAAAAAAATCTATCGATCATAATCCTTCTTTTTATGTATATATGAATTAAACATTTAAATTATTATATTATAGATAAATATTTTTATATTTTAAATAATATTTTTTTCAAAAAATATATTTAATTAATGAAAGTGAGAGACTTTTTAAGATTAAGTATTGTACGAATATAACAGCTTAAGAAAAGCCCATAAAATTAGATAGAGTATATTTGAATCGATGTTATTTAACCGTAAATCACTGCTATTGTTGTCATCCTATCAAAATTATAGACTAAGTGTGTTCAATAGAAATATTTATTAAAAATTGGAGGAGAAGAAAAATAACACAAATCTCAGGTCAAAAGAGATAGAGCGTCTCCAATAAAAAAAAAAAAAGCAAAAGCAACTCTAGGTGGATTCTATAGAATTGACTTTTATTTGATAAAAAATAAATTGAAGTATTAAAGCAAAGTAAATTCTCTAGCATGCCCAAATAACAAAATACCAACTTAAAAAAAAATTAAAGAGAGAAAAAAAATTAAATTTTCAATAAAAAATAGGCAAACCAAAATGAAAAGATATATTGATAGCTTAATTTGATAGTGAGAAGAGTCCTTCAGTCCCGTCAGCAGATACAAGACTCATCTCTGTCCCGTCAGCAGAAGGTAAGCACGCCTCCTGCTTAAGTCTTCTATTGAAAAATGCGGTAGACACTACAAAATAAATGCGGATTAGTAACGGAAATTAGTAACGAATAATATCGGTTTCTAAATAATAACAGATTATTAACGGATATTAAGATAGGAAACAAATTAGTAACGGATTACAAAATCCGTTATTATTCCGTTACTATTTTTTGTAACAGATACAAATCCGTTACTAAAGTGTTTTAATTTTCATTATATAGTAACTGTAACGCCCCGGAAATCCGGACCGCTACCGGCGCTAGGATTCAGGTCGGCTTAAGGCCGCCGGAACCCGTAGCAAGCCTACATACATCCTGTTTACCTGTTTAATCCCATACATGATCAACAAAGATACATAAAAATTAAAAACTTTTCTTTTTCTTCATTCACCAAACTCAACCTGTGCATGCACTATATTCATCATATACATAAACATTAATCCCTCTGTGGGATTTCATCAAAGCCTCAATGGGCTATATATATCCTGTGTTGAGTTGGTTCACATAAACATAAGGATCATGTATATACAAAAGGGATTAACATATACTATGGTCAAGCACAATTCTATCCTCAACAACATAATTACATAAACATAACTGTTCAAACTTTACATTACATTCTTATCATTGTCATGTCCACATACTCTAGCTATTACATACGTATGACTCTTCTCTTCTTTTCTTCTCTATCACTCCCGTACCTGCAAACCTGGGGGTTAGGGGAGAGGGGTGAGCTAAAAGCCCAGTGAGCAGAAACTAAAAACATTATATTAAAATTCATGCTTTCATGAAATGCATCATATCACAGACAATCCACATCAAGGGTGAACCTGTCACCAATTAGTCCCAACATAGTCTCGTGCCAGGCCGTAGCATGGGGTCCTGGTCTTCCTGTCATAACACATATTAAGTCTCGTGCCAGGCCGTAGCATGGGGTCCTGGTCTTCCTGTCATATCGTATATAAACCCTCGTGCCAGGCCGTAGCATGGGGTCCTGGTCTTCCTGTCATATCATATATAAACCCTCGTGCCAGGCCGTAGCATGGGGTCCTGGTCTTCCTGTCATATCATACATAAACCCTCGTGCCAGGCCGTAGCATGGGGTCCTGGTCTTCCTGTCATATCATACATAAAGTCTCGTGGACTAATTGGATCATACAGCATTCACCCACAACCACAAAGTAAAATGCAATGCAGCATATTCGTGAACTAATGCAATCATCCTATTTCATATCATCATGATGCGTGAAGCATGCTCAAAACATTTAATTACTTGATTTAAAATATTAAGCTTGTTTCCACTCACCTCTGGTTAGCTCTGACCAGACACTGAAGCAGCTCACTCACTGCTGGGGTCCTCGGTTCCTCGGGTCCGAACCTACACAGGTGGACTCCAATGAGGGACCAAACATATATAAACATAACTCTAATATATCCCCCAAAAACCCCCTAAAACATCATGAAAACATCACAGAAAATATGCATGAAATGGCTGAACAGGGCACCTTCGGCGGCACCTTCGGCGGCCGAAAGTCCTGGACAGAGACGAAACTCAGCTAGGTTCGGCGGCACCTTCGGCGGCCGAAAGTGCCAGACAGAGACGAAAGTCTCTTTTCGGGGGCACCTTCGGCAGCCGAAAGCTGCCTTCACAAGAGGGGTTCGGCGGCCGAAACTCCCTTCGGCTGCCGAACCTGGTTTCTGCCAAACGGCAGAAACTTGGTTCAAATGAACCTCCTGCCTCCCAAAACCATAGATCATGCATATTTCTCAACCAAAACACACATACAAGCTCCTAGGGGCCTCCAACATGCATATACCCCATCTACAACACTTCATTCACACACAAACAAGCTACATTGTTCATAAAGTCATCAAAAACCCATAGGTTCAACATATACCCTAACATGCATTCTACCCATAGATCTTACTTAAAACTTGTTTAAAACATAAAAAGGGTTCAAGATCGACCCTTACCTCTTGAAGAAACGAGAGGAAAGCGATCCTAGCTTGAAGATGGAGAGATTAAGCTCTTTGAACCTCCAAGCACTCAAAACTTGCTCAAAGCTCACAAATCTTCAAAACAAAGTTATAAACTTGTTAAAACCATGAAAGATCTAGAGGAAACACTCAAGATCGAGGGAGGAACGGTGGAGACTCACCTTGGCCGACAATGGGAGAGAAAAAGCTCGCCCGTGCGGACCAAGGGGACCCTTTTATAGTGGCTGGCCAGGCCACGTTCGGGGGCCGAATGTGCCTCCGCATCCATGCAATGTTCGGCGGCCGAACATAAGGTTCGGCGGCCGAACCTGCACTTCCCTCACTTAGACTTTCGGGGGCCTAACGTGCCTCCCAAAGTCCATGCATGTTCGGCGGCCGAAAGTGAGTTTCGGCGGCCGAACCTGGGTTTTCCTCAAAAGATTTTTCATGCAAAAACTTATTTAAAAACACACTTAAAACCATTAAAAACATGAATTCATTTTATAAAAACATGCTTTTACCCTTCTAGAGGTTTCCGACACCCAAATTCCACCGGACGGTAGGAATTTCGATACCGGAGTCTAGCCGGGTATTACATTCTCCCCCCCTTAAGAACATTCGTCCCCGAATGTTCCTCAACTAATACATGCATATCAAAAACATAACATACACACATATAGCACATGGAACACATCTCAATTAACCTTAGAAGAGGTGGGGGTACTGCTGGAGCATGGACTCCCGGGTCTCCCAAGTGCATTCTTCCAAATTGTGGTGGTTCCAAAGGACTTTCACCATCGGGATTTCCTTGTTCCTCAACTTTCTGATCTGAGTGTCAAGAATCCGCACTGGCTGTTCAACATAAGTGAGATCCTCTTGGATCTCCACATCAGGCTCGCTAAGAACCTTGCCCGGATCTGACACGAACTTCCTCAACATGGAAACATGGAAAACCGGATGGATTCTCTCCATAGAAGCAGGCAAGTCCAGCTTGTACGATACATTCCCAATCCTTTGCAGGACTTCAAAGGGTCCAATGTACCGCGGAGCTAGCTTACCCTTCTTACCAAATCGAACCACCCCTTTCATCGGAGACACCTTGAGCAATACTAGATCCCCCTCCTGAAACTCTACCTGTTTCCTGCGGATGTCTGCATAACTTTTCTGCCTGCTGGTGGCAGTCTTTATCCTTTCTCTGATAATGGGCACCACCCTGCTGGTGATCTCAACAAGTTCAGGCCCTGCTAAGGACCTCTCTCCAACCTCTTCCCAGCAAACGGGTGACCTGCACTTCCTCCCATACAAAGCTTCATATGGAGCCATCCCTATGCTAGCATGATAGCTGTTATTGTAGGCAAACTCCACCAAAGGTAGATGTTGCTTCCAAGAACCGCCAAAATCTAGCACACACATTCTGAGCATATCTTCTATGGTCTGGATGGTCCTCTCTGACTGTCCGTTTGTCTGTGGATGGAAGGCAGTGCTAAAATCCAACCTAGTACCCATAGCACTCTGCAGACTCCGCCAAAACCTGGAGGTAAACTGGGGCCCTCTATCTGACACTATAGATACCGGGACCCCATGTAGTCTGACAATCTCCTCAACATACACCTGCGCTAACTTATCCACAGAGTAGTTGCTCCTAACTGGAATGAAGTGAGCAGATTTGGTGAGTCTGTCCACAATCACCCATATGGAGTCTAGTCTGTTGGATGTTGCCGGTAACCCCACTACAAAGTCCATAGCTATGTTCTCCCATTTCCATTCTGGAATAGGTAGCGGGTTAAGCATTCCAGCCGGTTTCTGATGTTCCAGCTTCACCCTCTGACATATTTCGCAGGCTGACACGAATTGTGCCACTTCCCTCTTCATAGCTGGCCACCAATACACCCTCTTCAGATCTTGATACATCTTGGTGGCTCCAGGGTGAATGCTGTATCTTGCATTATGAGCCTCTCTCATAATGTCTCCTTTAAGCCCGATGTCATCTGGTACACATAGTCTGTTCCCATAGCGGAGGATCCCCTTATCATCGAATCTGAACTCACTATCTTTGCCTGACTGAGCAGTCCTGGCAATCTTTACTAACTCTGGGTCCTCGTGCTGTTTCTGAGCCACCTGCTCCAGAAACACGGGGGTTACTTTCATCTGTGCAATCAGAGCACCTGTACCAGACAACTCCATCTGTAGACCTTCCTCAATGAGCTTATAAAATTCCTTCACCACCGGTCTCCTCTCTGCCGTGATGTGGGATAGACTGCCAAGTGATTTCCGGCTTAAGGCATCAGCTACTACATTAGCCTTACCCGGATGGTACTGTATCTTACAATCATAGTCACTGAGCAGTTCTACCCATCTCCTCTGCCTCAAGTTCAAATCTCTCTGACTCAAGATGTGCTGCAGGCTCTTATGATCTGTGAAGATCTCACATTTTACCCCATAGAGGTAATGCCTCCACATCTTGAGGGCAAAGATAACTGCTGCCATCTCCAGATCGTGTGTGGGGTAATTCATCTCATGCCTCTTTAGCTGTCTAGAAGCATAAGCGATCACCCTACCATTCTGCATCAACACACACCCCAAGCCTACTCTGGATGCATCACAGAATACTGTGAAGTCCTCATTGCTGGTTGGCAGAGCTAACACTGGTGCTGAAGTCAACCTCTTCTTGAGCTCCTCAAAGCTTTCTTCACATCGATCGGTCCACTCGAACCTCTGATTCTTTCTGGTCAATCTGGTTAAAGGAGCTGCAATTTTGGAGAAGTCCTGTACGAACCTCCTGTAATAACCAGCCAAACCCAAGAAACTTCTGATCTCTGTCACTGAGGTGGGTCTGGGCCAGTTAGTCACAGCCTCTACTTTCTTGGGGTCTACCTCTATTCCATTCTCTGACACTATATGCCCCAAGAATGATATGCTCCTTAACCAGAACTCACACTTGGAGAACTTGGCATACAAGCCATGTTCCCTCAAGGTCTGCAAAACTATCCTCAGATGATGGGCATGCTCCTCTGCATTCCTGGAATACACTAGGATATCATCTATGAAGACAATAACGAAGTGATCCAGGTATGGTCTGAATACTCTGTTCATGAGGTCCATGAATGCTGCAGGGGCGTTAGTTAACCCAAACGGCATTACAAGGAACTCATAGTGCCCATATCTGGTCCTGAATGCTGTCTTTGGCACGTCCTCCTCTCTGATTCTCAACTGATGGTACCCGGATCTCAGATCTATTTTGGAGAAACAACCCGCTCCTGCTAGCTGGTCGAATAGATCGTCGATCCTTGGCAATGGGTACTTATTCTTGATGGTGACTTTGTTCAACTGCCTGTAGTCGATACAAAGCCTGAGGGATCCATCCTTTTTCTTCACAAAGAGTACTGGAGCACCCCAAGGTGAGGTACTCGGTCGGATGAAACCCTTGTCCACCAGTTCCTGCAACTGTTCTTTTAACTCTTTCATCTCGGCTGGTGCCATCCTGTAGGGAGGGATAGAGATCGGTCTGGTACCAGGCATTAACTCAATTTCGAACTCTATCTCCCTAGCAGGTGGTAACCCTGGCAGCTCGTCTGGGAAAACATCTAAGAACTCACTCACCACAGGCACTGAGGCGGGCTCTCTAACATGACTATCCAACTCCCTCACATGAGCTAGAAACCCCTGACATCCCCTCCTGAGCAACCTACGAGCCTGAAGAGCTGAAATTAGACCTCTAGGTGTACCCCTCTTGTCTCCTCTGAAGACGACCTCTGACCCATCCTGATCTCTGAATCTGACTACCTTGTCTCTACAGTCCAAGGTAGCACCATGGGTAGATAACCAATCCATCCCTAGAATGACGTCAAAATCTGTCAAATCTAGAACCACAAGGTCGGCGGAAAGGCATCTTCCCTCTATGAAAACTGGACTACATTGGCAGACTGCCTCTGCCACTGACGGGTCACACTTGGGTCCACTGACCCATAGGGGACACTCTAACCCAGAGACCATCAATCCTAACCTCTGAACGGCTCTCGGTGCAATAAAAGAGTGAGATGCACCCGGGTCCATTAATGCATACACATCAGAACACCCAATGATGAGATTACCTGACACCACGGTGTTGGATGTGTTAGCCTCCTGCTGCGTCATGGTGAAGATCCTGGCTGGAGCTGACGGACCCTCACCTCTGAACCCTGCTGAAGAAGAGGCTGACCCTCTCCCTCTGCCTCTGCCACTGGCCTGTGTAGCAGCTGGAGCTACTGGCTGTGCCACACTTCCTGAAGCTGTCTGCTGTGTCTGTGCCATAGGAACTGCTTTAGGACATTGCCATGACATATGCCCCTCTTGCCCACATCTGTAGCAGGTCGTCGTTCCATACCGGCATAAACCCCTGTGTGGCCTACCACACTTCGCACAAGCTGCATTATCTGCCCCAGAACTAGAACCGCTGCCAAACCCCAGACTAGACTTGACCTTGTTCCAAAACTTATTCTTCTTACCCTTGGGCTTACCCCATCTCTTACTGCCTGAAGCTGCTGCACTCAAGGTAGAGGGGTCTAACCTTCCCCCACCCGGAGTTTTAGAACCAGAAGCTTGTGCCACTGTCTGTTTGACTGTCCCCTGAACGATGGCACTAGCCTCCATTCTCCTAGCCATGTCTACTATGGCGTGAAAACTCTCTCTATCTGCTGACTGTACCAAGGAGGAATACCTGGGATGGAGCTTCATAATATACCTCCTCGACTTCTTCTGGTCTGTGCTAAGGTCTTGCCCAGCAAAAGGCAGCAACTCCATAAACCTGTCAGTATACTCGTCTACACTCATGTCATCGGTTTGCCTCAACTGCTCGAATTCTATCATCTTCAATTCCCTTGAACTATCAGGGAAAGCCCATCCTGCAAATTCATTAGCGAACTCCTCCCACGATAGACTGTCTACCCTTGGCTTCACATAGGCCTTGAACCACTCACGGGCCTTTTTGCATTTCAAGGTGAAACCAGCCATCTGAATGGCTCTACTATCATCGGCCCCAATCTCCTCTGTGATCATCTTGACCTTCTCCAAATATACAAACGGGTCATCACCTGACTCAAACTGGGGAGCACCCAACTTCATGTAATCTGTCATTTTAGCCTTACTTCCCCCAGATGAGCTAGGCTGAGGTATCTGGGTATCTGGGCATGTAGGTGCTGGTGGTGGTGGAGGTACAGCATCCCCTGAGGTAGGGTTTGCTGGATTTGGATGGTATGGTGGAGGTGGGTACACTGGGTACTGTGGATATGGTGGGTAGTATGGTGGGTATGGCATCTGTGTGGGGTAGGGGTTAAAACTAGGGTAATCCGATGTACCTCCCATCGAATACCCGGGATTTTGGGTGTAGGGCGGATAGTGAGGTGGCTGAACAAATCCCGAGGCCTGAGTGCCTCCTTGGGATTCCCCCATACCCTCTTCTGACATACTGACGCCCAAACTGCCATCCCTCCTTTGATCAACATCCATCTGATCCCCCATATCTTCTGACATACCTCCCTGCACTGTTCCTCTGACTGATCTGCTTCTTCCCAGATCTAAAGACCTTCTAGGGTCTCTCACTGCTCGGTCCCTGTTGGACCTACTTGACATTGCCCTAGGCAATGTTGAAGGACGGGCATCAATGCCCTCGTCCTGAGGTGGTATTCCAGTCAATCGTGCAGATCGACGGGTTCCTCTCATCCTGTTTTCTGAGAAACAGTAAACATCACATAAACATTAGCATTAAATGGTTCATGTCGGCAAGCATGAACCTCACAGCTACATTACACACATAGCATATCATCATGGCATATCATACAATCATAGCAAGACAAGACTCTACATCCTATCCTAGTGGACATGATTTTTGCCTATTGTGCTTGACCTTCTATAACTTCTATGAGCCCGACACTCTAGGTCCGACCATATGAACCTAGGGCTCTGATACCACTCTGTAACGCCTCGGAAATCCGGACCGCTACCGGCGCTAGGATTCAGGTCGGCTTAAGGCCGCCGGAACCCGTAGCAAGCCTACATACATCCTGTTTACCTGTTTAATCCCATACATGATCAACAAAGATACATAAAAATTAAAAACTTTTCTTTTTCTTCATTCACCAAACTCAACCTGTGCATGCACTATATTCATCATATACATAAACATTAATCCCTCTGTGGGATTTCATCAAAGCCTCAATGGGCTATATATATCCTGTGTTGAGTTGGTTCACATAAACATAAGGATCATGTATATACAAAAGGGATTAACATATACTATGGTCAAGCACAATTCTATCCTCAACAACATAATTACATAAACATAACTGTTCAAACTTTACATTACATTCTTATCATTGTCATGTCCACATACTCTAGCTATTACATACGTATGACTCTTCTCTTCTTTTCTTCTCTATCACTCCCGTACCTGCAAACCTGGGGGTTAGGGGAGAGGGGTGAGCTAAAAGCCCAGTGAGCAGAAACTAAAAACATTATATTAAAATTCATGCTTTCATGAAATGCATCATATCACAGACAATCCACATCAAGGGTGAACCTGTCACCAATTAGTCCCAACATAGTCTCGTGCCAGGCCGTAGCATGGGGTCCTGGTCTTCCTGTCATAACACATATTAAGTCTCGTGCCAGGCCGTAGCATGGGGTCCTGGTCTTCCTGTCATATCGTATATAAACCCTCGTGCCAGGCCGTAGCATGGGGTCCTGGTCTTCCTGTCATATCATATATAAACCCTCGTGCCAGGCCGTAGCATGGGGTCCTGGTCTTCCTGTCATATCATACATAAACCCTCGTGCCAGGCCGTAGCATGGGGTCCTGGTCTTCCTGTCATATCATACATAAAGTCTCGTGGACTAATTGGATCATACAGCATTCACCCACAACCACAAAGTAAAATGCAATGCAGCATATTCGTGAACTAATGCAATCATCCTATTTCATATCATCATGATGCGTGAAGCATGCTCAAAACATTTAATTACTTGATTTAAAATATTAAGCTTGTTTCCACTCACCTCTGGTTAGCTCTGACCAGACACTGAAGCAGCTCACTCACTGCTGGGGTCCTCGGTTCCTCGGGTCCGAACCTACACAGGTGGACTCCAATGAGGGACCAAACATATATAAACATAACTCTAATATATCCCCCAAAAACCCCCTAAAACATCATGAAAACATCACAGAAAATATGCATGAAATGGCTGAACAGGGCACCTTCGGCGGCACCTTCGGCGGCCGAAAGTCCTGGACAGAGACGAAACTCAGCTAGGTTCGGCGGCACCTTCGGCGGCCGAAAGTGCCAGACAGAGACGAAAGTCTCTTTTCGGGGGCACCTTCGGCAGCCGAAAGCTGCCTTCACAAGAGGGGTTCGGCGGCCGAAACTCCCTTCGGCTGCCGAACCTGGTTTCTGCCAAACGGCAGAAACTTGGTTCAAATGAACCTCCTGCCTCCCAAAACCATAGATCATGCATATTTCTCAACCAAAACACACATACAAGCTCCTAGGGGCCTCCAACATGCATATACCCCATCTACAACACTTCATTCACACACAAACAAGCTACATTGTTCATAAAGTCATCAAAAACCCATAGGTTCAACATATACCCTAACATGCATTCTACCCATAGATCTTACTTAAAACTTGTTTAAAACATAAAAAGGGTTCAAGATCGACCCTTACCTCTTGAAGAAACGAGAGGAAAGCGATCCTAGCTTGAAGATGGAGAGATTAAGCTCTTTGAACCTCCAAGCACTCAAAACTTGCTCAAAGCTCACAAATCTTCAAAACAAAGTTATAAACTTGTTAAAACCATGAAAGATCTAGAGGAAACACTCAAGATCGAGGGAGGAACGGTGGAGACTCACCTTGGCCGACAATGGGAGAGAAAAAGCTCGCCCGTGCGGACCAAGGGGACCCTTTTATAGTGGCTGGCCAGGCCACGTTCGGGGGCCGAATGTGCCTCCGCATCCATGCAATGTTCGGCGGCCGAACATAAGGTTCGGCGGCCGAACCTGCACTTCCCTCACTTAGACTTTCGGGGGCCTAACGTGCCTCCCAAAGTCCATGCATGTTCGGCGGCCGAAAGTGAGTTTCGGCGGCCGAACCTGGGTTTTCCTCAAAAGATTTTTCATGCAAAAACTTATTTAAAAACACACTTAAAACCATTAAAAACATGAATTCATTTTATAAAAACATGCTTTTACCCTTCTAGAGGTTTCCGACACCCAAATTCCACCGGACGGTAGGAATTTCGATACCGGAGTCTAGCCGGGTATTACAGTAACGGATATCCAAATTCGTTACTGAAGTGCAATTCGTTAACATATTTTAGTAACGGATTATGATATCCGTTACTAACTTATAAGTTAGTAACGGACGAAATCCGTTACTAAAGTTAAATTGCTAACTTAAAGACTTTCCTCTTTCTCTCCCCCATCATTCACACAAAACTCTGAGCTCCGCTAACAAATTAAATCCCTAGCTATATCAATCGATCCCAGCTTCCCCTTGGTTTATCGCCGGCGGAATTTGACGCCAGACCAGTTGACGCCACTCCCCTTGGTTCATCGCCGTCAACCGTCTCTTTCTCCCCTCCCCTCGGTTCATTGCCGCCTCTTGCTCCCCTCCATTTGGTACATTGTTATCTTCTATCAGAGATTGGTTTCAGAGATCGTGAGATCGTGTTCTTGCTTTCAGACCAGTTGACGCCTGCAGGCCCCTTTCTTGCTTCCATTGCTTTCAGAGATCATGTTCATCTCATATTTTTCTTCTTCTTCAGCCTGTCTATAAAGGTAAGGGTATTAGGGTTTTTCTTTTTTATTGTTTTAAGATTCTTAATTAGCAGGCTGGATTTAAAACTTGATCTTAGGTATGCTAGATATAGAATTCATGGGTATTCAGGATAGCATGAGCTTCTCTGCTTGTTTTGGTTGAATTAGTTGTTTCTTATATACAAGTTCTTCACTCTGATATACATCCAGTGCGTGTACAATTACCTGCCTATAAAATGCACAATAAAAAATTGGAAAAGTACCAAAATTACCCAAAATTGAATGTAAAGTAGAGCTGGCAAAGCTTGTCAATTTGGATTGGGTATGTTTGAATATTAGAATTTTTGCATTATTTCCATTTTTTTTCTTTTTATCAGTACTACATTATTTCCATTCTGCTTCGAATTTCATGAAAATATCATATATATATATAAATGTATATGTACATAGGATAAGCATGTATGACTAGCTATTATCTCATCTAACCAGCACCCTAAGAAAGGACAATTTGGGAAATCACAGACAAGTCAGTTAAGAGGGTGTGAATGATATTTGCATATATCACCTACAATTTCATTGGATTAGAACAATCTTGAGAGAGGAACCATAGAGGCGATTTAAGTAGTGATTTCGCTTGATGTCTTCATCTCAGTCTTCCCTCCTCAAGCAATTAGAGAAGACACACTTAAACTGGGGAAATATAAAGGGAGGCGAGGCAGTTTTCCACCTATTATAACGCGTTAGGCCACTACATATTTACATGGGCAGTGTTCAAGGGAATCCCTTCCATTCTAGCAGTTCTTATACAATCTAATTGCTTATCAAATAATCACCAAGTCCACAATGAACTACAAACTTATATAACCAATACCTTCACATCAGTAAGCACTGAGATCCTCAGTTATACCTCTGGAAACTTGAAAAACTAAGTTAACAAGTTATGCACAATGGGCAACAGGTTAGTCTTGATGGGTTACTTGTATTTGAAGTTCAGTTCCAAAGAATTGACAAGCCTAGGGCTTATGGCAACCAGAACTTTGATGCTAGATGCCACAACACAAAAATAGTCAACTGATCATCAAATTGATACCCATTTCCTAGTATTACCAAAACTAAAAACAACTGTCCCAATTTCATTGGGTTACAAGTTGGTGTGCATTATTTGGTCCGTTGAAATTTGATTATTTCGGTAGATGTAAATTCAATTTAATTTAGTTATTAGTTAATATTTTTAACTTGTAAACTATTCATTTCAATCTGCTATTGTTTTTACTCTGCTATTGTTTTCACTCTAAACCTAACCAGTCTCCAAACTGTCTTATTGATAAGATTAGAATCACTTTCATTATATATCCATCATCATGTTAAAATATAGTCAAAATTTTTTTATCCTTTTTCATATAAAAAATATCATGTTCTCCAAAATAAAACTCTTTGAACTAATTATTGAGCTAATAAATTCCAAATTTTAAATGTCAATCTAATGAGTAGGAGTAGGTACTGCTTATGCAGTAGCAGCAGCAGCATGAGCAACTACTTCTCATGTTGTTGCTGCCTCTACTCATGCAGCAGCATGAGCAACTGATATTGTTGGAATTAGGAACTCATGCAGCAGCATGAGCAACTGATTTTTCTAATTGATTTTAATTCAATTTAAAATTAAATTAATACTTAAAATAACTAACCCGAAAACAATTGAAATTGAAATTGTTGGAATTAGGAATCCCTCTAATCATACCACCATCACACATACATTTATTAAATTTTAATTAATCTAAGATTGAAGGTTTCATATCATATTAAATTTAAATTAAATTTGAATAGTAGTTGAATTAAAAAAAGTCAGTTTCAGAATTTATTACAGTCTATTATACAAATTAATTTATTACTGAACAATTCAATTCACAATTGATCAAGCCAAATTGATCAAAATTTGAAATTTCGAATAGAGATGCAAGTCATGTGATGTGATGGGAAAGTAAGGGAATAAGCTTAGTTATACCACGATCAAACTTATTTAATAATAAAAAAGTACGTATGTCTGTACATATAACTCTGTATAAACAATATTAAAAAATAAAAAATAAATAAAAGAAAAACGCGTGAATATAATTAATTGGTTTGTGAGAAAATGGAAGATGATCTAGGAATTATATATGTATATATATATATAAAAGAACAAAATGCACAATCATATAATACTAAACACCAGTCAAAGGGGGCTATTATTTCTAGCTTGGTTTAATGTGAATACAAGTAGATTTCCTTGGTCATTTTTAGTATCATTCATAGTAGTCTGTGGCTTATTTTGCTTTCTTTTCTCTCCTTATGCTTCCTGTTGCTTGCTGCTATTGTTTTCGCTCACTTTAACATGGATATGCTTATGCCAAAACTTTATAGACATAAAGAGCAAAAGAATAGCAGACACTCGATAAATTTGGTGTTAAAAGTTGACATTGATTGAAACTATATATGAATGCCTTTTTAGTGAGTATTCAAGAATTTGAGTTGAACAAAACATGTATTGTTTAGTCTATGAATGTCTTTTAGTGAACTCCCTCGTTCATTTCAATATAGTATTCAAGTTAATAATTGCTCAAACCATATTACTTAAATAGCTCCACATTTCAATTTAGTTTTTTTAGATGAGGATATCGTTCTGACTAACTCATTATTTATTATTATATATTCTAGGTACAATAGATACAATATGCATTCTGATAGAGGTTGGATGTATGCAAGACTAAAAGATGGTCTACTAAATCCTTTATTCCTTGAAGGATTAGATGAATTCATATCAGCTGCCAAACAGTTTCCAGACTGTTTGAATGGAGAACTAATTAGGTGTCCATATAATCGATTTAAGTGCCAAAATCGCAGTTTTGAAGATGAGAGTACAGTTAGGTTTCATCTAATGAAATATGGGTTTGTTAAAGACTATTATGTATGGTATTTGCATGGTGAAATTCAAAACTACAATGCGGTCCATGGAAGAAGTAATGATTCGACTGACAACACTTGCAATGTGGAATATCAACATAGTGAGTTCTCTAATGCTTATGAATAACTAGTTGTAGATGTAGCAGGATCTAGTTTCTCCCCATCAATAAGTAATGAGCCTCCAAACCAATATACTCAGAGATTGTATGACATGTTGGCCGCTGCTAATAAGGAATTATGGCCAGGTTGTGAAAATCATTCACAACTATCAGCTGCTAATCAGGAATTCTAGTATCCCTTGCAGGTGTAGATATAGAGTCTGTCATCTTTTGCCGCACTTTAAAAATGCAGTAGAGGAGACCTGTCAGTATTCTAATACGGAGATCTTCCCACTATAAAATCCCGGCCCTTCCTTGCCCCATCCCTTTTCTCTCCGCCCCTTCCCTGCCCTTCTCTTCTCTTTCTTCTGAAATTTCTCTGAAACTCTCTCTTCCTCTCAACCCATCTCAACAAAATTTCCTCTCAATATTTCTTCTCTCTTCACATCACATCTAAACAAAATTTTCTCTCCTTAATATTTCTCCTCTCTTCCCAACCCATCTCAACAAAAATTTCTCAACTTTTTCCAACCCATCTCAACAAAAATTTTTCAACTCAATATAATATTCATATCAAACCCCCTCAAATTAATATGCTATATTTATTTCATATTATTGGCGGAGTTGAAATTTTCAACTTAAAAGGTATGTTTTATATATATATATTTTTATAAAATTCATATAAAAGAAAATTTATTAATAAAAAATTTATATTTTATAGTTTCCTCTTTTCCCCATACAATATTCGTGGACGCGTGAAATTTATAATTTTTTTTTTTCATACCAGTGAGTCATTAGATATTATTTATAAAAGTATGCTATATTTTATTGTTTTTTGTAATTAATTAGTAAGATATTTATGTTGTTGAAAAAATTATAATTTGTATGTAAATTAGTAATAAAAAATGCATGGTTGTGTTTATTTAAAATTAGAAAAAATAAAAGAAACTGAAAAAATGTGATAAATAAAAAAGAAATGTATGGAAAAATTGGGTGTTGTGAAAAAAAATGGTAGGGATAAATAATTAATAAAAGTAGGAAAAATTTATAAATATAAATGTTGTTGGGAATATTTTGTGTAGGAAAAGTATTAGAAAATGAGGAAAAAATTAGTTAGTTAAATTTATTTTATTAAAAAAAATTAAAGTATTGTTTAATGGTGAAATAAATTAATATTATTCATAATTAATCTGAAAATTTAGTTATTTAAAAAATTTAATATATATATAGATTGTTGTGACCAATAATAATAGAAGTTAAAATAGTATTAAAGTAGAAAAAATTTATAAATATAAATGTTGTAGTGAATGTTTTGTGTAGGGAAAATATTAAAAAATTTGGAAAAAAAGTTATTTAGTTAAATTTATTTTATTAAAAAATAAAGTATTGTTTAGTGGTGAAATAAATTTATATTGTTCATAATTACTCTGAAAATCTAGTTATTTAAAAAATAGGTTGTTGGGAAAAAAAATGTAGAGATTAAAGTAGCTGGAAAAAAAATGCAGTTCCGTTAATGAATTTTTAGCTAGACATTTTGTGGATATTCCTTCATCTAATTTAGGAGCATGATCATTGTCTGATAATTTTGTACAGTACATATTGGGACAGTAGTACTCCACTTTTGCATCCAATGATATTTATTTACCATCACATTATACTACAACACAAGATTCGAGTTCGGCGGCTCCTGATCTTAATATTAATCCTGCTGCTGCTGAAAGTGAGGATACAAACAGTGATTGCCGGCCATATAGAACTCGACGTCCACATGAAAAAAGGGGACGCCCATGTGACACAGAAGAACGCCCATATAATACGGAAGGACATTTGGAATACCATTAACAATATTTTTTTACATTAGCATTATTTTTTTATTTCATCATTTGTAATTATATTACTTTAATTTTTTTACATTCTAATTGTTAATTATTTATATGTAATTTTTTATAATTTTTATAATTCATAAATATTTTATTTATTTATTTATAAATATGATTCTAATAAAAATAACAAATTCTATGAATAAATATAAAATATAAAATATTATTTTTAAATATTTATATATAATTTTAATTATTAAAAAAAATTCATATATGATCATTATCAGGGGCGGAGGGACGGTACGGCAAGGGGGGGCACGTGCCGTACCGGCGACCGGAAAATGCTTTGAAGGGGATGAAGGTGCCGCAGCGGAGGAGGAGAAAGCACCGGTGGTGGAGGTGAAGGGACTGGTGGAGGTGGGGAGTGCACTGGGGGTGGTGGGGGAGGTGATTGAACTGGTGGAGGAGGAGAAAGCACCGGTGGTGGAGGTGGGGAGTGCACTGGAGGTGGTGGTGGTGGTGAGTGGACAGGTGGAGGTGGGGATTGCACTGGGGGTGGTGGGGGAGGTGATTGGACTGGTGGAGGAGGAGAAAGCACCGGTGGTGGAGGTGAGGGGACTGGTGGAGGTGGGGAGTTCACTGGAGGTGGTGGTGGTGGTGAGTGGACAGGTGGAGGTGGGGATTGCACTGGGGGTGGTGGGGGAGGAGATTGAACTGGTGGAGGAGGAGAAAGCACCGGTGGTGGAGGTGGGGAGTTCACTGGAGGTGGTGGTGGTGGTGAGTGGACAGGTGGAGGTGGGGATTGCACTGGGGGTGGTGGGGGAGGAGATTGAACTGGTGGAGGAGGAGAAAGCACCGGTGGTGGAGGTGAGGGGACTGGTGGAGGTGGGGAGTGCATTGGAGGCAGCGGCGGCGGTGATGAGTGGATAGGTGGAGGTGGGGATCGCACTGGGGGTGGTGGGGGAGGAGATTGGACTGGTGGAGAAGGAGAAAGCACCGGTGGTGGAGGTGAGGGGACTAGTGGAGGTGGGGAGTGCACTGCCCTACCAAAGTGAAGGGCCTGGCTCCGCCACTGATCATTATAATGTTAAGTTTTAATTATATTAAAATAATTAATATTAATATAATTTTTATAATTATATATATATTTAATATAAAAATAAATAAAATAAATTAATATAATATATATTAATTTTTTTCTTTAAATCAAAATTTAAGAAATATATATTTTTTAAAACCTTATTTTATAAAAACCCCAATAATATTAAATCATACTTTAGTTTTTTTTTTTTAAAAAATCATACTCAAATTTTTGTTTAATAAATTATCTACTTACATAAAATTTTATATAAGAATTTATATCATTGATCATATCTTTGATTTGTTAAAGTATAAAAAGCATATTTTAATAAAAAAAATTGTACAGAAATCACATGTAAATTTGAAATAAATGTGAAAGACATGATGTCAACCTCATTTAGTTTGTTTTAATTTTCTTTTATTTATCCAAATAAAATCCAAGAAAACTTCATTATTATGTGAAAAATATTATCTATGAATAATATTTTCTTTAAAAAGTTTGTATTTCATTATTTGAAAAATATTAATAAAATAAATATATTAAAAAATTTATATATAGTATTAACAAAATTGTTAAAATATAAAAAATAATTATTACTTTTAAGATGAGAAGTTATTTAAAAAAAAATGATTTAATTTTTCATTTGGTTATGAAAATATTTTTGAAAAAATTTTTTTTATACTCAAACATAAAAATATATAAAAAATATTTTTTAAAAATATATAGTATTTCAAATGATTGTTATATAATTAGTTTTTTTATTAGAGATTATTGTAAGTGCTGCTTTATTATGTACTTGCATATTTGTATTTTCAAATAGTACAAATTTAATTATGATCTAATAAATATTTAAATTTTAAAAAGTATTATTTTTAAATACTTAAATTTAAAAAATAATTTAAACACTTAAACTTTAAAATATATATATTTTTAAACATGAACTTGAAAAAAAAAAAAAAATTTTAAACACAACTTAAAATCCATGAACTTGAAAATTTCCTTTTAAACATAATATTAAAACCCATGGATTTGAAAAATTACTTTTAAACATAACTTTAACATAACTTTGAAATTCATGAACTTGAAAAAATGCTTTTAAACATAATTTTAAAATCATAGATTTAACCATGAATTTGAGAAATTATTTTTAAATATAATTTTAAAATAATAGATTTGACAAAAATGTGTTTAGCAGTAATTATTTTTTTAAATTTAAATATTTATTAAATAAAATTAAAATTAAAATATTTAATAAATAAAAGTACAAATATGTATTTAGCCGATCTAACTAAAATTATATTATAAGCCTACTAATGAATGTTAAAATTTCAACGATGAATGAATCACAATATAAGTTAAATAAATAAATGGACAATCTGACCAAAATTTAAGTAGGGAAAGAGAAAAGGAAAGATGAAGAGAGAGAAATGGAAGATGAAGTGGGGATTCAGCATTCGAAGGGTTTTTGCATTCTCTATGCTCGAATTTTCTTTGTCTGAACCCTAGTGTTTTTGTTTAATTTTTTATTTTTTTTATTTTTTATTTAACTTTGTTTTGTTTTTCCTTGCTTTCGAATATGGAAACCACCACCATCCTTGGTAATCCCTTGATAAGGATGGGTGGTTGGTCTTTCTTTCTTTGTTTTATTTTTATTTCTTTCATTTTTTTTTTCATGTCATTGGTGATTAATGGTGAGGGTTTATTTCCAGAACTGAGTGTAGTTGAGAGTTGGTATCACTATCTTTTGGTTGTCAGGAGAATCTTTATCGATGTGGTGTTTGCACTTCGGAACGACATTGCTATATTCAGTGGGTTACCCTCTCACAGCCAAATTACTAGCTAAGAGGTTTGTGGTGCTTTCTTCTATGGCTATTATTTATTCATATATGCTTTTGTCCAAATGAGATTTCTTCATCTCGTTTGGTTACATACATGCATGTGGTCATGGTTCTTATTAATTTCCTGTTGCTGTCATGGTATTGCATTTGGTTGCTAGCGTTTTGTCAGTTACTTCTCTCCTGTTCTGCTCTGTGGTATCTCAAGCGTTGAAACGATGACTCAAGTATGCTGGGTCCGTTTGGGGCTTGGGTCGATTGTGGATACTGAGTTGTGCTTTCTGGGTTATGGGTTGTGTATTTTGGATGGATTAGGTTAAGGGATGTATATTCTGGGTTATGTACGTGGGCTGGGCAGTTGTTGATCTGATTTGTTTTAAAGACTCTTTTAATCTATATTTACCTATTTGACCATGAAAAATATAATATATTTGCATTGTTAAAAAAAAAAATTATTATTTACCCAATTGCTAAAATGAAATTCAATATTTACATCATTTTATATTTTAATATAAAT
Source organism: Manihot esculenta (assembly GCF_001659605.2). Taxonomy (NCBI): domain Eukaryota; kingdom Viridiplantae; phylum Streptophyta; class Magnoliopsida; order Malpighiales; family Euphorbiaceae; genus Manihot; species Manihot esculenta. The sequence continues at coordinate 21,343,874 of NC_035173.2, read as the reverse complement.
ATTTAATTTTTAGATGAATTAACATAATATTTATATTTAAATATATTTTTTATTAATTTCTAAATTAAAATTAAAAATAAATAAAACAATTGTTAAATATTCGATTTACACTGAAAATGAATTTTATTTTATAAAAATAATTATAAATGTTTAATAACAAACATATTATTTAATTCAAAATAACATCATATATAAATTAATTAAAAATAATATATTTATTAAAAAATCTTCATAATTATTATCATAAAATAAAATTTATCTATTATTTAAAAAAATATTTAACAATTTTTTTAAAAAACTTTTATGATATTAATCCAATATTGGTTGGTGAAGTGGCAACAATATCAAAGTGATAGTTGTGACAAAGTATATAATAATTGTTTGAATAGTGGTGGCAGGAGGATCATTACATTTTTTTTTAAAAGAAAAATATTAGTTTTAGAAATAAATTTTTTTAATAACTAAAAGTACATTATCTTTTTTGAAAAATAAAGTTATTTTTTATTTATCAAACTGAGTAAAAGTCTCATCAATGCCTGTTCAACATCATGTTGTTAAGTGTTTTTATCTGATTAAAATATTAATATTTGCTTAGGGAGAGAAAATTATAAAATGTTATTAATTAATATTAAAATAATAAATTACTATTTTTAAATATGACATACGATTTAAAAGAAAATAGAGTAGAATTAAATATTGTTAAATATATATATATATATATATATATATATATATATATATATATATATATATATATATTTTAATTTTAACATTTATAATTAAAATTGTAAGTTTTCAAATAAGTACTTTTAAAATTTTATAAAATCTACCATTATTTTAAACATAAAAATTTTAACATCATGTTGTTAAGTGTTTTTATAATTCAGAATGATATTTAACAAACAAATATAAAAATTTAATTGAATTAAATTTATTTATCTCTTGCACAAAAAGTACCTAAGTAGATTGGAGCTATTTTCAATTAATGGAATAAAATTTAGATATGTACATGTAGTTTTTAAAAATTATTCTATAAAGTTTATAATGATTTTTTCATTTTAATCAATTTTACTAAATTTAAATATATCTTTCTTTAAAAAGTTAAAACATTATCTTTTAAAATTCTAAGCGGAAAATAAATTAGAATTAGAATATTTTAAAAATAATAACCAAAAAAACAAAAAATCATGCTCAAAGGCCACCCGAGAATTATCAGTTTTAAGTCGGTCCAAGACTCGCACTATCCATAGCCTCTCTCGTCTCTACAGTTATTCAATTATCCCAATAAGTTCCAATCTCTCCACCACCGTCAGCCGGTGATTTTGCCATTGCCGTCGAAGTTAGTTTCCGTCAATCTGCAGAGATAATTGCAGCAGCAATCGCATGTGTATAAGGTGTTAGTGCTGGAATTATGGGATGGAGCTTTGCACCCAAATTCTGTGGTGATACAGAACAATGAAATAAAGAAAAACACGAAATGGTTCCAAAAACCTCCAATCTTTATACAATGAATTCCATAATTTTCTGAGCTGTCATAACAACTCAACTACCTGTCATAACGACTTCTGAGATGGCTTCGCAAGTTGTCGTTGGAGTGACAACTTGAAGGAGGAAGAAGTATTACACACACCGTTTGATCATTAAAGCTTTGTTTACTAAGAGTCAACTCGGTCTTTCCACTTGCTTAAAAAATGCAAGGTATCATTAACCTGCAATAGACTGTTTTTACTTAAACTCATCGTTTCATTACATTCAATCACAAAAATATTTCCTCCCAGAAAAGCTCCTTGTCCTCGAGGATTCAAGGCAGGAAATCTAAGCTGAATATCTTCAGCAAATTCCCAAGTGGCATCTGCTGATGAAACTTGGAATGGACAAGAGAAAGATAATGCTAAATATATGGCTTAAGCTTAAGGAATACCATATCTCCCACTTGAAATTCCCTCTGTCCCAAGTTTGTCCGCAATTTTCTTCATTCTATTTGAGCTTTTTTTCGATTTATGCATAATTAAAAAAATTATTATCAATTCAGGCAAAATTCAAAATATTTTCAGATTATGTGTGTTAGCGAAGCACGCTAATTCGACATCCATGGTATCGAACAGAGAGCATGGCATTGAACTGCTATCTGACTCTGTTGTTCGATACCAATAGTACTGAACAACGAGGCTATATATTGATGTAGCGTGTTCGGCACCCAAATATCGAATGCAAGCTGGATATGTTCGGCATTCAAAGTGCCCAACATGTCGAGAGGATAAGAAAAGTCTAGAAAAATATTCGGCATGCATTAAAAGAAAAGTCTAGAAAAATCTTCGACATGCATGCATGACTAAAAGTCTTTGGCATTTATAGTGTGAAGACTTTTCTTTAGCATGCAGGTTCATGGATCTGCATGTACACAGGAAAGTATTAAATTTAAAAATATTAAATTTTATTAAATAATAAAAATAATTAAAAAAATTTAAACAATAAATAATGTTAATACTCATATTTTTATATATTATTATAATATAAAAAAATAAAATATTTAAAATTATAAAATAATTAAAAAAATTAAAATATGGTTGATTTTAAATTATTATATTTTTTCAAAAATAAATATTTATTTATTTTTAAGAGATAAGTTTATATAAAAATAAATTTAAAATTTTTTTAATTTAATTGTTTAATTGATGAGGGATTTTAATTTTTAAAAAACTTTATTTTTTAATATCTTATATATAAATATTAATTTTTTAATTTTTTACAAATTTAAGAATTAATTAATACATTTTTTAAAATTATAAAAATTACATACATCATTATTTTTTAAAAAAAATTTTAATCTCAAATACTTTTAATTTTTATTTATTAATATTTAGTATTCACATAATTTAATTTTAAATTAAAAAATATAATTCTTGAATTTTCAATACATATAATAATTAAAAATTATATTTATATATAAAATTAAAATTTATAATTTTATTTTTACATGTAAATACAAATATTTATAAATAATTTTAAATAAAAAAAAAACCTGTTGATGGAGAACCTGATGATGATGGTGGAGATGTTGAGAAGAGATGAGGGAGATCTGCTGAGGAAAGAGCAAGCAAGGGAGAGCTGCTGAGGAGAGAGCCGGCAAGGGAGAGCTGCTGAGGAAATTTGAAGAAGAAAATGAAGAGAAGATTTGAGAGAGAAGATGGAGAAAGAGAAGAAGGAAAATGGTCCGATGGAGGAGGAAGGAGACTTTAAGTCTCCTTCCTTTGTGCATGCAGGTCCGCGGCGCTGTGCGGACCTGCATGCACCCCTGTCACATACATGTAGAGGGGCATGCATGTCCCTCATGTCATAGGCATGTTCGGCACCCAGCATGCATGTCCCTCATGTCATAGGCATGTTCGGCACCCAAAGTGCCGAACACACCACATCAGACACGGAGCAACTCAAAAGCTGTTCCGTGGCGAGTGAGATCGTTGTTCGATACCAAATGGTATCGAACAACAAGGCTTGGTGGCAGTTCGACACTATGAATATCGAACTGCCCTTTGTTCGGCACTTTGAATAATTCTTGGTGCCGAACACACTTCTTCGACAGTATGACTGCCTAACACATCCCTTTGACACACAAGATTCAAAAATATTTTCGAATCCTGTGTGATTTGATAATAATTTTTTAAATTATGCATGATATGAAAGAATGCTTCATTCTATTTAGCAACAACAGCTAAATGATGCTGAAGCAATTCAATAATGGCTTCCCTATCCTGCATGTAACAAGCAGTAGCTGCCATATTGGAGTTGATAGGTCCCAGTCAAAGCTAAGAAGATTAACAAAAGAAAATTAAGAAGTTACTAATATTTTTTTCCCCCTGAAGCCGGCTGCTACAGAGAATATAAATAGGAACAAATCAAATAACCTAGTCCTATTCTCTTGGCCACACTTAGCACAAAGAGATATTATTGCCCACGATCAACTAAATGCTATTTGACTAAGTAAAACAAACAACTAAAAGATAATTGCAGTAAATAACAATTAATAAAAATAGCAGCAAGACTAAAAATAGAAAAGCAATAAGGCCTCCTTAGTCCAAATACTTCTTGTTTGGAACAATAGCTCTAGATGACCTTCTTAGGGGCTTATCAGTACCTCCCCCTTGAAGTGGAACCTTGTCCTCAAGGTTCAAATGTGGAAATCGAGCAGACAAGTCCGAAGAAAATTCCCAAGTGGCATCTTCAGGTGGCAAATGCTTCCAACGAACAAGGCTTTCTTCGGTAAAACGTTTGCCAAGATGAACCCACCTTGTATCTAAAATCTCAGCAGGCTCAAAAACAAGATAGCCATCATCAGTGAGATGTGGAATTTCAGAAGAAACAAGAACAGTTTCACCCACATGTTTCTTAAGTAAGGAAACATGAAAGACCGGATGAACTTTTGATCCAGGCGGAAGCTGCAAGCGGTATGCCAAGGAACCAATCTTCTCTTCAACCATGAAAGGCCCATAAAAACGACTAGCCAATTTTTGGAATGCACGCTTGTACACTACCAAGTCACCAGGATAGAACTCCACATCCCTGCGTTTTTTGTCCGCCACCTGTTTCATGCGCTCTATGGAACGTGATAAGTGAAGCTTAAGGTCCTTCAGAATCTCATCTCGGGTCTTCAAAATTTGATCGACTTCATGAACTAGAGAAGAACCCAATTCATACCGCGGAATCATTGGAGGATTCCTGCCATACAATGCCAGAAATGGTGTCATACCAATAGAAATGTGAAAGGAGGTGTTATACCAGTATTCCGCCCAAGGTAAGAATGAACACCACTTTCGAGGTTGTTGACTGGCGAAACAACGAAGGTACTGCTCCAAGCACCTATTAGTGACTTCCGATTGACCATCCGTTTGTGGATGGTAGGAAGAGCTCATATTCAATTGGGTTCCTGAGAGCTTGAAGAACTCACGCCAAAAGTGACTCATGAAAATTGGGTCACGGTCACTGACGATAGACCGAGGCATGCCATGATACTTGACAACTCCATTGACAAATAATTCAGCTATGACCTTAGCAGAGTAAGGATGCGATAATGGCAAAAAATGAGCATATTTACTCAATCTGTCAATGACTACCAGAACAGAAGATTTACCACAGGATGGGGGCAACCCATCAATAAAATCCATTGCGATGTCGTCCCAGATCTGGTGAGGAATCGGTAATGGCTGAAGTAAGCCTGCTGGTAAAGTTGTGGCCGACTTATTTTTCTGACACACTAAGCACGCTGTAATATATTTCTGAATCTGCAATCGCATTTGAGGCCAATAGAATTGTTGTGCGATGCGTTTAAATGTGCGAAGGACTCCAGAGTGGCCACCACAAGGAGAATCATGAAACTCCTGCAAAAGCTGAGTAGGCAGATCAAACTTAGGAGGAATTACCACCCGATTCTTAAAAAAAATCAACCCATTCTTCCAAATGTAAGGTTGCCCAGGGCGATTGGATGCCAATTGACCAATATGAAGCATATAGGGGTCAGTAGTGAGGGTAGCTTTAATACGATCCCAAAGAGAAGAGTGCGACAAAAACAGGGAATTGAGACTTGGACTTCCAGTGACGCGAGATAAAGTGTCTGCGACTCGATTCTCTTTGCCTGGTTTATAAAGGATCTCATAATCATAACCCAATAGCTTTGAAACCCATTTTTGTTGCTCTGGAGTAACAATCTTCTGTTCCACCAAGTACTTTAGACTACGCTGGTCTGTTTGAATAAAGAATTTACGACCCAAAATGTAAGGTCGCCATGTTTTGATAGCCTGCAAGATGGCAAGCATTTCTTTAGCATATGTAGACCAAGCTTGCTTCGAAGAACCCAAAGCTCGACTCATAAACGCGATGGGACGATCCTGTTGCGACAGTACTGCACCAATTCCTGTATTAGAAGCATCAGTAGTGATAAAAAAAAGGTTCATTAAAATTGGGTACTGCCAATGTAGGCATGGCTGTCAAAGCAGTTTTCAAAGCCAGAAAGGAAGCTTCAGCATCTGCCGACCAAAAAAATTTGCCTTTTTTTAATAGATTCGTCAATGGTTGTGCAAGAATCCCATAAGACTGAACAAATTTTCTGTAGTAACCAGTGAGTCCCAAAAACCCACGCAATTCAGTGACTGTTGTTGGAGTAGGCCAGTCTAGAATTGCACTGTTTTTTGATTTATCCACCTGTACTCCATCGCCGGAAACCACATGACCCAAGTACTCGATCTGTTTCAGCCCAAAAGCACATTTGCTTAGCTTTATAAAGAATCGATGTTGCCGAAGCAGCTGGAATGCCAACTGCACATGCTCCAGATGAGCCTCCTATGATGGACTGTATATAAGAACATCGTCAAAAAAAACCAAGACGAATTTTCTTAAGTAGGGGCGGAAAACAGAATTCATTAGTGCCTGAAATGTGGAGGGCGCGTTGCACAGCCCAAAGGGCATCACCAGATACTCATAATGGCCATTATGAGTGCGAAAGGCCGTTTTATGAATATCAGGAGGATGCATTCTGACTTGATGAAATCCTGCAATGAAGTCCAGTTTAGTAAAATAAGAGGCACCATGGAGCTCGTCTAACATATCATCCACTGTGGGTATTGGAAAACGATCTCTGATAGTGACTTGATTAAGAGCTCGATAGTCCGTACAGAACCTCCAAGAGCCATCCTTCTTCTTGACCAGCAAAATAGGGGATGAGTCCCCCCATGAAGGTTCACAGGGGCGGAAGGTTTGCTTTTTGATGGAGTGAAATTACCCGTTTGAAAAGAAGGGCGAATTGCTTTTTTATTACGAAGCAATTGCTCATCCTTCATTCGAGCCAAGCTTATTGCATCCTTCAAGGTCTTGGGTTTAAACATTCTGATCCCTTCTGCGATTTCAGATTTGAGTCCCCCCATGAAGGTTCCAACTAGTGCCTTCTGAGTCCAACCTTTTACCCTGTTACCCAATCGTTCAAACTCTCTCTGATAATCACGTAAGTCTCTAGTTTGACGAATTTTAGAGAGCGATTCGTCAAAATCTTCATAGTCTGTGGGCCCAAAACGTGACCACAATTCTTCTGAGAATATCTCCCACGTAACCCCTTTCCCGGCCTCAGTATAAGTTCGTCGAAGCCATTACCACCACTCGTTAGCTTCACCTCGAAGATGGTATGACGCCAAGGAGACTTTTTCTGTATCTGGAGTTCCCTGGTACTCAAAGAACTGATCGACTCTTGTGAACCATTCCGTCGGATCGTCTCCTATATATTTGGGAAATTCCAGTTTGGCGAGCTTAGCTGAAAATAACGGCTTCCCTCCATCTCTGGAGATTTCAGGAGTAGCGCGTATCTGGCTAGCTCGATCATTGACAACACTTGATTCCTCCCTATTGGATGAGGAGAGTTCTGATAGCTTCATGATCGCCGCCTTAATATGTTGTAAGTCTTCGCCAATCCCTTTTTCTATACGGGACAGATTGTCTTGGAGTTGGCCAAGTCCTGTTTCAAGATTTTCGATCCTTTCCTTGTTTGTGGCCATTGAGAAGGAAAGAAAAATAAAAAAATGTGGCTCTGATACCAATGATAGGTCCCAGTCAAAGCCAAGAAGATTAACAAAAGAAAATTAAGAAGTTACTGATATTTTTTTCCCCCTGAAGCCTGCTGCTACAGAGAATATAAATAGGAACAAATCAAACAACCTAGTCCTATTCTCTTGGCCACACTTAGCACAAAGAGATATTATTGCCCATGATCAACTAAATGCTATTTGACTAAGTAAAACAAACAACTAAAAGATAATTGCAGTAAATAACAATTAATAAAAATAGCAGCAAGACTAAAAATAGAAAAACAATAAGGCCTCCTTAGTCCAAATACTTCTTGTTTGGAACAATAGCTCTAGATGATCTTCTCAGGGGCTTATCAGGAGTCTTTTGGAAAGTATAGAATATGAAGTGGGGAAGATAGCCATGCAAGGTCTGAAATGGTGACATTTTGATTTCAGTACTAGTACTTTGCAAGTGATAGCCATTGAACCCAAGTGTTAGGCGACTCACCCACCATACATCTGAAATAAGTCTCTAAGGAGCTATTGACAACCTCAGTTTGGCCATCAAACTAAGAGGGATAGGTAGTAGAAAAATGCAAGGAGATTCCTTGTAACTTGAAGAGTTTATGCCAAAAATGACTTATAAATGCTGCATCTTTATTTGTGACAATGGAAGGCCATGAAGTTTATAGACATGATTCAGGACCAAATAAGTAACTATCTTAGTTGTATAAGGATGCTGAAGGGTAATAAAGTGTGCATATTTAGTTAAACGATCCACAACAACTGTGATTGTTGATTTACCATGAGAATTAGATAGGACATCTATAAGATTCATGGTAATATCAGTGATGACTCCTTATATAATAAAGGAAGAATTGTAAGGAACCAGGATTGGCCACGTTTTCATATTTGTTTTTCCGGCAAAACAACATATTTCCTAATTAACTATCTCACAACTTTAGTAAGTTCCTTTGAGTATACCATAAAAGCTAATCTCCTCAAAGTAACACTAACTCTAGAATGTGTTGAAGATTGATTCCAAATTAGCACACGGTTAACATTAATTCGAATGGGTCTTTGCTAGCTCTTTCTGTTAAGATATTTTAAGTCCTATTTTCTTGTCTGTCATTGAGTCAAGGCACGCCTAGTGCAATGGCTTTATTTTCTCTTTTCTGTTATTGATTTTTTTTTCTAGTCTTTGTGATGCCTATTTAAAAGGTATTGAATCATTAAGTCAATAGAGTATATCAGACTGTTAGACATATTGCAATTTCTAAATAAAGTCGTCATTTTTCAAATCTAGTTTCCTAGTTTTAGTTAACTAGATTTTTTAGCTATCTAGTTTTTTCCTTATGTTATCTAATTTCAGTATAATTCTTATTTAGATAACTAATTTTGTCCTCTGTTTTTTATGATCATTAATTCCCTTTCCCTAATAAAAGTGATATTAGAGCCTAGTTCGTAGAACATTAGGCATTAACTCATGGTATCAAACAGTAATGTTGTGAGTATTTTTCAATCAACAATTCCCATTTTCAAAGGTAAAAACTTTGAATTTTGGACTATCAAAATGAGAACTTTGTTTAAGTCTCAAGATTTGTGGGACTTGGTTGAAAAAGGATATCTTGAATCAAATGAAGAAGTTAGATTGAAAGAAAGTAAGAAGAAGGATTCCAAAGCGCTATTCTACATTTAGCAAGTTGTGCACGACTCAGTTTTTTCAAAAATTACAGTATCAACTACTACTAAAAATGCATGGATGACCTTGCAGATAGCGTACTAAGGCTCTTCTAAGGTAATCACGATTAAACTTTAGCCCTTTCATCGTGATTTCAAAACCTTGCAAATGGTGGAAAGACAGTACAAGATTTTCTCTCAAAAGTAACTGCAATTGTTAATCAAATGAGGCTTTATAGAGAAGAAATTTGGGATCAAACTATTGTTGCAAAACTGTTAAGAATTTTACTCTAAAGTTTAATCATGTTGTGGTAGCCATTGAAGAGTCTAAAGACTTGGCCACATACTTATTTGATAAATTAATGGGATCCTTGCAATCTTATGAAGTGAGATTGTGCAGATGAGATGAAAAGAAATAAGATAAAGCTTTTCATATAAAAGGTAAAGCACCTGGTAGAGGTCGTGGAAAAGGAGGATACAGAGGCAGAGAAGGTCGTAGCAGAGGCAATCGTGGTATAGAAAACATGCAAAGAAATGAGCAGTAAGAACAAAAAATAGAGAATTAGAAAACTAACATGAGCATTATTCAATGAGCATGTAAAAGCTAATTGCTGGAAACAAAACCAGCAAGCTAATTATGCAAAAGAGGAAGAGGAGACCAAGCTGTTCATGGCTTATGAAGACAATAAAATAACTTTAAGAGATATTTGGTTTTTAGACAATGATTGTTAATTATGCAAAAGAGGAAGAGGAGACCAAGCTGTTTATGGCTTATGAAGACAATAAAATAACTTTAAGAGATATTTGGTTTTTAGACAATGAATGCTCTTAATCATATGACTGACATAAATTTATTGTTCAAGGAGCTTGATGAGTCATACAAGATGAAGGTGAGGTTCGGTGATGACAAGCAAATGCAAGTTGAAGGTAAAGGTACCAGGGCAATTAAAAATAGCCACGATAATGCGGAATTTCTGTACAATATTTATTTTATTCCAAGTTTAACACATAAGGGAAAAACTAGAGAGCTAAAAAATATAGCTAATAGAAACTAGCAATTTGGTTTGAAAGATGCACATTTTATTCAGAGCATGCAATTTATCATTCCATTAAACACTTACGACTCAACTTTTAAATAGACATTATAAATACTAGTAAAACATCAATAACAAAAAATGAGAAAAAGATGCCACTAACTAAACATCCTTTGACTCAACAACAAATTAAGAAATAAAATCTAAAAATCTGAATAGCAAATAGCTAACTAAGACTAAATCAAACTAACATCAATTTTCAAAAATTTTGAATTAATCTCCAACATTCTCCTTTAATTCAAAATTTGTAGAAAATTTAAACTCTAAAGAGCACTTCTCTCCAAATCTCAAATTTGTGAAGCACTTCTCTTTGCTGTATGATTCACTTCTCATCATCTTCAAATTGTTGCGCACTTCTCTAAAAAAATCTTCTTATTGTTGATGCACTTCTTACCAACTAATTCAGAAAAAGAGTTCCTTCTTCAGCCGCTTCAACCAAATTTATATTTTCTTTATTTTTAATTTTGCAATTTTTTTTGTAAATGGCCAAATTTTTTGTACTTGAAACATTTTGACTTTCCTTTGTGCCAACAATCTTTTTCTTCATGACCAAGCTTCTTGTAATTGTTATACAGAGGAATTTTTCTTTTTTCCCTTTGCATCTTTAGTGAGATAAGCTCGTTCAACCATATGTTCAATCCCCTCTTTTTTCTCATAGCTCTTTTTTACTCCTGAGCCTGCAAAGCATTAATATTGTTGATGCACTTCTTACCAACTAATTCAGAAAAAGAGTTCCTTCTTCAGCCGCTTCAACCAAATTTATATTTTCTTTATTTTTAATTTTGCAATTTTTTTTGTAAATGGCCAAATTTTTTGTACTTGAAACATTTTGACTTTCCTTTGTGCCAACAATCTTTTTCTTCATGACCAAGCTTGTTGTAATTGTTATACAGAGGAATTTTTCTTTTTTCCCTTTGCATCTTTAGTGAGATAAGCTCGTTCAACCATATGTTCAATCCCCTCTTTTTTCTCATAGCTCTTTTTTACTCCTGAGCCTGCAAAGCATTAATCAATTCAGATAAAGTTATTTCACTAATATCTCTTGAATCTTCAAGAGATGAAATTTTGTCCTCAAATATTTCAGACAAACTTATAGACACCTTCTCTATAATCCTGCTATCAAGTAGATGTTCTTTCAACAACTGAATTTTATTCACCACCACCATCAACCAATCAAAATATTCTTGTGTGATCTCTTTTTCTTTCATGCTCAAAGTCTTGAAATCTCTTTTGAGATTTAAGCCTTACATCCTCCTTATTCTTTCATTCTCGTAATATAATTCTTTTAACATATCCCAAACTTTCTTTGCAGTTTCACAAGTCATAATTTTTATAAAAACAATTTATGAGACAGTAGAATGAATTATAAATAATATAATAAAGCTCTTGGAGCTTTAGCTTCTTCATCTTCATGAGCCGTCATCTGATTGAGTGTTGGATTATTTCCTAGAGGTGGTAATTCCCTTTCATCTTCAACCCATTGCTATAAGCCAAGACCTTTTAGATGATCTTTCATCTTGATAGCCCATACTTGGTAATTTTCAGCATTGAACAATGAGGGTGAGAGTTTTTGAATTACTGGTAGCCATGAACTTATTATGTTTTGGTAACTCAATCTCACATCCCCTCAAGGATTTAAGGCTTCAATACCATTTTGTTGGTTTCTTAAAGGAGAGTAGATATGAAGTGAAAGATAAAATCATATATCTAAATAAATGCTATGTTCAAATTAGATAACACAAGAGAAACTAGATAGCTAAAATATATAGTTAATAGAAACTAGTAATCTGGATTTGGGAAATACACATTTTATTTAGAGATTGCAATTTATTTTTTTTATTAAACACTTACGACTCAACTTTTAAATAGGCATTACAAAGACTAGTAAAACATCAGTAACAAAAAATGAGAAAAAGATACCACTAACTAAACGCCATTTGACTCAACAACAAACTAAAAAATAGGACCTAAAAAATCTTTAAAAAAACTAGCTAACTAAGACTAAATCAAACTAACGTTAACCTTTAGAAATTTTGAATTAATCTCCAACAGAGTCCTGTGTGATTTAGGATAAAAAATCAAATTAGATTATAGTCACTGTTTTTATATCTAAAACTAAGTTGTTGCCTCTTGAAATCTCTAGGGTTGAGAAGCATACTCTTATTGTTAAAGAGAGTCACGAGTCTATATTATGACACTTACGATATGGGCTTTTGTATGTAAAGGGTCTTCAGTTATTGAGTCAAAAGTAAATGATTTTCGATTACCTAAAATAGAGTCTGTATATTTATATGAAGGGTCTATTTGTGGCACTCAATGTAAAAAACTATTTCCTATGAGAAATTCTAGAAGGGCAACTGAATGTCTTGACCTTGTGCATGTTGAATTGTGTGGTCTTATGAAAACGCAATCTTTGGATGGGAGCAAATATTTTTTTTATTATTCGCAAATGATTTTAGCCGCATGAGCTGGATGTATTTTCTGCATCCAAGTCATAATCCTTTGAGATTTTTCAGAAATTCAAGGCATTTGTTGAGAAGCAGAGTGAGCAAAACATAAAGGCACTTCAAACCGATAGAGGAGGAGAGTTTGTGTCTCATGAATTTAATCAATTTTGTCAAGAGGAAGGCCTCCACAAAGAATTGACAGCTCCATATGCGTCAGAGCAAAATGGAGTGACTGAGCAAAAGAATCGCATAGTTGTTGAAATGGCAAGAAGCTTGTTAAAGGCCAAGGGATTATCATATGATTTTTGGGTAGAAAGTGTTGCAACTATCATTTACTTATTGAATTTATCATCAGTAAAGATTGTTTTGAACAAAACACCATTTGAAACTTGGAGTGGTAGAAGACCTTCAGTGAGCCACTTGAAAATTTTTTTGTTGTTGCCTATGCTTTGATTAATTCTTATAATTATAGCAAGCTTGATAATAAATCAACAAAACATATTTTTATTGGTTATTATTATTGTATTCAATTTAATATATATAGACTGTATAATCCTATTTATAGCAAAGTAATTGTGAGCATGAATATTATTTTTGATGAACAGACAAGTTGGCCTTAGCGAGAAAATCTAGAAAGCGTACAGTCTAAAAGTCCAGTTGAAATACAATAAGCTACTTCTCCACCTGTTCAAATTCAGTAAGCTACTTCTCAAATATAACAAGCTACTTTTCTAGTATAGCATCTACTTCTCCAATCTTAGAAAGTTCATCTTCATCTGGAGATGAAACTCCTTTAAGAAAATTCAGATTATTGGCTAAAATTTATGAGACATCACAAGTACTATTTGTAGTTGATCCAACAACTTTTAAAGAAGTAGCGGACAAAGAAGAGTGGCGCAATGCTATGAAAGATGAAATTGAATCAATATAAAGGAATGAAAATTGGAAATTAGTGGATGCTTCTAAAAATAAGAAAGCGATTAGAGTTAAATAGGCCTTTAGAATAAAATTTCAAGTACAAAGCGGCTAATAAAAATATAATCCTTTAATTTAAATTTAGTATTGAAAGTAAATATATTTTATTTTTATCATATATAATAATAAATATATTATATATAATAAACATTTATTATAAATGAATTCCTGTTACATAAAACATCACAGATAAATACTATATATTAAATTATCTCATTAAATAAAAACTATGCTTCATGGCAATAATATTAAATAAAACTCAGTATCATATGTTTTAATCTATAAAAATTTTTTCTTTTCACATTTTAAATTTTCATTAATGCATGATGTATATTTAAAAGTGTGGGAATAAGGGCTAAATAATAGGATTAATAAAAAAAGATATTATTAAAATAAAAATATATTTATTTATTTCATATCGTTAATTGCTATTTTGTATACATGTAATGGATGATAATAATAATTACAAGTGTATACAGTAATATATATATATATAATATCTCTTTAATAGAATAAACTTTAATAATTAGTTAAATTATATGATAAGAAATCTTTAATAATTAATTAATATTGTGTATATAACAATTTTTCGGTAGTGAGTTGGATACCATTTTAATATGATTTTTTCAGTATAATACTTTGATAAAGAATTAAAATTAAAATCAAAACTAAATAATTAAATATATTCAATAAAATACGACTCAGTTTCAATATTATTAATTATATATATATAGTATGCCTCCTGTTTAATACCGTTTTATATGATATTAGTTAAGTTTTATAGGAATCGATAAAAAATTAAAATTAAAATCAAAACTAAATGACTAAATATATTCAATAAGATACGATTTTTTTTTCTTGATTAAGATAATTAGACTTGCATAAGGAGTGGATTATTCCTGATTATCCTCATCTTGAGCATATTCTGAATCATTTCTTCAAGACATCATTCTAAGGAGCAACATATATATGGCCCACTACAAAAAAATTGACTATCAGCGACGGATTTAGTGATGGAAAACACTTCCGTCGGAAAAAATAAAATTAGCGACGGATTTAGCGACGGATCAGCGACGAATAATATATATTTATATTTCTGACGGATTAGTGACAGATTAGCGACGGATTTTTAAAATATTAGCGACGGAATTTATTCCGTCGCTAATCCGTCAGAAAAAACGCAAATATAAAAGAAAAAAACCCTAATAATTTCCTTATATCTCTTTTGATTTTAGCAGCCCCTCTTTCACTCCTCTGCTCTTTTCTCCTCTCTCTGACACCTTTCTCTTTGCCGCAATCGCCGCCGCCGCTGCTGGACGCTCGCCGCTCGCCGCTGTCAGGTACTTACTTCAATCTGCTGCTGCTGCAGCAAGCTTGCTGCAGCAGCAGCAGGCTGCCGCAGCAGCATGCTGCCGCTTGCTGCTGCAGAAAGCTTAAATTTAATTTTTTAATTTATTTTATTTTAATATATTAAATTAAAACTTATTACTAAATTGATTTGCTTTAATTTTTATAATTAGAAGTTGAAAAAACTATATGTATTGGAAATTTTATTTCTTTGATTCAAAATCTTATTTTTTATAAAATTATATTATGAAATTTTAAAATAATTATAAAAAATATTAAAACAATTAGTATATAATTGTGATAAATATAGGATAAAATAGTTTAAGGTAACATGTTAAATACTCAAAAAAATAAAAAAAAATAACCATGAAATTTTATAGATAAATAGACAGTAATTTAATAATTAATTTTTCAGATAATTAGTAAATTATTTAATTAATTATTATTTATAATTTAATTGGAAATTTTAAATAATAATGTCTTAATCAAATAAATAAAATAAAGTCTTAATCAAATACATAAAATACTTAAAGTCTTAATCAAATAGATAAAATAAATAGTAATGGTCCTTTTCTAAAATAATATTTTAAATTTTCTAAAAAATACTAAATCAACACAATAATATAGCTTAATTTAAAAAATACTATAATCATGAAAAAAACTTAATAGGTCTTTAAAAGAAAAGGTATTGTTTGTTTTACATATTCCTTTTCTAATGTTTTTTTTAATTATTGTAAACATTTGTATGAAAAATTATTCAATTTTTTTTATAACTCATTTTCATAACTTTTGATATGTATAGTTTAGCTTTGTCGGTGTACTTTACATGCCTTTATTCAACTCTACTTTGATATGTATTGTTAAATTGATTAGTGTGTTTGATTTCTTAAATTAGTATATAATTAGAGTTGAATTTGTATATTGATTAAGGTTTTATATATTGTTTGTCTTTATTGTTAATTGAAACTAATGGACAATTATTTTTTTAGATGCCTCGAAGAGCAGTATCATTTAGAGGTAGAGGACATAGCCAGCAAATCAGGAACTCCAACTACATCTTTCTCATGCACATCAGCTCATCCTGGAGGACCTTCTCAAACTATGTTTTCTTTAGAGGAGGTTGAACAAATATTAGAGCAAAACCGAATCAAAATGAAACAAGACATGGAGCAAATGCAAGAGCAAATGCAAGAGCAAATGCGAGTGCAGATAGAAAAACAGATAAAAGATCAGATGAAATCATTGAAGAACCAAAATATATCTTCACTGCATAACACAACTGCAGATTCAGATGGTTCAACAAATTCATAGATTAGTTTTAAATTTTATAAATATTGTTAAGTATTATGGATTTCTTTTTAATTTTATGAACATTGTAAAGTATTATGAATTAATTTTAAATTTTATGAATATTGTTAAATATTATAGATTTATTTTAAATTTTATGAACATTGTTAAGTATTATGAAATATTTGATTTATATTCAATGTGATTCTTAATTATAAATTATTTAATTATACAGGAAATATCTAAATAAATGCAAGAATTTTTTTTTTATGATCGAATTTTAACGGACTAGCGACGAATTCAAAAGAATATTTATTAAAATGTTTTAAAATTTCCGACGGATTTTCGACGGAAAATTTTCGTCGCTAATGATTTCTGACAGATTAGCGACGGATTATTATAGGATGAATTTAGATATTCCGACGGATTTAGCGACGAAAAATCTCGTCGCTAAAACTTGCCGACGGAATTATCCGTCGGAGAATCCGTCGCAAATTTTTCCGACGGAGTTAAGATCCGTCGGAAATCCGTCGCTAATATTTCCGACGGACGCCCAATCCGTCGGAAAAAATTAGCGACATGACTTTAAGCGACGGACTTGAGTCCGTCGCAAATCCGTCGCTGAAAGTTTCAGCGACGGATTTTTTACTTTCAGCGACGGAAAAATCCGTCACTGATACCCTGTTTTTTTGTAGTGGCCTTCGTATTCACTAGTTGAGAGTAAAGTTGAGCAGTTTTTTATTTTAATTGGAAAATCATTTTTTATTTTGGTTCGATTATTAATTTTAGAATTTTTTTTATTTTGAGTTTAATTCGGTTCAGTAACCGAAATTAGTGGCCAAAATCTAGCGGATTGAATATATGTATATATAAGAGGACTAAACCAAGTCGTCCCCTTTTGCCTTTTGGTCTCTCTGCCTCAAATCTCTCGCTTCACTTTTTTCTCTCTTATCTTCTACAAATCCTCACATCTCATGTCCTTTCCGTCTCTTTTCCCATTTCACGTTCTCCCTTGTTTGTCTCTTCTTCTTCTATTGCAAATCAGGAGTAAGTAAAGGTGATGGCCATCCCACAGTCCACAATTACGTGTACTTCTTCACCTTCTTCTCCTTCTATATGTGTCCCATACACGATATGTACT
This sequence comes from Manihot esculenta, assembly GCF_001659605.2. Classification (NCBI taxonomy): domain Eukaryota; kingdom Viridiplantae; phylum Streptophyta; class Magnoliopsida; order Malpighiales; family Euphorbiaceae; genus Manihot; species Manihot esculenta. The sequence goes on along the minus strand of NC_035173.2, from coordinate 21,326,359 downwards.
AAAGATAGTTGAATCACATCCCATAGAGACTCATGGATGAGCATCACACTATGGAAGCATCGAAACTTTCAATTGCATCCCACCTCTATCTCTTGTCAGTTACGTCTCTCCTCATATTCCAGGGAACAGATCGCACTATTTATAGATAGTGGTTTTGTTTTGTTTTGTTTTTATGAATTTGTTCATGTGTATCTTGTTAGCAATTTGGGTACTACTATTATTAAATGAATTTCTTAGAAATTTGGATATTATTCCACATTCAAATATTTTGTATTTCAACTTCTATGAATTTGTTCATCAGGAACCAATCTGTAAACTTACTTAGTTCTTGTAATTTTGGATATTGAGAATTTAGTACTATTTATTGATTATATGTTATCGATTTATATTGATTTTATTTGAGATATTGATTAAAATTAGGGATTATTGATTAATTGAATAAAGTATTCTTCTGTTATTTTGAAAATTTGGAATTAATATTATGACTTAATTATTAAGTGTTTCTGAAAATTTAATTTTAAACCGAAATAAATCGGTTTGATTCAGTTCAATTTAATTTTTTTTATTTTAATTTAGTTTTAATTTGTATTTTTTTTATTATATTGATTTTTAGTTTTTTGATTTGGATTTGGATAGGAACCAAACCAATCAAGGGCTCAACACTACTTGAGAGCCATGCTTAATAACAATCTTATGATCATGAACCCTATATGAAGGAATGCCTTCTAGTTCTTGGAATTCATATCCATAGAATGCAAAATTTTGAGTTCCCATTCATGTTGCTCCTATAAAGTATATATCGATCCCTTAACAGATAAAAAGGACCATACCTAGAATTGAACCATTTAGCTTGTTGAAACTTCAAAACATTAAGGGATTACATAAGGGCATGGTATACTAATTAAGTCCCATGCCCTGCAAGTGCACACCATCTCATCCAAGAGAAAATATGCCTATCTCTTCTATGTGTAATATTAAACTCATCATCTCCATTATAAAAAATAATGCATCGACTTGAAATCTTCATTGCATCTTGAAATATTATCATACAATCAAAACTTCAATTCATTAATTTTATGCACCCCTTTCCTATTCTTCACAATCATATTCATTATTGAATTCTTATATGCTTAAGAAAACAAATTACTAGCTTATCCCTTGTTTCCTTACTTCATGAGTTGAATGTCTCAAAGACATTATTTTTAATCATATTTGACTTGCACTGACTGTTAAAATATGTCCCAACTCAACATTATAGAGGGTAATGTAGCTAATCTTTCACTTTTTTTTCCCCATAAACAATAAGCGTGTTCAGCTTATTTTTGAACTCTTCATAAAAGTAAATCTAAGAATTCTATCAAAAATCATTTTCTCTTGCAATAATCCATCTTTACTGAGTGATAGGTTCCAATCAAACTAAAAGGAATATTTCAAGTGAAATAATATTATGCTTGTGGTGAGGATCAATCAATAGTTCTTGTTTAAAAACAATGCTTGCCTTTTGATAAATGGAAAGGATTTTAAATATAAATGGGAATCATAACTACTGATAATTTCATGCCAAAACTAGAAAGAAATAACAATAATGATAGATAATAACTAATCTTACGTGAGGCAAGCATATCAACAAACAAGGCTAGTCCTTCTTCATGTTATGTGGGAAAGTATACTATCCACGTTCCATGTGTAGATGTGTCCATATCCCACATTGTAAATGTAGGTGTACCCATGTTCTGTTGTATGGTATCACCCATGTTCTTTTGGGCACACATTAAGATTTTCATGACCTATCATTTCTCTGCCCTTCGAAAATAAACTTATCCCTAAGGTTAAGACAAATAAACCCATCTTTGATCACATGAGCGTCTTATTATGTAGCATCTTCAATATTCAGTTCTCTGTCATCAGTTACAGATGGTAATTCAATATTCATTTTCAACTGGATTCCTGACATTTTCAACGAAGTTGGGGTTATGGTTGCTAATTGTGGGATTGGGCACAACATGGAGTTTTATTTCCTCTTCAAGGCGAAAGGAGGCTATAGGAACCTTTTGTGAGTCTAAAGTGCCTTAGTAATCAAAGAATTGCTCAACCTTTGCAAACCATTTAGTAGGATCATTCCCAAAGAATCGGGGGAATTCCAATTTGGTCAGCTTTGAAAAAACAGTTGTATGCTCTCCTCAGGTTGATGTCACCACTCTTCATTTGACGTGTTTGTAAGTTGAATTATAGAAGTGGCTGAAGTCTCTAAATTGTCGCCATCAGATAGGGATCGATTTAAGATTATAAGTTCAAAAATTTTGTTAATGGCAGATTCCAGATGCTATAACTTGTCATTCACACCTTTCTCCATTCAACTAAATGGAATTGGAGTTCATCATATCTAGCTTCCAAGTTGTTGATCTGTTCCTTATTAGTAGCCATACCTCTGATACCAATAATAGATACCAATTAAAACTAAAAGGAATATTTCAAGTAAAATAGTAATCTGCTTATGGTGAAAATCAACCAGTAGCTTTTGTTCAGAAATAATGTTTGCCTTTTGATAAATGAAATAGATTTTAAATACAAATGAGAATCAACACCTCCTAATTTCATGCCACAACTGAAAAGAAATAAGAATAACTATAGATAATAACTAATCCTATTTGAGGCAAGCATATCAGCAACCAAAGCCACGTTTTTCTTTATGTTATGTGGGCAAGTATATCATCCACGTTGCATGTGTAGTTGTGCCCATGTCCAATGTTGCATATGTAAGCGTGCTCATATTATGTTGCATGGCATGGCTGTAGCTATATCCATGTTCTATTGTATGGCATGACCGATGTTCTCTTGGGTACACATTGAGTTCTTTGTGGTGTATCACTGAATTAAATATTACATGCAGAACTAGAGTTTGATTTTTCGTCTTTCGCAGTATAAGCTTCAAAACATGCATATTCTTCCTTATAACTCTCATCCATCTCTTGCAATAACATTTTTTTTTCTCTCTTGCACTTTGAATATGTCATATGATCTCTCAATTCTTTTTTTTTTCATAATATTTTAACTCCCAAATTTTTGTATTGATATTCCGTAAATCCTACTCCTAAAGTTATTTGCTAAAAATTTAGCAGTGACTTCGAATTTTTAAATATTTAACTTGTAACATTTATGACAAGTATTGATTGCTTTAACAAAAAAAAATATCAACTTTATTCTCCCTGCTAACAAAAATCACAAACAAATATTTCTCTTGACATACAACTCTAATTCTATTAAACTCATTCTTGCTAAACCTAATCTTTACCCGTTTTGCAATATACCCATAGTCAAACCTGATTGTTTTTCTTCTGCATCGTATCTAGCCCTCTTTCTCTTCCTTCTCATAAAATCATCCTTGCCTTCATTAGAATCCTCATCATTTGACTTAAAGGAATCTAGATCATTAGATGACATATAAACCTTCTATTGCTATCACTATTGATGAGTTGCAAAAACTCACAATTTTTTCCTTACTTAATTCCTTGATTTTATTGTAATTTTGATATAAATATTTAATTTTAATTTGAATTTAATTTTGGACAAGTTTGTGAGCAGAAGTTAAGAAAAGGAAGAAAAAAGATTGAATTAAAGGATTTTTTTTATATACTGGGAGGCTACAATATTGACCAAACCTGTAATCGGAGGCAATGGGGAGATAAGATAGATTTTACTACCTAAACAAGGATAAGATCAGTTTCAAGTGGAGTCAAATTGATATTAGGATAGAGATAAGATGAGGATAGAGATAAGATTAGGATAGAGATAAGATAGGAATAATAGATTTTATTTTAAATTTTATCTTTTTGTACCTATATAAAGGCTCCTAGCATTCAACCTGAAGAATCATATTATACCTCTCACTCTCATTTTCTCTCTTGCTGCCCCTCACCTTCTTCTCCATCTTTTTTTTTTTTTTCTTCTTTTGCTTAGTTGTTATAATTTTATTATGGCCATGAGTGGCTAAACATTTATTTTTCAGTTGAAGGTTAAATTAAATTAAGGTTTGTTCAAGTTGTGAGGTTATACACTTTAATTCTCTTCATCTTATTTCTATTTTCCATTGATTTCTGAATTCGAGGAACACCACCTCCATTGTTGTTTTCTTGAGAATTCAAGGGACCCATTGAATCTCTTGGGATGACAACATATTGCTAATTAATATAATTAAATCCGTAATTGTTTAATTGGGTTAATAACAAGTAGCAATTAATATATTATTTTATATTAAGAAATTAGTAGATTTGATTTAAATAAAACGCGTGTTTTTATTGATTAAGTTTGGGTTCTTCTCTCTTAATGCAGTTGACTAATTAAATCTACATGCGTGTTGGGATTGTTAGTTAACTAGGAATTAATTTAAGCGCGAAGCAGATTAATTTATTCATAAGGAAGAATTGGTGGAATTCGCGTGTTTGACCACTATAACCAAATAATAGATAATAATATGAAACATTTTTTTTTCTAACCAATGATCAACTGCAAAATACTTCAATTTGATTACCTTCAGCTGAAAGTTTTTTTTTCATTATTATTTTTTTCTTCAATTTCAATTGCATTATTTAATAATTTTCTTTTAAGTTTATTTTTTTGGCTTGCCCAAGGCAAAATCACTTTCATAAAAAAAACTCTTTTCTTCTCACTTTTTGTATTAAACTACTCTTCTATTTCAAATTGGTCATCTAAATTAAATAGGATTAAGGTCTCTGTGGGATCGATACTCACTTACCCTATCTACAAGTTCTTATCAATCAAGAAAAGGAAAGTAAATTTTAAATTGACGGATTCGGCACCTGTCAAATTTTGGCGCCGTTGCCGGGGACCTCTAACAATTTGTTTTTGTTTTTATGACCAAATCTGAGAATAGCAGGATTCAGTTTGATCCAGAAATTGAAAAGACTGCAAAGAGGTTGAGGAAAGCAACCAAGTTGTAAAAACAAGCCAATTCGGGAGCCTTTCAACCATCTGCCCGATCTCTTTCGCGCACCAAAGAGACCTCATCTTCAACACCAACTGAGCCTCCAATTGACACAAATCAAAGAAACAATATGGCCGCAGCTGCTGCTGCTGAAGAGCAACACCTTTGCATCATATACCCAATACTGAATGCACCCTTGGAATTACGAACATGTATGATTCATATGTTATCAAAATTCCAAGGCTTGGAGAATGAAGACCCTCATTGTCATCTAAAGGAGTTTTATGTGGTTTATTCAAGTATGAGACCACAAGGTATAACTGATGAACAAATAAGGTTGGTAGCTTTTCCTTTCACTTTAATTGAATCCGCTAAGGATTGGCTCTACTATTTGCCCCCAGGTTCAATCACCACTTGGGTGCAAATTAGAGACTTATTCTTAGAAAGATTTTTCCCAGCGACCAAAGCATCATCAATAAGAAAGGAAATAAGTGGAATTAAACAAAGAAAAAAAAATGAAATTTTACATGAATATTGGGAATGATATAAGAAATTAATTGCAAGTTGTCCAAAACATTCCAAAACAGCTTAACCTTTATTTCTACGAAGGACTTTTGCCATTAGAACGAAGGATGATTGATGCTGCTAGTGGAGGTGTCATTTCAGAAATGGAACCTGAAGAAGGTAAAACCTTAATCTCAAAAATGGCTGCCAATTCTAGACAATATGGCCAAGAAGAGGACATTCCAAGGAATGCCAATGAAGTAAGTATTGCATCTTTAGATTCTAAAATTGCACAACTAACAGCTGCAATTCAACAATTAGCTGCAGGGAATAATGTATGAACTTATGGCATTTGCAAACAAGCCAACCATCCCACAGATATGTGTCCTATTCTTCAAGAAGGAGAGCAACAGGTAAATGCCATTGGAGGGTTCAATGGACAACAATTCAATGGACAACAAAGGAAGAATGACCCATTTTCAAGCACTTACAATCCAGGGTGGAGAGATCATCCAAACCTTAGCTATGGGAATAGATAGAACTTCCAGCCAAGAGCAAACTATCAAGCTGCAAAGTCAGGTATGTCTCTAGAAGACCTTGTTCAATTCCTTGCTAATAGCACTCTTGCTTTTCAATAGGAAACGAAGTCAAGCATCTAGAATTTGGAGAATCAAATGAGCCAACTTGCTACATCAGTGAGCAAGCTGGAATCTCAAGGGAAACTGCCCTCCCAAACCATATCAAATCTAAAACAGTACGTAAGTGCAATTATGCTGCGAAGTAGGAAGGAGTTAGAATCTGCCAGCCTGAAGAGGCTTGCCCAAGGCAGTACGGTAGACCAAAAAATAGAAGCAAAAATAGAGATTCTAGAAGAGAATCAACCTTAAAAATATAAGGAAGAACAATCCCCAATGCAGGTAATACGTCCACCTTTTCCTAAAATATTTGCTCAATCAAAAAGAGAAAGGGATCTTGGAGATTTTTCGCAAAGTCCAGGTAAACATACCCCTTTTTGAAACCATAAAGCAAATACCCAGGTACGCAAAATTTTTAAAAGACCTTTGCACTAATAAAAGAAATTTGTATGGGCATGAAAAGATTAAAGTAGGAGAGAATGTGTCAGCTGTACTCCAAGAAAAATTGCACAAAAATGTAAAGACAAAGGCATGTTTGCGATGTCATGTAAAGTTGGAAATCTTGAAATCAAGAAAGCAATGTGTGATTTAGGAGCTTCCATAAATATTATGCCTCTGTCAGTTTATTTGTCTTTGGATGCAGGTCCTTTGAAACAAACAGGAGTCACACTCCAACTCGCCGATAGATCAATAGTTTATTCTAAAGGCGTGTTGGAAGATGTTTTGGTCCAAGTGGAAAAATTAATTTTTTCGGCTGACTTCTTTGCCTTGGATATGGAAGATGACATTTCATCCAACTCTATAGATTTATTGTTAGGAAGACCATTTCTCAGCACAACTAGAACGAAGATTGACGTGCATGAAGGTACGCTTTCAATGGAGTTTGATGGAGAAGAGGTAAAGTTTAATGTCTATGATGCAATGAAGTATTCTGATGATAAATTTTCTCTTTGCAGCATAGATGTAGTTGATCCTCTCGCTCAAGAAGCCTTTGAACTAAGCAAGAAAACAAGTTGGAGGTAGTTCCAATTGAAAACTTGATATTGGATCGCCTTGACAATAGTACATCTAAACTTAATGAAGAAATTGAAAAAATATTCCGCTCATTGGGCGCTTCAAGCCATAAGGCACTAGAACTTGAGTTAAAAATGCTTATAGCTCATTTGAAATATGCATTTTTGGGAAGTAATAACACACTTCCAATCATAATCTCCTCCAAGTTGAATCATTTAAAAGCAATGAAGTTAATTTGGGTGTTGATTGAATATGAAGAGGGAAGTGGATGAAACATAACATGTCACTGTCCAACCTAGGACAATAAACAAGGGCGCTGCTTGGGAGGCAACCCAAGGTTACAGGCTTGCCCAAGCCTGTAGAGTCACAAGTAAGTTTTCCTTTTAATTTTTAGTTTTAAATTAATTTATTTATTATTTTTGGAGCAGATTGGATTTTCTAGGCAATTCGGGACTTTAGGGAACCTTTTTGGAGGTAAGTTATTATTTTTAAAATTGCTCCCAAAGGAAGGTAAGTTCTCTTCATCTTATTTTCTACTTAAAAAAATAACATAAAATAAAATAAAATAAAAAAAAGTACAAAAAATAATAAAATAAAAAAACAAATAAATAAAAGAAAAAACTAATTCGTTCTCTCCCCTGTCATCTTCATCTTCTATCTTTTTATTTTTCTTCTTTTCTTTTCTTTCCTGCAGATGGCCCGCGTCGCCTCTTCCCATGCCATTTCCTCCGCCGCCGAGAGCTTTGCCGCCGGCGCTTCGACCGGTAGCAGCAGCTCGTCGCACCGCCAGCCGACCACGATCCCATAGAACGCGGCGACCTGGCCTTGCGCGCGACCGAACCCGCGGACGCTCCATCATCGCCGGTCACGCGTCCCTCCGCCGGGCGAAGCCTGCGCAACCTTCATCGCCGAACGCAGCGCTCCTTTCGCCAATCGCGACGTCTTCACCACCGATTGCCAGCCCATCCACGCCTTCTTTGCCAAATCGCGAGTCCAGCCTCATCGGTTGCCACCTCCTTGACACCGAGACCGCCGCTCCGCCGCCGTCAACCTCCTCGCCACCAGCAGCCACACTCCAGCGTTTGCAGATGAGATGAATTATGATGATGAGGAGGTCAAATATGAGATCACCGAAAAATGCAACTCAACCACCAGCCGCCTGAGTTCTATACAAATTACTCCTCAGGGAAGTTTTCTTTAACTTACTTTTATTTTATTTTGTGGACTTCCCCATTTGATTGAATTTGTTTTTTTACATTGAGGACAATGTGAGGAGTAAGTGTGAGGGAGATGTAGTATGGAAATTGAAGTGTTTTTTTTTTTTTTTTCTGATTGATGATTGATGAATATTCTGAAATTTTTGGAAATTTTTATGCCATTTTTATGCCATTTTTCTTTGAGTTTTTGGTGTTTGAGTTAGAGGTTTGCCCAAGTCTATAAATGCTTGATCTGTTTTTATGATTCTCAGCAGTTTCTCAGCACTTGCACTTTAAATTATTTTTCATTTTTAATTTTTATGATTTCTAGTATTGACATCATTTTATTCAAAAAAATAAAATAAAAAAAATGAAATAAAAAAATAAAAAATATTTTTTATACAGCCCCTTTCTTACTATGATAAATTGATATGTCCTCTATCATAGAATTTAAGTTTTTATGTCATTTGTATGCTAGCTTAAATAGAATAAATTTATCATTGTTTATTTTGTTAGTTTTATTTTTAAGGCTTGTTTTGAAAACTCATGAAGTATGGTCCTTATTTAAATAGTTGGGTAATGAATGCATGTTCTTTTAAAGGAGTTGCTGTCTTTTATTGAGAATGAATTAAATGACATTTTCTAGACTATATATTTATGTGGAAATTAAGGGGTTTCATCAAAGAAAAATAAGAAGAAAAATAAAAATAAAAATAAAAATCAGAAATAAATGCACTCCTATGACCCACTCCTCTAGTTGCTTGATCAATTGGTTACCAACCCGATGGTCCAAGTAGTGCGGTACTTGGTGTCCCCTTAAGGTGATTTCGTATGGAGAAATCGGTGTTTGGAAGAGTATCACCCCTTTTTGGGCCATTTAAAAAACTCGCCCATACCTTTTTATTGGGTAATTACGAGTGGAGCTAGTAGTCACCTGAGCTGAATAACCTGGGGCGAGTGGCTCAGTAACCATTTGTTTCACGTTCACTTTATCGGTTTCAAGCAAGATATAGTAGGAAGTGTAAATAATAAATAATAAACCCCAAAATCTTTAAATTTTATTAGTCTAGTCAAGAGTTCTAAAATTCTATTCTTTCAAAACGGCAGTCTAATATTATATGACATTCTACTATTTTTGTGCTTGAAATTGAATTGAGGACCAACTTTATGTCTTGAGAAACAAGTTTTAAATATGAAACTTGTTGAAGTGAACTTTGGTGAATTAAGTTATTCTACTATCATCCTATTGTATGACAATTTGGTTCTTTGCTTTGGACAAATTAAATTTCAGGTTGGTTGAGCACAGGGCTGTATTTCATTGTTTCATTTCAATTTTTGTGCTTGAGGACAAGCAAATGTGCAAGTTCGGGGGAATCTGATGAGTTGCAAAAACTCACAACTTTTTTCTTATTTAATTCCTTGATTTTACTGTAATTTTGATATAAATATTTAATTTGAATTTGAATTTAATTTTGGGCAGGTTTGTGAGCAGAAGTTGAGAAAAGGAAGAAAAAAGGCTGGATTAAAGGATTTTTTTTTATATACTGGGAGGCTACAACCTTAACCAAACCTGTAACCTGAGGCAATGGGGAGATAAGATAGATTTTGCTACCTAAGCAAGGATGAGATCAGTTTCAAGTGGAGTCAAATTGGTATTAAGATAGAGATAAGATGAGGATAGGGATAAAATAGGGATAATAGATTTTATTTTAAATTTTATCTTTTTATGTCTATATAAAGGCTCCTAGCATTCAACCTGGAGGATCATATTCTACCTCTCACTCTCATTTCCTCTCTTGCTGCTCCTCACATTCTTCTCCATCTTCTTTTTCTTTTCTTTTGCTTAGTTATTATAATTTTATTATGGCCATGAGTGGCTAAACATTTATTTTTCAATTGAAGGTTAAATTAAATTGAGGTTTGTTCAAGTTGTGAGGTTATACACTTTAATTCTCTTCATCTTATTTCTATTTTCTATTAATTTCTGAATTCGAGGAACACCACATCCATTGTTGTTTTTTTGAGAATTCAAGGGGTCCATTGAATCTCTTGGGATTACAACATACTGCTAATTAAATTAATTAAATTCGTAATTGTTTAATTGGGTTAATAACAAGTAGCAATTAGTATATTAGTTTATATTAAGAAATTAGTAGATTTGATTTAAATAAAACGTGTGTTTTTATTAATCAAGTTTGGGTTATTCTCTCTTAATGCAGTTGACTAATTAAATCTACACGCGTGTTGGGGTTGTTAGTTAACTAGGAATTAATTTAAGCGCGAAGCAGATTAATTTATTCATAAGGAAGAATTGGTGGGATTCGCGTGTTTGACCACTATAACCAAACAATAGATAATAATACGAAACATTTTTTTTCTAACCAATGATTAACTGCAAAATACTTCAATTTGATTACCTTCAGCTGAAAGTTTTTTTTTTATTATTATTTGTTTTTTCAATTTTAATTGCATTATTTATTAATTTTCTTTTAAATTTATTTTTTTGGCTTGCCCAAGGCAAAATCACTTTCATAAAAAAAAAACTCTCTTCTTCTCACTTTTTGTATTAAACTACTCTTCTATTTCAAATTGGTTATCTAATTTAAACAGGATTAAGGTCTCTGTGGGATCGATACTCACTTATCATATCTACAAATTCTTATCAATCAAGAAAAGAGAAGTAAATTTTAAATTAACGGATTCGGCACCGGTCAACCATCATCACTACTACTGTTTAATACTTGGTGAAACTCATTATTAATCTCTCATCTACTGATTCCTCAATATCATTACTAGTATTGTTACTTTCTCCCTATATATCCCTACATCATTAACCCCATTGTCATGTCTCACTGCATTTGACACAAATTTCTTACTTTTTATACTTGTCACCTTTTTCTATACAGAAAAATTTCTAGGTGGACTAGGTTCACTATGAACCTAAGAGATTTTGAAATGGATCTCATTTATTTTTTTTCATGGGGACCCACTTTTCTTTATCTTGATCCATGATAAATGGGTCCAGCCAAGTATTTTCTTCCTTTACTACAGGCCCTTATCACTTGAATTGGATTCTTCATTGACTTCTAAATTGTCCTTATTACCAATGTTAATTTTATATGGACCATTGATTCCACCACTCTAGCCATTTCTGTGTCCTTAAATATATTATCATAGTTCTTTTCAATTTTTTGCACGCCGTTTTGTGTCCCACAAAATTTAGCAAATCCGAATGGTTCTTCTTCTCTCACACCCCATATTCTTGGCCCTATATTTTCAGCATCCCCAAGAATGCCCTTCTCCATGCTAGGTCCACCATCCATGTTACTAACAATGCTAGGCAATGTATGCCTAACACATGCATAAAGACCAAATAGCAATGAATAAAATCTTTATACCTATTACTGATAAATACTAACAAGCACTACAATGATAACAACCAAATAAAGAAAAATATTACTCCCTCGTTGCATAATTTTTATTTATTTTTTCTTTTTGAGTTGTTGTAAAATTATCCATTTTTTTTAGATTGTAATAACATATAAATTGACTATTATAATCCTATTTAATTTTATTTTATTTTTAAAAACTTCTCAAAGTATCTTTTAGTATTTAATAAAATTTAATGTATTTAAATTGGATATAATTGAAAAGTTAATAAAAAGTTATATTTTTTAATATGTATAAAAAAGCAAAGTGGATAAAAATTATGGGATGAAAAAAGTAATACATATTATTTTTAAAAACACCATTAACCATTCTTTGCCATTATATGCCCTCAAGAAATAACAGTTGGAGTAACTATCTTCATGAATGAGTCATTTGCAAGTAAAAAATATACCTGTGTTTTTTTAGTTAAAAAGGATTACCTTTACCCAACAATTTCACTACAAATTACTATCAATATTTCAACGTGAAAGTTCACATCAGTAGAATCCCTTCCCCTCATATACAAAGAATGATCAAAGCTTTACCTTCTATTAATAGCAGGATTAAGCAAGCTCTCAATTTGTTTTAGAGAGTAATCGAGATTAATGTTGGGTTTCCTTACTCTCTGTCAATGTTTATGGAAATAACAAAGTTGAATAAATATTGAGACCCCTATACTAATTGAAATTAACCTATTGAACACCTAAATTAAAATTATAATCTATTTAACACTTGAACTTATAAAAATTATAACAACTAAATACAAATTAGTCATAATATTGATAATTTATTGGAAAAAGTAAAAATTATCACATATATTATTAACTGTATTCTAAATTTTATTAACTATACTATGAATTTTTATAAATTAACAAAGTTAGTCGATTATAGTTTTAGCATTTTCTGAAAATTTTGAATCTAATTTGCAAAATTTCGAGTGTAATTAGTAATAAGTAGAACTATTTCTGATTTTTTTTTTTTTTTTATAAATCATATATGATATAGTTAATTTATGTTTAGTTAAATGGGCTAATATGTAGAACAATTTCATTTTTGATATTTAATGGGGCTTAATGAAATAATACAATGGTGTAAGTATATATTTGGAGAAATAACAATTTTTGTTTTTATCTAAATATTAGAATGCATTAAAACCATTAAACTGGAAGAGCTGAGGATACAAAAAAATATTGGTTACCCATATTACATCTAGAAACATCATTAGAAAGAAACTTATTGGCTAAAACATGAGCCATTTGATTCCCTAGCCTTCTAACAAAAGAAAAAGACAATTCATCAAACTGCTGAGCTAAGGTCAGAATGTCACTAATTAAGGGCGCTTGTCTTCTCAAACATGACCTAATGACAATCAATGAATTACCTTCAAAGATCACTTTCTAAAAACCTTTGTTCCTGGCTAGAAACAGTGCTTCTCTACAGGCTAGGCATTCCACTATAAGAGGTTCTGCCATATGATTTCATATTCTGCAGATCCAATATAAGATATGACCTCTGTGGTTGCGAGCAACAATTGCACTAGCACTTCTAATATTTTTTATGTATATTGCCGTATCAAAATTTATCTTGAAGGTTCTTAGGGGATGGGCTATCCAACACATTTTAGTTGATATCTCTGGTTGCAGTGCATGTGTTACTTCAAGCTCTAGTATGTTGGCCATAGAAAAATCCTCAAAATGGTTAATGGCAGCACTAATTACCTCATGAGTTGATGTTTGCCTTCCTTCAAAAAGGCGAGCATTTCGATCCTTCCAGATGTGCCACAATAGGAAAATTGCCATTCCAATCAAGTTTGGTCCCTCTTGGTGCTGACTTAAAGTTTTGCAGAGTTCATCCCAATAGTCCAGCAAGTTAGAGTGCAGAAACAAAGAGGACCTCAACTGAATAGGGGAATTAATCCAGATTCATATTACATAGGGGGCAACCAAAGAAAATGTGATGAATAGTTTTCTTTTTCCCATAAAAAACATAGTGAGGATCAATATGATGCAGCTTGTGATGGAGGTTAGTATTGGTAGGCAATTTTTGTAAACAGAACCTCCAGAAAATCTTGATCTTGCTTGGGAGGTTGAGACTCCAGAGTTTTTTTTTTTTTTTTTTAGAAAACAACATTTCTTTGGTTTGTGTCCGAACTTGGGTTCCCTTCCATAGTAACTCTAGTTGAAACTTACATGTTCCTTGCCGGCTTATATCCTAATTTAACTATATACTCCTCGAAAGATTCCAAGTGCCAAGTATACTGGTCCACCTTTAGAAACAAGCTAAGTGGAGTGGCTAGGATTTGTTTGACAGAGTCTCGCGTAAAATTTACTTCCAAAACATCAACTTTCCAATATCCTAAATTTCTATGCATCAATTTGGACACCTAGTAAATATCAGGTTGATGATTAGGCTTGATAGTTGGAACAAGAGGGTACAAATTAGGAACCCAAGCCTCAGATTTACATGCAATAGATTGCCCATCCGCTACATGCCATCTTATGCCTTGTTTGAGTAAATCACGACACCAAAGTAAGCTTTGCCATCCCCATAAGGCTCTGCTACCTTGAGCAGCCTGGAGGAATGAAGAACAATAGAAGTATTTTCCTTTCAAAACCCTAGCTAGTAGTGAATTTGATTTTGAAAGCAACCTCCAACCCTGCTTGGCTAACAAAGCCATGTTAAAGCTTGCCATATCTTTAAAACCTAAGCCTCCATGATGTTTAGGTTCACACATTTTTTCCCAAGAGACTCAGTGCATCTTCTTTTTGTGCTTTTGACCACCACACCAAAAGTTAGATATAAGGCTATTGACCTTAGTACAAAGAGAAATAGGTAGTCAAAAGCACAACATGGCATAGACCGAGATGGCAAAAGCAGCAACTTTAATAAAGATTTCTTTCCCACTAGTATAGAGAAGTTTTTCCTTCCATCCTAATATTTTCTTCTCAATCCTCTCTCTAATGAAGGTAAAGGTTTGTTCCTTAGTTCTAGGGATCACCGAGGGTAAGCCAAGGAAGAAGTCATGGTTATCAGTAATGGGGAACCCCGATATATCAGATATATTAGATTGCAAAGCAATCGAAGTGTTGGGACTAAAATTCATTGCTGGCTTATTCAGATTGACAAGTTGGTCACTAGTAGAGGAGTATAGGTGAAGAACTTTTTTAATCTCAACTGCCTCTGCTCCAGATGTTGATGAGAAAGGGAAGGAATTGTCGGCAAACAGGAAATGTGAAACCTTTGGACCCAATCTAAAGATGAGCAGTCCCCAGAGGTTGGACGATTTAATGGCATGCGATAGACCTTTGGCACATAGAAGAAATACGTATGGCGATAGAGGGTCTCCCTGACGAAGTCCTCTAAAGGGGATAAAGGGGATAATGAAGCTCAACGATACCCATTAATCTAAATTGAATAGGTAAGAGTGGACACATATTACATTATCCAATGAATCCATTTTTGGTGGAAACCAAAATGTTGCATCATGTGTTCTAGGAAGACCCACTCAATGCATCCATAAACTTTGTTTATGTCTAGTTTAAGTGCCATGCATTAATTAGTCCTTCTTTTCCTCAGCTTCATAGAATGTAGAAGTTCATGGACTATAAGGATGTTATCTGAAATGAGACGATTCTTAACAAATGCATTATGCTCTGGGTCAATAAGTTTATCCATGACTGGTTGAAGAGGTTTGCACAAAATTTTTGCAATGATTTTATAAAATACATTGCAAAGGCTAATTTTTCGAAGTTCTTTCATGGATGATACTTGTTGCACTTTGGGAATAAGTGAGATGACCATGTAATTGATATTTTTAGCATATGACCATGTTCAAAAAAATAGGAGACTGCTCGGATGATATCAGACCCAATGATGTGCCAATATTTTTTATAAAACAAAGCAGTTAAGCTCTCCTTGCCCGGGGCTTGTGAAAAATATTATTTTCTTTGGTTAATAAAATTCTAGAGAGAATTTTGTTTAACTTTGTGTTATATTAAGAATTGACATCTTATCGAGGTTGGTAATTTCATGGAGATTCCACTCTTGTTTTCTTATTCGATTATCCACATTCTTATTTATTCATTATTCAAGGGTATAATAAAACGCTTGGGAATTAATCTTGGCGTGTGACTTGATATTATTGTGTGTTAGGATTTTAAATTGCATATGGGGATCTACATCGATTTGTATCAGAGCATAGTTCATAGATAAATTCTAATTTATCTATCTTGATTATTATCTTATTCAATTTCAATCTCATAGTTGTAGTTGTTATTAATTCATTTTCTTATTTTGGTAGCTTGTTTATCATTATGTTTGCTACATTTGCTTTTCAAGTTTGTTTTATCATAAGTTTTAGTAAAAAAAAGAAAAAAAGAGAAAAAAAATAAAAAGAAGAGTAAAAAAAGGCATGGGATATAGAAGATCCAAAAAATTCCATCTAAGAGACCAATCGGAAATCCTTAAATCCTTAAGTGAAAATTGTAATCTCATAAAAGCGCAGATCAAAGAATTCCAAGAAGAAGCGAAAGTCCTAAAAAAGTTTTTATTGCAATGGGCAAAGCAATCTCAATTAATACTACAAAATGTTGATAATAAAGAGGTTTCAACCATATTTAAGTAGAAATCTTTTGAGAAAGAAATTATAATTGAGACCAAACATAATGAAGATGATTATTTTGTTGAAGACATTCATACAGTAGATATAAAAGCTCCTTCAATAGATCAATGCCATGACGATCAAGTTGCTTGTGAGATTGTTGTTGAAAAACACAAGCTCGAAGATGAGTATGTGTAGACCGATCCTTTTCTCACTATTATGCTTGTTGATTCAAAGACGAATATTCTTGAGGAGGAAGGAGTTAATGCATGCACAAGGGGCACAATACCTTTCAACAACTTGAAGTGTAAGAACACTGTGATATTTTTTTAGTTTCACTAAGAAACCAAGAAATCATGAGGAATCAAATAGAAGTCAAATTATTTATGCTGAGTACTATGTTTAGAAAACAAGAAAAAGAAATGGGCTTATTTACTTAAAATTTATGGGTCCAGTTTCAACTACTATAAATTCAATTTTGAAAGCTTATATATGAGATATTTTAGTGTTTTTTGATGTCTTTTATGATCCTATATAGATTAGGAGTCAAATTAGTAGGATTAGATATAGTTTTGCTTATTCAAATATGATTATTTTATGTTTTTCTATTTTAATTAGGATTTTTCTTATTTTCCTATTCCAACTAAGGTTAGGAGATATTTGGCTATAAATAGTTTTTATTTTGTATATAGGAGGAGAATAAGTTAATAAGTAAAAATTTGATATTTTTCTCCATGATAAGAATTTATTTTTAGAACTTTGATTTTTCTCCATGTTTAGCAATTTTTCTCCATGTTTAGCAACTTTTCAAGATTCAGCCTTATAATATGGATTTTCTTCATATTTAGTTAATTTATTAACAATTTTTTGTGACGTTCTCTAACTGAAATTGCTTGATTATTTTCGTTGCTAATCACATTAGTTGATTAGGGGTGTGGTAGAGCAATCTCATAAAAGATATCTTTACCTCGTTCTTTATCAAATTGCGAGAAAATTTTTTTTATCACAAGTTGATTATGAGTTCTACGTCAGTAAGACTCGCATTAGCATTTTTAGAAACTTTGGGAGATAAACCCTCAATTAATGGGTGTAAATTAGATGGGTGGTGTGAAGAATAGATATTCTTGAAATAATTCTCGGCTATGACTTGGATGTCTTTCAGTTTAGTTTTCCAGGTCCCTTCATTTTCATATAAGCCCCAGATAAAATTTCATTTCCTTCTCTGTATCACCTTGGCATGAAAGAATGAGGTATTTCAGTCTCTAAATTTTAACCTGTTCATTCTGACTTTCTATTCCGAGTACTGCTCTTCCTCTTTTATCTCTTTGGATAATTCTCTTTCAATGGATTTGACAACCTCACCATTCGAGTTTGATGTGTTCTTTCCATCTTCAAGTTTACTCTGCAATTGATTAATCCTTATTTTTAAATGCAGGATATGACCGTATTTATTATCTTGTGGGTCATGGTATCAATTAGCAATGCTATGCGTGGTCTCCAAATACTTTTAGAGGCAATATGACCATTTTGATAAATTTTAAGGGTAAAAATATGACTTTTTTTAACAAAAACTATTTTGTGCTTTTAAAATTTTTCAAAAGCCTTTTCATTTAATTTTATAGTTTTAATTTCTTAATTGGGTCAAATTAAATATCCAAATCCACTAAATATACGTAATGGGTTGAATTTGCTCTTGAAGACTAATGGGTCCTATTAACTTTTAAAACCTTTTCAATAATTTTTATTTCAAGATAAATATTAAAAAATATGTTTGTTTTTATCCCTCACAACCAATTGGATGAGGGGGACAATTATCTTTTTATATTATAGATTCTTTTAAATAATTACAAGAAAATAAAAAAAAAAGAAATTCAAAAAATAAAAAATAAAAAATACCTTAATGGATTTTATCCCTATGGCTGGATGGAGGGGGCATTGGATAATTTAAATATAATATTTTGTTCTTCTTTTAGACCATGAAAAATGGCTGACTAACAAAAATAGTTTAAATGCCAAAATAAAACCTCTCGAATTTCAATTAAAAGCACTTATTGCCAGTTAAACTCGTGAGCTAAACTGAATGCTTTTTCTTTTTTGAGAGCTGCAAATGCTGAAGTCCATAAAGAGAGCTATTATTTTTAAAATCCAACTAATTTCAGGTTGCCCATACATTGCATCCAATTTTGCTGAGCTACATTCCTTTAAACAAAATGGTTACAAACTGTGAGATTCTTACACGTACTCCATTTATCATGGATTTAAGACAGATACAGGTGAGTCTCTCTATAAAAAAAAAATCACAAGAAAGTTTCTTAGAGTATTAGATTGGAAAATCTACCTATTATCTAGCACAAATCTATTAAATCATTTGAATTTTTAGCATAAATTTTAGAACAAAAGATAGAACTTTTCTTTTTCTGATAAGATAATTATATTTTTTGTTTGGAGATTGAATAAGATTCAATAAGTGGAATCCAATCGAATCATAATATTCAAACTCATAAAAAAAAAATAGAATCAAATGTGTTGTTTTCGATCAGTAACACTTTTTTTTATTTTTAAGATTTTTAAACAAAATTAGAATTATTTGAATTTTGATTTATTGAATTAAAAATATAAAACATAAATTATTGAATAGATCTATTATTCCACTTTATAGCGCTGACATGTGCACCAATTTAATGGTGATATAATAAGTAATTAAAAAAATAAACTTTAATAAATTTAGTTTTCTATATAATCTCTTGTGGATTTAGAAGATATTTTTAAAACTTTTAGTGACTTGTAAGCTTCTTGGCTTAAGGTATCATCTTAACATGATGATGCATCTAAATAATTTTCTAGAACGACAATATTAATTAATCTAATGGCATGTCTTTTCTTAAAAAAATTACTGATGGGATAATGATCTTATTTTTAAAATAAACTTTGTAATTAAAATGTATTTTTTATTCATTAATTTTCTTAAGCATTCTATTTTTTTAACGTAAAAAAGATTTTTCAAAATAAAATTTCCCCAAATAAATAGATTATTAATATATAATTTGTATGATATTTTAATGCATACGAAGTCTATAATTTCCCATGTGATGGATGAGCTAAGATTTTTCTTTTTGTTTACTGAAAAGAAGTTAACAACTTTCCCGAATATTAACTATTAGTATAATAATAAATGATGCTTCTAGCGAGGCTGCCAGGCTGCCGCCACCAACCTCTAAGCAAATATTGGGTAGACGTTATTTGACCCAAAATTCCTATTTATTATGTTTTTGACCATTTTCCAATTAAATTTATATAAATGATTCAACTTCTTTTAGCATGTGGCCAAATCTCATTCCACTTTCATTTCTTCATGTATATCCATCATCAAACGTCAAACCAACACCAGTAATCTTAGGATTCCTTTGCAATAATAATATTAAAAACTAAATTCATCACAAGTCAATTGATTCATTTTCAAATCATCCGCATCTTGATAACTATAGCACCCTTTCCTTAACCATGTCAAACTTCAACCCCACTGTCTATAACCTTATATCCAAACAGAACTATCTTCCTTTTGAACATTAGATTGATATTAGGATCATCCTTGATAATTAGCCTTTGGTCTATGCACAACTAACATCTAGCTTTATTTTTCTGTTTGAAATTAAGTATTTTATAATAATTTAATTCAATTGATTTTTTTAAAATAATTCTTTTATTTATAATATAAGAACTTTTTTTTTAATTTTAAAAACTTTTATTTTAAAAGAGATATAAATTTTAAATAATTTTACAAGAATTCATTTGAATTCTTTATTTTATGAATGAATCATACTAAACAAGGGTATAAGAATGGCCACCTAATTAGACTTTTAGATGAAATCACCTTCACTCATTCACCCTTTTTGATTTAAGTATATGGTCCGCCCCAAACCAACTGAATGCCACAAATGAAAAAATCATTGAAAATACATTAGGAACCTTTGTAGAAGTTGATCTCACTAATGATGGTCAAATAGGATACTTAAAATCTCTCAAATTACATATCAATATCCCTATTGAAAAACCATCCTCTGTTGGTTTTAACAATAAAATGGTAGAAGGAACTACTTAATGAATTCGCCTTAAGTATGAAAAGCTTCCAGAATTTACTTTAATGCTTACATTAGGCCATGGTTAAAAGCAAACACTCTACATAATGAACCTTTACTCTCACTCTCACTAATTTGCACAAACTGTTTCATCTAACGTTAGCCTTAAATCATCTCCTCATATCAAAACCCAGCTCATGATGACAATAACTAAGCCAAGCTCATCCACCAACATGTTTCTTTTTTCTAATACAGAGACATGACACCTCCAAGATTTCTAAGAAACTTCTCTACTTTACCTAAACATGTCCAACTCCCACCTAATCAAACTCTAATTCCAACTCCAATATAAGAATAATCTATAGTATTCCCAAATAACAAAGCACAAAATAAAAAACCTTTAGCTATCGTCGCTTGTGGAGAACACTCAATTAGAACACAATATTGATTATGAAAAGGCATATCTTTCTTGAAAAAGTAAGTCAAGATGATTTAGGGTTGGCAAATATGATTTCCATTCTCATGTCTTCTCATATGCTGTCCCATCTTAAGAACTTGAAAATCTAGAAATGTAAAACTCTTTCCTCTACACACCATCAAAACTTTTTCTAAATAATACCTTACATTTTTTTGAAAATGTTATATAGCTTCCAAAACACTAAAGTAGATGATTTCTTTGAAAATTTCCCTTACCTTTTATCATTTTTGACAACTGCCATAAATACTCTATGTTCTCACTAAAACCTTGCTTTCATAAGACTTAAAAAAAAAAAGGAGAATGCAAACCTTAACATTCACTGTTAAACCTTTTAAAAGCCCCTCCTCCTAGAAGAAACCAAAGCATATTCGACCCTAAATCCTCTGGTTATGAGACTATCCATTCCTATTTACAAACAACATCTGATCCAACTTTTATGTTTAAATGGGTTGGAAGGAAAAAAATTTTTTTTTTTAGTTCAACCTCTAACCCAAGACATACTAGACCATTCAGCCAACCTAGAAACATGGCTCCCTATGGATCAATTGATTCAAAGGGTCAATTTTTTTTATTCCCACAAAAAAAATTTGAACCAAAATACCCTACATCCTGAGAATAACCAAATTCCAACAAAGGAGGGAAGCACTAGTCTTTAATGAGGGAAGTTTGATGGAAAAGGTAAGCGAGAATAAAGTCCATTGATACAAACCAGCAAGCACAATCACATGAAAATTAAGGGAGCAAGAATCCGTTGGTGCTTCTCAGTAGGCTAGTGACAAGGAGCAAAAATAAGAAACTTGAAGCAGTTATGAACTTACATGTTCAAGAATAAGTAACACAAGAATTGACTGAGCTTACCATTGGCAAATGTCTCGTGGAGCTTGAAGACACACCTAAGCTACTCACATTGCTTGAGGTATGTAATGGAGATGGCGCTGCCTAATTTATTCAGCATTGTTATGATGAGCTTACTATGTTTTATTATTTAAACACTTGCTTTATTTGACTTTGTTTGGACTTGTATTCTGACCATATTTTATCTTTCAAGTTTTAGTGTATTGGACCATATTTTGGGCTTATGTTTTAATACTTATGAGTTTGATGTGTTATTTTAGTATGTGATTAGACTTGGACCTTATGTGTAGTTCAACCAAACTCAAGAAGAGTGTCTTAGGGTTTTAATTTTTCTCCTTACTATATAAGGATAATAAATACTTATAAGAAAAAAACTTTTGAATCAAAATTTTCATAATTCTTCTTCATGCCTTTGGCGTTTATTGCTTTGAGTGAGAGTGAAGATTTGCTTTCATCAATTGCATCAAGAATCTTGACTAACTTATCAACTATTCGTTGTGGCATTTGTCAGATTCTTATCTAAATCTTTTGATCATTAGTGTTCCAACTTCTCTAAGTGTGGGGTGCCATAGGAGGTGAGTTTATCAAATCTTTAGATTTCATATCTACTTGTACGTGTGAATTTGAAACTTGTGCCATAGGATTCTACGTCAGTTGGTATCAGAACCAAAATGAAGTAAATTTTGATTTATCTTAGGTTCTAGGGTTTTTGAGTTTTCTTCTTTTCTCTTCCATGGAGAATTCGGTTGTGATTTTCTTTGTGACCGTTGCTGCTTCTTTTGATTAATTTAAGTTTCACCTAAATCTATTCTGTTTTATTTTTTAGTTTGTCAAAAATCTTCTTAATTGACATAATTTTCTGTTTGGCCAAAAATCATATCTGTTTGGCTCTATTTTCCTAATTTGTTTGGCCAAAATTTTCATTGCCTTAATTCTTGATGTTTGGCCGAAATTTGTAAGATATTCTTCCTGATTTTCTCTTGGCAGAAATTTAAGATATTGATTTGCTGCTTTAAATTTTTCCCTTATTATTGGTTAAAATTATGTGAATTAATTTTGAAATTTGAATTGCTTAGAATTCAGATTGGAAAACAAAAGAAATTCTGCATATTTTTTTAAAGTACTCATTTAAGGTAATTGCACCTAAATTGATTTGATATCAAATCCTTCTTTTAAGACCACAAATTTAGCCATAGTGTTGTTGTTGAGTGAAATTTAATTTTCTGTTCCTATTTATAAGGTTTTGATACTTGTCTTTTAGAGTAAATTTAAATAGATCCATATTTAATTTGCTTTAAAGTGAAATAAATTCAAAATTTTTGTCTAGATTCGTTTCTATTTGAATTCTAAGTTTCTATTTTTAGTTTAAGTTTGCTTTTGCTTCCTTGACATTGCTAGAGTATTGTTTGCTTGTGTTCATACTCTAAGTGATAATTTTCAAGTAGTACAAAACCTTGTTCGTATGTTACTTTCCAAATTGTTAGTGTTTTCTTTCTAGTTTTTGCGTACTTCCTTCTATCTTTAGGTTTTCTTCTTTGTTTCTTTAAACACACCTTATCATTGGTTGGTTGACCTTAGTTTCTAAAGTGCAATTGAAGAATCAACAAATGAGTGGTAAGAGTGCAAACACTTAAGTGCTTTTATTTCTAACACCATATTTATTAGTTCTCCTTATTCTTTATTGATTTAAGGCAAGATGAGTAAAGACAAGAATTTGGTGAATAGTACTCATGAAAGTGAATCAAACATGGGTAATGATTATAAGCTCTTAATAAGTCGGTCGATGGTGAGTTTCAAAGGCTCTATAAGACTCTTGAGAGGATGACCGAAGTTTGGAGAGTTTGAAAGTCTCACGGGCTTCCACTTCTACAAGAATGGCTCCCAGAATTCTTAATCCTGATAGGCCACAAGTCCGAGAACCTCAAGTCCAAGGTGAAGTTGATGATACAGGAGATAATATCGGACAAGAAAGGAGAAGAGGTGAAGTTCATGGAGGTAATAAAACTGGTGTTGGAAGGAATAGAGGTGGAGATGCTAGACTTAGTCAAAATGATGATGAGGCTGAGACTTACCAAACCAACATAATTGATGGTGACTTGAGCTCCATAAAGATGAAAGTTTCTTAATTTAAAGGGAATAACAATACAGAAGAGTACATTGAATGGAAGAGAAAAACTGAGCTGATATTTGAGTGTCATAACTATACTAAGGAGAAGAAGTCTCATATACCCACCATTGAGTTCACAGGTTATGCTTCTTCCTAGTGGGATCAATTGAAATCCACTAGGAGGAATAAGGGCTTAAGGGCAGTTTCACCATGGAAATATTTGAAAGAGTTGATGCACTAGAAATTCATTCCTTCACACTATCATAGAGATTTGTACAACAGGTTGAAAAGACTGGTGCAAGGAGGGAAGAGTGTGGAAGAATACTATAAGGAGATGGAGATGATAATGGCTCGGGCACATATTGAGGAGGATGAGCAGACGTTGATGTCTAGGTTTCTAGGTGGTCTTAACCACTACATTACTGAAGAACTTGACATGTACCAATACACAATACTGTGGAGGATATGGTTGATAAAGCAATGAAAATAGAAAGGCATCACAAGGGCAAAAATAACCTTAAAACCACATATAAAAGTCCTTAATTAGTGGTTGTGGATTTCAAGGCTATAAAAGTGGAGAAAAAAAAAATATTACAAAAACCTAATCCAAAGGGGCAACGATTTGGTCTCCACTAACAAAGGCCCTTCTCAAGGGAATAGCAAGTAAAAGTCAGGTAATTCTAACTCTTCTACCCTTAGTAGGGATATAAAATGTTTTAAATGCTTAAAAAAAGACATATTGCATCTCAATGTCCTAATGAGAGAGTTATGATAGCAACTGTTGATGGAGGTGTAGTGACTGATTCTGATCATAGTGATGATGAGATATGTAACGACCCGAAAACTGGACGGCTACCAGCGTTAGGATCCAGATCGACTTAAGGTCGCCGGGACCCGTAGCAAGCCTAACATACATCCTATTATACTTGATAAATCCCATACATGATCAAACAATTACATAAAAACTTTAAACTTTTTCATACACCAAGCTTGACATGTGCATGCACCACAACTCTAAACATAAAACCCCACACTAGAGCCCTCATCAAATGCTCCAGTTGGATCAACATCTCATATGTCAAGTCTGGTTCAACATACCTTATCATTAAAACGTTTACATCAAGATCATGTACAACAGGGATTTACAATAAATACTAGGGCCAAGCACAATACTAATCCTCATTACATTACTTTACATTACGTCATTTTACATTTCATTACATTACATGTCCACTAACACTTTACTGCATGACATAACCATGGCCATTACCCTTGCTGAATCCCTGTGCTATCTCTGGTCCTGCAAACCTGGGGGTTAGGGGAAGGGGGTGAGCTACTAAAGCCCAGTGAGTAGAACAGTAAAACAGTTAATTAAATACATGCTTTCATGAAATGCATCACATCATAAACAATTCACATTACGGATGGACTTATCACCAATAACCCTCTGTATATCGTAACATGTCCAACTGTGCCAGGGGCGATACAGCCACACCTGGTCTTCTCTTACATATACATATCATAACATGTCCAACTGTGCCAGGAGCGATACGACCACACCTAGTCTTCTCTTACATATACATATTGCCAGGGGCAATACGGCCACACCTGGTCTTCTCTTACATATACATATCATAACATGTCCAACTGTGCCAGAGGCGATACGACCACACCTGGTCTTTCCATCTCATATCATATCATATCACATCGAGGGCTAATGGATCATCCAATATCCATCCACATCAACAACATATTATGCAATGAATCATATTCGTGAATTCTAATGCAAAAACAGCTTAGTACATATCATGGAATTCGTGATGCATGAACATGCTTAAAAGTTAATTTGCTTTAAAATAAAAGAGTTGTATTCTACTCACCTCTAGCTGACGCTTTACTGACTCTGTAGCAGCTAGCTCACTGCTGACCTCTTCGGTCTCTCAGGTCCGATCCTACGCAGGTAGACTCAAATGAGGGACCAAACATACTCTAACATAACTCTAAACATCTCCCCAAAAACCCCCTAAAACATCACAAAACATTCATAGAAAATATGCAAAGGAAGGCTGGACAGGACACTTTCGGCGGCAGGTTCGGCGGCCGAAAGTCCTTCCAGAGCCAAAAGTCACAACCTTCGGCGGCAGGTTCGGCGGCCGAAACTCCCCTCCAGAGCTGAAAGTCCAAACTTTCGGGGGCGAGTTTAGGCGGCCTAAAGCTGCCTCCAGGCAGGTTCGACGGCCGAAACTGGCTTCGGCGGCCGAACCTGGGCTCTCCCAAAGGGCAGAACCCGAGCCTCACATGTACATCCAGCCACCCCAAAGCCTCTCAACTAATACCAACTCACACAAAAGCTTGCATAAACATATTTTCAAGCATTTAGGGGCTTAAAACTAGCCTATACCCCAATAAACATCACATTAAGCATACATTTAACATAAAGGGTACATAAACCCTAACATGTTAGATCTACTCTAAACATGCATTAGGGTTTATGTACCCTTTTATGTTAAATGTATGCTTAATGTGATGTTTGTTGGGGTATAGGCTAGTTTTAAGCCCCTAAATGCTTGAAAATATGTTTATGCATGCTTTTGTGTGAGTTGGTATTAGTTGAGAGGCTTTGGGGTGGCTGGATGTACATGTGAGGCTCGGGTTCTGCCCTTTGGGAGAGCCCAGGTTCGGCCGCCGAAGCCAGTTTCGGCCGCCGAACCTGCCTGGAGGCAGCTTTAGGCCGCCTAAACTCGCCCCCGAAAGTTTGGACTTTTGGCTCTGGAGGGGAGTTTCGGCCGCCGAACCTGTCGCCGAAGGTTGTGACTTTCGGCTCTGGAAGGACTTTCGGCCGCCGAACCCTGCTCCGAAAGTGCCCGACTTTCGGCTCTGGAGGGACTTTCGGCCGCCGAACCTGCCGCCAAAAGTGCCTTGTCCAGCCTTCCTTTGCATGTTTTCTATGAATGTTTTGTGATGTTTTAGGGAGTTTTTGGGGAGATGTTTAGAGTTATGTTAGAGTATGTTTGGTCCCTCATTTGAGTCCACCTGCGTAGGATCGGACCTGAGAGACCGAAGAGGTCAGTAGTGAGCTAGCTGCTACAGAGGCAATAAAGTGTCAGCCAGAGGTGAGTAGAATACAACTCTTTTATTTTAAAGCAAATTAACTTTTAAGCATGTTCATGCATCACGAATGCCATGATATGTACTAGGCTGTTTTTGCATTAGAATTTACGAATATGATGCATTGCATAATATGTTGTTGATGTGGATGGATATTGGATGATCCATTAGCCCTCGATGTGATATGATATGATATGAGATGGAAAGACCAGGTGTGGCCGTATCGCCTCTGGCAATATGTATATGTAAGAGAAGACTAGGTATGGCCGTATCGCCCCTGGCACAGTTGGACATGTTATGATATGTATATGTAAGAGAAGACCAGGTGTGACCGTATCGCCCCTGGCACAGTTGGACATGTTACGATATGCAGAGGGTTATTGGTAACAAGTCCATCCATAATGTGAATTGTTTGTGATGTGATGCATTTCATGAAGCATGTGTTTAATTAACTGTTTTACTGTTATGCTCACTGGGCTTTAGTAGCTCACCCCCTTTCCCTAACCCCCAGGTTTGTAGGACCAGAGATAGCACAGGGAGTCAGCTAGGGTAATGGCCATGGTTATGTCATGCAATAGAGTGTTAGTGGACATGTAATGTAATGAAATGTAAAATGATGTAATGTAAAGTAATGTAATGAGGATTAGTATTGTGCTTGGCCCTAGTGTTTATTGTAAATCCCTGTTGTACATGATCTTGATGCAAAAGTTTTAATGATAAGGTATGTTGAACCAGGCTTGACATATGAGATGTTGACCCAACTGGAGCATTTGATGAGGGCTCTAGTGTGGGGTTTTATGTTTAGAATTGTGGCGCATGCACAGGTCAAGCTTGGTGTATGAAAAAGTTTAAAGTTTTTATGTAATTGTTTGATCATGTATGAGATTTATCAGGTATGATAGGATATATGTTAGGCTTGCTACGGGTCCCGGTGACCTTAAGTCGATCTGGATCCTAGTGCCGGTAGCGGTCCGATTTTTGGGTCGTTACAAGATATATGCTAATATGACTGAATTGATTGATGCTCATAATGACTGTAATAATTCTGATGTGTTTGTTGATAATGTGTTGCTTACTGAACATGGTGAGATGCTTGTTGCTAGGCATGCTTTGAATATGCAGGTTAAGGAAGAAAGCCTAGAACATTGGAAAAACATATTTCACAGGTGTTTGGTTAATAGAAAAGTGTGTACTTTCATTATTGATGGGTCCAGTTGCACAAATATGACTAGTGTGTATATGGTGGAAAAATTGGGCTTGACTTCTATTAAACACCCTAAGCCATACAGATTGCAATGGTTGAATAATTGTGGTGAGGTTAGGGTTACACGATAGGTAGTTGTACCATTTTCTATTGATAGGTACAAGGATGAGATTTATGTGATGTGATACCTGTGCAAGTAAGCCATAAATTGTTAGGTAGGCCATGGCAATATGATGGATTCAATAACATATACTCTTTCACTCATAAAGGAAAGAAGGTTATACTTGCTCCTTTATCACCTCAAAAGGTATATGCTGATCAAATAAAGATACTGGAGAGGGAGAAGG
Source organism: Manihot esculenta (assembly GCF_001659605.2). Classification (NCBI taxonomy): domain Eukaryota; kingdom Viridiplantae; phylum Streptophyta; class Magnoliopsida; order Malpighiales; family Euphorbiaceae; genus Manihot; species Manihot esculenta. Next base: position 21,297,864 of record NC_035173.2, on the reverse strand, counting down.
AGGCTTTGGCCTTAGCTACAAAGGGGAGTGAAAGTTCGAGTTCTATTGAAAAAAAATGAGGGAAAAGAGTCAGTCTGAGAGTAAAGAAGCCAAAAAAGAATCAAGACCAACAAATGGCCCATTCGTGAGAGAAAAGACGCAGGAGGGGAGGGCAAAGCAGACATTTTATGTGAGAGCGAGAGAGGTTATGTAATACCCGGCTAGACTCCGGTATCGGAATTCCTACCGTCCGGTAGAATCTCGGATGTCGGAGACCTCTAGAAGGGTAGAACCATGCTTTCATAAAATGTTTTCATGTTTTAATGGTTTTAAAGTATGAAACTAAATGAGTTTTTGCATGAAAATAGCTTTGGAGGAAAACCCAGGTTCGGCCGCCGAAAGTCAAGTTCGGCCACCGAACATGCATGCGTTTTGGAGGCACGTTAGGCCCCCGAAAGCATGAGTTAGGGAAGTTCAGGTTCGGCCGCCGAAAGTCAAGTTCGGCCGCCGAACATTGCATGGATGCGGAGGCACATTCGACCCCCGAACGTGGCCTGGCCAGCCACCTATAAATGGGGCACTTAGCCGAAATGGGCGAGCTTTCTCCCATTTTCGGCCACAGCAAGCTCCCGACCTTTCCTTTGCAACTCTTGTGTTCTTCCTCCAAATCTCTACCATTTTTCTTGAGTTTTAAGCTTGCATTGAAGGTTTTGAGCTTTTAAACCAAGTTTTGGAGCTTTGGGAACTCAGGAGCTCATTTTCGTGGATCTCCAAGTTTGGGTCGTCTTCCTCTCGATCTTCAAGAGGTAAGGGCCGATCTTAAGCTCCTTATATGTTTTAAGTAAGTTTTATGCTAGATCTAAGGGTAGAAATGCATGTTAGGTTATATGTTGAGTTATGGGTTATTTTGATGATTTGAGCAATGTATGTTGATTTTTGTGTGTTTGAAGTGTTGTAGTTGGGGTATATGATAGTTTGAGACCCCTAGGTGTAATGTATGTGTGGTATGCATGTTGTAGAATGAGATTATGCATGATTGGAGGTTTTGGGAGGCAAGAGGTTCGATTGAACCAAGTTTCTGCCCTTCTGGCAGAAACCAGGTTCGGCCGCCGAAGGGAGTTTCGGCCGCCGAACCCCCTTTGTGGAGGCAGCATTCGGCCGCCGAAGGTGCCGCCGAACCTACCTGAGTTTCGTCTCTGTCCAGGACTTTCGGCCGCCGAAGGTGCCGCCGAAAGTGCCCTGTTCAGCCATTTCATGCATATTTTCATGTGATGTTTTCAGGATGTTTTAGGGGGGTTTTTGGGGAATATATTAGAGTTATGTTTATGTATGTTTGGTCCCTCATTGGAGTCCACCTGTGTAGGTTCGGACCCGAGGAACCAAGGACCCCAGCAGTGAGCCAGCTGCTACAGAGTTTGTCAGAGTCAGCCAGAGGTGAGTGGAACTAAACTTAACCTTTTAAATTAAGAAATGAAATGCTTTTATCATGCTTCATGCATCATGATCATATTATAGGTTGTTTACATTAGAATTCACGACTATGCCGCATTGTATTGTTGTGATAGATGATAGTGGATGGACATTAGGATGATTCATTAGCCTTCTATATACGAAGACCTGTGGTGCCCATAATAGGGCCGGGCAATACGAAGACCTGTGGTGCCCATAATAGGGCCGGGCAATAACTCCGAGTACGAAGTCCTGTGGTGCCCATAATAGGGCCGGGCAATACGAAGTCCTGTGGTGCCCATAATAGGGCCGGGCATGGAGTTGAGGGATTTTTGAATCAGTCCATCCGTGATGTAATTTATTTGTGCAGTGACGCATTTCATGATAGCATGTTTTAAATATTTTCTTTTATAGTTCTACTCACTGGGCATCTATGTAACAGCCCGCTTACCGGACCATCACCGGCACTAGGATCCAGATCGGCTTAAGGCCGCCGGGACCCGTAGTAAGCCTACTGTCAACTCTGTGTACCTGATAAATCCCATACATGATCATACTTAAGCTTAAAACTGTTACTTACTCTTCTCTTTTTTTTTTTCTTTGCTTGACTATCTTTTCTTTTCTTGAAACTTTTCTCATCAACTAAGCCTGGACTATGCATGCTCTGTCTGTATGCACTCGAAGAGTGATACCTGCTATGGTACCATACAGTAACTACAGAGATAGAAAGACTACCATGCACCAAGCCTAGCGCATCATAACAACATTATCTCAATCATATATAACATAAAAGGATCATGTGCAAAGGGATAACAAGCACTAGGGCCAAGCACAATTCTATAACTCACTATAGAACTTACTATTCCATCAATTCTATACATTACATAACTCTGTACTGTACATCATTATCATGTCCACTATTCTATACTATTACATATGCCTTTTCCCCTTGCTATCTCTTTCTCTTTCTCTTCTCTGAGGCCCTGAAAAATGGGGTTAGGGAGAGGGATGAGCTGCTAAAGCCCAGTGAGCGGAATCTATAAAAAAATCACATTTAAAACATGCTATCATATGATGCGATCACTGCACAAACATTTCACATCTCGGATTGGACATGATCCCAAAACTCCCTCTGTCAGTGCCCGGCCCCCAAAGGAGCTCACACAGGTCTTTCACTAACTACTCATGGTGCCCGACCCTATAAGGGCTCTCACAGGACTCATCCAAGGTAAATGCCCGGCCCCAAAGGAGCTCACACAGGACATACAATAATGACAGACTTATGGGCTATTGAGATCGCCTCGGTCCAATCCACATATACAAGTAATAATGCAATGCATCAACTTGGTGAATACTAATGCAAAGCATCCTACATAAACATGGCATTAATGATGCATGAATCATGCTAAAACAGTTCTTAACTTTTAAAATAAAGTTCTGTTCCACTCACCTCTGTCAACTGCTGAGCAGTCTCTGTAACTCTAACTCTGTGGGCCTCCTTGGTCTCTCGGGTCCGTACCTACACAGGTGGACTCAAATGAGGACCAAACTTACTTAAACATAACTCCTACTATCTCCCCAAAACCCCTCTAAAACATCATAGGCATGCATGGAAAAATGGGCAAAAGAAGGCTGGACTGGGCACTTTCGGCGGCTGGTTCGGCGGCCGAAACCTCCCTCCAGAGACGAAACTCATGCATGTTCGGCGGCACCTTCGGCGGCCGAAAGTCTCATCCAGAGACGAAACTCATGCACTTTCGGCGGCCGAACTCCCTCTTTCGGCGGCCGAAAGCCCCTTTCTCACCCAAAAGCCTAGCTTTCGGGGGCAAGGTTTGGCAGCCGAAACTGCCTCCACAAGGGGTTCGGCGGCCGAACCTGGATTCTCCAGAAAGGCAGAATCCGAGCACAACTCATGCGCTCAGCCTCCAAAATCCTATCAAACACCCATAACATGCATACCAACACTTCTGAACTAACATATAACATATCTCATGCATAAAGAGGCCTAAAAACTAGTTCAAGCCCCAAAAACAACAACAAAACGCATATGAGCAACATATGCTCAAACTCATGCTTATACCCCAAAACATGCCATAAACCTCTCCAAAACTTCTAAAACTTGCTTTAAACATAAGGGGAGGTGAGGATCCATGCTTACCTCTTGAAGAACTAGAGGATTGATGATCCAAGCTTGGAGATAGGAGAAAACTCAATTAAACTCTCCAAGTGCTCAACTTTGCTTCCTTTTGCTCAAATCTCTAAAACAAAGCTCAAATCACGTTAAAACATGCAAGATTTGAGGAAAACATGAGAAATCACACCAAGGAGAGCTTGACCCTACCTTTGACCCAAAAACAGAGTGTTTAACACTCAAGTCTCAGGCAAAAGGGGCTTTTGTAGTGGCCAACCGACTCTTCCTTCGGCGGCCTAACGTGCATGCGAAACCATGCAACTTTCGGCGGCCGAACCTGGCTTTTGTCCCCTTGGCCTTTTCATTTCAAAACTCAATTTTCTTAACTCAAAACATGCAAACATGATAAAAACACTTAAAAAAAACATCTTAAAAACCTTTCTTATACCCTTAGGGCAAGCTCCGACATCCTCGAATCCCGACTTCCAACGGAAAATCCGCCGGAACGTAGGAATTCCGATACCAGGGTCTAGCCGGGTATTACATTCTCCCCCCCTTTAGAACATTCGTCCCCGAATGTTCCTCTCTAACTCAAAACAGAGTAAAAACATAACATAAAGCACATAAAGAACAAAAGAAGCTAACACTAACCTCAAAAGAGATGGGGGTACTGTTGGAGCATAGACTCCCGTGTCTCCCAGGTGCACTCTTCTATGTTATGGTGGTTCCAGAGGACTTTCACCATCGGGATCTCCTTGTTCCTTAGCTTTCTGATCTGGGTGTCAATGATTCGCACTGGTTGTTCTACATACGTGAGATCACCTAGGATCTCCACATCTGGTTCGCTGAGAACCTTACTCGGATCTGACACAAACTTCCTTAGCATCGAAACATGGAAGACTGGATGGATTCTTTCCATAGACATAGGCAAATCAAGCTTATACGACACATTTCCGACCTTCTGCAAAATCTCAAAAGGTCCAATGTACCGCGGAGCCAGCTTACCTTTCCTCCCAAAACGAACCACCCCTTTCATTGGAGACACCTTCAACAAGACCAGATCCCCCTCCTCAAACTCTATGTGCTTTCTGCGAACGTCTGCATAGCTCTTCTGCCGACTAACAGCAGTCTTGAGCCTCTCTCTGATGATGGGCACCACCCTGTTCGTGATCTCTACTAACTCAGGCCCTGCTAGGGACCTTTCTCCAACCTCTTCCCAACAAACTGGTGACCTGCACTTCCTCCCATACAGAGCTTCATATGGGGCCATCCCTATGCTAGCATGATGACTATTGTTGTAGGCAAACTCCACTAAGGGTAGATGCTGCCTCCAAGATCCGCCAAAATCTAGCACACACATTCGAAGCATATCTTCTATGGTCTGGATGGTCCTCTCTGACTGTCCGTCAGTCTGTGGATGGAAAGCAGTGCTGAAGTCTAATCTTGTGCCCATAGCCTCTTGCAAACTTCGCCAAAACCTGGAGGTAAACTGGGGTCCTCTGTCAGACACTATAGAAACAGGAGCCCCATGTAACCTCACAACTTCCTCAACATATACCTGCGCTAGCTTGTCCACAGAGTAGCCACTCCTGACAGGAATGAAGTGAGCAAATTTAGTCAGTCTATTCACAATCACCCATATGGAGTCTAGTCTGTTGGACGTCGCCGGTAACCCCACTACAAAATCCATGGCTATATTCTCCCATTTCCATTCTAGAATCGGCAGTGGGTTAAGCATTCCAGCCGGCTTCTGGTGCTCTAGCTTCACCCTTTGACATATCTCGCAGGCTGACACAAACTGTGCCACTTCTCTCTTCATTGCTGGCCACCAATACACTCTCTTCAGATCTTGATACATCTTGGTGGCTCCAGGGTGAATGCTATATCTCGCATTATGAGCTTCTCTCATAATGTCTCCTTTCAAACTGATGTCGTCTGGTACACATAGTCTATGCCCGTAGCGGAGAATCCCTTGGTCATCGAATCTGAACTCTTCGCTCTTGCCTGACTGAACAGTCCTGGCAATCTTGACCAACTCTAGATCCTCATGTTGTTTCTGAGCCACCTGCTCCAGAAACACGGGTGTAACTTTCATCTGTGTAATCAACGCACCTGTACCAGTTAACTCTAACTGTAGCCCTTCCTCAACTAACCTGTAGAAGTCCTTCACCACTGGCCTCCTTTCTGCTGTAATGTGGGATAAACTGCCTAATGATTTCCGGCTCAAGGCATCGGCTACAACATTTGCCTTTCCCGGATGATACTGGATCTTGCAATCATAATCACTAAGCAATTCCACCCACCGTCTCTGCCTCAAATTTAACTCCCTCTGACTCAGGATGTGCTGTAGGCTCTTATGATCTGTAAAGATCTCACATTTCACCCCATAGAGGTAATGCCTCCACATCTTGAGTGCAAAGATAACAGCTGCCATCTCAAGATCGTGTGTTGGATAGTTCAGCTCGTGCTTCTTCAGCTGTCTAGAAGCATAAGCTATTACTCTGTCATTCTGCATTAACACACAACCTAATCCCACTCGGGATGCATCACAGAACACTGTGAAGTCTTCATCACTCATAGGCAGAGCTAACACCGGTGCTGAAGTTAATCTTCTCTTTAACTCTTCGAAACTCTCTTCACATTGGTCAGACCATGTGAATCTCTGGTTCTTTCTGGTTAAGCTGGTCATAGGAGCCGCTATCTTAGAGAAGTCCTGAACGAACCTCCTGTAGTAGCCTGCCAAACCCAAGAAACTCTTGACCTCTGTCACTGTGGTGGGTCTAGGCCAATTGGCTACAGCTTCTATCTTCTTGGGGTCCACTGCTATACCTTGATCTGACACTACATGCCCCAAGAATGAAATGCTCCTTAGCCAGAACTCACACTTGGAGAACTTGGCATATAAACCATGCTCTCTCAAGGTCTGCAGGACTATCCTCAGATGATGGGCATGCTCCTCTGCATTCCTGGAATACACCAAGATATCATCTATGAAGACAATAACAAAGTGATCCAGGTACTCTCTGAAAACTCGGTTCATGAGATCCATGAATGCTGCAGGGGCGTTAGTCAACCCGAACGGCATCACTAAGAACTCATAATGCCCATATCTGGTCCTGAAAGCTGTCTTAGGTACATCCTCTTCCCTAATTCTCAGCTGATGATAGCCCGATCTCAGATCTATCTTAGAAAAACAACCTGCTCCTGCTAGCTGGTCGAATAGATCATCGATCCTGGGGAGAGGATACTTATTCTTGGTAGTGACTTTGTTCAACTGCCTGTAGTCGATACAAAGTCTAAGGGATCCATCCTTTTTCTTGACAAACAACACTGGAGCACCCCAGGGTGAGGTACTTGGACGGATGAAACCCTTATCTACCAACTCCTGTAGCTGCTCTTTCAACTCTTTCAGCTCTGCTGGGGCCATCCTGTAGGGAGGAATAGAGATCGGTCTGGTACCAGGCACTAACTCTATCTCAAACTCTATTTCCCTATCAGGTGGTAGTCCTGGAAGCTCATCTGGAAACACATCTGGGAACTCTCTGACTACGGGCACTGAACTGGGGTCCCTAACCTGACTGTCTAGCTCTCTCACATGTGCTAGATATCCCTGACATCCCCTCCTGAGCAACCTACGAGCCTGTAGGGCTGATATCAGACCTCTAGGCGTGCCCCTCCTGTCTCCTCTGAAGACAAACTCAGATCCATCCTCATCTCTGAACTTAACTACCTTGTCTCTGCAGTCCAAGGTAGCACCATATGCAGATAGCCAATCCATCCCTAGAATGACGTCAAAATCTGTCAACTCTAGAACCACAAGGTCAGCTGGAAGGCATCTACCATCTATAAATACTGGACTATGTCGACAGACTGTCTCTGCCAACGATGGATCACACTTAGGGCCACTGACCCATAGGGGACACTCTAACCCAGACGTCATCAAACCCACTCTCTCTATGGCTCTGGGAGCAACAAAGGAATGCGAAGCACCAGGGTCTAACAAAGCATACACCTCAGAACACCCAATGAGGAGATTACCTGACACCACGGTGTTAGAAGTGTTTGCCTCCTGCTGTGTCATCGTGAAAATCCGCGCCGGAGCTGACGGACCTCCACCTCGGGGACCCGCAGATGAAGAGGCTGACCCTCTCCCTCTGCCTCTGCCCTGTGTCATACCTGAAACTGGTGGCTGTGGCATGCTAACTGGAGCTGTCTGCTGGGATGGTGCCGTGAAAGATGCCTGAGGGCACTCACGAGCCATGTGTCCCTCCTGGCCGCACCTGTAACATCCTGTAATCCCCAAACGACAAACTCCTCTGTGCGCCTTACCGCACCGACCACACACTGGAACCTCTGAGCCTGAACTCATGCCACTGCCTAATCCCAGACCTGCTTTAATCTTATTCCAGAACTTATTCTTCCTCGACTTCTGCGTGGAACCACTCCACTTCTTACCACTGGAAGTTGCTGCACCCTGTGAAGAGGGATCTGACTTACCCCTACCTGGGGTCTTAGAACCAGAAGACTGTGCCGGCTGCTGTTTCACTGTACCCTGTATAATGGCACTAGCCTCCATCCTCCGTGCTAAATCCACCACGGTGTGGAAACTCTCCCTCTCGGCTGCATGGATCAAAGAGGAATACCTGGAATGCAGTTTCATAGCATACCTCCTAGCCTTTTTCTGTTCCGTATCATAGGCCTGTCCTGCATACCGCAGCAACTCCAGAAACCTGTCAGTAAACTCATCAATACTCATATCCTCTGTCTGCTTGAGCTGCTCAAACTCTATCATCTTTAGCTCTTTCGAACTATCTGGGAATGCCCATCCGGCAAACTCATTAGCAAACTCCTCCCAAGACATGTTATCCAACCTAGGGTCCACATAGACGCCAAACCATTCCTTCGCCTTCTTACATTTTAAAGTGAACCCTGCCATCTGAATGGCTCTGGTATCATCTGCCCCTAGCTCATCTGCTATCATCTTGACTGCTTTAATGTACTCAAACGGATCATCTCCTGATTGATACTTAGGAGCATCTAACTTTAGGTAATCAGTCATCTTTACCTTGCTCCTCACAGATGGGCCAGGTTGAGGTGTTTGGATAACTGGGGCTTCTGGTTGTACCACTGATGGTGGTGGGGGAGGTGCAGAACTTTCTGGTGTAGAGTATGCTGGACTGGGGTAAAAAGGTGAGGGTGGATACATGGGATATGGTGGATATGGGGGGTAATACGGTGGATAAGGCATATATGTGGGATATGGGTGAAAACTAGGATAATCCGATGTACCTCCCATCGAATATCCTGGGCCCTGTGGGTAGGGCTGATAGTGGGGTGGATAACCATACCCCGAGGCCTGACCGCCTCCCTGTGATGATCCCACATCCTCCTCCGTAGTGCCAACACCTAACCCTCCATCCCTTCTTGGATCCACATCCATCTCTTCCCTTGTATCACTCGATCTTCTTCTCTGTTCTGTCTCCCTCCTGCTTTCATCAAAAGACCTTCTAGGGTCCCTTGATGATCTTTCTCTGCCTGCCCTTTGGGACATAGCTCTTGGCAAAGCAGGGGGACGCCCTTCCATACCCTCATTCTCGGGCGGAGCTCCAGTCAATCTAGCTGATCGACGGGTTCCTCTCATCTTAGCTTCTGAAAACATAACATGAACTTTAGCATCATAGGATCCATGTAACAACATGAACCCTCAACTCATAGCATAGCATATCATGAAATGCACAGGCATAAAATCATGGCATTACACATCAAGACAGGACTCAACATCCTATCCTAGTGGACATGATCTTCCTATTGTGCTTGCCCTCTAAAACAACCTCTTTCCGATGTGAGATATCTCTAATCCCTGAGCATCTTAGCTCAGCACACCGTACTCTAGAGGCCCTATGCTCTGATACCAATCTGTAACAGCCCGCTTATCGGACCATCACCGGCACTAGGATCCAGATCGGCTTAAGGCCGCCGGGACCCGTAGTAAGCCTACTGTCAACTCTGTGTACCTGATAAATCCCATACATGATCATACTTAAGCTTAAAACTGTTACTTACTCTTCTCTTTTTTTTTTTTCTTTGCTTGACTATCTTTTCTTTTCTTGAAACTTTTCTCATCAACTAAGCCTGGACTATGCATGCTCTGTCTGTATGCACTCGAAGAGTGATACCTGCTATGGTACCATACAGTAACTACAGAGATAGAAAGACTACCATGCACCAAGCCTAGCGCATCATAACAACATTATCTCAATCATATATAACATAAAAGGATCATGTGCAAAGGGATAACAAGCACTAGGGCCAAGCACAATTCTATAACTCACTATATAACTTACTATTCCATCAATTCTATACATTACATAACTCTGTACTGTACATCATTATCATGTCCACTATTCTATACTATTACATATGCCTTTTCCCCTTGCTATCTCTTTCTCTTTCTCTTCTCTGAGGCCCTGAAAAATGGGGTTAGGGAGAGGGATGAGCTGCTAAAGCCCAGTGAGCGGAATCTATAAAAAAATCACATTTAAAACATGCTATCATATGATGCGATCACTACACAAACATTTCACATCTCGGATTGGCCATGATCCCAAAACTCCCTCTGTCAGTGCCCGGCCCCCAAAGGAGCTCACACAGGTCTTTCACTAACTACTCATGGTGCCCGACCCTATAAGGGCTCTCACAGGACTCATCCAAGGTAAATGCCCGGCCCCAAAGGAGCTCACACAGGACATACAATAATGACAGACTTATGGGCTATTGAGATCGCCTCGGTCCAATCCACATATACAAGTAATAATGCAATGCATCAACTTGGTGAATACTAATGCAAAGCATCCTACATAAACATGGCATTAATGATGCATGAATCATGCTAAAACAGTTCTTAACTTTTAAAATAAAGTTCTGTTCCACTCACCTCTGTCAACTGCTGAGCAGTCTCTGTAACTCTAACTCTGTGGGCCTCCTTGGTCTCTCGGGTCCGTACCTACACAGGTGGACTCAAATGAGGACCAAACTTACTTAAACATAACTCCTACTATCTCCCCAAAACCCCTCTAAAACATCATAGGCATGCATGGAAAAATGGGCAAAAGAAGGCTGGACTGGGCACTTTCGGCGGCTGGTTCGGCGGCCGAAACCTCCCTCCAGAGACGAAACTCATGCATGTTCGGCGGCACCTTCGGCGGCCGAAAGTCTCATCCAGAGACGAAACTCATGCACTTTCGGCGTCCGAACTCCCTCTTTCGGCGGCCGAAAGCCCCTTTCTCACCCAAAAGCCTAGCTTTCGGGGGCAAGGTTTGGCAGCCGAAACTGCCTCCACAAGGGGTTCGGCGGCCGAACCTTGCTTCGGCGGCCGAACCTGGATTCTCCAGAAAGGCAGAATTCGAGCACAACTCATGCTCTCAGCCTCCAAAATCCTATCAAACACCCATAACATGCATACCAACACTTCTGAACTAACATATAACATATCTCATGCATAAAGAGGCCTAAAAACTAGTTCAAGCCCCAAAAACAACAACAAAACGCATATGAGCAACATATGCTCAAACTCATGCTTATACCCCAAAACATGCCATAAACCTCTCCAAAACTTCTAAAACTTGCTTTAAACATAAGGGGAGGTGAGGATCCATGCTTACCTCTTGAAGAACTAGAGGATTGATGATCCAAGCTTGGAGATAGGAGAAAACTCAATTAAACTCTCCAAGTGCTCAACTTTGCTTCCTTTTGCTCAAATCTCTAAAACAAAGCTCAAATCACGTTAAAACATGCAAGATTTGAGGAAAACATGAGAAATCACACCAAGGAGAGCTTGACCCTACCTTTGACCCAAAAACAGAGTGTTTAACACTCAAGTCTCGGGCAAAAGGGGCTTTTGTAGTGGCCAACCGACTCTTCTTTCGGCGGCCTAACGTGCATGCGAAACCATGCAACTTTCGGCGGCCGAACTTCACCTTCGGCGGCCGAACCTGGCTTTTGTCCCCTTGGCCTTTTCATTTCAAAACTCAATTTTCTTAACTCAAAACATGCAAACATGATAAAAACACTTAAAAAAAACATCTTAAAAACCTTTCTTATACCCTTAGGGCAAGCTCCGACATCCTCGAATCCCGACTTCCAACGGAAAATCCGCCGGAACGTAGGAATTTCGATACCGGGGTCTAGCCGGGTATTACAATCTAGCTCACCCCTCTCCCCTAACCCCCAGGTTTGCAGGTACGGGATAGATAGAGAAGGCAAGACGAGAAAAAGTCATATGTATGTAATAGTTAGTTTGTGGACATGACAATTGTATTATGATGAAATGTAAAAATATTCAGGATGTTATGTAATGAGGTTATTGAGGATAGAGTTGTGCTTGACCATAATGTATTGTTAATCCCTTTTGTATATACATGATCTTATGTTATGATGCTTATGTAAACTAACTCAACACAGGTTGTTTTGCCTTTAAGGCTTGATGAGACCCCACAGAGGGACTATGTTATGTATATGTTCAGAGTATGCACAGGTTGAGTTAGTAGATGACGGTTGTATGAAGAAAAGTTTTAATTTTTATGCATGTTGTTGATCATGTATGGGATTATACAGGTTTACAGGTTATATGTCAGGCTTGCTACGGGTCCCGGCGGCCTTAAGTCGACCCGGACCCTAGCGCCGGTAGCGGTCCGGATTTCCGGGGCGTTACAGAATGGTATCAGAGCCCTAGGTTCATATGGTCGGACCTAGAGTGTCGGGCTCATAGATGTTCTAGAAGGTCAAGCACAATAGGAAGGTCATGTCCACTAGGATAGGGTGTTGAGTCTTGTCTTGCTTGATGATGTGAAATGCCATGACTTTATGCATGTGCATTAATGATATGATATGCTATGTGATGTATGTGATGAGGATTCATGTGTGCCCACATGAACCATATGATGCTAATGTTTGCTTGTTCTGAGCTGTTTTTCAGAGAATAGGATGAGAGGAACTCGTCGATCTGCGCGATTGACTGGAGTGCCACCTGAGGATGAGGGCACGAGCGCCCGTCCTCCTACATTGCCTAGGGCAATGTCTTGTAGAGCCAACAGAGATAGAGTGTCAAGGGACCCTAGAAGGTCTTTTGATGCTAGCAGAAGGGGGACAAATAGAGGAGGAAGTTCTTCAGATGTGAGGGAGGTTATGGAAGAGGATCAGAGGAGGGATGGGAACCTGGATGTGAGCATGCAGGAAGAAGGGACAGGGGAGTCTCAGGGAGGCGTTCAGGCCTCGGGGTATGGTTTTCCACCCCATTATCCACCCTTCCCACAGGGTTCAGGGTATCCGATGGGAGGCACATCGGATTACTCCAGCTTTAACCCCTACCCTACCTACATGCCTTATCCACCTTTCTATCCACCCTATACACAGTACCCAGCTTATCCACCCTCACCCTTCTATCCAAACCCGGCAAACCCCGCCTCGGGGAATGCTGCACCTCCACCTCCACCACCTACAGAACCAGCAACCCCAGTTACTCAACCTCCTAGACCTAGCTCAGTCAATAGGAGCAAGGTAAAGATGACAGATTACCTCAAGCTAGATGCTCCCAAATACAAGTCAGGGGATGACCCCTTTGAGTATCTGAGAGTAGTGAAGACAATAACTGATGAGCTAGGGGCAAGTGACAGCAGGGCCATTCAGATGGCAGGGTTCACTTTAAAGTGCAAGAAGGCACAGGAATGGTTCAAGTGTTATGTGGACCCGAGACTAGACGGTATGACATGGGAAGAATTTGCGAATGAGTTCGCTGGATGGGCTTTTCCAGACAGTTCTAGAGAACTGAAAATGATTGAGTTTGAACAACTGAGGCAGTCAGAGCACATGAGTGTAGAGGAGTTCACGGATAAATTCTTGGAGCTATTGCCTTTTTCAGGGCAAGCTCTAGAGTCAGACACGAAGAAAACCAAGAAATATGTTATGAAGCTGCATTCCAGGTACTCCTCGTTGGTTCAGTCAGCTGAGAGAGAAAGTTTCCACACTGTGGTGGATATGGCTCGAAGAATGGAGGCAAGTGCTATAGTTGAGGGGTCAGTGAAGCAGTCAGTGACCCAGTCTTCAGGGGTTAAGACCCCAAACAGAGGAGGACCAGGTTTCTCTTCTCAGAGCTCAGGTAAGAAGAGGTGGGATGGTACCACCAAGAAGCCGAAGAAGAATAAGTTTTGGAACAAGTTGAAATCTGGTCTGGGATTCGGCGGTGGCTCGAGCTCAGGCTCAGATGGTACAGAATGCCAGAGATGTGGAAGACCGCACAGGGGAGTGTGTCGAGCTGGGACTAATGCATGTTTCAGATGTGGACAGGAGGGACACATAGCTCGGGATTGTCCAAGAGCGCCTTTTATGGGCCAACCCCAGCAGACAGCTTCTGGTAGTGTGGCACAGCCAGCAGTTCCAGCCACAACTCAGGGCAGTGGCAGAGGTAGAGGGAGAGGGGTAGCCTCTTCTTCTGGTTCCCGAGGTGAAGGTCCATCAGCTCCAGCCAGGATCTTCACCATGACTCAGCAGGAGGCTAACACATCCAACACCGTGGTGTCAGGTAATCTCGTCATTGGGTGTTCTGATGTGTATGCATTAATGGACCCGGGTGCATCTCATTCATTTATTGCTCCGAGAGCCGTTGAGAGGTTAGGTCTGATAGTCTCTGGGTTAGAGTGTCCCCTATGGGTCAGTGGACCCAAGTGTGACCCGTCAGTGGCAGTGTCAGTCTGCCAGTACAGTCCAGTTTTTATTGAGGGAAGATGCCTCTCCGCCGACCTTGTGGTTCTAGATTTGACAGACTTTGACGTCATTCTAGGGATGGATTGGCTATCTACCCATGGTGCTACCTTGGACTGCAGGGACAAGGTAGTCAGGTTCAGAGATCAGAACGGGTCAGAGGTCATCTTCAGAGGAGACAAGAGGGGCACACCTAGAGGTCTGATATCAGCTCTTCAGGCTCGTAGGTTGCTTAGGAAGGGATGTCAGGGGTACTTAGCTCATGTGAGAGAGCTAGACAGTCAGGTCAGGGAGCCGGCCTCGGTGCCCGTTGTCAGAGAGTTTCAGGATGTCTTTCCAGATGAGCTTCCAGGTTTACCACCTGCTAGGGAGATAGAGTTCGAGATAGAATTGATGCCTGGAACTAGACCGATCTCTATCCCTCCCTACAGGATGGCTCCAGCCGAGTTGAAGGAGTTGAAAGAGCAATTGCAAGAGCTGGTAGAAAAGGGTTTCATCCGATAGAGTACCTCACCTTGGGGTGCTCCGGTCTTGTTTGTGAGGAAGAAGGATGGATCCCTTAGACTTTGTATCGACTACAGGCAGTTGAACAAAGTCACTACCAAGAATAGGTACCCATTGCCTAGGATCGATGATCTATTCGACCAGCTAGCCGGAGCGGGTTGTTTCTCCAAAATAGATCTAAGATCGGGGTACCATCAGCTAAGGATAAGGGATGAGGATGTGCCAAAGACGGCTTTCAGGACCAGATATGGGCATTTTGAGTTCCTTGTGATGCCGTTCGGGTTAACTAACGCCCTTGCAGCATTCATGGATCTCATGAACAGAGTGTTTAACCAGTACCTGGATCACTTTGTTATTGTCTTCATAGATGATATCTTGGTGTATTCCAGGAATGCAGAGGAGCATGCCCATCATCTGCGGTTGGTCTTGCAGACTTTGAGGGAACATGGCTTGTATGCCAAGTTCTCTAAATGTGAGTTCTGGCTGAGGAGCATTTCGTTCTTGGGGCATGTAGTGTCAGAGAATGGTATTGAGGTAGACCCCAAGAAGACAGAAACTGTAGCTAACTGGCCTAGACCCACTTCAGTGACAGAGATTAGAAGTTTCTTGGGTTTGGCAGGTTACTACAGGAGGTTCGTTCAGAACTTCTCAAAGATAGCAGCTCCTCTGACCAGGCTAACCAGGAAGAACCAGAAGTTTCTGTGGACTGACCAGTGCGAGGAGAGTTTCGAAGAGCTTAAGAAGAGGTTGACTTCAGCACCAGTGTTAGCTCTGCCATCTAGTGATGAGGACTTTACAGTCTTTTGTGATGCGTCCCGTGTGGGACTGGGTTGTGTATTGATGCAAAATGAGAAGGTGATTGCTTATGCTTCTAGACAGCTAAAGAAGCATGAGTTGAATTACCCCACACATGACCTTGAGATGGCAGCAGTAATCTTTGCACTCAAGATGTGGAGGCATTACCTCTATGGGGTGAAATGTGAGATCTTTACAGATCATAAGAGCCTGCAGTACATCTTGAGTCAGAGGGATCTGAATCTGAGGCAGAGGAGATGGGTGGAGCTGCTGAGTGACTATGATTGCAAGATTCAGTATCATCCGGGTAAGGCGAATGTCGTGGCAGACGCTCTAAGCCGGAAGTCACTAGGCAGTCTATCCCACATCGCGGCAGAGAGGAGACCAGTGGTGAAGGAGTTCTACAAGCTTATTGAGGAAGGTCTACAGTTGGAGTTGTCTGGTACAGGTGCCTTAGTGGCCCAGATGAGAGTAGCACCCGTGTTTCTGGAGCAGGTGGCTCAGAAACAGCATGAGGACCCGGAGTTAGTGAAGGTTGCCAGGACTGTTCAGTCAGGCAATGATAGCGAGTACAGATTCGACAGTAAGGGGATCCTCCGCTATGGGAGCAGACTATGTGTACCAGATGACATTGGGCTAAAAGGAGACATTATGAGAGAGGCTCATAATGCAAGATACAGCATTCACCCCGGAGCCACCAAGATGTATCAAGATTTGAAGAAAGTTTATTGGTGGCAAGCGATGAAGAAAGAAGTGGCACAGTTTGTGTCCGCCTGCGAAGTATGTCAGAGGGTGAAGCTGGAACATCAGAAGCCAGCTGGAATGCTTAACCCGCTACCTATTCCAGAGTGGAAATGGGAAAGTATAGCTATGGACTTCGTAGTGGGGTTACCGGCGGCGTCTAACAGAGTGGACTCCATATGGGTGATTGTGGACAGACTCACCAAATCTGCTCACTTCATTCCCGTCAGGAGTGGCTACTCTGTGGACAAGTTGGCGCAGGTATATGTGGATGAGATCGTCAGGCTGCATGGGGTTCCTGTTTCGATAGTGTCAGATAGAGGGCCCCAGTTCACCTCCAGATTTTGGCGGAGTCTGCAGAATGCTATGGGTACTAGATTGGACTTTAGCACTGCTTTCCATCCGCAAACAGACGGACAGTCAGAGAGGACCATCCAAACCATAGAAGATATGCTAAGAATGTGTGTGCTGGACTTTGGCGGTTCTTGGAGGCAACATCTACCTTTGGTGGAGTTTGCCTACAACAACAGCCATCATGCTAGCATCGGGATGGCTCCATATGAAGCTTTGTATGGAAGGAAGTGCAGATCACCTGTTTGCTGGGAGGAAGTTGGAGAAAAGGCCTTGGCAGGGCCTGAGCTAGTAGAGATTACCAGCAGGGTAGTACCCATAATCAGAGAGAGAATCAAGACTGCTGCAAGCAGACAGAAGAGCTATGCAGACGTCCGCAGGAGACAGTTAGAGTTTCAGGAGGGGGATCTGGTATTGCTCAAGGTGTCTCCAATGAAGGGAGTGGTTCGCTTCGGGAAGAAGGGTAAACTAGCCCCACGATACATCGGACCCTTTGAAATCTTGCAAAAGATTGGGAATGTGTCGTACAAGCTGGATTTACCTGCTTCGATGGAAAGAATCCATCCGGTTTTCCATGTTTCAATGTTGAGGAAGTTTGTGTCAGATCTGAGCAAGGTTCTTAGTGAGCCTGATGTGGAGGTCCAAGAGGATCTCACCTATGTTGAACAGCCAGTGCGGATCATAGACACCCAGACCAGAAAGTTAAGAAACAAGGAAATCCCGATGGTAAAAGTCCTGTGGAACCACCACAACTTGGAAGAATGCACTTGGGAGACACGGGAGTCTATACTCCAGCAGTACCCTCATCTCTTTTAAGGTTAGATCCCTATGTGTTTATGTGCCTTGTATGTGTGTTATGTTCTTTGCCATGCTATGTGTGCTAACGAGGAACATTCGGGGACGAATGTTCTTAAGGGGGGGAGAATGTAATACCCGGCTAGACTCCGGTATCGGAATTCCTACCGTCCGGTGGAATCTCGGATGTCGGAGACCTCTAGAAGGGTAGAACAATGCTTTCATAAAATGTTTTCATGTTTTAATGGTTTTAAAGTATGAAACTAAATGAGTTTTTGCATGAAAATAGCTTTGGAGGAAAACCCAGGTTCGGCCGCCGAAAGTCAAGTTCGGCCGCCGAACATGCATGCGTTTTGGAGGCACGTTAGGCCCCCGAAAGCATGAGTTAGGGAAGTTCAGGTTCGGCCGCCGAAAGTCAAGTTCGGCCGCCGAACATTGCATGGATGCGGAGGCACATTCGGCCCCCGACGTGGCCTGGCCAGCCACCTATAAATGGGGCACTTAGCCGAAATGGGCGAGCTTTCTCCCATTTTCGGCCACAGCAAGCTCCCGACCTTTCCTTTGCAACTCTTGTGTTCTTCCTCCAAATCTCTACCATTTTTCTTGAGTTTTAAGCTTGCATTGAAGGTTTTGAGCTTTTAAACCAAGTTTTGGAGCTTTGGGAACTCAGGAGCTCATTTTCGTGGATCTCCAAGTTTGGGTCGTCTTCCTCTCGATCTTCAAGAGGTAAGGGCCGATCTTAAGCTCCTTATATGTTTTAAGTAAGTTTTATGCTAGATCTAAGGGTAGAAATGCATGTTAGGTTATATGTTGAGTTATGGGTTATTTTGATTATTTGAGCAATGTATGTTGATTTTTGTGTGTTTGAAGTGTTGTAGTTGGGGTATATGATAGTTTGAGACCCCTAGGTGTAATGTATGTGTGGTATGCATGTTGTAGAATGAGATTATGCATGATTGGAGGTTTTGGGAGGCAAGAGGTTCGGTTGAACCAAGTTTCTGCCCTTCTGGCAGAAACCAGGTTCGGCCGCCGAAGGGAGTTTCGGCCGCCGAACCCCCTTTGTGGAGGCAGCATTCGGCTGCCGAAGTTGCCCCCGAAAAGAGACTTTCGTCTCTGTCTGGGACTTTCGGCCGCCGAAGGTGCCGCCGAACCTACCTGAGTTTCGTCTCTGTCCAGGACTTTCGGCCGCCGAAGGTGCCGCCGAAAGTGCCCTGTTCAGCCATTTCATGCATATTTTCATGTGATGTTTTCAGGATGTTTTAGGGGGGTTTTTGGGGAATATATTAGAGTTATGTTTATGTATGTTTGGTCCCTCATTGGAGTCCACCTGTGTAGGTTCGGACCCGAGGAACCAAGGACCCCAGCAGTGAGCCAGCTGCTACAGAGTTTGTCAGAGTCAGCCAGAGGTGAGTGGAACTAAACTTAACCTTTTAAATTAAGAAATGAAATGCTTTTATCATGCTTCATGCATCATGATCATATTATAGGTTGTTTGCATTAGAATTCACGACTATGCCGCATTGTATTGTTGTGATAGATGATAGTGGATGGACATTAGGATGATTCATTAGCCTTCTATATACGAAGACCTGTGGTGCCCATAATAGGGCCGGGCAATACGAAGACCTGTGGTGTCCATAATAGGGCCGGGCAATAACTCCGAGTACGAAGTCCTGTGGTGCCCATAATAGGGCCGGGCAATACGAAGTCCTGTGGTGCCCATAATAGGGCCGGGCATGGAGTTGAGGGATTTTTGAATCAGTCCATCCGTGATGTGATTTATTTGTGCAGTGACGCATTTCATGATAGCATGTTTTAAATATTTTCTTTTATAGTTCTACTCACTGGGCATCTAGCTCACCTGGATTCTCCAGAAAGGCAGAATCCGAGCACAACTCATACTCTCAGCCTCCAAAATCCTATCAAACACCCATAACATGCATACCAACACTTATGAACTAACATATAACATATCTCATGCATAAAGAGGCCTAAAAACTAGTTCAAGCCCCAAAAACAACAACAAAATGCATATGAGCAACATATGCTCAAACTCATGCTTATACCCCAAAACATGCCATAAACCTCTCCAAAACTTCTAAAACTTGCTTTAAACATAAGGGGAGGTGAGGATCCATGCTTACCTCTTGAAGAACTAGAGGATTGATGATCCAAGCTTGGAGATAGGAGAAAACTCAATTAAACTCTCCAAGTGCTCAACTTTGCTTCCTTTTGCTCAAATCTCTAAAACAAAGCTCAAATCACGTTAAAACATGCAAGATTTGAGGAAAACATGAGAAATCACACCAAGGAGAGCTTGACCCTACCTTTGACCCAAAAACAGAGTGTTTAACACTCAAGTCTCGGGCAAAAGGGGCTTTTGTAGTGGCCAACCGACTCTTCCTTCGGCGGCCTAACGTGCATGCGAAACCATGCAACTTTCGGCGGCCGAACTTCACCTTCGGCGGCCGAACCTGGCTTTTGTCCCCTTGGCCTTTTCATTTCAAAACTCAATTTTCTTAACTCAAAACATGCAAACATGATAAAAACACTTAAAAAAAACATCTTAAAAACCTTTCTTATACCCTTAGGGCAAGCTCCGACATCCTCGAATCCCGACTTCCAACGGAAAATCCGCCGGAACGTAGGAATTTCGATACCGGGGTCTAGCCGGGTATTACAATCTAGCTCACCCCTCTCCCCTAACCCCCAGGTTTGCAGGTACGGGATAGATAGAGAAGGCAAGACGAGAAAAAGTCATATGTATGTAATAGTTAGTTTGTGGACATGACAATTGTATTATGATGAAATGTAAAAATATTCAGGATGTTATGTAATGAGGTTATTGAGGATAGAGTTGTGCTTGACCATAATGTATTGTTAATCCCTTTTGTATATACATGATCTTATGTTATGATGCTTATGTAAACTAACTCAACACAGGTTGTTTTGCCTTTAAGGCTTGATGAGACCCCACAGAGGGACTATGTTATGTATATGTTCAGAGTATGCACAGGTTGAGTTAGTAGATGACGGTTGTATGAAGAAAAGTTTTAATTTTTTTGCATGTTGTTGATCATGTATGGGATTATACAGGTTTATAGGTTATATGTCAGGCTTGCTACGGGTCCCGGCGGCCTTAAGTCGACCCGGACCCTAGCGCCGGTAGCGGTCCGGATTTCCGGGGCGTTACAGGTTAAGGGTGCTATTTCTTTAGAGCAGCCCGTGTTGCTTGTAAGATATAAGAAGATTTTATTTACTGACACTAATATTAACTTGTCTTCTTTGCCTTCTAGTTTTATGTCTATGTTGCATGAATTCACTAATGTCTTTCTAGATGAGCTACCTAGTGGATTGCCACCATTGAGAGGGATTGAGCATTAGATAGATTTCTTACCTAGTTTTACCATTCCAAATAAACTAGCTTACCAAAGCAATCCAATGGAAACAAAGGAGATGCAAAAGCAAGTTGACGAGCTTATGGAGAAGGGATTGGTGAGAGAGAGATTAAGTCCATATTTTGTTCCTTTGCTGCTTGTTCCAAAGAAGGATGGCACTTGGCAAATGTGTGTTGAATACAGAGCAGTTAACAAGATCACAGTAAAGTACATGCATCCTATACCTCGGCTAGATGACATGTTGGATGAGTTTTATGGTGCTAAGTATTTTACTAAAATTGATTATGAGTGGATATCATCATATTAGGATGAAACCTGGTGATGAATGGAAAACTGCATTTAAGACTAAGTATGGTTTATATGAATGGTTAGTTATGCCTTTTGGTTTGTGGAATGCATCTAGTACGTTTATAAGATTGATGAACCATGTATTGTGTGCATACTTGGAAAAAAATTATAATAGTTTATTTTGATGATATCTTGATCTATAGTAGGTGTCTTGACGAATATTTTAAGCATGTTAGATTAGTTTTACAGGTTTTGAGGAAAGAGAGCTTGTATGCTAAACTTAAGAAATGCACATTTTGTATAGATAGACTTGGTTTCCCTGGTTTTGTTGTGAATACATAGGGAATTGAGGTAGATGAAGAGAAGGTGAAAGCTATAAAGGAGTGGTCTATTCTTAAATCTATTTCAGATGAGAGGTGATTTGATGGCTTTGCAAACTTTTACAGGAGGTTTGTACGGGCTTTCTCTACTATTGCAGCACTACTCATAGGAATTATCAAGAAGGAAGTTGGGTTCAAGTAGAGAGAGGAGCAACAGAAAGCTTTTGGCTGCTTAAAAGGGAAGTTAATATCCACTCCTATATTATCTTTACTTAACTTTAATAAAACTTTTGAAATTGAGTGTGATGCTTCTGGCATAGGTATTAGGTATGTGTTGATGCAAGAGAAAAAAACAATAGTCTATTTCAGCGAGAAGTTGAATAGAGCACAACTTAATTACTCAACCTACGATGAGGAGCTGTATGCCTTGGTAAGAGCACTAGATGTTTGGCAACATGATCTCCTACCTAAGGAGTTTATGATATATGCGGATCATGAGTCCTTAAAGCACTTAAAGGGACAAGGCAAGTTGAATAACAGGTATGGTAAGTGGGTTGAGTTCATTAAACAATTTCCCTATGTGATTAAGTATAAGCATGAGAAAGACAATATAGTTGCAGATGCTTTGTCTAAGAGGTATGCTTTAATTAATGCTCTAAATTATAAATTACTTGGTTTTGAGCATGTTAAGGACTTGTACATTAATGATGCTAATTTCGACAATGTGTTTGTAGCTTGTGAGCATAGAGCTTTTAACTCTTTTTATAGGCATGATGGTTACTTATTTAAGAGTAAGAAATTATGTGTGTCTAGATGCTTTATGCATGATTTGCTTGTGCTTGAATCTTATTGTGGGGATTTGGTGGGACATTTTGGAGTACATAAAACTTATGACACTTTAGTTGAGCATTTTTATTAGCCTTCTATGCGCAAATATATTAAAAAAGTGTGTGCTTCTTATATTGCATGTAGACAGGCGAAGTCTATGTCTATGCCTTATGGTCTTTATATGCCTTTACCTATTCCTAGTTCACTTTGGATGGATATTTCTATGGACTTTGTGCTTGTCTTACCTAGGATTAGGCGTGGTAGAGATAGCATATTTATTGTTGTCAACAGGTTTAGTAAGATGGCTCACTTCATTCCTTGCCATAAAACTGATGATGCCATCAATGTAGTTGTCTTGTTCTTCAGGGAAGTGGTTCGATTTCATGGAGTGCCAAGGACAATTGTGTCAGATAGAGATGCAAAGTTCCTTTCGCGCTTTTGGAAAGTATTGTGGGGTAAGTTGGATACTAAACTCTTATATTTTACTATTTGTCATCCACAGACAGATGGCCAGATAGAGGTGGTAAATAGAACTCTTGGTACCTTACTCAGAGCTATAGTGGGTAAGAATTTGAACACTTGGAAAGATCGCTTACCTTTCATTGAGTTTGTATATAACCCTAGCATACATTCTTCTATAGGGTTTTCTCCATTTAAGCTTGTTTATAGTTTTAACCCATTGACTGTACTGTTCCTTTATCTTTACATGAGCTTGCTAGTTTAGAGAGTGCTAAAAAGACAGAATTGGTAAAGTCCTTGCATGAGAAGGCTCGATCTAACATAGAGAAGGAGAACAAGGTGTATTCTGATAGGGCAAACAATGAATGGAAGAAAGTAATGTTTATTCTTGTTCATTGGGTTTGGGTGTACTTTCAAAAGGAACGGTTTCCAAATCAGAGAAAGAATAAGCTAGATGCTCGTGGTGATGGTCTATTTCAAGTCTTAGAGAGAATAAATAACAATGCATATAAATAGACTTGCGAGATGAGTATGGAGTTAGTGCTACCTTTAATGTGTCTGACTTGTCTCCTTTTGACCATGTTGTAGATTTGAGGACAAATCTTTTAGAGGAAGGAGGGAATGATACGAACCAACAAGTACAATCACATGGGAATCAAGGAAGCAAGGATCCATTAGTGCTTCCTAATGGACCAGTGACAAGGAGCAAAGCTAAGAAGCTTGAAGCAGCTATGAACTTACACATTCAAGAACAAGTAATACAAGAATTGACTAAGTTTGCAATTGACAAATGTCTCGTGGAGCTTGAAGACACACCTAAACTACTCACCTTGCTTGAGGTGTGTAATGGAGATGGCGCTGCCTAATTTATTCAACATTGTTATGATGGATTTGCTATGTTTTCCTATTTAAATACTTGCTTTATTTTGTCTTTGTTTGGACTTGTGTTCTATCCATATTTTATCTTTTAAGTTTTAGAGTATTTAGCCATATTTTAGGCTTATGTTTTAATATTTATGAGTTTGATGTGTTATTTTAAGGTGTAATTGAGTTTAGACCTTATGTGTGGTTCAGTCAAACTTAAGAAGAGTATCTTAGGGTTTTAATTTTTTACCTTACTATATAAGAATAAAGAACACTTCTAAGAAAAAAAACTTTTGAATCAAAATTTTCATAATTATTCTTCATGACTTTAATTTGGCGTGTATTGCTTTAAGTGAGAGTGATAATTTGATTTTATCAATTATATCAAGAATCTTGACTAAATTATCAATTATTTATTGTGGCGTTTATTTTATGGAAAATTTAGAAAAATTAGAAACTTTCCATTTTCCATAATTGTAGGTTTGATTTTAATCAATTTTTAAACAGTACAACTATGAAGACTTCTTAGTAGCATAGAGCACCCATATATCTCAGCCACCATTTTGCATCCTATTCTCCCTTGAATAGCCCTAACTCTAGGTTTTATTAAAACTCAATTTTGATGCAACTGTAGATAAGAGTGAAAATATGAGAGCAATAATGGCACTAACTCAGATCATTTAGGTCAGCCTACATGATGAGTTTGCAACCATCATTCTAATATCTCCAATTCATTAATCCTTAAAAGTTCGTTGTGCTGGAATGCGTTTCATTTGGTCGGAGTTAGCGGTTTCAACAAAGTGATTATTGAAGGGATTCTCAAATTGTTGTTAACAATTATATACAAGAGATCGATTTATTTATGAAAAATTCAAAGTCCAGTTCTAGATATTCGTAGTTTATTAAATTGTTTAGAAAATGTGTTTTTAGTTTTGCATATAAACGTAGTAATGGGTAGCACATTTTATAGCAAAAAAAAATCTTAGTCAATAGAATTTCAACTTTATCTAGTTGATCATAATTTCATTTTTAGGAAAAAAAAAACATACTGATAGTTAGTGATTAAGTTGGAGCCATAGTTATCTAATTTTTATAAAAAATCTTGTGTATATATATTCTAATTTAGGTATGACACTTTATTATAATTTTTTATTTACTGACACTAATATTAACTTGTCTTCTTTGCCTTCTAGTTTTATGTCTATGTTGCATGAATTCACTAATGTCTTTCTAGATGAGCTACCTAGTATATTGCCACCATTGAGAGGGATTGAGCATTAGATAGATTTCTTGCCTAGTTTTACCATTCCAAATAAACTAGCTTACCAAAGCAATCCAATGGAAACAAAGGAGATGCAAAAGCAAGTTGACGAGCTTATGGAGAAGGGATTGGTGAGAGAGAGATTAAGTCCATATTTTGTTCCTTTGCTGCTTGTTCCAAAGAAGGATGGCACTTGGCAAATGTGTGTTGAATACAGAGCAGTTAACAAGATCACAGTAAAGTACATGCATCCTATACCTCGGCTAGATGACATGTTGGATGAGTTTTATGGTGCTAAGTATTTTACTAAAATTGATTATGAGTGGATATCATCATATTAGGATGAAACCTGGTGATGAATGGAAAACTGCATTTAAGACTAAGTATGGTTTATATGAATGGTTAGTTATGCCTTTTGGTTTGTGGAATGCATCTAGTACGTTTATAAGATTGATGAACCATGTATTGTGTGCATACTTGGAAAAAAATTATAATAGTTTATTTTGATGATATCTTGATCTATAGTAGGTGTCTTGACGAATATTTTGAGCATGTTAGATTAGTTTTACAGGTTTTGAGGAAAGAGAGCTTGTATGCTAAACTTAAGAAATGCACATTTTGTATAGATAGACTTGGTTTCCCTGGTTTTGTTGTGAATACATAGGGAATTGAGGTAGATGAAGAGAAGGTGAAAGCTATAAAGGAGTGGTCTATTCTTAAATCTATTTCAGATGAGAGGTGATTTGATGGCTTTGCAAACTTTTACAGGAGGTTTGTACGGGCTTTCTCTACTATTGCAGCACTACTCATAGGAATTATCAAGAAGGAAGTTGGGTTCAAGTAGAGAGAGGAGCAACAGAAAGCTTTTGGCTGCTTAAAAGGGAAGTTAATATCCACTCCTATATTATCTTTACTTAACTTTAATAAAACTTTTGAAATTGAGTGTGATGCTTCTGGCATAGGTATTAGGGATGTGTTGATGCAAGAGAAAAAAACAATAGTCTATTTCAGCGAGAAGTTGAATAGAGCACAACTTAATTACTCAACCTACGATGAGGAGCTGTATGCCTTGGTAAGAGCACTAGATGTTTGGCAACATGATCTCCTACCTAAGGAGTTTATGATATATGCGGATCATGAGTCCTTAAAGCACTTAAAGGGACAAGGCAAGTTGAATAACAGGTATGGTAAGTGGGTTGAGTTCATTAAACAATTTCCCTATGTGATTAAGTATAAGCATGAGAAAGACAATATAGTTGCAGATGCTTTGTCTAAGAGGTATGCTTTAATTAATGCTCTAAATTATAAATTACTTGGTTTTGAGCATGTTAAGGACTTGTACATTAATGATGCTAATTTCGACAATGTGTTTGTAGCTTGTGAGCATAGAGCTTTTAACTCTTTTTATAGGCATGATGGTTACTTATTTAAGAGTAAGAAATTATGTGTGTCTAGATGCTTTATGCATGATTTGCTTGTGCTTGAATCTTATTGTGGGGATTTGGTGGGACATTTTGGAGTACATAAAACTTATGACACTTTAGTTGAGCATTTTTATTAGCCTTCTATGCGCAAATATATTAAAAAAGTGTGTGCTTCTTATATTGCATGTAGACAGGCGAAGTCTATGTCTATGCCTTATGGTCTTTATATGCCTTTACCTATTCCTAGTTCACTTTGGATGGATATTTCTATGGACTTTGTGCTTGTCTTACCTAGGATTAGGCGTGGTAGAGATAGCATATTTATTGTTGTCAACAGGTTTAGTAAGATGGCTCACTTCATTCCTTGCCATAAAACTGATGATGCCATCAATGTAGTTGTCTTGTTCTTCAGGGAAGTGGTTCGATTTCATGGAGTGCCAAGGACAATTGTGTCAGATAGAGATGCAAAGTTCCTTTCGCGCTTTTGGAAAGTATTGTGGGGTAAGTTGGATACTAAACTCTTATATTTTACTATTTGTCATCCACAGACAGATGGCCAGATAGAGGTGGTAAATAGAACTCTTGGTACCTTACTCAGAGCTATAGTGGGTAAGAATTTGAACACTTGGAAAGATCGCTTACCTTTCATTGAGTTTGTATATAACCCTAGCATACATTCTTCTATAGGGTTTTCTCCATTTAAGCTTGTTTATAGTTTTAACCCATTGACTGTACTGTTCCTTTATCTTTACATGAGCTTGCTAGTTTAGAGAGTGCTAAAAAGACAGAATTGGTAAAGTCCTTGCATGAGAAGGCTCGATCTAACATAGAGAAGGAGAACAAGGTGTATTCTGATAGGGCAAACAATGAATGGAAGAAAGTAATGTTTATTCTTGTTCATTGGGTTTGGGTGTACTTTCAAAAGGAACGGTTTCCAAATCAGAGAAAGAATAAGCTAGATGCTCGTGGTGATGGTCTATTTCAAGTCTTAGAGAGAATAAATAACTGTAACGCCCCGGAAATCCGGACCGCTACCGGCGCTAGGATCCGGGTCGACTTAAGGCCGCCGGGACCCGTAGCAAGCCTGACATATAACCTGTAAACCTGTATAATCCCATACATGATCAACAACATGCATAAAAATTAAAATTTTTCTTCATACATACTGTCATCAACTAACTCAACCTGTGCATACTCTAATCATATACATAACATAGTCCCTCTGTGGGATCTCATCAAGCCTTAAAGGCAAAACAACCTGTGTTGAGTTAGTTTACATAAACATCATAACATAAGATCATGTATATAAAAAAGGGATTAACAATACATTATGGTCAAGCACAACTCTATCCTCAATAACCTCATTACATAATATTCTGAATGTTTTTACATCTCATCATAATACAATTGTCATGTCCACAAACTAACTAGTACATACATATGACTTTTTCTTCTTGCCTTCTCTATCTATCCCGTACCTGCAAACCTGGGGGTTAGGGGAGAGGGGTGAGCTAGATGCCCAGTGAGTAGAACTGTAAAAAAAGAATATTTAAAACATGCTATCATGAAATGCGTCACTGCACAAATAAATCACACCACGGATGGACTGATTAAAAAATCCTTCAACTCCATGCCCGGCCCTATTATGGGCACCACAGGACTTCGTATTGCCCGGCCCTATTATGGGCACCACAGGACTTCGTACTCGGAGTTATTGCCCGGCCCTATTATGGGCACCACAGGTCTTCGTATTGCCCGGCCCTATTATGGGCACCACAGGACTTCGTATATAGAAGGCTAATGAATCATCCTAATGTCCATCCACTATCATCTATCACAACAATACAATGCGGCATAGTCGTGAATTCTAATGCAAACAACCTATAATATGATCATGATGCATGAAGCATGACAAAAGCATTTCATTTCTTAATTTAAAAGGTTAAGTTTAGTTCCACTCACCTCTGGCTGACTCTGACAAACTCTGTAGCAGCTGGCTCACTGCTGGGGTCCTTGGTTCCTCGGGTCCGAACCTACACAGGTGGACTCCAATGAGGGACCAAACATACATAAACATAACTCTAATACATTCCCCAAAAACCCCCTAAAACATCCTGAAAATATCACATGAAAATATGCATGAAATGGCTGAACAGGGCACTTTCGGCGGCACCTTCGGCGGCCGAAAGTCCTGGACAGAGACGAAACTCAGGTAGGTTCGGCGGCACCTTCGGCGGCCGAAAGTCCCAGACAGAGACGAAAGTCTCTTTTCGGGGGCAACTTCGGCAGCCGAAAGGCCTGCCTCCCCAGCCATGTTCGGCGGCCGAAAGTGCCTTCGGCTGCCGAACCTGGTTTCTGCCAAAGGGCAGAAACTCGGTTCCCTCAAGCATTTTCGCCTCCAAACTCACCAATCATGCATACCACTCAACCAAAACATGCATACAAGCTCCTAGGGGCCTCAAACAAGCATATACCCCAACTACAACACTTCAAGCATACTCAAACATGCCACATTGTTCATAAATCACATAAAACCTAACATTTGCTTAAAAACTCATACAACCCTATACATGCCATTCTACCCCATAAAATCACTTAAAACTTACTTAAAACACATAAGGAGCTTAAGATCGGCCCTTACCTCTTGAAGATCGAGAGGAAGACGACCCAAACTTGGAGATCCACGAAAATGAGCTCCTGAGTTCCCAAAGCTCCAAAACTTGATTTAAAAGCTCAAAACCTTCAATGCAAGCTTAAAACTCAAGAAAAATGGTAGAGATTTGGAGGAAGAACACAAGAGTTGCAAAGGGAAGGTCGGAAGCTTGCTGTGGCCGAAAATGGGAGAAAGCTCGCCCATTTCGGCTAAGTGCCCCTTTTATAGTGGCTGGCCAAACCACGTTCGGGGGCCGAATGTGCCTCCGCATCCATGAAATGTTCGGCGGCCGAACTTGACTTTCGGCGGCCGAACTTGACTTTCGGCGGCCGAACCTGAACTTCCCTAACTCATGCTTTCGGGGGCCTAACGTGCCTCCAAAACGCATGCATGTTCGGCGGCCGAACTTGACTTTCGGCGGCCGAACCTGGGTTTTCCTCCAATGCTATTTTCATGCAAAAACTCGTTTAGTTTCATACTTAAAACCATTAAAACATGAAAACATTTTATGAAACATGTCTTTGCCCTTCTAGAAGTTTCCGACATCCGAAATTCCACCGGACGGTAGGAATTCCGATACCGGAGTCTAGCCGGGTATTACAATAACAATGCATATAAATAGACTTGCCAGATGAGTATGGAGTTAGTGCTACCTTTAATGTGTCTGACTTGTCTCCTTTTGACCATGTTGTAGATTTGAGGACAAATCTTTTAGAGGAAGGAGGGAATGATACGAACCAACAAGTACAATCACATGGGAATCAAGGAAGCAAGGATCCATTAGTGCTTCCTAATGGACCAGTGACAAGGAGCAAAGCTAAGAAGCTTGAAGCAGCTATGAACTTACACATTTAAGAACAAGTAATACAAGAATTGACTAAGTTTGCAATTGACAAATGTCTCGTGGAGCTTGAAGACACACCTAAACTACTCACCTTGCTTGAGGTGTGTAATGGAGATGGCGCTGCCTAATTTATTCAACATTGTTATGATGGATTTGCTATGTTTTCCTATTTAAATACTTGCTTTATTTTGTCTTTGTTTGGACTTGTGTTCTATCCATATTTTATCTTTTAAGTTTTAGAGTATTTAGCCATATTTTAGGCTTATGTTTTAATATTTATGAGTTTGATGTGTTATTTTAAGGTGTAATTGAGTTTAGACCTTATGTGTGGTTCAGTCAAACTTAAGAAGAGTATCTTAGGGTTTTAATTTTTTACCTTACTATATAAGAATAAAGAACACTTCTAAGAAAAAAAACTTTTGAATCAAAATTTTCATAATTATTCTTCATGACTTTAATTTGGCGTGTATTGCTTTAAGTGAGAGTGATAATTTGATTTTATCAATTATATCAAGAATCTTGACTAAATTATCAATTATTTATTGTGGCGTTTATTTTATGGAAAATTTAGAAAAATTAGAAACTTTCCATTTTCCATAATTGTAGGTTTGATTTTAATCAATTTTTAAACAGTACAACTATGAAGACTTCTTAGTAGCATAGAGCACCCATATATCTCAGCCACCATTTTGCATCCTATTCTCCCTTGAATAGCCCTAACTCTAGGTTTTATTAAAACTCAATTTTGATGCAACTGTAGATAAGAGTGAAAATATGAGAGCAATAATGGCAATAACTCAGATCATTTAGGTCAGCCTACATGATGAGTTTGCAACCATCATTCTAATATCTCCAATTCATTAATCCTTAAAAGTTCGTTGTGCTGGAATGCGTTTCATTTGGTCGGAGTTAGAGGTTTCAACAAAGTGATTATTGAAGGGATTCTCAAATTGTTGTTAACAATTATATACAAGAGATCGATTTATTTATGAAAAATTCAAAGTCCAGTTCTAGATATTCGTAGTTTATTAAATTGTTTAGAAAATGTATTTTTAGTTTTGCATATAAACGTAGTAATGGGTAGCACATTTTATAGCAAAAAAAAATCTTAGTCAATAGAATTTCAACTTTATCTAGTTGATCATAATTTCATTTTTAGGAAAAAAAAAAACATACTGATAGTTAGTGATTAAGTTGGAGCCATAGTTATCTAATTTTTATAAAAAATCTTGTGTATATATATTCTAATTTAGGTATGACACTTTATTATAATTTTTTTAAATGTATAATATTGGAGCATATTAACCGAATAATATGAAAAAAAGCCAAATATATATTTGTAATTATAAACTTTATCATCAAAATCTCATGTCATTTCAAATTTTGAAAATGTTTTATAATATATTTGAATTATTTAAATATAAAATTAAAATAATATCATAATTTAAATATTAGATATTATGAATAACAAATATGCTAATATATATTCATCATTATTCAAATTCAGTAATAATCAATAATCTAATAATAATACAGAATATATAAATTTTAAAATTAAAATTCACCCCAATATATTTTTTATCAAAAAAAAACATATCTCCTTTCAATATTTAATTGATATAAAAATATTTTAAAAAATTCATACTACTTATAAATAGAGATTGTAAATTCGTCTTAATTTTATTTTAAATAATTTATGTATGTTATATATTTTTCGTACGAGAAAACATAATGTTAATTTAATGTGAAACTTAAACTACTTGCAAAAAGGGAGCATCATACATGAGGACGCTAGGTGGATTGCGTTTTCTTAGCAACTTGTTCCTTTGAAAGGAAAAACACAAGCTAGAAAACATTATTTTATTTTGTCGCAGTACGCAGCTGAGCACTAAAAATTAAATTGACGTTTCCAATAGCTCTAATAGGTGGACTAAAATCGTCGAGATTTGATAGAACGTGACCCCAAAATAAAAAGGCATTTTTAGATTCCATCCAATATTTTTCACACCTTAAACATGGATATATATATCTTACATTTTATCAAAAAATATCATACTATACTATTATTTAAAATGATATTAAAATAACATATAATTTCAATTGATAATTGTATTTACAAATTTAATATGAAAGATCTCATATTTTATTTTCTTAATTTTTAATTTAAAAAAATTTTAATTCGCTAATTAATCAGAATTTTTTTATTATTATAACAAATATAGCTATGAGTTTTAATTTTAAATTTTATTATGTTGGGTTATTATATTAGATTATTCACAGTTAATTATTCTTGTAAAATATGCAATTAATAAAATAATGAATTATTTTTAAATTAATGCTTACACGAAATTTCCTTTAACAATACAAGTCAAGATATGAGAACTATGGACGAAAATCAGACAGCCAGAATACATCCATACCTAAAACGAGCTTCTTTTTTAAGTTTAATAATCTCAAAATTAATTTTAATATTATTAAATTAAACTCTCTACGTCTCTTTATTTAAGCAAACTCTTATCTATTTCTCTATTAGCAACTACCTGTAGCAGCCATGGAATCTCTCTCTCAGGTCTTTACTTCTCTCAAAACCATAGCCATACTCTACATAAATCTCCTCCTCCTCAAACTCGTATCAGCAATCCACTCTCTCATTAAAAGATTCTCCGGCAAACGAGTTCTCACCACAACCCAGTTCCTCAATTACCTTGAAGAGAAGAATCCGGCGGTTCGCTACAAAAAAGTGCCTATGCGGCGGCGGGAAACAGCGCCTGAATGTGCAGTATGTTTGTCGGAGTTTTCTGGGGACGAGAGCGTGAGAGACTTAAAGTGCAAGCATGTGTTCCACAAGGATTGCCTGGACAAGTGGATGCTGCAATGCCGGTCTACTTGCCCACTTTGCAGGACTAAGGTGTTGCCGGACAAAGTCGTCGCCACTTATCGCCGGTTGAAGGACGACGAGATAGAATATGATCGGAATAATCAGGAGATGGTTTTCTTGGTATATCGTTTAGATGGTAATGGTTTTTTAAGTTTTTTTTGGTAATGTTAAGCTTTAGATTTATGGGTTTTTGAAATTAAGTGCAGCAGAAGGAATTTAGTAAATAGAATTATTTTCTTTTTCATGATAATTAGAGAAATTGTCGTTCATGTTAATTAGAGAAATTGAGCGAAATGTAAATCTTCTATTTTCTGGGTTTTGTTCTATTTTATTCAAATAGATAATTACATCAAAAATTTCTTAAAAGGAAATAATTTAACGCTAATGTATTCTCTGAAATTTAGAAATTAATAATTTAATCCTCACTTTTTTTTAATATAAAACAATTTAATTTATAAATTTTTTTATTTTATTAATAAACTAATACTTATGTAAAATTTATTATTAATCAATTATAAATTAAATAAATCAATTAAATAGAAGAGAATAAATTATTAGAACAAAATTGTTATAAATATTTATATTGATTGATTGTTATAAAAAAAATTAAAATAGTAAATTGTTATAATATAACAATAATTTTAATAGAAT
Source organism: Manihot esculenta (assembly GCF_001659605.2). Taxonomy (NCBI): domain Eukaryota; kingdom Viridiplantae; phylum Streptophyta; class Magnoliopsida; order Malpighiales; family Euphorbiaceae; genus Manihot; species Manihot esculenta. The sequence goes on along the minus strand of NC_035173.2, from coordinate 21,264,496 downwards.
AAATAATTAGAATTAGTTATTGTTTATAAAAATAATAAAGTTCAAGTTAACAGTTTGACTAAATCTATTAGAATATATAATAATTTTACATTTTTCTTTTTATTATAAAAGAGAGCAAAACTGACTCGACCTCTCTCTCTCTCTTCACGCTCTCACTTGCTCAAAGTCCATCTATACGGATGGATTACATCTAAAAGGATATTCTTAATAAACTTTTGAACTAAACTATTAGCAGTACAATTAGAAAGTCTCCTGAAAGTATTGAGAGATACAAAAGAGAGGACTTGAGCTAAGAGAAGAGAGTTCTCAACAATGTCAAAAATGACTAAGGGAGTCGATTTCCCCTTGTATGCGTATATGACAATTGAAGAGTCTCCTTCAATGACAACATCAGAGAAGCCTCCATTCTTTACTAAAATCAGGGATTCACGACAAGCTAACCCTTTCAGAATTAAAGGATCCAGAATATTTGACTACAGTCTGCACATCCAGTCTAGGACCGATCCCTATTGATTTCTGCATATTACAGCCATTGCTCCAATCTGATTCATCTTATCCATTCCTGGATCAAAATTGATCTTAAAAGAATGATCCATTGTTGGTTGCCAATTCGTGTGGGGAGGGTCAAAACTCTTATGTATACTATTTTACTATTTGCTAATATGAACTCTGATTGATTAGTCAGTGCCATCTCAATAACTTGTTGAAAAGCAATATGCTCCGATTTGAAGACCAAAGAATTCTAAGATTTCCAAATTTTCCATAAGATGAAACCTGCTAACTGTATCAAACCATCACAGTTTCCATGGGGGCTAAGAACACACACAGTTCGGACCATAAATCAATCATAGAAGATTGATTTAAAAGGGAAGATCGTAATCTCATAGGTGAATGAATCCAGACAGCAACCACTCTTGGACAACCAAAAAATAAATGAAACATTATTTCTTTTTCGCCCATACAAGCAAGAGAGATCAAAAGTATAAAATATTTTCTATAGTTGAACACCACATGGCAATCTCTCCAATAAAAGTTGCTAGAGGAAGAGACAAATCTTTGGAGGAAGAGGCACTTTCCAAAACCTTTTCCAAAAGAGAGCAATTATTATAAGAAGATTGGGGACCTGGATTACCCTTAGCAAGATGGTTGTTAGATCTAGACTTGGATCGTCTATAATGACTGGCCAAAAAATATTCAGATTTAATTGTATACTTGCCTAGTTTATCGAAATGCCAAATAATTTTGTCTTGCTTTGGAAATAAACTGATGGGAATTGATAAAATACTTTTCACCATCGGAGGATCAAAATTTGCATTTAAGATTTGAACATTCCATCTCTTTGTTTCAGGATTGAACAAATGTGAGACAAGAGCAATATTGATGTCATGATTCTGCTTTGCTCTTAGAATCGATGGAAAGATCTCAGGAAACCATTTTTCTTCTTTGCAAAGCATAGAATTTCCATCACCTACATGCCATCTTGCACCCAATTGAATAAGCTCTCTACCCTAGAGAATGCTTTGCCATACCCAAAACGCCCTACTGCCTTGTACAACTGATAAAAACGAAGAATGTGGGAAATTTTTTCCTTTAAGAACACAGCCTAGAAGAGAATTTGGTTAAGATAAAATTCTACAACGCTACTTAGCCACCAGCGCTTTCTTGAAACTTTCTAAATCCTCGAATCTCAGCCCACCCTCGCTCTTCCTGTCACACATTTTAGACCAAGAAACCAAATGGAGTTCTTTCTTATTCTATTTTTGGCCTCACTAGAATTGAGAAACAATCCCATTTACTTCCTTACATAGTGACATCGGTAGTCTAAAACAAGAAATAGCGTAAATAGGTATTGCTGAAATAATAGCTTTAATGAGTACTTCCTTACCTCCCTTAGAAAACAACTGCTCCTTCCACCCTACACATTTAAGAGCAATTGTGTCTTTGATAAAATCAAAGGCCTGTCGGTTAGATCGAGGGGCGGTAGCTGGTAATCCATAAAATTTGTCATATATGTCCATAAGAGAGATGCCCAATTTATTTGCTATTCTGTTTTTTCAAGCAAGGCGGAGTATTGGAACTGAACATGATAGAAGATTTTTTCATAATTAATATTTTGACCACTAGATTCTGAATACCACCTGAGCAACTCCACAATAATGTTAGCATTCCTTACTGAGGCTTTGGAGAAAAGAATGAATCATCTGTAAAGAGCAAGTGAGTAATGCATGGCCCATGTCTAGCAGCTTTTAACCTCTATAAGCTAGATTTTTTAATGATATGAGAGAAGCCTTTTGCACAGAAGAGAAAAAGATAAGGAGATAGGGCATCCCTTTGTCTAAGGCCTCTAGAAGGAGAGAAAAAATTGAATCTATGACCATTAATGTGAACAGACATAATTATTGTAGTAACACATTGAATGATCCAGAAAATCCACTTCTCATGAAAGCTAAATTCTTGTAGCATATGTTGTAGAAAAGACCACTCAAAACATTCATAGGCTTTACTCACATCTAACTTTCACGCCATTCTATAATTCTTCCCATTCTTTCTTTGGTTGAGGCTATGTATGAACTCATAGCCGAGAAGAATATTATCAGAAATTAGCCTCTTTTTAATAAAAGGACTTTATTCCTCATCTATGATAGAGTCCATGAACGGTTGCATTCTACTAGTGAGAATTTTTGCTATGATCTTATAAAAGACATTACAAAGTCCTATGGGTCTGAGATCTTTTATTGACTCCACCTGCTTCACTTTAGGAATGAGAGTGATGAAGGTGTAATGACCCGAAAACCGGACTGCTACCGGCGTTAGGATCCAGATCAGCTTAAGGCCGCCGGGACCTGTAGCAAGCCTAACCTACATCTTGTTACCTGGTAAAATCCCATACATGATCAAACATAAACATAACAACTTTAAAACATTTCCTATACCAAGTTCGATTCGTATGCTACATAACTGTACACATAAAAACCCCCATGCTAGAGCCCTCATCAAAAGCTGTAGCTGGGTCCACATTACATACATCAAGCCTGGTTCACATCTCAACAATAAAAACATAACATACATCATGTACAAAAAGGGATTAACCAGACCTTAGGGCCAAGCACAATACTAATCCATAAACATATCTCTACCATACGCTACATTTCATTACATTACATTATCTTAAAATACATTATATCAATTTATATTACATGTCCACACTAACATGCTAATCTATTACAAAGCCATAACCTTTACCCTTGACGTCTTCCTGGACTACCTCTGACCTGCAAGCCTAGGGGTTAGGGGAAAGGGGTGAGCTAAAAAGCCCAGTGAGCAGAACAAGGAAAAACAGTTTAATAAATCATATGCTATCATGGAATGCGTCACAGCACAAACATTTCACATCACGGATGGACATGACCACCAAAACTCCCTCTGTCTGTGCCCGGCCCTCGAAGGAGCTCCTCAGGACTTTTGTAACATAACATGGTGCCCGGCCCTTTGGGCTCCTCAGGACTTTTGTATCATAACATAGTGCCCGGCCCTCGAAGGGGCTCCTCAGGACTTCTGTAACATATCATATCTAGGGCTATTGGGGTCGCCTTGGTCCATCCACATTAACAACAAATTATGCAATGCAACATCTTCGTGAAATCTAATGCAACAGCCTCATACATATACATGGTATTCATGATGCGTGAAACATGCTTAAAACATTTGAGTTAGTTCTACTCACCTCTGGCAAACGCTGGACTGACCCTGCAACAGCTAACACTGCTGGCATTCTCGGTCCCTCGGGTCCGATCCTTCACAAGTGGACTCGAATGAGGTGCCAAACACACTCTAAACAACTCATAAACAACTTCCCAAAAACTCCCTAAAACATCATAGAAATCATGCAGAGGAAGGCTGGACAGGGCACTTTCGGCGGCAGGTTCGGCGGCTGAAAGTCCCTCTAGAGCCGAAAGCCATGCACCTTCGGCGGCACCTTCGGCGGCCGAAACTCCCTTCTAGAGCCGAAAGTCCAACTTTCGGGGGCAGGATTCGGCAGCCAAAAGCTTGCCTCCACAGGCAGGTTTGGCGGCCGAAAGTCCCTTCGGCGGCCGAACCTGAGTTCTTCCCGAAGGGCAGAACTCAGCCTCTTCATGCACAAACAGCCTCCAAACCTTCCAAAACAACCCAAAACCTCACATGCTCTCCCCCAAGCATGCATACACACTCCCACATGCATATAGGGCATAAACGAACTGAAATCTCCCAACATAACATCACATAAACATACATTGAGCATAAAACCCACATAAACCTAAACATGCACATCTACTCTATCCCATGTATAAAAACTTCTTAAAACTTCTTTAAACATAAAGGAAAGCAAAGATCCACTCTTACCTCTTGAAGATCGAGGGTTGGTGTGATCCCTAACTCGGAGATAGGAGGAAACAACTCCTTGGGTCTCCAAGCTCCCAAAACTTGATCAAAGCTCACAACTTCAAAACCCAAGCTAAAACGTGTTAAAACTTGAAAGATTTGAAGAAAGAATATGAAATCGACTGAAGGAGGACAAGAACTCACCTACACCAGAAGAGAGAGAGAAAACTCATCTCAAATCCAGATAAGGGACCCTTTTATAGGTGGCCGGTCAACGACCTTCGGTGGCCTAAGCTATCTCCGCAGCTCCACCACCTTCGGCAGCCTAACGTGCCCCCTAAACTATCCCATGTTCGACGGTCGAACTTGAGGTTCGGCGGCCGAACCTGGTCTCTTCCCTCAAAGCCTTCGGAGGCCTAAAGCACTCTCGAAACAGCCTCATGTTCGGCGGCCAAACTTGAGGTTCGGCGGCCGAACCTGTGTAACGACCCGAAAACCGGACCGCTACCGGCGCTAGGATTTAAGTCGTTTTAAGGTCGCCGGAACCCATAGCAAGCCTACTGTGCACTCTGTGTACCTGTTAAATCCCATACATGATCCTATATTTCCATAAAAATTTTGAACTTTTGCATTTACCAAGCTTGACCTGTGCATGCACTAACTCTGTGAACATAAAACCACATACTAGAGTTCTCATCATATGCTCTAGATGGGTCATCATCAAATAACAAGCTTGGTTCTCATCATAAAATACAATAAGACATAATGAAATGATCATGCACACAAGGGATAACATACTCTAGGGCCAGGCACAATACTATCTCCATATACATTACATCATCTCTATACATTACATCATCTCTGTGTACAATACAGCATGTCCACTATTCTATACTATTACATAAACCTTTACCCTTGCTGTTACTCTGTCTTCTCTCAGGCCCTGAAAACATGGGGGTAGGGAGAGGGGTGAGCTACTAGAGCCCAGTGAGCAGAACAATACAAACGTTAAAACATGCTATCATGAAATGCGTCATAGCACAAGTAAAGCACATCATGGATGGACTGACCCAAAAATCCCTCTGCTCTGTGCCCGGCCCTCAAAGGAGCTCCTCAGGACTTTTATTACTTACAATAAACACTGTGCCCGGCTCTCAAGGAGCTCCGCAGGACTTCTGCTACATGAAAATAATAATCAGAGGGCTAAAGGGTCTCTATGTTATCCATCCCCATCGACAATAAATAATGCAATGCGTCACCTTCGTGAACACTAATGCAATACACCCTAATATAACATGGCATTTATGTTGCATGAATCATGCTCAAAACTTTGCATTTATGTAAAAACACAGTTCAGTTCCACTCACCTCTAGCAACTGTGGGACAGTCTCTGTATCTCTAACTCTGTGGGCCTCTTGGGTTCCTCGGGTCCGTACCTACACAGGTGGACTCAAATGAGGGATCGAACATACGCTAATATAGCTATAAACATCTCCCCAAAAACCCCCCTAAAACATCATAAACATGCATGGAAAAATGGGCAAAGGAAGGCTGGACAGGGGACTTTCGGCGGCACCTTCGGCGGTCGAACCCCTCTCCAAATCCGAAACTCATGCACTTTCGGCGGCACCTTCAGCGGCCGAAAGTCCCTTCCAGATCCGAAAGTCTAAACTTTCGGGGGCAAGGTTTGGGGGCTGAAGGACTTTCCAGAGCCGAAAGTCACTCACCTTCGGCGGCATATTCGGCGGCCGAAACTCCCCTCCAGAGCCGAAAGTCCAAACTTTCGGGGGCGAGTTTAGGCGGCCAAAATAGCCTCCTCAAGGGGTTCGACGGCCGAAACTTGCTTCGGCGGCCGAACCTGAGTTCGCCAAGAAGGCAGAACTCAGGTCAAACATGCATACTCAGCCTCCAAAACCAAACCAACCACTCTCAACATGCAACCAACCTCTCATAACCATGCATATAGGAGCTTAAAAACTAGTTTAAACTCCACAAACAACATCAAAGCATCAAATATGGCATATAAGCAATATACCCTTTAAACCTCTAGATCCACTTAAACCATACCATAAAACTCCCTTAAACTCTTTAAAACATGCCTAAAACATAAGGGGAGATGAGGATCCATGCTTACCTCTTGAAGATCGAGAGGATCGATGGTCCTAACTCAGAGATGTGGAGGAAAATGATCCAAAAACTCTCAACTTTGCCTTCTTTTGCTCAAAACTTCAAACACACAAGTTAAAAACTCATTAAAGCTTGCATGATTTGAAGAACATGGTGAAAACAGCCAAAGGAGATCACAAACTCACCTTTGCACGAAAAGAGGGTGAAAAGACACCCTATTTCTGGTCAAAGGAGCTTTTATAGGTGGCCAGCCGACTCCCCTTCGGCGGCCAAAGCTGCATGCGAAACCATGCAACGTTCGGCGGCCGAACTTCTCTTTCAGCGGCCAAACCTGCAATTTTGCCTCCTTGGTCTTTTTCTTTTCAAAACTCAATTTTCTTGATTAAAAACATAAAAACCTATAAAAACATTTTGAAAAGCCTCTATTTTACCCCTCTGAAAGGCTCCGACATCCGGAAAGTCCAGATTTCAACGGAGATTCCGTCAGAAAGTAGGAATTCCGGTGCTGGTGTCTAGCCGGGTATTACAACCTGGGTCCTTCCTCCTTGGCCTATTCTTTTCAAACTCATTTCTTTTCCATTTAAAACCATAAAATCAAGTGAGAACATTTTAGAAACACATTTGACCCCTCTAGAAGACTCTGGCATCTTCAGAATGCTAGATTCCCATGGAGATTCTGCTGGAAAGTAGGGGTTCTGATGCCAGGATCTAGCCGGGTATTACAAATGGTGTGATTAACATTCTTGAGCATCTGCCCACCTTCAAAGAAGCTAATGATAGCATTAGAGACATCTTGGCCAATGTTTCCCCAATATTTCTGAAAAAATAAAGTAGTAAGCCCATACTCTTCTGGGGTTTTTGAAGGATTTAACAAAAAAACAGTTTTGTATACCTCTGCATGAGACAGGAGCAATAAGTCTTTCATTCATCTCCTATGAGATTCTAGGAAGGAAATCAATTGTAGCCTGAGACAAATTCAAAGGATTATTGGATCTGTACATATTCCGAAAATACTCCGGAGCAATACTTTGGAAATCAAACAAGCTAATTTTTCAACTATCATTATTGTCCAGTAACCCCACAATCTGATTCTGTTTCCTCTGTTGAATAACTTTGCATGAAAATAAGCAATATTCTTATTCACTGCTTTTAACCAGTTTATCCTTATTTTATGTTCTCAAAATTTCTTTTTATTATGAAGTTCCACTATTAATTGTTGTTCTAAACTTCTGATAAGGTCCATATCCCAACTGTCTAGATCTGATTTGGCCTCATCAAGGGATTGTTGAAGATATTTGATCTTTTCTCGAGCTTTGGTAGATTTACATTTATTCCACCTAACCAAGGAATGTCTACAGGCAAAACTTGGAAAAACATTATACATATTTTATCTGTTAGAATAAGTATTCCAAGCAGCAGCAATAACATCTTATACTTCAAGTAGATTAGTCCACCTAGAATCAAAGAAAAATTATCTCTTGGCTTTAGGGAGGCGAGGATCCAAGGTGAGCAGAATTGGTCTATGGTCGGATCCTTTATTTTCTAGGTGTTCAACAAAAGCATGAGAATACATACAACACTAAGGATAGGTTGCAAGAACTCTATTAAGCCTTTCTCTAATAATAACATTACCTTGTCTTTTGTTATACCAGGTAAAAATGAAGCCTCTAAAACCAAGATCTAGCAAGCCAAAACTATTAACAAAATTTCTGAAGATGTTCAGATAAATGTATGATGGTCTACCAATCGCTTGTTTTTCATTATGATTCAGAATAGAGTTGAAATCACCCACCACTATGCATTCAGCAGATAAGGAGGCTATAGAGCAAAAGTTGATTGAATTGATCATTTCTATCAAGATCATTACAGCTGATATAAACAAAAAGAGCTTCCCAAAAAGGTTTCTTAGCATGGTCACCTATCCTAACATGGATAAAGAAAGAAGCAAATTTGACAACGGTGACATCCATATCAAGTTTTCAAGCTAAACATAGACCACCAGCGATATCCATTAGGTCAATACAAAATAAATAAAAAAATCCACATATGCACCCTACGCCCGATTAACCTTTGTCCATTCTTAGTTTCAGCCAAAAAAACTAAATATGGGGAATAAGATGCACAAATCTCTTTGAGATTTAGAATTGTCAGGGGGTTCCCCAAACACCAACAATTCCAACTCATTATCTTCATTGATTCGTGTGGGGCCAATTTAGGATGACCTCCTCCACTATCATTGAATCAGAAAGGTTAGCATCACATTGCCTCTTTGCTTTTATCATATATGTTTCTCCCTTCCTTTTTTGACTAACTGTGGCTGCCACTCCAATTTCGATGTTCTATTAGTATATTAGTCTTCTGGGATTTCAATTATCGTATCACTAGAATTTCTATGAGCTTGACGTTTCCAATTACGAGTTCTTCGCAAGTTCTCTAGATTTGGCATAGAAGGTGGTAGAATCTGCCCTTTGTCAATCTTTTTATTTTTCAAGATAGCAGCTAGGTCTATCAACTGATCTAAAGGAATAAAATCCTCGGGACCCAGATATTTGTGATGAATATCCGACTTGGGGTATTGATTCAAAATTTCTTGCTTTCGATTGATCCATTGAGTTTAAGCTATCTTTAAGGAGTCATTGGTTGCTTTTGCTATTGCCTGCCTATTAAAAAATGTCTTGATTGACTTCATGGACTGTTGAAAAGGTGGAGAGTTCTGGCCTTGCTCACTCTGAGGTGGTAGAGGCTTAGTTTTAAACTGCTGAGAATCTTTATCCATACGATAAGAGAAATGGGTTGTATCCATAGAGCCTATAGAAGTTAAGATCCTCATAGAATGGAGGGACTTTAAAGGCCCATTAGCCATAGAAGAGAAGACCATTAAACAAGGCCTAACATTTGTTGTTTCTTTATCGTGTTATTGTCTGCCTCCTTTTTTATAGGTTCTTTTTGTTGTTGATGAGAAGGCTGCGAAGTATTATTTACCAGTTGTTGTATGTAATCCACTAAAAAGGGAAAACTTTAAAACAATATCTTCGCATCGATCGGTTATTTTCCCGATTCTTGTCAAAAGCTGTTAAAAAGGAATGATAGGGAGTCCGAATCAGGCAGGTTTTTTTGTCCAAGACAGAAGCTGATAGGTAGGGTGAAAGGCTCAAGATGCTTTCAGAAAAGAGAGATGGAGACTTATCCACAGATACGGAAATTGCCTTCCCTTTCCAGGTAACTGAATCAATAGTGGTTTTTGTTTTAAGGAGAAACCGGTTTTGAGAAGGAAGATATGACTGGGGATGGATCTGGAATTGAAGATGAGATATTGACATGGGAGAGACATGGGTTTGAAAAGGTAATTTTGGTAGTAATAGATGGTTCCCTTTGAATAGAAGAAGTATGCTGACCTTGAGAAAAAGAAAAAACTCTCTGAGATTCTTGAGTAGAGGGATGAAAATGACTCCCTTGTTACTCTCATCTAGGTTTTCCCCTTCCAAAAGGATTATTATTCTCAAGAAGTAGTTGGGGAACTAAGCTTTTAGCTTTTGGAGAATTCCCCTTTAACCAAGGCCCAAAAGCGTTTCTCCTTCTAGTTTTGAAGTCAGATTTATTAGCAAGATGGGGATATGTGATGCTAAAATGACCCACAATACCACAATTGAAGCATAGGTTAGGTAGACATTCATATCTGAATTGAACCCAGCCAAACGAACCATCTTCTTTTTTCTTGTGAAACCCTGTAATAAAAGGTTTTTCAATGTTGATGGAAGCTTTAATCTGTAGGATACCTTGAGTAGTGTTCAAGTTCAAAAAATGCTCATCCACATCTAGAAAATCACCTACAAAATTATCAATTATACAAGCATTCATTTTTGTCTTCATGTTGGGATGAAGTCCAGACACTTGCACCCAGAAAGGCGATTTCGCAAAATCTAAATCCTCAAAAGCCTGATTTGCTGGCGAATCTCTAATAACAAGCAAGTTGTTGTCAATAGACCATGGTCTGTGTCTCAAGAATTTCACAGGATCATCAGATTTAGAAAAATTAAGAATAAAAGAATTATTCCTTTTGGCCAAAACTGTAAGAGAACCTCACAAGGCATCAGACCTTTTCCATAACCGATTTGATAGCTAAGGCACTGAGCGATCTGATAGAAATCATATGACCAACCAAAGTAAGTTGTTGGAGATGTTTACCCTGCTCTTCATTTGTTTTCAAGTCAAGGACTTGCTCACTACACTGGAGATTTTCCGTTAGAATCATAAGTTCAAATATTTTACTTTCTGTAGAAAGATAATATTTTGTTGTTGTATTTCATAATAAATATTACAACCTATTTATATATAAAAGACGGTATCTAAATAGGAAGGAAAATCAAGTCTATGATTATACAATCCCTAAGATTAAGCAACTAACCCATCTATCAATATTTACTTCCTATATTAATATATTTACTTCCTATAATCTATAACGCTCCCCTTCAAGTTGGAGCATAAATGTTAATCATGCCCAACTTGTTACATATATAATCAACTCGTCTCATACAACTTAGCAGACATCGAATTTGTGAACCCAATTTCTTCTAATAATTGACGTACCCACAAAACTTCACAAACGGTTTTTGCCATGACTCGACATTTAGGTTCAGCACTAGAACGAGAGACTACATTTTCTCAGCTTGGTAAAACGCCTTACACACATCATAAATACAAGAAATATTCCCTTTGCCAGAATATAGAAATTCAAAATACTCTATTAATTCTTTAACAAATTTAGAATGATTAATAAAACTAATCACCTTACTGTAAATAGATTAATAATTCTTTAACGAATTTCGAATCCGTAAACAGTACTCAATGACTCGTGAACAGTACCCGATGAATAATTCCCGTGAACAATACTTGATGAACAGAGCCCTAAGTCTCCAAATATTACCCTTTATGTATAACCCAAATGAACAGAGCCCTAAGTCTCCAAATATTACCCTGTAATACCCGGCTGGAGTCCGGCATCGGAATTCCTGTAGTTCGGTGGAATTTCGGGTGTCGAAACCCTCGAGAAGGGTAAGACATATATTTTCATGTGTTTTTACGAGTTTTAAATGGTTTAAAGTGTTAAAGGAAATGAGTTTTGCAAGAAAAGCAACAAGGGAGAAATGCAAAGGTTCGGCCGCCGAAGGTCACTTTCGGCCGCCAAACATTGCATGGTTTCGGATTCACGTTCGGCTGCCGAAGGTGGTCTGGCCAGCCACCTATAAAAGGGCCAAGGGTCGGTGGAAGGAGGATATGTCTTCTCCACTTGCAGCCAGAGGTGAGTTCAAACCTCTCTCAAGTTGACTTTCATGGTTTTCATGGTTTTCACCAAATCTTTCAAGAGTTTTAAGAGTTTTGGTGTGTTTTGAAGGTTGTGAGCAAAAATAGCAAGTTTGGAAGTTGGGAGCTTTGGAAGAGGTTTTCTTCATATCTCCACGTTAGGATCACTCAACCTCAAGTTCTTAAGGAGGTAAGGGTGGATCTTGAACTTCTTTGATAATTTTTGAAGGTTTTATGGAAGTTTGATGGGTAGTAGGCATGATTAGGTTTAGGTGAGGTTTTGGGAGATGTTGATGTTCAAGCATGTTCAGTGTTGTTTGATGTGTTTGTTTGAGGTTATAAGTTAGTTTTGGACCTCTTTATGCATGTTGTATGGTATGTGCTAGTTGGGAGTAGTTGATATGCATGTTGGGTAACTTTTGGGTGAGTTTTGCATGAAACAGAGCAGGTTTCTGCCCAACGGGCAAAGCCAGGTTCGGCCGCCGAAGGAAGTTTCGGCCGCCGAACCCCTTGTGGAGGCAGTTTCGGCTGCCAAAGCTTGCCCCCAAACATTTGGACTTTCGTCTCTGGAGGCAAGGTTCGGCCGCCGAAAGTGCCGCCGAAGGTTGAGTTTCGTCTCTGGACGAGACTTGCGGCTGCCGAAGGTGCCGCCGAACATGCACGAGTTTCGTCTCTGGAGAGGGGTTTCGGCCGCCGAACCTGCTGCCGAAAGTGCCATGTCCAGCCTTCTTTTGCATGTTTTATGTGATTGTTTTAGGGTCTTTGAGAGGACTTTTGGGGAGTTTCTTAGAGATGTTCTTAAGTTAGTTTAGTCCCTCATTTGAGTCCACCTGTGTAGGAACGGACCAGAGGAACCCCAGAGAGCAGCAGTGAGCACTGTTTCAGAACCTGCAGAGTTAGTTGTAGCTCATCCCTCTCCCCTAAATCCAGTTGTGCAGGTTCAGAGTTCAGAGGGAAGTCCGCAGGGTACAGAAAGAGTATATAGTTTGTAATAGCTAGTGTGGACATGTAAATGTAAAGAGATAGTGTACATGTACAGTGTATAGAATGGTGCTTGATTAGAAGAGTTGTAATCCCTTTTTGTGTTTTCACATGATCAGTTTATGTTTACATATATTTGTTGTATGTTTATGAGACAACCAGGCTTAATATTATGAGTTTCATCCGCCTAGAGCAATGAGGAGCTCTAGTAGGGATTGGTAGAGAAAGAAAAGTTTTATGTTTTTACAGAAAATATATGATCATGTATGGGATGTCACAGGTACACAGACAGGATAGCAGGCTTACTACGGGTCCCGGCGACCTTAAGTCGATCTGGATCCTAGTGCCGGTAGCAGTTCGGTTTCCGGGCTGTTACATACCCTTTATGAGTAACCCAAATGAACAGAGCCCTAAGTCTCCAAATATTACCCTTTATGAGTAACCCAAATGAATAGAGGCCTAAGTCTCCAAATGTTACCCTTTATGAGTAACCCAAATGAATAGAGCCCTAAGTCTTCAAATGTTACCCTTTTATGGGTAACCCAAATGAACAGAGTCCTAAGTCTCCAAATGTTACCCTTTTATGGGTAACCCAAATAAACAGAGCCCTAAGTCTCCAAAAGTTACTCTTTATGGGTAACCCAAATGAATAGTATCAAAAAAAGCCTCCACCCAACATCCAAACGAACCGCAAATCTAACAAGGGAGCTGCAAGGCGACTTTGGCATCCTTTTAGGTGAACAGTGAGAGACAAATATTATTCCAGATGGATAACACAAATGAACAGAGTCCTAAATCTCCAAAAAGCTGAGACTTGACGAGAGAGAAAAAAATAAATCTCTACGAACCTGGCTCTGATACCATGTAGAAAGATAATATTTTGTTGTTGTATTTCATAATAAAGATTACAACCTATTTATATATAAAAGACGGTATCTAAACAGGAAGGAAAATTAAGTCTATGATTATACAATCCCTAAGATTAAACAACTAACCCATCTCTCAATATTTACTTCCTATATTAATATATTTACTTCATATAATCTATAACACTTTCCATTGGAACACACAAAATAAGGAGAAAAAGGATGAGAGAAGAGAAGAGAAGAGAACCAAAGGAAAGAACCAATAAGAAGAAGAAGAAAGGATGGAAAGGAGGAATTCTCAAATAGAACAAGTAGGAGACATAATCTCAAAGAGAAAGGTCAGATAATTAACTATTTATTGGAACATACAAAGAAGGGAGAAAAGGACGAAAGAAAAAAAAAAGGAGAAACCAAAGGAAAGAACCAATAAAAAGATAAAAATGGTGGAAAGGATAATAGAATAGGTAGGAGACATATTCTCATAGAGAGTTCCCAAGCGCAACAGTTCGTGTTAACAAGCATATAGTTTATACGGCGCATTTTTTCTCTTAAATACACCAATTCTTGTATTCTATAGTTGACATTTTAGGACTACAGCAACCACCGATCTGAAAATATTGATTAATTGTATAAGTGCAGTTTTCTATAAAACTCCAATCTAAAAAATAATATTTGTTGTTAAATCTATTTTATGTTCCATTTATTATGTGAAAAATGACTAAAAATATTTTCTACGAAAAGTATTTTTTAAAAGTAATTTATTTAATTATTTAATACAACTATTAAAAAAATTAACAAAATAATTTTTTTTTATCAAAAACTATTATGAATACGTTTCACAAAATAAGAAAAATATGATTTCTTAAAAAAAGTATTTTTTTTCTTAAAATTGACTTAAATTTTCTGCGAGAAAATATTTCACATTATTCAATTTTCTTGAAAACTCTGAACATTATAAAATATGGAAAGATTTCACAAAACAATAATTTATGTAAATCAAATGAGTTTTAATATAAAAATTAATACTATTTTTCAATTTTTCTTAAATCAACGTTATATATATAAAAAATTTTCAAAATCTAAAAAAACTGTCTTTAAAAATAGATCAATTTAAAAAAAAAAACACTTTTCGTTTATCATTTCTTCTATATATATCAAACATCAAAAAATTAAAAAAATACTTTGTTAAAAACTATTTTCCACCAAATAAATGAAGTCTTTATAAAATATTATACTTTTAATAATAAAATATTAATATATAAAGTTATTTATTATTTAAAAGAGGGAAAATTTTGCAACCACAATTCAACAAGCCACTAAAATTTCCAATCACCTGGTGGGAATCTTGTGTCTGTGGGTTGGTGGAATATGGATGCACCACTATACGAGTGAGGGACACGTATTCAATCCTACTTTGATTGGATCTCGATCTCATCGATGTCCAATTGACGGAATGCGCGAATCCATTGCGTACCTTCTTTTATTCTTTTAGTAAAAGTTTGTTCAATCCTCTTTTTTTTTTTTTTTTTTTTTTTTTTTTTTTATACATAATTAATGGTTGTGAGTGTTTATACGATTACATAGTTTTATTTAACCACGCCCTTTGTGTTCTTCTAAGATTTCTATACATGACCGTGCTCGTAGAAAAGATTCCCTGCAAAAAAGTTGTTGAGCTTTCTCGGCAAAAGTTCAAATAAGTTTAATTTATTTTTTTAAGACAATTAAATCTTTAAACTTTTCGAAAGTGAAGTATATTTTGATTTAATATAATATTATTTTTATTAATAAAATATTTTTTATATAATAAAATTTTATTTGTATAATTTTAAAAATTATTTATTATTTTTATGTAAGTTTTTTTAATTTTTATGTTAATTAAAAATATTAATTTTTAATATTTTAAATTAAAAAAATAATATTTTATTATTGAAAAATAATATTACATTAGTTTATGACTTATTTAACTCGGGAGTAAAAGTATAAGTGTTTAATTGGTCGAAAAAAAATTAAACTAAACTTATTTAACTCTTGAATAAAAATATAAGAGATTTAATTGGATTTATTTTCAGTCTTACGAAAAAGACTTAATTAGACTTATTTCCGATCATGAAAATTCAGATGGAGAAAAGTGTCACGAAAATGCAAGGACTTGTTACTCTTTTCTCCATCTGAATTTTTTTAATCTATTGATAATACTTTCTCTCTCTAACTTGTTTTAAAGAAATTTTTTCTTTCTAATGAGTGTTTTTTTTAGGAGTCTGTCTCTCTTATCTCTACATTTTTTATTGACTAAGATGGAATAGGCCCGCTAATATGCCCAATGTCCCCGCTGCAATATGATGAGAAGCTATTCCTCCCGGAACAAAAGGATCAAAACCTTCCACACCCCATGAATTGGTTATTCCTAAACGAGTCATAAAAGGTATAACGAACATACCCTGTCTCCACATTGGATCGAGAACGGGGTCAGAGGGATCAAAAACTGCTAATTATTTCCTCCTATCTCATGCAGAAAAGGAGATATCTCAAATAATTTTAAAAAATATAGTTAATATATATAAATTTTTATAAAAATCATAAAAGGAATAACTTTAAAATCATTGAAGAAACAACTTTACATATGTAAATTTAATATTATTAATGTAAAAGATAATTTTTTATATATTAAAATATATATATAATTGTAACGACCCGAAAATCGGACCGCTACCGGCGCTAGGATCCGGGTCGACTTAAGGCCGCCGGGACCCGTAGCAAACCTGACATGCATCCTGAAAACCTGCTTAATCCCATACATGATCAACAACATACATAAAAATTAAAACTTTTCTTTCCATGAACATCAACCAAACTCAGCCTGTGCATAAACATTAACATAACATTGATCCCTCTGTGGGATCTCATCAGTGTCCCCAATGGGTGACATAACATATGCTGAGTTGGTTACGTAAACATCATAAAAATCTCTAAGATCATGTATTAAAAGGGATACAACAATCTATGGTCAAGCACACACTAACATCCATAAAACTCATTACATAACTATATTGTACTTTTACATTACAATTTGATCATGTCCATTGCTAGCTATTACATAAGCATGACTTCTTTACTCTATCCGGACTCCCGCACTATACTGTACCTGCAAGCCTGGGGGTAAAGGGAGAGGGGTGAGCTAAAAGCCCAGTGAGCTGAACTATTAAAACACATTAATACTATGCTCTATGAAATGCATCATAACACAAACAATTCACATAAGGGTTGGGTGAACTTGTCACCAATTAGTCCAAGTTAACTCTGTGCCAGGCCTGTAGAATGGGGTCCTGGTCTTTCCTGTAAGAACATACATTACTTACCATTTTCCCAGGGCCTCCTCTGACTCCTGGTCTTCAAGTCCCATAACCGCGCTAGACCATAGGATGGGATCCTGATTGTAATACCCGGCTTACTCAGGCATCGAAATTCCTGTAGTCCGGTGGAATTTCGGATGTTGGTAAGGGGTTAAGCAAAGGTGTTCAAAAGGTTTAGCAAAAGTTTGAAAAAGGATTTTGAGTTTTGAAGAGAAAAAGGCGAAGGAGACAAAATGCAGTTTCGGCCGCTGAAGGTGATGTTCGGCCGCCGAAAGTGCTTGAGGTTCGGCTTCCGAAAGAAAAGTTCGGCTTCCGAACATTGCATGGTTCGCCTGCATGTTTGGCCGCCGAACGTGGTTGACCAGCTCCTCTATAAAAGCCACTTAGGGCGGTGGAAGAGGAAAGTTTTCTCCCTCTTCCCATCCAAGGTGAGCTCATGTCCTCCTTGGCATGATTTCTTAGTTTTTTCATGATTCTTCAAAGTTTTAGTAAGCTGTAACTTGGTTTTGACGGTTTTCAGCAAATTTTGGAGTTGAAGCTTGCAAAGCTTGGTGCTCCACGTTTTGAAGTTGAGGTCACACCAACTCAAGAGGTAAGGGTTGATCTCTACGTTTTATGATGTTTTAAGCATGTTTTATGGATAGTTTTAGGAGTTTTATGGGAAGAAAGGGTTAGATGAGCATGGGAGTGCATGGGAGGGTTTTAGGGACCCTTTGTGCACTATGTGTTTATATGTTATTGTTGTTAGAGTTTAAGAGTGTTTTAGGCCTCTTTGGGTATGTTTAGAGGTCTATGCATGTCTTGAGGAGGTTTTATGCATGTTGGGTATGTGAGGAAGGGTTGAGGAGAGATGTTTGTGCATGAACTGGGTTCTGGAAGAACTCAGGTTCGGCCGCCGAAGTGAGTTTCGGCCGCCGAAAAGCCTTGTGGAGGTGGCTTCGGCTGCCGAAGGCTGCTTCCGGAAGCTGGACTTTCGGATCTGTCATGCACATTCGGCTGCCGAAGGTGCACCCGAAGGAGAGATAATAGGACTTTCGGCCGCCGAAAGTAGAGGTTCGGCCGCCGAAAGTAGGCGAGTTTCGTCTCTGGAAGAGACTTTCGGCCGCCGAAAGTGTCGCCGAAGGTGCTCTGTTTTGCCTTCCTTTGCATGACTTTTCATGCATGTTTATGAGGCTTTAGAGGGGTTTTGGGAAGGTGTTTTAGAGTGATGCTAGAGATGTTTAACACCTCATAAGAGTCCTTTTGTGTAGGATTTGATCTGAGGAGAGGTGTGTAGCTACAGTACAGAGTTGGCCCAAGTTAGTAAAGCAGAGGTTCCAGGTGAGTGGGACTAACTATGCATATTTTAAATTCAAGAATGTTTTAGCATGATTCATGCATCATAAGTGCCATAATGTTAGGATGGTTAAAATCAAAGATAATCATGGATGAGCATGAGATCTTAGGTTGTTGCATTAGTATTCACGAAGGTGTTGCATTGCATAATTTGATGAGTATGCGGATGCATGTTGGATGATCCTTTAGACCTCAGTTTGGTATGCTATGATAAGTGTGAGCAGGGAGGCCTAACCGCCCCTGTTAGTAAAGGTAGATAGCCAGGAGGCCTCATCGCCCTGGCAAAACGTTTTCAGAAAACAGTCAGAGAAGGCCTAATTGCCCTGACAAAACGTTTTCAGGAAAGCAGTTTTCAGGAAGCAGTCAGGAGGCCTAATCGCCCTGACAAAATGTTGTCAGGAAGTTAGTCAG
This sequence comes from Manihot esculenta, assembly GCF_001659605.2. Taxonomy (NCBI): domain Eukaryota; kingdom Viridiplantae; phylum Streptophyta; class Magnoliopsida; order Malpighiales; family Euphorbiaceae; genus Manihot; species Manihot esculenta. Next base: position 21,245,766 of record NC_035173.2, on the reverse strand, counting down.
GAGGCCTAATCGCCCTGACAAAATGTTTTCATGAGCTAGTCAGGAGGCCTAATCGCCCTGACAAAACGTTTTCAGAAATCAGTCAGGAGGCCTAATCGCCCTGACAAATCTGTTTTCAGAAAGTTAAGTACAAAAGAACTGTTACAAGTGAGTCAGTTAGGAAGAGGGCTATAGGTGACAACTTCTTCCTTGATGTGTATTATTGTAATGTGAAGTATGACATAAGAGCATGTGTTTTAATGAATGGTTTTTTATGGCTTCCACTCACTGGGCTTTAGAAGCTCATCCCTCTCCCCTATTCCCAATTTTGCAGGGCCAGTTCTAGTGATGGATGAGAGGAAGGAGCTATGAGAAGTTAAAGATGGTAGAGACTAAAGTAATGAAGAGTTATATTTGAGATGTAATGGAATAGATGGTTATGTAAGTGATGATATGTTATGATTGTATGCATGTATAGTATAGTTGTGGACATGAGAATGTATGGACATGAGATGTATGAATGTAAAGAGATAAAGTAAAGCTATGAAAAGTATATGAAATATGGTTTAGAGATGTGCTATGCCTAATGTATAGAGTTATGTTTTGTCTATAGTTGGCTAATCCTAGAAGTTGTACATGATCATGAGTTTTGGAAGCAATGTTTTTATGATGTATGAAATGTATTACAGAGGTTTTGATGGCCAAGCTTAATAAGTAAGAGCATGCATGGGTTAAGCTTGGAAAAAATGAAAGAAAAGTTTTTAGTCACAGTCCCTCGGGGTTACCCTGGGGTATTTAAAGGTAAAAGTTTTATAAACCATTGATCATGTAGGGGATTAGACCAGATGTATAGAAGAGATGTTAGGCTTACTACGGGTCCCGGCGGCCTTAAGCCGATCTGGATCCTAGTGCCGAACAGTTTGGAGCCGTTACAGAAGGGTACCGGTTTTCGGGCTGTTACACTGATCTTTTCTTACTCTGTGCCAGGCCTGTAGACTGGGGCCTGGTCTTCCTTACTCTGTGCCAGGCCTGTAGCATGGGGCCTGGTCTTCCTGTCATGGACTAACTGGGTCATCCGACATTCACCCACAACAACAATAAATTATGCAATGCGGCATATTCGTGAAAACTAATGCAATCATCCTATTGCATAATCATGATGCATGAAACATGATAAAGCATTTAATTTAAAAGATTAAGTTTTAGTTCCACTCACCTCTGGCTGACTCTGACAATACCGAAGCAGCTGAACTCACTGCTGGGGTCCTCGGTTCCTCGGGTCCGAACCTACACAGGTGGACTCAAATGAGGGACCAAACATACGTAATTACAACTCTAATATACTCCCCAAAAACCCCCTAAAACATCCTGAAAATATCACATAGAGATATGCATGAAATAGCTGAACAGGGCACTTTCGGCGGCACCTTCGGCGGCCGAAAGTCCTGGACAGATCCGAAAGTCAGGCACTTTCGGCGGCACCTTCGGCGGCCGAAAGTCCCAGACAGAGACGAAAGTCTCTTTTCGGGGGCAACTTCGGCAGCCGAATGCTGCCTCCACAAAGGGGGTTCGGCGGCCGAAACTCCCTTCGGCGGCCGAATCTGCCAGAAGGGCAGAAACTTGGTTCACATGAACCCCTTGCCTCCCAAAACCTCAAATCAAGCATATATCTCAACCAAATCATGCATACAAGTTCCTAGGGGCCTCAAAACATCAAATACCCCAACTACAACACTTCAAACATACTCAAACAAGCCACATTGTTCAAAACATCAATATTAACCCATAACTCAACATATAACCTAACATGCATTTCTACCCATAGATCTTGCATAAAACTTATTTAAAACACATAAGGAGCTTAAGATCGGCTCTTACCTCTTGAAGATCGAGAGGGAGACGACCTAAACTTGGAGATCCACAAAAATGAGCTCCTGAGTTCCCAAAGCTCCAAAACTTGCTTTAAACGCTCAAAACTTGCAATGTGAGTTTAAAACTCAAGAAAAATGGAAGAGATTTGGAGGAAGAACACTAGAGTTGCAAAGGGAAGGTCGGATGCTTGCTGTGGCCGAAAATGGGAGAAAACTCGCCCATTTCGGCTAAGTGCCCCTTTTATAGGTGGCTGGCCAGGCCACGTTCGGGGCCGAATGTGCCTCCGCATCCATGCAATGTTCGGCGGCCGAACTTGACTTTCGGCGGCCGAACCTGAACTTCCCTAACTCATGCTTTCGGGGGCCTAACGTGCCTCCGAAACGCATGCATGTTCGGCGGCCGAACTTGACTTTCGACAGCCGAACCTGGGTTTTCCTCCAAGGACTTTTTATGCTAAAACTCATTAAAAACATAAAAAAATTTCATAAAAACATGATTCTACCCTTCTAGAGGTCTCCGAC